>NC_134847.1:36929216-37613258 GCF_965363235.1 Mytilus galloprovincialis
ATATGTGATAATTATGAAACGACGCAGAAATAAACTTTTCTACAGTGACTTTGAAAAAAAATTCTCACTTTAAACATTTCGAAAAAAATTACGCTCCTACTTCAGATGAGTATTATTTGGCATCTTATAAAAAACAAAAATACCAAAGTGGTTATCAAACAACACCATGACAGTAAATAAAAACGACAAAGTTAAAAAAAAAAAATAACAAATTCAACTCAACAACCTATATAATGAGCAACATAAATCCCGCTGAAAACTTTGGGGAAATCATTTTGTTCTGATGGACCAGGGTTTCCTTGCTCAGCTAGCGGAATACGACATTTTTTCCTGATTTAAGTAATTCTTTTCTAAAAACAATTGCATAATTAAGAGGGTATTTAGCTTTAATTTATTCGATTGCCTTGTTCCAGAGATATGGGAAACAACTCTCCATCCTGGTCAAAATTTATAAAAGTAAACCATTATAGGTCCAGATTAACACAGAGCTTTGGAGCTATAAAGGGACCCAAAATTACTAGTGTAAATAGTTATCAAAGTTACCAAAATAATATTTTTTTACGCCAGACGCGCGTTTCGTCTACATAAGACTCATCACTGAAGCTCAGATCAAAATAGTTACAAAGCCGAACAAGTAAAAAGTTGGAGAGCATTCAAATGGGATAACCAACGGTCTAATCTATATGAAATGTATATTTGCTCTTTTATTTTTATCAGACGTAGGGAGGATGAATTATATCTATAATCTGTGAATTTAAAGTATGTTTTATATATTTTTTTATTTCAGTCATAGATTGTAAGTATTCGATTCTTGTTTAACGATGTAAATTATATCTACAATGAACCAATGGTTTTCCATCCTTTTCGAGAAGCACACGGCGTTAGATGATATAACGTCAAAGATTATATCAGACCAATTCTAAATTTTTTGCGATCGACATATAAATTATGGTTGGTTTAGTTGATTAATATTTCGACAAGAAATTGGTGTTATGATATATTTTGTAAATGTGCAACCGTACCGCTCAACAAACTTCTGAGGAGGAAGATCTCTTTCAATGACTTTACATAAGTTTCATGCACCCCATCATGTCTAAGATGACCACTAAAATACGTCAACATCTAAAAATGTACAACAATAGTACCGAATTGTGTGACCTATTCTGCCAACGTATCTCGCTGTAATAAAGACCCATTAGTGGACTTTGGCTGGTTTCTGCTCTTTGATCGGGTTGTTGTCTGTTAAACACATTCCCCATTTACATTCGCAATTGTATCTTGTTTGTTTTATTTTATTTCTATGTATTGCAGATTGTGACCCGGATCCATGCGTACATGGTATATGTAAGAGCAGCCTTCAGGGTTATCATTGTACATGTCAATATGGATATGATGGATCCAAATGTGATCAATGTAAGATAAAAAATTTGTTTGTTCACATATATACATGTAGGATTTTTTGAGTGAAGACTTTTTGTTCTATTTATTTTTAAATATAGGTGGACATACATGTGTTAATGATTAAATGCAACTTCTCTTGTATAGTAGCCTGGGACAGAAATGAAGAAGAACTCGATTATTTTAACTTATTAATATTTCAGTAAGATATATGTAGGACTCTTAAGTGCGATGGGGACGCTACAGTGCGATGAACACGCTAAAGTTTGATGGTATACGCTAAAGTGCGATGCTTCCATACGCTAAAGTGCGATGGTCCGCGAAAGTAAAGACGTAAGAAATGTAGTTGGATTATGACGTTAACAGTCGATTATACAAACCAAAAATGAAAACGCCGGAAAATAAACTACAGACATTTGATTAACAACTTTTAAATCAAATGTCAATGAATTAATTAATTTTAACCAAACCGTGCTTTGTCAGCTAAAGCAAAGGAGTTTTATTTTGGTGGCTTGAAGAAGAACTTGTGTCCTGCTGTCGACCGTTTTACTATAGTCCTTGTCGATACAAGAAGTATTTGCATAGATATCCTGTATCCTGCTTTTATTGGAAGCGAACGGATGCATTTAAATTATTGTTTTTGTTGCAGTTTATTGTGCGGTCTCCGTTTAAATGTTATCGCTCTTATTGAAAAGCAACGTAGGCAAAATAAAGGGACATGTTTTCATGCGTAAATTATAAATTGTCGGCTAACACATTAGCATGCACATTGCAGGATAATATAACATGAATATATAGTCGCTTCAAAAAAGGGGTAAATTAAGCTCGGCAAACATCTCCTTTCTCTCTCATTTGAATTAAACAAAAAAATGTTACATATTCCGATAATAATTACATTTTGTATCTTTAATTATAATTAAGGACGATTGTAAAGGGAGGGGTCCCAATAAGTGATAGACTACGTGTGAACGGCAAGCTACACAAATTATCACAATATTTGTAAAAACGCCCAAATTTTAAAAAAGTCATTGACTAGTACAAGAAATATGGTATTCTGTGCCACCTAATTTACATTTAAACAATTACTAGTATTACGTGGTCGGTCTTTTAGAATAATTTACTTCAAACTATAGTTAAATTATAATGCCTTTCACATATGATATACCTTATAATACTAGATTATACAAAAAGACTATTTTTACATTTAGTGTTCTATAACGTTTTTTATAAAGCCCTAGAACCTAACCCTATTGGTCCATCGCACTTTAGCGTGACATACCATCGTACTTTAGCGAACAAACAACCATTTTGGTATTTTTGTTCAGATATTTACCTTATGTCGTAACTACAATCCTGTTCCCTTTCTACAAATATGATCTACCAGATTAAACTACGAACCGGGATTAAAAATATTACAAGCAGCTTTTATTCAGAACTACTGGAAAAATAAAATAAACAGTTTGAACAAAAATAACAAACTTTTTTCTTTACAAGAATATTAAAGTCAAACAAGCTAGACCAATATAATGTTGACATTAATTTGAGTTTCGTGTAAAATTCCCATGTGAAGGGTTGCAACATTAGAGAGCTGTGATTGCATGTTAAAAATAACAACTTGGTGTATTTTTTTTTTAAACGTATCATATAGAAAATATTGTGTGAAACATTTTTCTACGAGGTTTTCTAAATATTAATGGATTTTTATGTAAACTCACAGTTTTTAAACAAGCTTACCTGAATACACGTTGGAACACATACATTTTTATTGCGTTATGAATTATGATATCTTTTTGTGTCCTCTTCTTACCGACTTGTTCCTTTATTCTCATTGGGCGGACTTTATACAGGAACTAAATACGTAGAAAGAAAATAAGTTAGCAATATCCTTTAGTTTTACTTTCCGCTTATAGATTTTGTTTATCACTAAATAATGCAAACATTGGTGACTATATTGAACGCATCTGTCTATCTAACTACAGATAAAGAACACATCAAATACAGTTAATTCTGCCTCATACATTGACTTACATCTAGAAATTGAAAGTGAGGGTCGGTTGAAAACAAAACTTTACGACAAACGCGATTATTTCAGCTTTTCAATTATGAACTTTCCATTTCTATGTAGCAACATTCCAACAGCGTCTGCATACTGAATATATATCTCTGAATCGATACGATATTCCCGGCCTTGTTTTCCCTATCATGATTTCCTAGAAAAAGGACTGCTGCTCAAAATGAAGTTATCAAATCAAGAGTTCCAAATTGAGCAGTTGAAATCATCCCTTCGTTGACCGTTACGGAATATTCGTTTCACAGATGATATCAGATATTTACCTTATGTCGTAACTACAATCCTGTTCCCTTTTTACAAATATGATCTACCAGATTAAACTACGAACCGGGTTTGTAGTAACATGAGCAACACAACTGGTGCAACATGAGTACCAGGATCTACGTACCCTTCCTAAGCACCTGATATCACCCAAGTTGTTGGTAGGTTTGTGTTGCTTCGTCTTTAGTTGTCTATGTTGTGTCTTGTGTACTATTGTTTCTTTGTTTTTGCATTTGCATAGGACGCTTAGCAATTGGATTTGATCAGTAATATTTTTTTTAATTCATTAAGTTTTTATCTTTTATTTCAGTGAAAGATTGTAAGTATAAATACCTTGTTTTTTCGCTCTCAAATCAAATTAGTAACCATCATTGTCTATCCTTATTTCTTTGCTCGTCGTATCAATGTCACTGAATATGATACGATCGTGGGTGTAAACTTTTTGTAGAACTTCAAAATATGTTTTTTTCCGCTCTTAACATACTTAACACGAAACTCCTTCAACAGAGTTATTAGGGGAAATCAATACAAAATATGTCATCCAGTCACCATCACGCATCAGGTGCGCTTTTGGAAAGTTATACGACTCTCACAGGGTTTTTTTACTTGTTCAATCGATTTTTATTGTAATGGATGCATGCTATTTTCATATTCATAAACAATTGATGGTCTTAATTCAAATGTGTAAATTATGTAATTGTAATCACAAAAAATGAAAAAGTTCAACTGAAACATAGGTGATGTTTCTGCAAGGCATACTAGACGATCATTTTATGCAATAGGGAAATTGTTTTGTAGTTAAGTATGCATGGTTCTATGCCAAACATTCAATTTGAGATAGTTTATTTATATAGTGTCTAGTAGATAATTGCTTTAGCTTAAATTGCTTAAAATTCCTGATTAAGTGCATACGCATCCTCACTCAGATATTTGATATGGTTTATATTTTTTGCAGACTGCGACCCAAATCCATGCGTTCATGGTGTATGCAAGAGCACTCTACAGGGATATAGTTGCACGTGTGAAAGTGGATATCAAGGATCTAAATGTGATAAATGTGAGATATAAAGTTATTTTCCATACATATATAAATGAAAATTGCATTACCGAGTAAATATAAAGGTGATGTTAAGATGGTTATCCATTTATTTAGTAAATTGGATAAGGATTAGACGTTGAGGTGCTGGTCCATGAATATCAATGTATGAATGACGACTTGGAAACAATTTCCGAAACACAACACCTTAATATACCTATAAACAATCAATTTTGCCAGATATTAGGAACTTATCTGAATACTTTTTCGCCAAAAATAGCAAATTGAAAATTATTATATAAATGCAATCAAATATAAAATCTATTGAACACATTGAGTACATCTTAAATATATAACATTATATGTATCAGAAATTAACGATGTATTTTTCATAGACTGTCAGTCAAAGTCTTATATAAATGATGATTTGTACGAATATTAAGCATTGTTTGGTATAATGTTTAAATGATAATAAAGAACAACAGTCCTTAGTAAAGTGTTTTAAATTTATTTAATTGATATATGACAAATTTCAGAGATATAATAAACGTTAGAGTAGACTGCATTTTTGAATGTGTTGGAGTAGTGTCTAGTAGTGTCTAGTAGATCTATTGTTATTTTCTTTTCGTCTTTTTTTATCTTTTTTGTGAAGTTTTGATTGTCCTTCTTTCAATTGTTTTCACTATATTTTTATTTGTTTCTCATTAAAGCTAAGTTTATGGCTTGCTTGAAATTAATAGATGGGCGATATTGTTTTACAACATTTGTTTAATTTCATTTTCCGATATATTGATGTTGTTATGTTTCTAATTATTCTAGCGTTTATATGCTACAGTTGCCTTGTGTAACACTTCCTGGGACTCTTTAGAAGCTGGTTGATAAGAATCGCACAAAATAACCACGACGAATATTTTACTCTAAAATAACTGTGTCCTATTATTTACATAAATTTATAAATGTTTAGTTATTTGATTATTTATCTTTTCTTCTTTTTTCTTATTTTCTAGTTACGGTTGATCGTAAGTACAAGTACATAACTCTCTCTCTCTTTAAGAATACTCACAAATATTATGTAAATGGCATTATTCGTTTCTTTAATGTTTAGTAAGTATGGATATGATGTGTCTCTTATACAAAAATTGGAATTATAACGGACAAGCGGACATAGTTTCTAGCAGACATATTGAAAGATCATTTAATAAAACAAACTATTTCTCTTTTCTAAGGTTTACCAACTATGTTTAATGAAGATAGATTTTTTTATTGAGAATGAAATAAAGTTTTATTGCTGCTAACGTATGTATAATTGTCGACATAATAAAGCTTTGTCTTGTAATGTCTATTATATTTCCATTATTTCATGGATTTTTCAGATTGTTAATGTCATATTCCTTTTTTACCTTTTTTAGTGTTTGGCTATCCAATTACACTGGTCCTCTTAACAAATATTATAGTGGTGCATATGAGCCTTCCATTATAGAATGTACATTTTATCGAAACTTCATAATGAAAGTAGTAGAGTTTTAAATATTGTATTTACAAGAAGGGAAAGGGAACACCCACCTGTATTTTTTGGGATAGATGGGGAAGAGGTTGAGAAAATAAATATTCACTGTCATCTTGGGATAACATGTCAGTCATCAGCTTCATGGAACTCACATGTTGATATTATTTATAAAAAAAAGCATGCTCTCGTCTATCTGTGCTTCGTCAAGTTAAGCATTTATTAGATAGGAGTTCACTTATACGTATTTATTATGCTTTTATTAGACCTATATTAGAGTATGGTGATGTTGTATGGGGCAATTGCTCCCAGCACGAGTCTGAGCTTCTTGAAAATATTCAGATAGAAGCCGCGAGAATAATTACAGGTTTACGACGTAATATCTCCAGACAAAAACTTTATATTGAATTAGGTTTAGAAACTCTGGAGAATAGACGTAATAAACATAAGCTTATACTATTCTATAAAATATTAAATGGGATGACACCTGCATACTTATATGAGTAAGTCCAGCCATATCTTCCCAGACAAACCCCTTATACTTTGAGGAAGGAAAATAACACTTTTCATCCGCCTCTTGCTAGAACTAGCTCTTATTTCAATAGTTTCATTCCTTCCACTATAAGACTTTGGAATAGTCTTCCTTTGAGTTTACAAAAATCCCCAAGTTTGGGTATATTTAGAAGTGGACTGGAAAAGTTTTATAGGACTGATGATATATTTAAACCCTTCAACTATGGGATAAGGAAACTTAATATAAGTCATTGTCAACTCAGAAATAATGCTAGCAACCTAAAATCTCATCTGTTTAATCAATTCTTATCCGAGAACACTTTTTGTGCAAACTGTAATCATCCTGTTGAGGATAACAAACATTTCTTTTTCATTTGCCCTAAGTACAATGATGTAAGACAGATCCTTCTTGATTCCATTAACTCCATTGCTGATAATGTTGATATAAATATTGAATTATTACTTTTTGGAAACAGATTATTTTCATATGATATGAATATTGCTATTTTTAAATCTGTTCATAAATATATCAGTGACACTCAACGTTTTGTTTGAAACTAACTTATTTTTTGTTTCATTTAGTTTTATTTTTTATTTTTTTCCCACTTAAACATTAATTCATTTAATCCACTAAGCAAGCTCAGTGTCTCTTTCAAGCCATATATATATATTTCTAATGACTTATAAAGAATATTTGCATGTTTCAAGGTTCTTGAATACATGATGAGTAATTGCCTATATACTTAAATATACTTTGCATTTAGTAAGTAACACTGTAAACATATATTTGCTCGTGTGTGCTCATAAGTAGCATGCATGTTCCACTATATTGCATTATTTTAATACAGTTGTAATAATTGAATTATACCTTGAACATGTAATATGGAGAGAGCTTTTATAGGCTGTGCCTGTTGCTCAATCCTTTTCATATCTTAATGAATAAAATATGTTTAAAATCAAAGTAGTAGAGTTTTAAAGTTAGTATAGGACATAAATTAATTAAACAAATATGCTTCATATTGCACCTCTAGAAATATAGACTATGCTTCTTACCATACAATGTTACAGAAAATGTCAAACAAATATAACCATTTATACAAGATCTACAACATTGCCAAATATTTGTCTAAAATGTTATTATCTGTCGCATAGCTTTAACTATTGAGCAGCTTATTAATTGTATGTTTGTTCTTAAATTCGTCACCTTAAAATCTTTTAACAGTTTTGCGTGATTTGATAATAAATTGTTTATGAATATATGGTTCCATCAATACTGTTACTACTTGAACTAGAACATACAGCTGAAACTCAAATAATGATAATAATAATTAAACAATAATCGTATTCTTGTGCTGATGCTTTATATATATATATTTTATTCTGAAGAACCTATGTTGATGCAATGGTATACAGAAATACATAGACATACATAATAATACTTTGAAGGACAATTTGACATGAGCATAGATCTCGATTTAAGTTATTTGCTGAATGCTTGTATAAAAATACCAAGGCATTATCGAATTCCAAAAGGTATTTTACAGAGAATTATTTAACGCTCTGCGATTGATGTTTGACGTTTCGTCCTTTACCATTTACCGGTGTGTCCTTTAACTTGTGATATTTCATTCTTCCCACTCAATAACTGTAAACATTTGTAGATATATCTCTAACCGATCGTAGAACCTCATAACCCATGAGGTTCTTGCACGATCGGTTAGAGATATATCTACAAATGTCAAGGTCCTTAAAAACACCATCATCAGCGATCATTTATGAAAACCACAATTGCTTAACTTTTTTATATTAGTTCCGCTTCATATGATGATTCAAAAGGTAATACAAATTAATTGATCATTGTTTAATTGGGATGAACGTGCTTTTAATCAATCACGTTATGAACTGTTTTCCATTAGTACCACCCTTGTATGAAAATAATATATACAAATAACAATGTTATTAACTGAGTTTGACATTAAACTTAATTTTCAAAAAAATGGAATATAATCCCAGTTACAGGATACCCGTTCGTTATGCTCGAGTGAAACCCTTGATAAAGCTACCATCTTTTATTTATTAATTGGATATTGTAACAAGATCAAAATTATGTAAAGATGCTTAAATTTGTAATATGTTTAAAGGGTATTCATTAAACTTTTTGTTTTGTAAGTGATTCTGAAATGTCTAGGGTGGAAGATTTTCCGAGTATGTGATCAAGATTTCATTTTCGATTAGAACCAGACAGTTGATAAAATTTCGTATTTATATTCAATATAGTACTCCTCTCTTAAATGCAGTTTATGAAAATTCGAGAATTCTTCAAGAAGCTATGCAATTGGCTACTTGTATGACAAGGTAATGAAAATTTTGCAGTCTATTATACGGAATAAAACATCTGCCCCTCAATAATGATAAAGTTTAATTAATGAAATGATGGAAATAATTGGGTCCCCGTTCTACATATAGTTCTGAGACTATTTACAAATTAATACCGTATACTTTTTGGATTACATTTCTTTCAAGCTTTTGCTCACCGTATTTGCATATCAATAATGATCGCGTTTTCATATTTCATTATTTATTTTACAGATTTCGACCTAAACTCTTGTTCAAATATGACAAGTAAACATGTTGCATTGACATACAGTTGTACATGTGAAGCTGGACATCCGAGATACAAGAAAGATAAAGGTAATATTCAATACTTCTTACTTATATCCTTACCGTGTTGGGCAGGATCTGCTTACCCTTATGGAGCACCTGAGATCACCCCTAGTTTTTAGTGGGCTTCTTGTTACTTATTCTTTAGTTTTCTATGTCGTGCAATGTGTACTATTGATTGTCTGGTTTTCGTTTTTAGCCATGGCGTTGTTAGTTTATTTTCTGTATTTAGTTTATTATGAGTTTGACTGTCCCTCTGGTATCTTTCGCATATAAGTATGTTTTTCAAGATGCAATTTTGGTCAACATAGGTTTTGAAAGTTTTGCCATTTATCTTTTACTGATGTTATATCAGTTCAATTCGCTGATATACATCAGAGTTGCTTGTATCGTCGTGATCATATTATGAAGCACACAAAGCTTATGTACTGGTATGACGTTCATTAGGGGCCTCTGTGGCCTAGTGGTTTTAGTAGTAACTACTGTTATCACTAGCCAGTCAAGACTTATGTTGTGCGTTCTAACCCTGCTCGTGCGAAGGCACTTGAATCCAATCTGTATTAACTAGATTGTCAGTTTTCGGTGGTTATCTCCTGACACTTCGGCTTCCTCCTTCAATGAAACTAGCTGCCACGAAATATTCCAAAAGCGGTGCTTGAATGTGGCGTTAAAACACGAAAAGAAATAATATAAAATTCCGTTAATTACATATTTGGCAGTACATTTTGAGTTTATAATTTATGAGATTGTTCACAATCAAAGATTACACTGTGGCCAAACAAATTTGGCTTGTATATAAGCATACCTATTGTTTCATAAGTACTCTAATGTCGTATGGTGACAAATGGTTAAAATAAATTTTGTTTATTTAACGGCGAAAAAATCGTATACCTTTGACGGAAGCAAAATAAAACATATAACTATATGTAGTAATATGCAAACTGGTGCATTTGGCGTTTGTTTGTTTTGTTTTGTTTTTTTTTTTTTTTAGAATTTGGAAAACAAATATATGTACGCTTGATTTATTTCTGTTTTTAGACATAGTTGCAAAGAGACTCTTTACCTCTCATTATGTATGGAAATGGTCAGACTGCTGTATGTATAAATGAGCGTTTCTTTTGAATTTGAATAAATCATTAAATATATGTGATTTGAAGGTATGTTACATATATATATATAGCATTTAAAGCTTTCAATGACAATGAGAAATTCATGTTGATACTGTCGAAAAATCACTTTAAACGGAGATGTTGTTTTTCTAGTCCTGCAATTTAGATACGAAAGAGGGACGAAAGATACCAAAGGGACAGTCAAACTCATAAATCTAAAACAAACTGACAACGCCATGGCTAAAAATGAAAAAGACAAACAAACAACAGCACACACGACACAACATAGAAAACTAAAGAATAAACAACACGAACCCAACCAAAAAACTAGGGGTGATCTCAGGTGCTCCGGAAGGGTAAGCAGATCCTGCTCCACATGCGGCACCCGTCGTGTTGATTATGTGATTACAAATCCGGTAAATGGTCTAATTCGGTAGGTCACATTCATGAAAGGGAAGGGGATTGTAGTTACGATGTAAGGAACATATCCGATATCATTTGTGAAACGGTTATTCCATAACGGTCAACCAACTCGTGATGGCGTCCGTAAAATTTACGAAGGGATGATTTCAACTTCACCATTTGGATCTCTTGGTTTAATAGCTTCCTTGTGAGCAGCAACCCTCTATCAAGAAAATCATGATAAGAAATGCAAGCACGGGACTATCGTATCAACTGGGAGATATATACCCCGTATGCAGGTGCTGCTGGAATGTTGCTACTTAGAAATGGAAAGTTCACAATTGGAAAGCTGAAATCATCTCTTTTGTCGTAAAGTTTTGTTTTCAACCGACCCTCATTGTCAATTTCTAGATGTAAGTCAAGATATGAGGCCGACGTAACTGTATCTGTATTATCCTTTATCTCTAGCTCGATTGGATAGATGCGTTCCACATAGTCACCAAATTTTGAATTATTTAGTGAAAGAACATCATCTATATAGCAAAAAGTAGAGTTAAAGGATATTGCTAACTTCTTATCTTTCTTCCTAAGAAGTTCCTGCATGAAGTGAACTTATTGATCCTTTCGATAAACTTATTATGTAAGGTTATCAATTTAACACTACAATAATATCTTTCAGTATGGTGTGTATTGGTTTGAATATTTATATTGTAATTAGCTTTTTACCAAATTTATAATTCTATACATATTTGGCATTTTTAACATGAAGCACCCAACTGTGTAAATTGAGAAGAAAGGATAAGGCATTAGCCAGTAGGATATATTTTATTTTATGTGCATAATAATTTCAATGTCTCGTTGAATATTGTAAAATTAAACCGGCACTGATTAAGGTAACTGCCCATCAAGGGTTAGTTTTAAACGTTAGCACAAGAGTTAATGAAAGAGGGAACGGACACTGGAAATTAGATAATTTTATTTCATAAGATATTGATTCATAAAAAAATGACAACAGAGTAATGAACAGTTTGAAAAGTGTATAAATAAAAGTGAGAGTAGTGATATCCGTCGTTTAGGAGATAATATATGTTCTACTGTAAAAGAAAATCTAAATCACCAAGGGAGACAACATGAGAATTTAGAAAGCGAATTAGAACACGTTAGTACATTTAGAGATGAAGAATTACACCACAAAAATGGCACGCTAATAAATAATATTAGACAATTATAGATACAAATGGATACAATTTATGAATATAAAGCGACCGGGTCTCAAATTATATCAATAGAAAAATGGAAAGAATTAGAGGAAAAGAATAAGTCTGATTTTCTAAGATTAAAAAACCAACGATCGCGACAACTTAAAATATCTATTAATAAGGTATTTACAAACAAAAAAAACAATTTTTGAAATAATAAAAAAAAAACAATTATAAAGTGTTATATACAACCACGAATGGGGAATGTGATGGGGAGGATACTTTAGTTAAAACACTTATGCTATTAACATGATCAAGCTAAACAAATCACCTGGTTTAGATGGTTTAACATTAGAATTCAAAAAATTTCTTGGAAAAATTAAAAGCAATGTTTGTTAATGTTTTAAATAAAGAAAATGCGGGGAAACTTCTTTCACAGCGAGCAGGTGTTCTATCTTTTCTATTTGAAAAAAGACCTATTGTCTTTAGGCAATTATCGTCGAATATCACTATTAAACGTAGATTTGAAAAAAATATCTCATACTTGTTCTCCGAGCAAAAAATGAAATTCTTAGATGCTTATAATATGTTTATGAAAGAATTACAAAGGGTTATGAATGAGAACAAAACAGCGTCTCAAAATGTATTTTTCATAAATTTAAAAAAGATTGATACTATAGAAAATAGAAGTTTATATTTTATTATATTCTGAGTGTTTTGTTGGATACTCATGTGTTCACGGGGATACTCTGTTTGAGCTTAGACAGTGAAGTAAAATTGTTACAAGCAATCTAAAGAATAAACAATACTAGAACACACCCGCGAAATCGTGGGCATATACAGCTTGTAAACTGTTGTAGTATAAATTTTTGTAAAAGATTTTATGTCTGGAGAATTTCATATAAGGTATCAAAAGCCCTATCCCTTTTGTCCAAAGTCCGTTATTTGTTTCCTTTCTGTTAAATTCAATTATTTAAGTGTTTCTGGCCTTATACCACAATTCTCCCCCTTTGCTACAATGCAATTTTTGGTAAAAAGTCAAATTAGATTAAAATTTTGTACCGCTTCAAACATGAATTAAATGAAACTGCTTATAGACCATTATTATTCTACTAAACTATGATTTTAGGACAATCCATCAGTGCTTTTCTTTTTGAGAGCCCTATTAACATGCCAATGGTAGGATTTAAATCTTGTATAAATGACTAAGGCTTATTTGAGGGGTGGTCGCAGGGGCCATGATCCCGAAATCCGGGGTTAAAAACGTGAAAGCCCGAAGTTCGTATGAAAATCATATCCCGACCCCGAAATTCGAAAAAAAGGTATTCGTGGATCCCGTAATGAGGATCAATACCGAAATCGCGAGCTTAAAAACACCCGATCCCGACGTCCCGAAAAAATCCTGCCTCCCTCTACATGCTATAATCTCTACTCACTTTTATTTTGGCCAAATCACTATTTTCACTTTCAACAATAATTTATTTATGCCCCATTTATGACCATTATGTTTTCTAGTCTGTGTGTCCGTTCGTTCGTTCGTCCGTCCGTCTGTCCTGCTTCAGGTTAAAGTTTTTGTCGAGGTAGTTGACCATGAGGTTGAAGTCCAATCAACTTGAAACTTTAAAATAGTACACATGTTCCCTATGATATGATCTTTCTAATTTTAATGCCAAATTAGAGATTTTACCCCATTGCACGGTCCGCTGAACATGGAAAATGGTAGTGCCGATGTGGCATCTGTATACTATGGACACATTCTTGTTTCCACATGTTTTACTTATTTCAATATATATGCAAATGGTATGACCCCTTAGATACTGAAAATTTCAAAGAAAACAGTACACAGAATACAGAGAGTCTCTGTATATTATAGTAGTATAATCGTAGTTTACATGTTGATAAACGCGAAAACAATTGTCTCTAAGGAGGTATAATAGTTGTGGTTCTTATCGCAATCTAACAACCATGATATTGAGAACGCTCTGATTGTCTTCATTTTTGTAATCTTTCATTCGATTAGTTGTTCTTGTGCATGTTTAAGTCTTATCTATGATTACAAGTCATTCTGATGACGGAAATAATATCCGAACACCTATTTTGTCGTTTTTCTCCCAAAATAACTCAATCTGAATAATCATAAGAATGGATGACAAATGCGACTATGCATGTTACCTTTAGGACACAGAGGCATGATGATTATTTTATTGTGGAAGGAAGAGAAGCGACACACAAAATGAGGTCTTCTCGTTTAACAGAATAGATGTATGTTTTGTTTAAAAAAAATTGATGCCACTATATAAGAGAGAGCAAGTTGTTTCCTATAAAATGTAATATATTTTATTGAAAATAGGAAATAGCGTAATATTTCTATTTCAGCTAAATATAACCCAAACACACGACGTATCTCTTTTGCCAATTTTGATATATCTCCTAAGCCAATACGTTTACCCGGAAACCTAAATATACACATAAAGAGTAATACTGCAAACGAACATCTAGTAGACAGATGCGAACTATACAGATTAAACGTAACAATGGACAAGAAACTGTTGGGTCATTGGCATGCTGTACCATGCAGAAAGCGGTTTGGAACATGGTAAATATGGAAAAGTTTTAAACGTCTATTTTAATAATGTCTGTTTTTCAAACAAATTGCATCCAAAATTGGCAAGACAGTTGAATAAATCTAGAAAAGTTATGTTTGACAATATCAATTATGGCCGGATATTTAAGGTGGTTTACGTTCAAGAACATATTATTGTCTTACCCCATTTGACTTTTGACATTGGCCTATTATGTTCATGATTCAGGAAATTGGAAAACCATATAAGCCTTTCACATATTTATCTTCATAGGAAATCTTCATAGGTCGATGGTATGGGGTGGGTTTTTTTTTGTTTGGGTCTTTTTGTTTGGTGGTTTTTTTGGGGGGGTGGGGGGGTCAGTCAAAGATGTAGAAAAGTTCGAAATGTTTGTTACATCACTAAGTATCCGAACACCTCTCTTAATGCATTGTGATTTTTAAATGACCTTTCTCCATTTTTTTATTAATGTTACTCTTTACACTTTTTTATTAATGTTTTTTATTCTACACTTAGAGTTCAAGTAGTAATCTATTATTATCATGTAAACTAAATGTGATATTGAAAAAAAGTCCAACTTTGGTTCTAAAAACGGAATATCAAACTCATTGACAAGAATCATCCTAAAGTATGGAACAAATGATTTGTAATTAAAACTCTTATCAAAACAAAAGTCCATTGAAACTGACATCATATTTTTTTTGGACAACATACAATGTATTTGTTACACATGGAAGTTCAATTTCCAAAACACAATCGGCATCCCTATGAGTTACTCTGTTTTTACTTTTTCTTATGAGGCCGATATTAAGTACACATTAAGGCAACAGTAGTATACCGCTGTTCAAATGTCATCAATTGATTGCAAAAACAAACAAATTCGGGTTCAAACTAGTACCGAGCGAATAACATCAACTATAAGAGAAAAACAACAAAACAACAGAAACACTGAAGTGCAACAAAAAACAAACAACTTTGCAACATACATAGTAACAAATTATGTGATAACAACTGCGCAAAATGATAACAAATTGACATTATCCTTTAGCTTCCCGTTATATATGAATGATGCTCGTTTTTTTTAATCATATAAAATTATGTTGACTGCTTCTATTGCATCGATCTGGAGATTAAGTATACAATAAACAATTATAAGTGCATCATATCTTGACTTGAGGAATCTGGAGAACTAGACTTCATAATTTCTTATTTATGTCATTGTAAAAAAAAATTAATTAATTATTTTGTATTTGCCACTTTTGTGTGATATCTTTCTTTGTATAATTATGAGGATTTGTTTCGTAATCCAGTTAAGATTCAAAATTGATAGCTTCTTTTAAAAATGTGGCATTATATAGAAATAAAACACTTCATTTTGATTATTAAAGTTTTCTAGTTTAATCAAACAAAAAGAATATGAGACCGGAGATACATCAAATTAGGGAACAAATAATACTCTCATGGTTGGGAAATTATTCGACATGCAAAGATTCATGATGTCAATATAAGATACAGAGATAATTATCAGGTAATAAATATTGAAACAATACAAATAAACTATTCAATTTTTCTTTATTTGATAAGTGTTCAAATTGTTCACTTTACTTTGCAGTTCATACGAATTCTGTGGCTTCTTACAAATGTTTGGTGAACATTTGTGTCCTCAAGCGAAAACTTTCCACAGTCTACCAACTACTTGTGCATGCCCTTCTGGAAACGTAAATTTCCAGTCTACATGGAACTGGAAATCGACTGAACCATCATGGGACTTCCTTCTAAATGTGAGTAGGCACCATATAATTGGCATTTTTATAACTGATATTATCAAATTAGTATAAAAGGAACAACTATCTATGTTTTTTTTTCAAAATGAATAAGAGAAGAGAAACATACCAAAGGAATATTCGACTCCTCAAAAGTCAAAATAAACCGACAACGCCATGACTAAAAAAGATAGGAAGACAAGAAATATCAAAAAGCATACACTAGTACACAAAACAACACATAGAAAACATATACTTAGCAACAGGTACCCACCACAACTGCGGGTAATATTAGGTACTCTGGAAGAGTACGCAGATCCTGCTGCACATGTGGCACCCTTCATGATGCTCATGTTAGTACAAACCCAATGATGCGTATTATTTGGCAGGTTACATCCTTTAACAGATTCCACGTAAGTCTAGACGGAATACGAAAATAGAGACATATTTGGGATTTTTCTCTTCAAGTCAAGTGAACTTGAGAGTGTATCCGAAATAAAAAAAAAAGACAATCTGCTATTGTTTAGGGGTTTTAAAACTTCACAAAGCATTATGAAGATTACACATCATTAGTTATGAGTGAACAAACTAAATAGAGAGCACGTGAAACAAAATCCATGGTTAGTTCAACTAAAAGGGAACTAATATAAACTGATATAATCAAACGTGAGACTTTGTCAGAAAACGAAACTAATAGAAAACAAGCGTCATCTTCGTAATATATTTGTACATAAATTTGTGGGTTTTGATAAATCTAGGAAGTTTGAAATGCAGTGTGAAACGGCTTACTGGAGTCTATGCTTTTGTCAGTTTTTAAGGTTTTTTAACTTGCATTAGGATTTGGTATTTTTGTTTTTTCTTACTGTTTGTAGTAGAATTAAACAGTCTGTTTGTTTTCCTTTTATCTTTTCTTTTACAGTTCTTGTTTTGTTTTCTGGGAGTAAGTTCAAAAGGTTTCTTATTATTATGTCACTTGTTAGTCGAATTCTTTTTTCTCTTGAAAAATGTATACAAATTATGTTTCAGGGTGATTTCAGAGCAAGAGTAGAAATTATGAAAGGTCATTACATAGTTGGATGCCTTTCAGCCGAGTGGTCTATCACGTTACCATGTAATGGATTTTTGTGTGGACGTCGTTGATTAAATGTATCAATGTGAATATTATTGTGAAATACACTTGATTAAAGTATAGTTACTGCATTAAGTGTTATTGATTTAATGTGGATCTTTTTATCGAAAATACTTTACTTTAATTTGTATCTGTTTTAAAGAAACATGGGATTCATCAAGTAATGACCTCGTGTATCTATTACTATATTCCTCGTACTATTCTGTCCATAGAATTAGTTATAAGAGAACGATTTTCTTCAGATGTCTGACAAGAAACTATTGAGTGTATAATCTCCTGACTGTTGAACGACAGGTCAATCAGAGGTCCCTTCGAAAACATCGCTATGATATAATCTATGAATGTTCGGTACTAACATTGTCTTGGTTTCAACAGAAATTGTTTCAATACTCAGATGTTACTCAACTTTCTGTGAATATTGAACAGTGGTATATTACTTTCCATGGCTATTAAACAGCGGTATACTACTATTGCCTTTAGGCCATCAGTTCCTCCAGCACCGATCCGCATACTACTCTACATTATGGATGAAGTAGAGAAAAAGTTAAAACGAAATTGATCAATGTGCGGAGTTTAATATATTGCGTGATTGACATCTAGCAAATAATTCCGATAAACAGATGACAGAGGCGGTCTTGAACTTGTGATATGACAGTCACTTCTGAAGGGGCGGCCTCGGAGATTTTTTTCTTTTTCTATTTTTTCTTAGTATAAACAGTTGAAGTAGCGTCAAACATTAAATGACTGCTTATCATTTCCCATGTATTCCCTGTGAAAATTGTCAAATTAAAATTCATGACTAAATACAATACAGAAAAGAAAGTTATAGACGGACCGATGAATAAGTTATTTCAGAATACCACCAACTCCTCAAGAAGATGGGCTTGTGTAAGATTATGAGAACATGAAGTACTCCATAACAAGTGGCTCTACACTATTTCGTTAAACGTTCAACAAAAATAAGAACTAATATTCTTAAACTACAAGTGTACAATTTCAGCTATATTACTATTAAATCAGCGGGTTTATAGAGAAACATTAAAATGAAAATAATGAACAATCAAAGGTACATGTTGTGTCTTTTTGGAACATCAACCAAAGAGGAGGAAACCTGCAATAGTTTAAATAGTATGACCAAAAACTTCTCATTCTAATTTAGTTATTTCAACATCTGAAGAACACTTGCCTATAAGAGGTAGGTCATACAATCCTGGAACAGAATCATTATCCAAAACACACAAATTGTAAGCCTCACTGTCAGATCTAAATAACCTTACATAACTGTAACACTTTGAAAGGATATTGCAATTTTCCAATTCAGAACAAAAACAGTTTAGTTAATCTTGTTTGTTTTGTTTTAGGTTTTTTTCAAAAGTGTAAACAAGAACATTGTCATTTGTAAATATCATTCTGATTAACAAAAAACGATGATGTAGTTTTATATTTTGGTGTGCGAACATTGAAAGTTCTCATAGTAATTAAGATTGTGAAATTGCGAATCACGAATTACTTAACAGAAAACAATTTATCAGCACTCTATTGATGACAAATTAATTACTCTTACGTATAGCTCGGACTCAAATGTTGCAGAATTTTCTGAGTTGATTCTCTCGCCGTATGAAGTTATATTTCCAAAACATTTTTTTTACATAAATAAGGCCTTTACTTTTCTCGTTTGAATTGTTTTACATTATCATTTCGGGACATTTTATAGCTGACTATGCGGTATGGGCTTTGCTCATTGTTGACGGCCATACGGTGACCTATAGTTGTTAATTTCCGTGTCATTTTGGTCTCTTGTGGTCAGTTGTCTCATTGGCAATCATACCACATCTTGTTTTTTATAAAGCAGAGACAATTGTTTTTATATTCTAAAAAGATTTTAATCACGGAAAATTAGCTCATTCTTTACAATTATCTTGGAATTTTCATTAACAGCCGTTATATATGGTTCCGCATGGGCTACATGCATTTGCTGGATTCTGGCAGAACGAAGATTTTGAATCAAAGACTTTTCCCGAATCACAGTGTGATAGCGTGGAATTTCCATTTATACAAGTGTAGTAGATATCACACCTTCCCATCCGTTCACTTTTATAGTTACCATTTGGTCGACCGGAGCAGTCGACACCATATCCAACTCCCCAATAGGATGATGGTATTTCATATAAATCTCTGCATTTGCCATTGTGGGGTGCCATGTTGGTTGAACAGGGATTTGGACCACCGTAAATATTTCTTTCATCTCGACATTCAAAATATATATCTCCAGGTGGCGAAACATATTTATTTCTGTATATCCCATCATTGAATCCAACGCAGTCAGGTGTGAAATAAATACAGACTTTACAAGCTCCTTGACAATTATAGCTTACTGCAAGGTAGTCACCTACATTAAAAACACAAAAATACAAAGTTGATATTAGCAAAGTAATCTGATCAATGACACATGTAAATCACTTTTCTTAATTACTTAGCATTTTTTTTTCTTTTTTTTTTTTTTTTGGTTCCGCATTCTCATTGTAGTAAATCACGTATAGAACCAATTTTTGGGTGCACACCACACATTAAATCAGGTACTACAGTTTGGTAATCCATATAAGAGGGTATCACAGAATGAAGTATTTTGACCTAGTTCTGATGTGTCAATAGAATTCATAAATATCTATCAAACATTGAAGTTCTTTTCTAGTACAAATATTTTGAAATGAAGAGTTAAAAAATTTCTTGGATTGATTAAGTGTGTGTTTAACTGTTTCAAATACCACAAGGGACACAGCTAATGATAGGTTAATGTGGTCAAATAAGAACAAGTATCCCACCTCTTACCTAAATGATCGTTCACTCCATTTTCAACGTTCTCTTTCTTTTTTTATTTATTATTATCATTATCATTATTATATATAATTATTTCTATGATCATCATTATTATTACTATCAATATTATAATAATTACTATTATTATTATTATTATTATTATTATTATCATTATTTTTATTATTATTATTATTATTATTATTATTATTATTATTATTATTATTATTATTATTATTATAACCATCAATAAAATATAGAAGAAATAAACAGATTGACGGATTGTCATGATTTGTCAACAATGAACATTCGATGTATTGATACCAAGAATGCACGATTAAGGACTTTCATTTTATAATAACCGACACAGTGTCAAATGAATTCAACTCAATTGTACAAAAAACATGTCATCATTCTATTTTTTTTTTCTACAATTGTGCATTTAAAGTTTCATATGTATATTAGTGTATTATTAATTTACTATTTTTATAACTTATATTTACACTTTACTCTTATAATAATTTTGCAAATTTTCTAATTATAATTATCAACACGTTTAGTAGTTTATGGGAAACTTCATTTACATTAAATTTTCCAGAAATCTATTTCAAAATTTAAAGAACTTGTGGCAGATTTAAGATATCTTTGCTAAGATCATCCTGAGACAGCTTTGAGACGAATCTCAAATATGTCCTAAAATAGTCATAAGAGAATCATAAGACATGTCCTAAGATATGTCTTATAACAGCTTCGTGAAACCGGTCCCTTAGTTTTATCTTTTCTTAATGCTTCTTACATTTATGCATTTTCTTTGTATTTATATCCTCGGCTGTCATTTTGGAGTTGTGAGTTTTTGAGTTGTCAATAAATTTCGTGGTAACATTTGAAAAATAAAATAAATCTCTCTTTGATATTCGCATTTTTTCTGCTTACATTTACTTACATTTATTTTTGGTTTCGTGTCTAGATCCGCATTTAACCTCATCATGATCTCGACAGGACATAGTTGTTGTAGAGAATAGTTCTGGGTACGGACATTCATGCAGGTAGGCAGGTCTCAAAACTTGTGGAATATGGGAATATAGTCTGTTCTCTGTTGGAAGTGGAGAAATCACTTGACTGCAGTTATAAAATAGCTGACAACTATTTGGATGAGGTATAAGTGTGTTGGAATCGCACTGGCATGTTTGATTGACATCTAAAAAAGACCATTCTTATTTCATAGAATATAAATGGGTCAAATATTTTTATTTTGAAATATATTTTTCGCATTTTTTGCAAATTCTTGTCCATATACTATTATAATGATGATGTTGTATGATTCATTGTTTAAACTTCAGGAGACACTCAATATGCATCAATTTGACCACTCTAGTTTATGTTTTGTGCGATGTCTAATTGCTGCGTATGTTGATTTATATAAATAGTTATATCTGTCTGCCTTCGTTATATCATTGAAAGCTTTCATTCCTTTGAATAACTTATTGAATAAATCATGCAGAGCATTTCATGTCAAAGTTGACCTAAATACAAGAATAACATTATAATGAAACATTGTAAAATATATTATTTGTTTGCTAAACATACAGATTGATTCTCTATAAAAACTGTGATAAATTCATTTTTTATATTTATATTTTGTGTACGCTTTTAATCTAAAAATTAAACAAACCTATTTCACACTTTGATCCTGCGAAGCCGTCGTTACACACACATGTATTATTGACACAAGTTCCTCCGTTCTCACAATGCTCGATCGAACATGGCACTTAAATCAAAAGCATATTCTAATCTTTTAATTGCAGTTATTTTTGTGTCAAGTTTTTGTATCCCGTAAATCCATTTGCGTATTTTGTAAAATTAAGTTTTAAGAAACATTTTGTTGCAATGAAATACCCTGATTTTTCGGTCAAATTATAGGTATATTTGAAATAAATCTAGTATTGTATTTCTGTTATTTCATACATCAAATGTGTTGTCTGATTAAACGAACTAAGAATGTTCATAAAAAGTAGCTATTATATGTGACTCAACATTAATATTAGTGCAATAAAACAAAACACTAATATAAGCCAGTTCATTTTGTACATGTGATAACAAATTTTCTAAAACAAGTTCAAAGAACTTTTTTTGCTAGAAGATATTGTTTTGACATTCTCTTTTTAGTAAATTGAAGTGTGCTTCAAATTCATTCTTACTTCAGGTGAGTTTAGTCAACACGATTCCATAAGTTGTCAAAGCTAATACCATGATTAACCATCCTTTCAAAATCATCTAACCTTATCTTGCATACAAATATCACAAAACCAAACTTCTCTTTGTGATTACTTGATAGCTTGTAGAAGACTTAATTTGTTCTTTTACAAATTCAACCTTTTTTAATCTAACAACACATTCAGTTGTAGAACTTTGTAACCGCTTGCACAAAAAAAAATTGTTCAAGAGTTCGAATTTTTGTTTTTATAAAGTTCTATAAATCTTACCTGTTTACATAGAGTGATTTTTTTCTGATATTTGTTTTTAAAAAGTTCTATTTAAATGTTACCTGTGTAATAAAGGTATAATTTTCTGATTTTCGTTTTTAAAAGTTATATAAATATAAGTTATATAAATATATATATCTTACCTGTGTACATACGGTGAAGTTTTTGTTCCATCCTAAGAGTTGCCTGTTTCATCTCTGACAGGCTCTGAGATATCTTTATATAGCTATCTACATCCAAATTCGTATTGCCAAAGTTTGCAATTTGAAAATTAGAAACAGAAGTGGAACATTGATCTGATCTGACCAAACCAGAGAGGGATATCGTTAAAATTATTATCAATAACATCGCTTCTGTACTGCAGTGTATAAACTATCTTTGTCTTATAAATGTAATCATCGTCTTTTTATAGTTTTATCATAGTTGATAACAATATTTTTGTTTCTATGAAATAAAGATATCTATAACACCTGAAATGTTAATCTTTTAATTATTTAATACACTATGATAAAGTGTCATGATCAGACTACTTAATAAAACATTGGTTTAAATACAATTCACGCTATAGACACGATACTTGAATTAATGTTTATCTGCGAAATCATGCAATAAGATGATTAAAATAAATTAATATCTATACAGCCTTTGAGGGTTTTTTTGTGACTCAGCGTGGTTGTCTTATTGACGTCAACTCCTAATATTATGTTAGTAATTTTTTGTTGATGATTCATATATGCAGTTAAAAATCATAATATCTCTTACATGTATCACTGGAAATAAGATTTTACTTTTCACGACTAATTGTTACGGTGGTCAACAGTTTACTGAATACAGCTCCTCCGCTCAAGGATAACGAGCATTTATTATTTGCAACTCTTCTCCGCTTAAAACCTCTACAAATCATAGAGAACAACATGTTACTCTTTGCACCTCGTTAACAATGTTTAAATTGTCTTAATTCTTTACTTTTAGTAATTCGTTATTACTCACAGAGAACACCATTTTACTTCGTAACTCATGTTACTCATGTTTACCAACGGGAAATAACATTTTACAATTTGTTACTCATTTTCACTTACGAAGAACACCATTTTACTTTTCGCTCCTCGTTATTATCAAATAACCAAACCCATTTCCTTTGGCTCCTCTTTATCACTCAGGGCAAAGAAAAATTATATTTTAATTTTCGCAACGAGTTACCACTCCCCAAGAACAAAAACTTACCCAACACACTTGGATAACTTTCACTTTTTAATACTCATTATAACTCACAAGGGAAAACATTCTATATTTTGATGTTTGTAACACTCACATGTATCATAATTTTTTTCTTGCCACTCCTCTTTTCATTCACAGATAACAACATTTTACTTTTTGACCCATATATTATCTATTACAGAAAACAACAACTTACTCTTCGCTCTTCGTTATCCATCAAAGAAACTAACAGTCTAATTTTACTCTTCGTTATGACTCTCAGAAAACAACAGTTTACTCTTTACTCATATTATCACACACAGGTAACACAATGTACTTTTTCCTCTTCATTTTTTTCTCTCAGAAACTACTTGTAAGTTTTCGCAACACGTTACCACTCATAGAAAACAACTATATTTTTCGCAACTCTTTAATGGTGAAATGATTATAACATAATGCTTTTTATTTATCGTTTTCAGTCTCTCAAATGAACATTGTATTTTTATCGGCGGTTAACTGCTCACAAAGAATAGCATGGTACTTTTCATACTTCCTGTCAGCTATTTAAAAATAACATTGTACTTTTCATAACTCCGGTAGGCTAACTAAGCATATAACATTGGTACATATTATAAAGAATGACATTGTACTTTTCGCCACCAAATGTAAATAATTTTTTTTTAAATATTTATCAACCATCCTGCTTTTGTTGCAAAAATTTTACTTGTCACGAAAAATCCATCATCAGCCAATAATATATGGATAATAGAACATCATTGAAAAATATCTATTACTACCATTACAACAAATCGATATATGAATAGATATCAATGATTTATATAAAACTGTTTAAGAACAAAAAAAATTAGAATGTTGTCTTATTAGTTATGTAAGAGTGATTTAAAAGTCATTTAAATTTATTAAAAAAAAGATGTTCAAATTGTTACATGTTTAATGTAAGGAAACAGAAAAGGGACTTAATCAAAAGTTAACAGAAGCATTCTCATAGAGAAGCAAGACAGAAAATATTTAAAGAGGCTGAATCCTAGCTCAAAAATTAAAAAAAAGTCCTATTATTCCATTTATTTACGCAGATAAGTTTATTTAAGGAATTATGTTCATCCTGTTCATGACAAATTCTTATCTTATCATATGGAATACCGTTCTGAAATTTATTTAGATCAGAAGTATGTTTTCAATTGTTACAATTGCAGTATGTAAGTATGCTTTCTCTAAATATCTGTACATCTATGCATTTACTGTTCGTTTGTTTTACAGAAAAGTGTGAAAAGACGGACAACACCACGGCCAGAAAGAAACATGACGAAAAATCTACGAAACGAGTCATAATCGGCTAAAGTTTTAGTAACAGCAATGCCTTTTTAAAAAAATCAGGTATTCCGGAAGAATTGGCAGTTTTGAGGTTGCAGATGTGAGATAAATGTGAATTTTCAGCAGTTTATTTACACAAATTCCCTTAAAGAAAAAAGGTTACCGTAATTTCTTTGGCTTTAATGTGACAAAATTTAAGAATCAGTTCCTGTCGGTAAACATGTTACAGCAAATTCAATATGTTTACTACTTGTTCTCCTTTAACGACTTGAACTGTATTTCTAGTATGAATTCGGAAGTGTATGCTTGATATTTCAGATATTACTATACTGTTCCTACATCATGATTGTCTGATAGAAGGTTTGTAAAATTACCGATTAATAATTTAAACCTTTGAAAAATTTAATCTAGTCACTGCTTTAAAAGTAACATAAACAACAAAACACCTTTTATATCGTCTTAGCCTGTTTTGCTACCTCTGGACAACATTCATATGCCATTGTGGCATACTTGTTTCACACGCTGGATAAAACAAAAAGATGGAAAATAAACTTTTCAAGATCCTTGTAAAATATACTAGTTATATACAATTTATGTATGTATTTCAAAGTATATAAATATAAGTTAAAACGTGCTGCTATTAAATTATTATCTTCCCGTACCTTAACTCGACGACAACTATACTGTTGTATGCAGTGACCTTATATAAAAAAAAATTGGCTCCCTTATTTTCCCTTATATGTCACATGTTCTTTGATTTTACGTTGATTGTTTATCGATGCCACTGGCGGTAAACCTTGACCAAATAAATTGAGAGAAATAAAAAATGTCTAAATTTTCAAATACAAAATTGTGCTCTTGATAATCAAGTTATTGTGTGTGATCTACTTAAGATGTATTTATCTATACGAGTTTTAATCAACGGTAAATGTCATGTAGATCTCACATAAATCTGCGATATCCTATCCTTATAATTGTGGGTATTGATCTACATGTAAACTTTAATCCTATAATATATTTATACTTATATAATATACTATATAAATGTATCATGCTATTTCAATTGAATAACGCAGTGTAAACCAGAAATTGAAGTTGTTTTTTTATCAGTCTCGTATTAAGTTTTTGAAGAAATACATCAACACTGTTATTGCTTTTGCAGCTACTTTTCCTTACAGCCAGCAATGGAATTGGAGAGACTGTTGTATGTATATATTTACTGTTTTTGCATTGATTTATCAAAAAAAGGCTATTGAAACTATAGCTATTAATGATTAACATCTTTCCAAGAACTGTTACTGAGTAACAGGTTCATTACATGGAATGTCCCTGTGGTATATTTCGTCTCTCTTTAGTACCTGCACATGCAGAATATATGTGGTGTGAGCTCTCAATCTTACTTGTGACAGTTACAAACCCTATAAATATTTTTTGCTTATCATGTTCATTAAACTATGCTCTTTTAACTTTCGGTATCAATTTTAAGTTCTTAATATATTTGATTTCAGCTAATTACATCCTTCACATAAAATGCTCATATTTTGAATTAGATCTGATAAAGTATTCTACAATTTTGATATATTTTGTCCCTAATGTAGTACACCCCATTTTAAAAATATTATCAAGAAAGCGCAGATGAGATTTTTTTAATTTTTAATACGTAATAACTGTGCTCTAAAGTCAATATATAAACTTTATATCAATAAGATTAGTAATAAACCAAATGTATATGTATGACTTTAAATAAGACAGCTTTGCAAAACTTTACCAAGATTTACGATTACCAGTGAACTAATACATGAGTAATATTAGTATATCAATGTTTATTCCAAAAATAGCTGCTCCAGCTACACGTGTGGTCTATGTGGACAATTTTGATGTGTCTCCTAAACCTATACTTATACCAGGAAATATCTCCGTAACTCTTAACAGTCATATTGCTCACAAACTTGTAGCTGATAATTATTACAGACTGAATGTCATGATAGAAAAAAAACTTTTAGGCCGGTATCATAATGTTCCATGTATTCACGGAATCGGGTCATGGTAAATATAACTTTCAACAGTTCAAACTTAAGCTATGTTATGTTTTGTGTATCATTTCGACATTCATAACAATTTAAAACAGTGATTTTTGCCATTCGATTTTCACCAAAAATTGTTCTTATACCAATATGCAGTTTACCAATACACATTTAGAAAACAGATTCAAAAGATTAGGCTTTATTACGATATCTTGTCACTCGGCGTGAAACAAACCAACCATACAATTAAAAATGCTAAAAGCTACCCAGACTGAAAAAGCAAGTTGGTACCTATGTATTTTGCTTTGCGACAATTTTGCTTTGACCCCATATTACACTAAAAGTATCTCAAAATATTCCAGAGCTAGAGTTCTATTTCTTGATTTTATTGACACAAACAGATTGCTGCTAATTATTGAGTTGATACAAAAGTTATAAATGATTTAGATAACGACATCTTTCTTACGAAAATTTGTATCACAAATCACCACAAATATGCACTCTCTTTATATGAATGGAAAAGTGTTATCTTCCTCATGCCAAGTACAATTACTATTACTGAATTCCGAATACTCCATATGCTGTGTTTTGTTGTCAGGAGTAACGTGGCATATATCTGTAGTATCACACTTGGATCCTTGATTTTAATTGGGAGGTTTAGCTAGCTATTTAATAGGGTTTACCCACCATATCTTTCGGAAAATGCCTGTACCAAAACAGGAATTTGTCAGTTGTTTGTCACTTGGTCCGTTGATTTTTTTGTTTAATTTGTTAGTAATTTATACTCTTTTTTTATATAAAAAAAAAGAAGATGTAGTATGATTGCCAATGAGACAACTCTCCAGAAGAGACCAAAAATGACACCGAAATTAACAACTGTAGGTCACCGTACGGCTTTAACTTGCTTTTGAATTCGGTATTTTTGTTATAACTTTAGTATGATTTTTGCTGATTTTGAATTTTACTTTCTGTGTTTAACGTCTGTATCACGTGTGTATTGCTTTCGTCTGCACGGTCATGTTTATCCTTTGTTTAAACAACCGGTTGGATTTTTTAGTGTAAAGAAAAGATTTCATTTGATTTTTCATTTTCTGCTACGTATTAAGGTTAGTTAATGTATAGGTGGTTTAATATGATATATTTTAATGTTTGTTAAGACAAGCTAAAACTACCAAATTATTGTGATGTCAATTTTGCCTTCTCTCAACTTTTCTGAATATAGAAATATGGTAACCTGTATTTTCTTCCGACTGATTCTACAGAGATAACCAAACTCATAATTCAAAACACAAATTGACAAGGTCATGGCAAAAAAATGAATAGCGACAAAAAGAAAAAGATTTTTACAAAATACAATACAGAAAAAAAGACAAAGACTGAGCAATACGAACAAAACGAACCTGGTTGGAAATCAGGTTGTCTGAAAAGTAAAGTTAAGTAGATGATCATGATCTTTGTGTGCCTCCCTTCCCGTTTCTCATGTATGTACAAATTTTGTCAAGGTAGGTCAAACTTGTTGAAGTCATATTCGAGGAAAAGAGATGAGGTTACAACCATTGGAACATATCCAAAGTTATCTGCGAAAAAGATATTTCATAACGGTCAAACAACTAATGCGTTTCCATCGGTTTTAGTTTGTAACCCGGATTTTTTTTTTTTTTTTTTTTTTTTTTATCGATTTATGACTTTTCAATAGCGGTATATTACTGTTGCCTCTATTTATTAAACAACTGGACAGGCCATCCGGAAAATGTTCAAGGACTTAATTTCTACTTTACTTTTTTCAGAATCCTTGGTTTAATAGCTTCTGTGTATACAGTGACACTCAAAGAAATCATTATAGTAAACAGGCAACAATCAATCAATAAATTAGTCATGCCTATTGATACGATGTTTTAAATGAAATACATAAACAAAAACTTGTTTACTAGAAAAAAAAAGTGTTCCTGATACAAAGAACTTGTGTTCTTAAATGAAATTACGTATCTATTACACCTTGACGTACAATGTATACATGAAAAACACTAGAAAAGGCATTGTATGATGGTCTATTGGTGTTGTCTTCTGTTGGGTCGAGTTGTTGTTTTTTGACATATTTCCCTTTTCAATTTTATGTTTTATTTTTATATGTCATTGTTATTAACGATTGAATGATTTTAAAATCTTTTATCACGATGATATTTGTTAATTAATTCATCAAGTTCATTATTTACAGCATGTACGACGACTTATGTGAGACCATGCAAGAATATTTCAAAAATCACTCCTGTCCTAAAATAGTAACAGACCATGGTTTAACATGCGGCTGTCCAATTGATGGTATCTCACTCTACATGAATAGTTTACCTGCTCGTCTAAATTCGATTCCACCTAAATTTTTCTTCATAGCATCTGTAAGTGTTCATATATGCATTATATAAAGTCAAATGGCAAAACGTCAGTTCGAAGTGAAAACCAGTATTTGCCTTGGGATAGTGTAATTTATATCTCTCGTAATTAACAAATCCAAACCAATCATTTAGATTTGAAGTTTCACACCTTTCACTGACATCCCTGTAAATATTTCTAAATCGCGCGTAGGTGAAGGCATACTTATGATTATTGTATATACAAATAGCATAATTTAAAAAGTTCACATTTGTTATGTGTTATGTGTTATGTGTTCCTGTTAGTTATCAGTTTCTGTAAATTTTTAGTCTAGCCTTCCATTGCGTATTTTCATAGAATTTGTTTTACTTTTATGCATTGTTAATTTGCCCTGTCGAATATGGGTTAACATGTCCTATTAGTATAAAGTCATCCAAATGTGTTATATGGTAGAAAAATATGTTTTTTAGGTTTCACAAGAATGGACTTCATATAAATCGTATTTTGAAAATTTATCATATCGATTCATTACAAAGGCCCTTCATCATATGTACATTATTGTCAATGATAAACCACTAGTATAATTCACCAGCAATGATTTTGGATAAAATGAAATTTGATCAACATCTACTCTGTTACAGGGTGATTTTAAAGTAAGAGCAGAATTGTTACATGGTTCATTGACGATCGGATGTTTGGAAGTTGAATTGACCCTAAGTGCCCCTTGTACTGGATTTATGTGTGGAGGGTAATAATATATGAACAGAAAATTACCATAATGATTAATAAAGTTTTTGAACCGTTCATTCCTTAAAATTGCTCTTTTTTCTTAATTTACTGACGGTAGTATTATAGGAAGCAGACGGTAATAAAGGCTTACCTATTCAGAACTTGAATATTTTCTTAACTGATATCTAACAGTGGAATAGATGTACTTAGTGTATCTCGGGGATAATGAATACGAATATCTTCAAATAAAAAAGGTTTTGTCATCGACGTGTGCCAAATTACATTACATTATCTGTTCCATGAAATTTAGTAATTTGGGGGCTCTCGAGCCATGCCGGACAATTTTTCACGACCAATCTTTACAAAATTGCATCTGCAATAGAGTCCTAGATGTGGTAGCGACAATACAAGAATGATAATATAAATAAAAAGTGTATATGAAGAAAAAGATCGAGAGTGGATTATTCTCCCGACAAAATGAATCATCATGGTAATAATACCATATTGTATTTTGAGTATTGATACTTGAGATCGCATAATAGACATCTTTAAAAGATATTTTTATCGATACAGACATATATCTCATTTGGTTATCTCTTCCATGAAGGGAGTTGCAGTCTTATATTACCTTCTTTTGGTCTTCCTGTACTTTTACATAAAATCACAAAGGAATTCAATATAATAAAGGGAAAAGGGAGGTGCATGAAGCTCGTCAATGACGCAAAAAGAAGGTTTCCATTTATAATGAGGTTTAAAAGACAGAGGCAAAAAAGAAGCAAAAGAGAAGCGACAGATACAAAAGGGAAAATCAAGCGCACCAAAATACATAAAATAATTTTTGTTCTTCCCTCACCGGGATTAGAACTCATGCTATTGAGATATCGTGACACCAAATCACAGAAAATAATTATATTTATAAGTACGTCTGAGTCAGTGACAACTCTACAACAGATTTATCCATCGGATCACCAGCAATGATGGTGATACATGGCTGTGTACATTATGTATATACAACTCGTCTTAACATCAACCCAACAATGTTAGATCTGTAAATTTGCTTTGGCAAATTTTTTGTTCTTCCCTCGCCGGGATTCGAACCCATGCTACTGAGATATCGTGACAGCAAATCGCCTGCACTGTAGCCGTCCCGCTAGACCACTATATATATTTTTTTTTTTTTTTGAGAGTCTAGGTGGTCGTGTAGTCTAGCGGGACGGCTGCAGTGCAGGCGATTTGGTGTCACGATATCACAGTAGCATGGGTTCGAATCCCGGCGAGGGAAGAACCAAAAATTTGCGAAAGCAAATTTACAGATCTAACATTGTTGGGTTGATGTTTAGACGAGTTATATATATATATACATATGGAGAGAGAGAGAGAGAGAGAGAGAGAGAGAGAGAGAGAGAGAAAACCATACACATACAAATATGTCTCATTCGTCTTGTTACATTCGAGGAAAAGGGACGTGATTATGGTTGCTTGTAGTTACGATAATTGGAACTTTTCCTTATCATTTGTGATTCAAATTTACCTTTTGGAACTGTTTAATACAAGTGTTTGATGCACAAAACACAATAAAAATACACCTTTAATTCAACCTTTTTATATGTGATTTCTCCTCAAGACAATGTATATGGATCGGGGTTGCTAAACCTCAGATTGGTTATGTGCAAAACAATAACTTAACGCAACATGTAACCAACCGGAACAGCGGTGACACTCGTATGGTTATATGGTCATATGAATATGAACATCTGGTAAATCAAAAATAGAATAAAACGAATTAACCTACTCAGTGTAAGAAAATAAGAATGAAATATAGAGAGTCGCAGGACAAAAATTCACAATTAAGTTTTGTGCTAATTTTTCTTAATCTTATAGATAGTATTAATTGCATAACAGTGTGGTCGACAGTAAAACGTTTGTAGGTTGTAACTTGTTTGTCAACGGCTATGATTTTATGCTCACCCAGTCTGTCAGAGGCCTTCCAGTGGGGATTGAAATATTCACTTGTTACACATTCCGATACATAAAATGAAACTTTCTTTTTACAAAGCTTGAAAGGAATTTGTTTTAAATATTTATTATAATCATCACATACAACCGTGTCATTTATAAGAATAATAATGTTCAGAGATGATATTATTTAATAATAATAAAAAAATAGGTTTATCCATTGTAAAAAAAAACTATTAAGTTGATGGGGTTAATTCACAAAATATCTCATTGATTAAGAGCACAACTACTTCTACGGTGTGATCATTTAAGAATGGCCTACTATTTATTCAATGCGTATACATGTGGGTTTTGTTTGTGAAGAGTTCAGGATAATTAAAAAATCATTTGATTTCTTTGTTTAATACCATAAAACGATTCATCCTTTCAGATATTTGTCACTTTGCCTTATCTTCAAGTCCAACACAATTTCTCATGTTTCTTACAAAACTTATATTCTTGTGATGTATTCTTTTGTTGAAAAAAAATGTATAGATATAGATAGATATAGGAAGATGTGGTATGAGTGCCAATGAGACAACTCTCCTCCCAAGTAATAATTCATAAAAGTAAACCATTATAGGTCAAGGTACGACCTGCAACACGGAGCCTTGACTCACACCGAACAGCAAGTTATAGAGGGCCCCAAAACTACTAGTGTAAAACCATTCAAACGGGAAAACCAACGAGAAACGAAAAAACACATATGAACTACATAAACAGACGACATCATGCATTGTAACTTTTAAAGCCAATTAAGTAAAAAAAATAATCTGAAAGAACGTGCGATATCATATTAGGAAAATTGATGGTCAAACCATAACAAAAAATTAACTAAAGAATTTTAAGTATTCAACCTTTATAGCTTGCTGTTCGGTGTGAGCCAAGACTCCGTGTTGAAGGTCATTTTTATTTATTTTCAAATTACAAAGGTTATTCCTGATTAGTATTTTTAATTATTTTATTTATGCGTTTAGAACCTTTGGTGACCTCACAGTTTAAATGTCTATGATAAGTACGTCGTGAGCAGTGGGCATTACAGACGAACGTTCACCTAATTTTCCCCAGTCAATGAATGGCCATAGCTACACTGTTATGAATTTCATTCTAAAGCTACTTTGTTAACAAAAGTTATTTGTGTCCTCTTCATACAACAGCTAATTATACTGACATGGATTTGGAGCATATACATTACCACTTTCCTCTTCTAAACTATTTTAATCTAATTCTGCTATGTCATCCAGATGGTTCGGGGGAGAATGAGTATTTGCGATATTCAAAGGATAAAGATGGTTACTGGAAACATTTTTCGTGCATATTTCTTGACAACTGTTTGGGTGGTATATGACGACCTTTCCTTGTTTATAAAATTAAGAATTGAACTGGGGAATGTGTCAAAGAGACAACAACTCGTCAAAAGATCAAACAACACCCAAAGGTAACTAATGGGTCTTCAATGCAGCGAGAAACAATTGCTTTTCTGCAGAGCATTGCGAGTTTCGAGATGCATAAATGATTGCTTAAAAAAGAAGATTGCAAACGAGACAACTCCCCATTAGAGACCAAATAACACATAAAACTATATGTCACCGTAAGCCTTCAACAATAAGCAAACCATATACCGCATAATTAGCTATACAAGGCCCCGAAATCACAAATGTAAAACAATTCAAACGAGAAAACTAACGACCAAATCTATGTACAATACATTAACGAAAAACAAGTATGCATACTACACAAATTACAATTACAAAATTACAGGCTCCTGTAATCTGACAGGCTCTTTCATACAAAATGTGGCGGGGTTAAACATGTTAGCGGGGTCCCAATTGTATCCTCCCACTAATCCGGTGACATTGGTGTGACAGTATAACACAAGAACGAACTATGAAAATAATTTGAAAAAGGTTTAACTTGTCAGTTGGTAAAAAATAGAAAATCCTCTAACAAAAAGACAGAGTGGATGTAGAATTACTTACAACAGTTCAAGATAAATATTCTTTTTACATAAATACTGTTATGACAATGATCATGCACTATGGCATAACTGTCGCATATTTGCTGATCCATTTGAATGAAAATCAAAATTTTAAACTTCTTAATAAACGACCAAAATGAAGATCGTTTTCTATTATTTTTTATTTGTGAATTGCATTACAGCATTCATTGAAAGCAGTCCAGGTGATCGGTTATAGTGATTTATATTGTCTATGTCCTTTCTCCGACTACAAAATCATGCTCCTTTTTCCAAAACGGAAGTGTTTTTGCAAAAATTAAAATTGTAATTATCGATCCGATGTTCACGTCGGAAAATACAATGTTCCTCGCAGGTTTAAAAGGTTAGAAACAATTTTTATAGGGACAATGTTTGGTCTTTGGCATTCCATACGATAGAGGTGAAAACATGTTTTTTAAAATAATTTATAAATTTATAAACAGTTACTGATCAATAAAATTGAGAATGTAAACGGAGAATGTGTCAGAGAAACAGCTGCTCGACCAATGGATAGGAAACAGCCCGATGCAAACAATAAGTCTTCAACAAAGAGAAAATCACTCACCCGGAGGTGAGGCTCATTTATTCAATTACCAATAATGTATACTAGTTCAGAAAAAATTGACGTCACACCAAGCTACGAATCATGCAAATGACACAAAATTATAAATATGTTCAGTAATTCTGTGTAGTGGTCTTTAGAAAAGTTGGACGGATGTAAAGTTCTGATTTTTGCAACAGCCAAAATGCTTACAGATAAACATAGGGTAATTGTATGATAAGTATATGCAAACATGTAGAATCACATTTTATTTCTGTTGATTTGGTTTAGACCGTCTGTTATGATTATAAATAGAAATATTAAAAAGATCAAAAGAGGAAGGATAAAACAAAATGTATATTTGATTTGTATTCAGTAAAATTGGTCAACATTGTTACAATATCTTTATTGCTTCACTGACAATCCTTGAAGACGGAGCCACATGGCTGACATACCTCTGATGAGTTTTTACAAAATGAAGATTTCGAATCAAAGACTGTTCCAGGACTACAGTGTGTTAATGTGGAGTTTCCGTTAACGCATGTGTAGAAGATATCACAATGTCCAGTCTTTTCACTTATGTAGTTTCCATTCGGACGACCAGTGCAGTCAACACCGTACCCAACTTCCCAATATGATGCTGGAATTTCGAAAAGGTCTTTGCATTTGCCGTTATAAGGTGCCATATTAGTTAGACAGGGATTGGAGCCACGGTAAATATTTCTTTCATCTAGACACTCAAAATATTGCTCCACAGGTGGCCAAATAGATTTGTTTCTGTATATACCATTCGTAACCCCGTCACAGTGTGGTGTGAAATACTGACATTCTTAACATGCTGAAACGCAGTTATAGCTAACCGCGAGGTAGACTCCTGAATAAATTAACATACACGTTTACACATATAGAGGAATATCGTTCAATAATAAGGACAAATCCAAAACTCTTTATTAATATTAGATTTTTTGGGGCTGATTATACATGGTCCTCCTGTTTTATCATTTCTGATGAAGTTTTTTTTAAATTGGATGATCATCAAATTAAGTATATAGTTAAAAAGAATTATCGTTTTTTTACAAAACTTTCTTTTCGTCTTGATGGCTGATAATTTCCTTTCTCTAACTATTAAATGAGGCACAAAGTTGCTAATGAAATTGACATGAAACTGACAACGACGTCATAGGTATAAAATAGCGATAAACAGATTTTCATTGGTCATCTCAACTCGATTGCTATTGTCACGTTTCGCCGTACAGGTTCAAAAAAAAAACTTAACGAGATGATCAACGGTAATCTATAATAACTGCAATTGTTCTAAAGATACTACTATGTATTGCCGTAAATATATGTAAAAGTTCGTTCAATGATATAATTCAAAGTCGCCGCCTTATCTTTACAGGCTCATTTGCAAAACCATCTTCTAACCAGATGCTCCGCAGGGCGTAGCGTTATACGACCGCAGAGGTTGAACCCTGAACGGTTGGGGCAAGTATGGACACAACATTCAAGCTGGATTCAGCTCTAAATTTGGATTGTGATTAAATAGTTGACACAGCATAGGTTTCTGACACAGAATGCATGTGTTCTAATGAACTTAAAATTTTTGTTTTCTCTTAGAGCAATTCACTATGCTGTTGAATATTAATCCTCTCAAAAAAATGTTTGAAGAAATTTTCTTTTTTATTTATGAAATTTCAAATGAGAAAAATTGAACCCAATTTTTTTAATCACATCCCCCTTTCCCTTATTCCAAAACTAATCTCAATTAAAATTTCTAATGGAGTTTGCAACAATAACTACTCATTTAAATACATCATAAAATATTAAGATGTAAAAAAACTGCTTGTTATCACTGAATGGTAAAGATTATTTTAATTTATCAGTTGGTAGTAAAAAGTGAATATACATTGTATATTGTATATAACAAAGATTTAAGTTGATTCTGGACAAAGAAAGATAACTCCAATTAAAAAAAAATCTTGCTATTGCACAATATTTTGCAATTAGATATTTCTTGCTTACTATTCTGGACAAAGAAAGATAACTCTAATTAAAAAAAATTTGCTATTTCACAATATTGTGCAATTAGATATTTCTTGCCATTGCGCAATACTGTGCAATTGAAAAGACTTGCTATTGCACAATACTTAATATAATAATTTTAGATCCTGATTTGGACCAACTTGAAAACTGGGCCCATAATAAAAAATCTAAGTACATTTTTGGATTCAGCATATCAAAGAACCCCAAGATTTCAATTTTTGTTAAAATCAGACTAAGTTTAATTTTGGACCCTTTGGACTTTAGTGTAGACCAATTTGAAAACAGGACCAAAAATGAAGAATCTACATACACAGTTAGATTTGGTATATCAAAGAACCCCATTTATTCAATTTTTGATGAAATCAAACAAAGTTTAATTTTGGACCCCGATTTGGACCAACTTGAAAACTAGGCCAATAATCAAGAATCTAAGTACATTTTTAGATTCAGCATATCATAGAACCTAACTGATTCATTTTTTGTCAAAATCAAACTAAGTTTAATTTTGGACCCTTTGGACCTTAATGTAGACCAATTTGAAAACGGGACCAAAAGTTAAGAATCTACATACACAGTCATGACAGTTAGATTCGGCATATCAAAGAACCCCAATTATTCAATTTTGATGAAATCAAACAAAGTTTAATTTTGGACCCTTTGGGCCCCTTATTCTGTTGGGACCAAAACTCCCAAAATCAATACCAACCTTCCTTTTATGGTCATAAACCTTGTGTTTAAATTTCATAGATTTCTATTTACTTATACTAACGTTATAGTGCGAAAACCAAGAAAAATGCTTATTTGGGTCCCTTTTTGGCCCCTAATTCCTAAACTGTTGGGACCTAAACTCCCAAAATCAATACCAACCTTCCTTTTGTCGTCATTAACATTGTGTTTAAATTTCATTGATTTCTATTTACTTAAACTAAAGTTATTGTGCGAAAACCAAGAATAATGCTTATTTGGGCCCTTTTTTGGCCCCTAATTCCTAAACTGTTGAAACCAAAACTCCCAAAATCAATCCCAACCGTTCTTTTGTGGTCATGAACCTTGTGTCAAAATTTCATAGATTTCTATTAACTTAAACTAAAGTTATAGTGCGAAAACCAAGAAAATGCTTATTTGGGCCCTTTTTGGCCCCTAATTCCTAATATGTTGGGACCAAAACTCCCAAAATCAATACCAACCTTCCTTTTGTGGTCATAAACCTTGTGTTAAAATTTCATAGATTTCCATTCACTTTTACTAAAGTTAGAGTGCAAAAACTAAAAGTATTCGGACGACGACGACGACGCAGACGACGACGCCAACGTGATAGCAATATACGACGAAAAAAATTTCAAATTTTGCGGTCGTATAAAAATCTTTAAGCTAAACACACAGTACAGTTATATTTATATCTGATGCAAAATTGAAAGATGTTCCATTTCAAACCTAACCTTGGTGTACAAATCTCATAATCGAAACATTTTTTCATACCAGTATGACGGCACCTTAAGATTCATGAGTCTAACTAAGGATTTACTTATACCAGGTATAGATTATCATAGCCGTATTTGGCACAACTTTTTGGAATTTTGGATCCTCAATGCTCTACAACTTTGTTCTTGTTTGGGTTTATAAATATTTTGATTTAAGCGTCACTGATGAGTCTTATGTAGACGAAACGCGCGTCTGACGTACTAAATTGTAATCCTGGTACCTTCGATAACTACTTACACCACTGGGTTGATGCCACTGCTGGTGGACGTTTCGTCCCCGAGGGTATCACCAGCCCAGTAGTAAACACTTCTGTGTTGACATGAATATCAATAATGTGGTAATTTTTATAAATTTCCTGTTTACAAAACTTTGAATTTTCGAAAAACTAAGGATTTTCTTATCCCAGGTATTGATAACCTTAGCCGTATTTGGCACAACATTTTGGAATTTTGGATCCTCAATGCTCTTCAACTTTGTACTTGTTTGGATTTATAAATATTTTGATTTGAGCGTCACTGATGAGTCTTATGTAGACGCAACGCGCGTCTGGCGTACTAAATTTTAATCCTGGTACCTTTGATAACTATTGAATGGAAAAATTATTAATCAATCAGTTGATGTTTATTGTTGGAACTGTTTGTTGTTTTGGGTGTCTCGTCGACTTTCAACCTTTTCTTCTTTTCTGTTTATATCTACTTACATTTATTTTTTGTTTCGTATGTAGAACCGCATTTCACGTCTTCATTATTTTGACAGGAAATAGTTCTTGTAGAAAATAGTTTAGGGTAATGACATTCGTGCAGGTAGGCTGGTTTTAGAACTTGTGGCATAAACGGATAGAATCTGTTTTCTGTAGGAAGAGGAGACAACACTTGACTACACATGCTACAGTTGACATTTATTTGGATGCGGTATAAGTGTGTTCGCGTCGCACTGACATGTTTGGTTGACATCTGAAAAAAATATTGTATAAGATAATGTAATGACATTACCGGTACCAATTTCATCGACATGATATGCATTTCGACAATTAATTTCTCTGCTGATGCCAAAATATCAGAAATTTAAATATGCCTATATCTGAATTATGACTTGTGATAAGAATTTTCTGAAAACTGTATGCTCTTGTTGAAAAAGTTTCGTTTAAACGATGTCGGACTTTCAGTTCGATTCATCACCGGTACCTTAGTTAATCGAACATGTTCACACGATTTAAATTAAGTTCGTTGTGTAAACACGTTTTGCGGGTTGTTTGGTAAGAATAGATGTACTTCAAATTTGAATCTAATAGGTAAAGCCAAATACATTTAGTTCAACTACCTAAATTAGTAAAACCCTTGAAAAGAAAATATGTTGTCTTGATATTAATTTTTTGTATCTATAACTGTAGATATGTTTCATTCACCGAGTTGGTAAATTCGTTCTTCTATCTTGTAAATATTTTTCATTAATTAATATTTTTCACTACTTTTTTTTGGAATCTGCTCCCAATGATATGTTCTTTTGTTTTTCACAGCTCATGGAATTGTTAGCGAAAATTTCGTTCTTCTTGATGTATCCACAATCCTGTACTTTTGCTTTGACTGCGGCATGGCCGACAAACCTTTATCATGAATACAACACTTTTGAGGTATGTGATTTAAACAGGGTATTTATTGTTTTCGTTTTTTAGAGAGGAGAGGTTGTGTTCCTTAATCTTTAGCTTTATTGTTCACTGTCTTATTAACTGTTCACTTTGAATGGTTAAATTATTGTACTTTAGCATAACATGCCCTTACCTTATGTATCCACGAAAATGAAATAATTTACAAATAATATGTACACTTTATATTCTAACAGTACTAATGGCGCAGGACAAGAACCTTAAAGTAAGAAGACTTTTCGGCTCCAAGTCAGAATTAAGTGACTGGCTAAAGTGACATGTCCTCCTATGCATGCTGTTTCTTAGTTAAATTTCAAAAACATCCTGCCGAATTTATAGTTTTTGAGTATATAGTTATCAAAGGTACCAGGATTATAATTCAGGACGCCAGACGCGCGTTTCGTCTACTTAAGACTCATCAGTGACGCTCATATCAAAATATTTATATAGCCAAACAAGTACAAAGTTAGGCACAGTCAAACTCATAAATTGAAAACATTGTACCAGACAGTTAACTGTATGGTACCTTATTTATATCGACATTAAAACGTCACAATATACCAAACAATTTGCACAATTGCCATATTACAATCAAGGACTATGTATGATTAGAGACCTTTCATTATAGATAACATTGCCAAAATATTATTATGGAAGTACATCACTAATTCATGGTCCCATTACTTTCTATGTTAAATTCCTCCATTTCAACCAGGCACACCTCTTTCATTTTAAGTTCAAATAAAGTGGCAATCATTGCATGTCAAAGCAACACTTTAAGATGTCTTCTACTGAAAAAATCAACATACCTTTAATGGCATATAAGAAAGAACTGGTTCCCGGAACTTCGGATGTACCAAAACAGGTACTTCAGATCTGACAAACAGACAAAATGTACCCTCTTATTAAAATTTGATGCAGTTGTTTTTAATATTTAAAATTAAAAGTCCAAAAGTGTTCTACAATGATCACCAATCCTTCAGCTTTCATTTGATGCCAAAAATACCTAAATATCCTACATATTTTGAAAGTTACACTCATGCGTAGGAACTATTTTGCGTTAAATATATACTACTTTCTGGCCGGGCCCGAATTAGTGGTGTTACACCTTATATCGGTTTCTATAAATCTATTTCCCGTGCCTGAGGGAGATATGAAGATTTACTCACTCATGAAAAATCATATTTCACTAAACCAAGGAAAATGAATGTGTTATTCAACTGCCATTTACTTTTTTGTACTTCTGAGCATCAGATATTAATTTACATAATTGTTTTCTTTTCAGTTTGTTTTTCATAACTTAACACAATCAGTACCGATTAAAAGTTAATTATTCATTCTTTTCTGTTTGTTTTTAGATCTGTAAAATTTTAAAAACGAAATTACTATACTATCTTTTAAAAACCCGATTAAAACGTTTTAAAACATGAACCACAGGTAACGTCGCACAATGCAATCCCGACGTTATGATGGGAATATGATACTCAGAGTGGAATATTATACATTTATTTCCCGTGCCTGAGGGCGATATGAAAATTTGTTCACAAAGAATAATCATATTGCACGAGGGTTCTGCCCGAGGGAAATATGATTTTCGAGGGTGAGCAAATCTTCGTCATATCTCCCGAAGCCAAGGGAAATGAATGTTTTATTCCACTACCTATGTCTATGCTTTGTTTACTTCTTGAACATAAAGTATTAGTTTGCATAATTTTTTCTTATCAGCTTGTTTTTATAACCAAACACGACATACACATTGATAAATAGTATGGATCAAAAATGGATTATTTATCTTTTTGTTTTAACGTCTGAAATAAATTTGCACACGATAATTATTTTTGCTATCACTTTAAAAAAAAAAAAAAGAAAAAAAAAGGAGTTTAATAACGTTAAATGAACATTAAGCGCGCGAAACATCGTACGATGTAGTCCCCATATTTTAGAGGGAATATGATGCTGAGGGGAATATGATACTCAGAGAGGAATATGAAGATTTGTTCAATGACACGTGGGACAGTCTCAACCAATCAAATATTGATTAAACTATCAATATGTATAAAGATTGGAATAAAAAGTTTTGTTCGACGTCACGTGGGATAGTTTCAACCAATCAAATGTTGATTATGCTATCAAAATCAACATGCAGTAGAATACTATTTTTACCTACACACTCAAGTCAATGTGTTGTAAACGTTTAATGATAGTTAATACAACTAAATTAATCAAAACAAAAGGTGTTTGTTGAGGTGAAAATATATTGACCTATTTGTGTATATCTAAACATTAAAATGAAACAAACATCATGACAAAATTACAAATATCTAAAAAAAACTTGTATTTTGTTACATTTTTCAACTTTTAACTTTAAGGTTTGAAAAATGAATAACGATCAGTTTCAAAATATTCAAGATGAGTAAAAAAATGAACTATAACAAAGTTTTCTATTAAATTTTAAAAATCAATAAAATAATTATGGACGTACTACAGAGCAATTTGAAACTAACCTATTTCACACTTTGATCCAGCAAAACCATCACTACATGTACATGTGGCATTCAAACATGTTCCTCCATTTTCACAAGGCTCAATCGAACATGGCGCTAAAATCTAATTAAATCTGTGTTCAGTAAAATGCAACATTTTTGTTTGTACTGTATAGTTTGTGGATTTTCAAACTTGATGAAATAGATAATAGTTAAATCATCTGTTATGTATGTATCTGAACTGAATTATATATAAAATCAATTGTTATTACTCACGAACATCAATGTATATCATTTTATAATTTACGCTATGAACATTATTCTTATCCTTTTTTATCTGTTGATTTCATCACTGAATCTTTGGTTTCATCACTAAATGGTCTTTTCTGCTTGAGGTTACCTTTCTTGGTATACGCTTATAGGTAAAATGATGAAGAATGATAAGTAATTTCTTACAGATTTCTAAAAGATATTTTGGCAAATGTTCCTGCCATTTTGTGATGTCCGTAACTGTAGTTGACAATTATCAAAATGTGTTCTGGTTTAGTCCTGGTCGAATATAACATTTTTAATTAACATAACGGTTACATGAGTATTTATTTTTTTTATACAGATACGAATTTGCTTTTATGTTTTTATTTCTGTTAAAAATGTTCAATAGACATATAATCCTCACCTTTGTACATACGGTCAATTTTTTGTTCCATCCGAAGAGTTGCCTGTTTTAACTCTGACAGGCTTTGAGTTATATCTCTATAAGAGTCCAAATCTAGTTTCTCATCTCCAATGTTTGCATTGAGAAAGTTTATAATCGAAGTAGAGCATAGGTCCGATTTGACATAACCAAAAAAGGCTATAACTAAAATGCAGCTGAATAACACCATTTTACACATTGTGTGCAGCTGTAGACAACAGAGCTCTGTCAAATACAATTCCTGTACGTTTTATCACATTCTACAAAATATTTATGTTACTATGAGGGAAAGCTATTTTAAAGACTTAGTTTACAAGTTTTAATTGTAAATAAAAAGTTAATCAATATCATACTCAGACGATGCAAATGCAGTTGTTTAGACATTTTGATATACTTTGCACTCATATGTTTATACCTTCAATCAAAAAGGGTATAAGCTGTCAAATTAATGTTCACTGATAAGACTCAAATTGTCATATTTGATTTAAAACAACCTAAAGCATATATCAAAATTATAATGCATGTGCTCGATAATATGTATCAGCATTTCGTGTGTATTTCAGTGTAGACGCCATCTATTTAACCATCGAGGTAACATCTGAAAACTGCTGACGGTCGTATAACACGAAATAAACATAGATATAAAGATAAAGATAGCGAACTCGTGCAATTGGATTTCTATGTCTGTTTGATTTCATATTATAATAGGTTACATATATATGTTAATCATCGTTTTTACATATATTAAATGAGTATTTGGAAGGAATCAGTCACCAAATGGTTTACCCTTCTCCACTTTCAATGTTAAAATTGTGTTTCCATTTAATAACTGAACACGTCTCAATCATGTGTAACTCATCTCCAGCTAAGGAGTTGAATTGAAGGTCACATGAATACGGATTTACCATAGTCGAATTATTCACTTACATGCAAATGAATTTTAACACAATATTGTTTGTTGTTTTCCAATTATTGTCAATCAAACTAATAATGTCTGTTTGGGTTTTTCAATATGACGGAACAATACACAATTGTCATACAAGTGGGAGGTTTAGCTAGCTATAAAAAAACAGTTTAAACCCTCCCTTTTCATTGGTAAATGCCTGTCATATGATACCAAAATATAAACAAAAAAGCGGCGTATACATGCTTTTTTAATTGATTGACTAAGGTATACTACTTTCAAAGAAAATTCTGTATTTCATCGAAATCGTCGGAAATGTACATACTCTAGTACCCGACAGCTTGTCTGTATGCAGTCTCCTTGTTAGAAATACGAATAACACAGTGCTATGGACAATTGAAAGGCTGATAGTATTACTTATTCTGATTTTTATATTTACTGTTCAGTATGATTAACTTGATGTTTACTGTTCAGTAGGATTAACTAATCGTGCGCACATTTTTAGAAACAAAGCCCTTCCGCGCTTCCTACAAAATGTGGTCAGTCAACACTTTTGAAATAAAACTTCAAATTAAAAACAAAAGTTGAATATGTTTTAAATACTTGAATGGCTAAGTTTTACTATTAAACAAGTGTACGTAATCTTTCCTTTAAAAGAAAATCCTTCATGAACGTACTTCTAAAGAATGATTGTCCTCCCGTACAGTAATTCGTCGATATTTTTTTCTGTATGCAGTGATCATAACTACGAGAACTATCGTTAGAACTTTGGTCACCACATCGCGCAGGTGCGTGATTAAATAGTGTTAGGAAAGTTTAACGTACACTGGAAGGTTAATAGTAATAATTGATTCTCATAAAACCAATTAAATACACAAACGGTGAAGGGAAAATTAAATAAACAAATAGAAAAGTATGAAATATATATGCATGTATACATATAAGTAAAGACAACAGTAGTGATATCGGTGTTTAAAAAATAAAAATCGGTTGAGAGAACAAAATTAAAACCGAGGGAAACACATTAACAATAAGAGGAAAACATCAAAATAACAGGCAAAATAGAAGTGAAACAAAAATTAACAACATATAGAGAAATGACTATTTGATAACAACCGCCACATTCCTGACTTGGTACAGGACAATTTTCAAAACGAACGGTGGGTTGAACCTGGTTTAATGGCTAGCCAAACCTCCCGATTTATGACAATGTTAGAAAATATCGCTGAAATGACAAAACTGCATGACAGAAATACAACAAGAACACTTATCACAGAGAAACTCACAAACTAATAAAATAATAATCGACACAACACTCCACAGTATAAAAACAATATTATGGCTCTTTCAATTTACTTAATTTTTAGAAGCTCCACGTGCTCTGTGTTGATTGTTAATCAGTGTTACGATCCGAGTAAACTAAACCAAAACTCGATGATTGATATATAAGTTTGAGATCAACAATCATTGCATGAAATATTATTAGTCAATAAAATGTTATATAGATTTGTAATAAATGTGAGAGAAGAGAAAAAACGCGCATACAGGGGACTTAGTTTAGGGAACGACCATTTAACTTCTAGGGGGGTATTGTTTTTTTCTACAACAAGTATATTCTGATCACCAATTTGATAAAAAAAAAATTAAAAAAAAAATAAAAAAATAAAAACATTATTGTGGTCAAGCAGATGACAATAAAAATTATTCTGAATGCTAATTCAAATTAAATAATGATAAGATTGCTGACTAAGAAAAAACATACCCTTCCACCCCCAACCAAACCCGCACCCCCTCGGACGTTAAATGGTTGCTACCTTGGTATATATACATGCATTGGTTCAATTGTTTCGTCGACATTCAAATTGCAAGAAACTTATTTCATATTACTTAAACAATGATTGTACTTACTATAAAGCATTGAAAAGCTTTTCTGGAAAAAAATTATTTAACACTATGACAAAAATAGTAAATTCAATTATCAAGAGCTAACATACAGATTTAGAAAGTATATCCTTCTGGTGTTACCATTTCTAATATTTTGCTCAGTTTATGTCATATTCAGATAGTAATTTAAAAGCTGAAAATAACCTGCGTTTAAAATCATCAAATAAATTATTTTCTCATTATTTATCATGAATTAAAGACGCATAGTTCACAATGTGGAATTCCATAACTTCAAAAAGCTATGATTGATTTATGTATGAAGCCCCTCTTGAAATATAATTGACGTCATTTAAGTCAGTCAGACCATACATTCTGTGTAAGGAATAAACTGCAAATCACGTGTGGACTTTCTTGTCGTAATAGATTAGAAGACCTTGCATACTTGAAGACAAGGCCAAATTAACGTTTAATTTATACAACTTCGGGTAATGAAATTGTATATATAGATAGCCATTGCATATAGAACAACTCCTAATGTTGTTCCAATTTGTAACATTAACTAAAAGTGGACAAAAGTATGGAATGCTCTTCCTAATACAATTACAAAATAGCAAACATAGTATGAAAATTTAAACATAACTATAAATTCATGTACTTTTAACATTACCATGATATTTGTACTGTATTGCCATATACTAATTGTTTACAGTCTTTAAATTGTATTGCATCTTCATTTGTCTTCATTATTGAATTTGTATTGTTTATTTTTAAATGTAATTATTTTTGTATTAAGAGAGCCTTATTGAAAATTGGTGTAATCCAAATGAGTTCCTCTCTCTAAATAAAGATATTATTATTATACCATTACAATGATGAATTGAAGGGTTTAATTTGATAGCAAATGACTATCTTTTCGTGTTACTCATCATAAAGGTAGGAAATCCAGTCTATCATGGGATAGTGTTGCTAATTTTTTAGATTTCTTTTTTGATTATTGCTGTTGTATAAACAAAATATTGTTCGTTTGAGCATGTTGTGTTGGAAAACAAATGTGGAAAAGATCTGATTTTGGGTAAAAGGAATAATCTTTGTCAAAAAAAAATACCTTTCTAAGCTTTTCGATGTGTTTTTTATTTTTTTTTATTTTTTACTACTTCATGATGTGTCTCGAAACAAGCTTGCATTCAATTTAAATACCGACCTTATGAGGTCAAAACTGTTAGTAGGGTTGCTTTCATGAAGCGGTCCTACGTTACTGTAGAAAATAACCTCATCATAGATACCAGGATTAAAATTTTATATTTACGCCAGACGCGCGTGTCGTCTATAAAAGACTCACCAGTGACGCTCGAATCAAAAACTGTTTAAAAGGCCAAATAGAGTACGAAGTTGAAGAGCATTGAGTACCAAAAATTCCTAAAAGTTTTGCCAAATACAGCTAAGGTAATCTATTCCTGAGGTAGAAAAGCCTTAGTTTTTTTTTTAAATGAAAGGCATTTTCTTTTAGACTTCAGCAGAGAATGGCGCTTTTAAAGCATTTGTTGAATTGACGTAATCGTCAGTTTGCATGCTATGATTAAGAGAGATGGATGCTTGAAAAGTACGATTGGGTGTAGAAATAGCTACAGAACAAAAACGGATGGCTATAAATCGGCATGATATAGGCGTGAGCGAACTGATTATCATTGTAACAATCAAATAAATCTCTAAATACCAAATATATAAAGAAAAATTGGTTTGGCCTAGATGAAAACCTAAAGTGCTTATCAATATAACGAACGTGACCGAAAAGTTCAGAACCTTAAAGATAAGATCTATAGATATAAGTCCTATTATCGACGTGTCCACACACAGTAGAACATGATGGAGTCGTTTTCAGCAGTTTTGTTTCTCGCTTTGATTGCATGTGGCTTTGCAGCACACACATTTAAATGGACAGACTGCTGTATGTATACTTAAACGCTTAAAAAAGTGAAATAAATTAGGCTAACAATTTCTTTCAAAAAACACGTTGCTATTATTTTTATGTTATCAATGTATTGACAGAACATGTTTAATATGTGCGAACTGTTAAAACAACTGCAGTTTGAAAATATAAATGCGATAAAAGTCGTATCAAAACAAATATCATTTCCATGTGCACAGCACGTGTTTTTGTTTTTTGGGGAGGAAAGGCGGAAACATTCATCAGGTTCGCTCTTAGTAATGATTTTGAAAATCGCCAAAGTATCAAACGATTTGAAGCATAAATAACAAAAAACATGAACATAAACAAAAGGTCGTCTACTTTGACAGCCATATGTTCAACAAGAAATGAAGAGGACTAGGTCATGTAAGTAAGTAAAAATGTCATCATTAAAATTTGCTTAAAGTAATTGTACCCTTAGTTTTTGCACAATATTCATAAAGAGAAAATTGACAGACACACTTTAACATTTAAATTACACCAATACTTGAGCTATGGTTAATTGGTTGGTGGTGTTCTCGGAGACAGATAATTCACCACCACCACCATTCCGACATGTCATATATTTTCCTGAAGTTTTTCCCGCGACACGTGATAAAAATCTTTGGACTTTCTTTTAACCTTAGGATCTGTGCATAGTTGAAATAGTCCTGGACGGTGGAGAGATGTTGGATTTACTGTTAAGAATGCTTTATACTAAACGGATTTGACGAATATAATATAAACAATAGTACCAAGTTATTGTAGGAGTCTATAACACTGAAATATGAAACGAATTTTATTTCAGCTGTTGCAAGCACACGTGTCGTCACTTTGACAAACTTTGATTTGAGTCCCAAGCCAGTGAAATTACCAGGAAATGTTACAGTTTCCCTTGTCGGCACACTTTCAAGAAGACTGCCAGTAAACACTCACTACAAACTCAATGTTACCATGGACAAAAAACTGTTGGGCCATTGGCATGCTGTTCCGTGTAGCAAGAAAGTCGGAACTTGGTAATTATCAAAGATAGAACAATCTAGTGTATTTTTTATTAAGATTTTTTTCTGTCATCTAACTTGGGAAGATATTAATGTTAAATATGCTGAGTAAATATGTACCTTTGAATTTAATATAAATACTAATTTTACCCCACAATTTTAATCTTTTGAAGACTCAATCTCTTGAAGTCATTTATTTTATGGATATGGTGAATTAAACCCTTTTAATAATACATATATTGGTATACCAGAAATTGTTCTGTTCTGACTCTTAAGTTTGCAATAAAATTTTACTCACATCCTACCATACTTGGAAGATTATACCGTTACTATGGAAAGTCAATGACTGGAGTCATTTTATTTTTCAGTTTGTACGACGACCCATGTGAATTTTTACAACAGTTTTCGCACAACAACACATGTCCACAGTCATTTATTGATAATGGTCTAACATGTACATGCCCTTTTGACCCTGTCAAATTGGATGTCCAGAGCGCAGTCGTAACAGTGAAAACGATTCCATCCCAGTGGGGTTTCTTGGCTACGGTAAGTTTATATTATATTAAAAGCATTCCTTGTTATACGGTATGTTGGTACTTCTCATTGTTCTGAAGTTATCTTCAAGGTTGTAACTCAAATAAAGAGAACACATACAAGTAGCATTGAAGTATACTTTAAAAACGATGTTAGATTAGAATATATTAAGTCTTTATGAGCGACAGAGGTGTCTTTTAACACCACTGTATCATGTTAGGGGAGGTTTGAAGTCTTCAAAAGGTATTCAATCAAGATTCTACTTTGTCAAAATTATCTCCGAATTACGCCGATTAATTTTTACAATCGTAAAAGTGAAACCCATTGTTGGGGTGGCGTGCTGCAAAATAAGCTTTTGAAAACCGATAAATTGATCCACGTATCACCATTACGATCTTTATATGGCACTTGTATTTTAAAAGAATATATGCTAGCTATTGGTCATCATTTAATGTACTCTTTTGCATTCAGTCAACTATAAGACCTTTGTCTGATCGGTTGTCAAATGGAATTTTCGAAGTTCAGAAAAAAATATAGATTTCGTTGAAGGACAGATTTAAAATTTTCAGAGGTTGAAGACTATAAACCCTAAATATCACACACAAAAGAAATGAAGTTTTGCATTTTTAAGATCCAGTTGAAAAGTTTGTTGTCAAATACTTTCAGTAAAAATTTGTTATTCGAACACACCTACTCTGCTGTTGAGACTCATAAGAAAGGTATTTCATTTGATCCATATCTTTCAATGATTCGGGAATGTGAAATTTTTATGTTAAAAATCAATCTGTTGCCCTACATATATAAAAACTACAGAATCTGAGCGAGATTATGTATCAAATATTTTTGCTTTATACGTTTTCAAGACGAAATATTCAACTGAAACACGCCCTCACTTTTCTTGTTTGACTTTAGCAGTGCTTGTTCCAAAATGACACAAAAATTGTTAGGATTTCCATAACAAAACATGGTCTTTTTGATATCTAAGAGTTGTTTATGCTTTTTGTATCCACAAATTCCCCTAAACTACTGATTTAAATTGATTTAAAAAAATCCTACATCATGCCATTGTGCAGTGTGTTTAATTTATTCTTTGATTATAATTTGAACTTAAGTAGTTTTAGGGCTTTCATATTGCAAAATATGGACTCGGCCATTGTATTATTGTTATCCGAATACTATGAATAATTCTTTTCAAGAGCGTGCTTGTATTTTTGTTGTAGGGTGATTTCAGGGCTCGAGTCGAAGTTTTGGAAAGCGGTAATATGATCGGATGCTTTACTGCAGAGCTGTCGATTTCTACACCTTGTTCCGGATTTTTGTGTGGCGGAAAACGATAAATATAAATAAAATTTTATGACTGAAATACTGTGGTCGTTGTACAATGAAATCCAAAAATGTCTACGTTCTTAACATCTGGTAACAAACAGTTAATATCACCAATCAGAGCATGATCAACCGTCATGAAAAAAAATGAATAGGATTTTCCGCTGGTAGACCGACTGCAAAATAAATAACAAAAATACGGATTAGTCTTGTCTTGTTATAAACTTTCTTATACATATTATCTAACTGAAAATTACAAAGAAATGGGATTTTAAGATTGGTAGAGTTACTGTTGTTTGATTATTTGTTGTGGCAATTATTTCGTGCATATTCATGAAGAGAATAGGTTTACAATAAGTTCAAGGTAGGATGGGTAAAAAATACGACAGGATTTAATAGCAGTGGTTGGAATTTCGACTGTCACATGAAACTATAGTATTTAAGATCTGTATGGTTCAACTTGCATACTTACAAAAATTCCAATACAATGCAAGAAGACGAATTTCGGTAGTTTCCTCCAGTTAAAGAAACCCTAATGAAAATCATTAGTCAGTGCAATCCAAGTCAAATGAGGATTGCGTCCATTTTATTTTTTGTGGAAAATGTCCTGGTGATGAATTTATGATTTTACCATTTCTCTCTATCTTCTATAATTTCAACAAAAAACTCACAAAAATAGGTACAACTTGTCATTTAATGACCATTTCTCCTGCTTGACATTTGGGTAGGTCCTGTTTGACTTATAATTGTTACAGGTTCTCTTTACTAATATACTTTCAACCACAGCAAACAGCAAATATGGTAGTCTCTTTGCACCAGAGTTGTCGTTCTCACTACGAACATTATCTAGTACGTACATACATATGCATATTGAGCATCTGGATAATCAAGACTACAAATATTGATAAAATAAGCATTGAAGAGCAATAACTAGTTTGACAATGTCGACCTTTTTCCCTTCGGGCCCCATGTGAGCTTATGCCATCACGTGACATCCGTCGTCGTCGTCGTCTGTCGTCGTATGTCTGTCGTCGTAAACCATTAAAAAAAATCTTCTCCTCTGAAACTACTGGGCCAAAACCTTCAAACTTTAACTTAATGTTCCTTAGGGTATCTAGTTTATAAATTGTATCCCAAATTTTGACCCATTAACAAACATGTCCGCCATGGCTAAAAATAGAAAAAAAGGGGTCAAATGCAGTTTATTGGCAGAAACTAAAGCATTCAGAGCAAATCTAAGAGGGTAAAAATGTTTAAAAGGTCAAGATCTATCAGCCCTGAAATTTTCAGATAAAACGAACAACCCATTGTTGGGTTGCTGCCACTGTATTGGTTGTTTCAAGAAAATTTTGCAGCTTTGGGTTATTATCTTGAATGTTATTGAAGATAAAGATAAACTGTAAACAGCAAGGGTTCTGCAAACATAGATCTACAAAAAAAGTTTATATGACAAAAGTTGCCAATTGACCCCTTAAAAGGAGTAATTGCCCTTTAAGGATAATTTTACACAAGTTGTTTATGTTTGCATCAATCCTCTCAATTGAATCTAGTATAAATTTTGTATGTTGTTTCTTTGTACGTCAAGAAACATAGACACTATGGCTAAAATGGAACATATGGGTGAAATGCATTTATTTGCTTTTGAAGAAAATATGACATATACAATGAACATTTAAATGGCATTTTCAAGCCACGCATCAAATTATACTGAAAAGCAAATTAATCATTGATGAAAGATTTAAGCAAAACAAATAACAGGTGAGCGATTCAGGCTCTTGAGAGCCTCTTGTTTATGATGTTGTCCTGCTTGTCATGTTTGCTATTTACAGTCTTGCTCTTCTTGAATGTGTCTATTACAAACACATAATTTAAATCACGAATCGAATGACGATTTCAAACATTTGATCTATTGTACAAATTGTCTATTTACCAAAGTATCGACACATAAACAAAGATGGGTAAGTAAAAATCGTCGTTTAAAGCCAATGCCTCTTATAGGAAGCCAATGGAGCATGTCATACTATGGTGACTTATTTAAGCACTATACATTCTTTTTTGTATATTTTAATTTCTCTCAACTTAAAAATATGGCTTAAAGTTTCCAATCAGGGACAACAACACCTCTGGGATTCGACTCATTATTTTGACTTGTTTGTAGATATATGTCTGCTGGTCATGTTTTTTCGCCTACAGTTTCTATCTAATATATCTGCAAATTGTCGTTCAAAAGCATTAACTCTGTTAAGGAGTAGACTTATGCTATTCCTCATTCTTGTATTGACATTTTGTATATATCTTATTAGATAGAGTAACTATTTTGTAGATTTCCATTTAGATAACATGCTGTTGCTCATAAAGAATTTTGTTCGTTTCACTCTGTTGTGGTGTTGGAGAATTAAAGTTGGGAAGGTCTTTTTGTGTAACAGGCATAACCGTGGTCAAATCGAAAATAATACAAATCTTTGTTTTGATGATGTTTTTATTTTATTTGTTACCGCTCCATTTTTTGTCTCAAAACTTGCAAAGTGATTTAAATGGCTACCTTGTGAGGTCAACAAAGTAGGTTTGAATTATCTGCAGAAATAAGCAGTTTTTTCCATTATTTCAGTGTCGAACATGTTCAAAGAAGCAGTCCTACGTGTAAAAATTTAATTCCATTTATCATTTGTTAAATTGGCGTAAGTTTGGGTTTGCATGCTATAATTATATTAAGAGGGACGAATGCTTCAAATTTAACTTCAAATGTAGAAATAACAAAACAACATCAAAACTTTAGGCTATAAGTCAGCATGATTATGGGCGTATGCAAACTGATATCCATTGTAATAATCATTTCATTTTGAAATACCAAATATAAACAGAATATTTTGTGGCCTTAGATGAAGCATTAAGTGCATATCAATATAACGAACTTGACTGAAAAGATCAGAACCTCCAAGATAAGATATTAATATAAGTCTTATTGTCGGTGTGTCCAGACAAACAGGATGCACTTGTTTCCTGTAGTGTTGTCTTTGTTTACATCTGCCTTTGCAGCACATACATGGAAATGGGCAGACTGTTGTATGTATACGTAAACGCTTTCATAAATGAAGAAAAAAAACATTGAACGATTTTGGAAATATCAATGTATTGACTTAACTTTGTCAACTATTCAAAGCATATTATGAAATTTGGACAGAGGTTTTATATAATGTAAGAATAAACATGTTCGTAGTTTACTTATAAATCGACTTACGTCAAAGAAGTACACAATTCACTGACAGAGCAATTGTAGGGGTGACATAGGGTTTCACAGAATAATTTTCGAGTTTTTAAAATGTTCAAGCTAGTTTGTTTGTCAAAAAAAATTTGAGATATTGAAATCAGAAATAACAAACAAAGAATTTTTTATTCAAAAATATCTATAACTTATCGATAGGATTTAATCTTAAATTGAAATTAATTCTACCTTTAATTCACTTTTTTCTGCAAAAAAAAACATGGTTGTTAGATTATCATTTTTTCTAATGTTATCAATCATTATTTGATGTTGGATGTAGTTGCTGTCTCAGATGCAAACCTATAAATAGTGTATTGTTGCTGAGAAAATATCATGTGGTTGTCGATTACAAACGTATTATACGATTACTTTGTGCTCTAAAACTGAAACATTGCTCGCTTTATCGGAGTAGTGTTGTTTCAAAACCTTTATTATAGCAAAATTTAAAAGACAATGTATGGCATTTGGGGAATTCAGTGCTATTTTTTTATAACCTATACTACTAAATAACGATGTCCAATTTGTAAAACGGCATGCCGTTAAAACGGCGAATCAAAGAATTCAGCTTTATATATTACTAATATAGGACAATGATCTTGATTAAAATTACACCATCCCATGTCCTTTTATTTTCCACATAATTAAAGCCATATGAACATATGAAATTTAAAGTTTAAAAAAATGTGTTATACACTTAAATGCTAAGTTGTCAGCTAAAAGAAGTAAGCGTTATCTTTTTTTTTCTTAAAGAAAATCCTTTACATTGTCGCAATCTTTATAAATCTTCATAAATGTACAGCTATTGAATTAATGAATTCCTAGACGCAAATTCGCCGATATTTTCTTGCCCTCAACTACGAAACCTCTCGTTGTAACTTCCACTACTGCACATCGCACGTGTGAGGAAAACCGTGATGGAAGGATGTAAACAAACGTGCTCTTAAAGGTAAATAGTAAAAATATATTCTTAATGAACAAATTTAATGCAACAAATCATTTAACTGGTTTAAGGAAACGAATGGAAACGCATAAAAAATTTAAAAACAAATGTCCCGCAAAATTGTAAAACACAAAAATCTCAAAAAGGAGCTCCATGACCTATCAATATTTTTAGCTTAATTTGTTCCATAACTATGCTCTTTCGACTTATACTGTCAATTTTAATTTCTTGATTTTTTTCACCTAAGAACATCCTTAAGATGCTAACTAATTTTCAGGGCAGGGAAGTGTTATGTTTGCGTCGCAATAACATTCACGCCACGGCTCGTAATTTAGTTGTAAATCCTAAATAGTACTGTGAATATGTGTATGATATACGTATTCATGAGGTTTTTCCGCAACTTGTGCTAAAAATCTTTTGAATTTCTGTTTACAGAAAGATCTGTGCATATCTGAAATAGTCCTCGGACATGCTGGGCGGTTGGGAGCTGTTGGATTAACTGTTCAGGGTGCATTATACTAAACGAAAAGAATACGAGACATTATTTGCAGACAATTTTAGTACTACTTTTGATAAGAAATTAACTCTTTTTCAGCCGAACCAAACACACGGGTCCTCACTATTCTAAACTTTGATTTGTCTCCCAAGCCGCGGTCATTACCAGGAAATTTCACTCTTTCCCTTGTCGGCACTTTTAAAAGAAGACTTTCACCAAATACGCACTACACAGTCAACATAATTATAACTACAAAAAACTATTGGGTCATAGGCATGCTGTACCATGTAGCGGGAGAGTTGGATCATGGTAAATATAATAGGGTGCAACAATTTAGAATTTTAGTTTTCCTTTTAATTAAAATGAAAGAAGATGAATGTTAAAAACATACCTTTGGAATTAATATTAATTCTACTTTTACGTAAATTTTCTCTTATATATCCTGTGAATCGTAGCTGAAAATTCAAACTTAATTCAAATTTGTAAAACATTTATTGAATCAAGACAACTATCAGATGTTATTCAGGAAGTGTCCAAATTCAGCCGTTCTCTACCACATTTCACGAATATGCCGTTCTCAATCCGTTCTAATCTGATTTATATTTTTCGCAGGGTACAAAACGACTATTTTTTCGTGTATAATCCGACAGAGATCGGACAGTGACCAGAAAGTGAACCGACGCTGACAGAAGATATCCGGTAGAAACCGTTCGCCATATTTGGTATGATCATTTACTGTCGGAACGCAATCCTATAAAACAGTCTGCTGTACCGCATTGCACACGGATATGTCTGGACTCAGTCGTATTGTGTTCCGTAATTGTCGGAAGTCATTGCCGAATTTCGTATTAACACGGGACTATTTCGGAACAGTTTCGCATTCGGCAAGATCTGGATGCAATCTGAACTCAATCGACAAAAAAAACATGAAACATTTCTCCAGATCATGCATGTTCCAGAGGACAACGCCAAGAAAACACAGAATATTGTAACGATTTTAATCCGATATATCAGAATCTGTCGCGATTTAGTCACGACTGTAATATAACTAAACCAAATCGGCTGAGTTTCCCCAAATGTTACGCGATGCACCCAACTATCGCAGTGCTTGGACGACCTCTCCGGACCATTCCCGATCCGTAGGAATATGTTATGAACTACACGACTTCGTTAGACAATGTTAGGACATACCATTATCAAGGAGGACAGTTATCCGACTTTTTAACTGTTCGTGTCTTAGCGTTATCTGATCCCAAACAGGAGCAATAATCGGCAGTGTGAACGCCACATTAAGGAATATTCGGATTGGTCCAAATTCCAATCACATTTTCACAGATGCATTCGTACATCATGACATTGTGCAATTTAGTTTTGAATATAATTTGAATTCAAATTACTTTAAGTCTTTCATATTGCAAAATATGGACTAGGTTATATCTTAGATGAGAAGTTGTTTTCTCTGTTATCAGGATACCAGATGTGTTTGAGGATACTTTAAATAATCTTTATCAAGTCATGTGTGCATTTCTATTGTAGGGGGATTTTACAAGGGATTTTGGAAGGTATTAAAATGATCGGATGCTTTACGGCAGAGCTTGTAAAGGATTTTTGTGTGGCGAAAAGCGATAAATATAAATAAAATTTTATAACTGAAATAGTGTATCTTTGTAGAAACATATTGACGTTTAAGAACTGGTAAGAATAATAAGTGCAGCATTATCACCGCAATCGTCGTAAAAAAATGTTTCCGCATGTAAACTGTCAAAATTAATAAAATATTGAATAGGGGAACTTATTTTGTTTATCGCTTATTCTTCTTTATTTTTTATATTGTATTTTATTAACTGATCTAATTATTCTGTTCTACAAAATCAGGCGAGATATTTCTTTCATGTATACTTACAATCTCGCTGTCAACTTATAAAATCTATACGTAATCTAGCTGACTATTACAGAGACATAGAACTTGAATACTGATTGTTGTTGTTCGCTTATTTGTAGTGGCATTTATTTGATGCATATTCATGACGAGTATAATTTTACAAATTCAAGATAAGATTTACAAAAAGGTTAAATAGCACTGTGGGGAATTTCGACTGTAACAGAAAACTAAAGGCTTTGGTTTCCTGTGGTAAAATAAAACTCAATGCAAATCATAAGTCGGTTGCAATAACAATCGACTAATGGTTTCGTCCAAATTACATTTTGTAGAAAATGTCCTAATGATGATTTATGGTTTTACCATTTCTCTCTATTTTTCAATAATTTTAACCCAAAAAAACACATAAAATAGGTACAAGCTGTAATTTAAGGACAATTACTCTTACTTGACATTAATGTAGATCCTGTTCGGCTGATAATTGTTACAATTTCTCTATTATACTAATAAACTTTGATCAACAAAAATACAGCAAATACGGATACAATTATTGAAGAGCAGTAACAAGTTTGGAAGAGATTGAAGACTTTATATATCTTTGAAGCAAGCTAAGTAACACCAATGGAACAGTTGCCAGTAAAAGAGTCAGAACAAACAAAGCCAGATATACATTCTGCCAAGTACAGCCCATATGGAAGAGAAGGTCAATTAGTCTGAAAGCAGAGATCAGAATATACACCAGCAATATGAAGTCAGTCCTTCTATATGGTACAGAATGCTGGGGATTATCCAATCAGACATGAAACAGCTTTGCTCATTCCATAACCCGTACTTGACCAAAATCTGTAAGATATTCTGGCCAAATAGTATAACCAACAAAGATATGTACCACAAAACCAATCAGTGTTGTATTGAGGACAGATATGAAGAGGAGGAGATGGCGTTGGATTGGTCATGCATTGAGGAACGGAAATGAGGATATCACCAAGATTGCTTTGTGATGGACACCTGATGGTAGACGAAAAGGATAAAGGCAAAACGATACATTGCACAGAATGGTAGAAACTAAAATGAAAGACCTTGGGAAAACCTGGAAGGAGATTGAGAAGAAGGCAAAAGTAAGGCAAATGTGATGAGTACTGGTTGAGGCCTTATGTGCTGACAAGACCAAAGAGGATGAGTGAATGAATTATAGTTTGGCAATGTTGACAGTATTTTCTATTAACAGTTTTCTAAGTGTCTGGAAAAACAAACACAAAAATCGTCATTCCAGAACAATAACTCTTATCAGGAGATGGATGACGATTTCAACTATTTTACTTTATTGCAGAAATTGCCTATTAACTCAGTTGTCCACGCACAAAACAGATGGCTAAAAATCGTCGTGAATGGCAATATATCCTATAATGAGTCAGCGGATGATTACGCACCATGTTGACTCATTTGTTAATCAATCCATGTTTATCATGTTTTGTTATTTGCAGTTTCCTCTATTTACATTAATTATTGCAAAACTTTAAACTCACAATCAAGGTCTATTTCGGTTATCAAGACAAACTCCAAAATTTAAATTGGAAAACAAAAAGCTTTTAATGCCTATAACTGTCAGACTTTTTTGTTTTTTCCTACAAAATAACAGCTAAAAGAGGTGTCTTCAAATGTTTTTATTTTGGTGATGCTTAACGTCAAATATTTGAAATTCCAAAACTTATAAAAAAAATAGCTTGTATACCAAAGAGGACAAACAGTAAAACCAAGGTCGAAAGGAATCAGAGCTTTGCACGAGTAAGATACATTCCTTAATTTTGAAAAAATTTTGATGACACAATATCCATTCATGAAGGTATTAGCCACATCTCAGGGAATTTAAGCCACCAGAAGGGTTGTCGAGTTAGTCGTAATAAGATAAATGTTTCTTCAGTGAAAAATATTTGAAAATCCATAACTAGTAAAGGAATCAGAACTTTGAACGAGGGCACTATCATTTCTGGCTGTTGAACCCGTCAATGAATAGAGATGTGGGTTTCTTTTTATTCTGAAACTACAGCATATGTTACGTGGGTAGTCACAGTTATGAAATATTTTGTGAATGTCGGTATGCTGTTATTTTGGATGTAATGTCAAAACATTCTTCCGTGCATATAAAGAAGAAAAGAAATTACTGGTTTTGGAAAGCTAGTTTACATACAGTTTCTAGCATTAGCATTGTCGAAGACATATTATGGAATACAGCCATATATACACAAGAGTTGTCTCTCTTCACGCGCATATTTTCATATTAAATTTATAAACCCTTTATCGACTTATCGACAGGCCCTATAATTTGGAACAATATATTTTTGTATCTGGAATTGCCCTTGTGATTTACATGCCGGTATGACCCTATTTTGAACAATATTATGATCACTCGATACAGCCTAACTGAACCTTTACTTTTTTTGTTTTCTTTTTGAAAACTTCCGTACCTTTTAAAGTGCTTTGTTTCATTTTTAAAATCGATCAGAATGAAAAGAAAGTAAGAAAGACACAGAGAGAGAAGCTACTTGAATCGCTGATTTTAGTCAGATGACAGATGTTGAGAAAACACAATAACAAATTTACAATTGGTAAATAAAAAAGAATCAGTAAATCAAATTGCGAGGACAAAGAACTCGTAGACTATCAGTTGCTAGATTTTTAAATGATTTTTTCCCCGTTTTGCCCTTTTCGAGACCTTGGTATTTGATTGTATAGAATGAATTTAATGGGTCAAAAAGGGTAAACTGCTCCCCTTTCCTTGATGACGATCTTCTGTTAACATTTTCTTATATGGAGAGCTTATATGGAGAGTATATTTTTCGGTTGGTTTGAAATGCTTTTTTTCTCGGTTTCATCTCATTTATCAAGGATCGTAATTTGTTGTAGCAAAAAAAAATACAAGAGGAGTATAGATATCGTAAACTGGTCAAAGCTTAACCTTAATTTTATCAACAATTTATAATAGTTTATTGTGTAAGTGTGATTCCAACGACATGAATTTAATAAATCACAATTCTATCTGGAAATATATCAGTTCATTTCTACATATTGGCATGCCATAACAGCATTAGCTCAGTTCGACTTATTGGTAAAAGTAGAATGGACTTCTAATAAAGTTATAATGATTCTGTTGTTGTTGTCTGGTATTTGATTGGACGAAGATGATATCGGTTATTCATAGTTTGAAGCATAACTTAAAGTTTTAAATCTTCATTGAAACTAGGATTGCCATACTAACAGACAATACAGTATTGTCCCAGATTGAAACTGTTCACTATAGTCTCTATGCATACCACGTGATCATGTCTGCCTGTGCTGTTAATGACATTGCTCTACGGATAACTTCACTCTCAATAGTATTTTTATATCTATTGTTGAATTTTTTAAAGCTTAACTTCAATTATAAAATGAAATGTTTATTTCAATAATCAGAGTTATCTCTCTTTATTCAGTAAATGTACTTTTATGATTATATCTAGTGAACAGAGTAAGCGGAGTGAGAAAGATTGGTATGAAAGTGTGAACGTGTTAAATTTTGTAATGCCTGAAAGGGCCCTGTGATTAAGAAGTGCAGAATTTGAATTTGAATTGTTGCCACTAATATGAGTGTATATTTTGAATAAGCAGATTAAATGCTTTCTATTAATTTGCTTATTTGCAGATTATTTTTTTTTTTTACTAAACTGATTTAATAGAGAAGTTTTTTTCCTGTACAAATTCATTATGTTCTTTCTTCTGAGTACCTTTTGTTCTTCAATAGATCAAGATTAAGGAGGGTTGAGATCTCGAAATAGCATTTGTTGGAAACTAAATCAAAGACTTGGAAATAGGTTTTAGCTTTTTCTCTGCTCAAGCATATATAATTTATCCATTATCATTAGTCTTACTGTCAGAACATTTTGTAGAGAACCATCTTCTTGGGAACTTTTACTCTAGTACAAGCCAAAGTTACATATGCCATTGGAAATCAAACACCAATGTATCATTTGATTATCTCAATATCTTATTCACCTTTAAATTATAAGGCAGAGTATATTGAGCATATTTTAAAATTTTATTTCTAATTCTAATTCTTATGGATCGCACTGCATCAATTTGTTCCTGAACTACTCAACATAAATGTGGGGGATTATTGCTCGGTGAACTAGTTTATCCTACCATGCTTATGGCAGGAGATTTGTGTGCACCTTTAACTGGTTTAACACATTTGATATGTACCAAGTCAGGTTATCTGAACCTTTTGCTGTTTATTTTTTAAGTCTATTTTTTAGAACGAGTTGGGTGATAATGTGTCTCTGTACTGTCTGTTATTTTTGGTTATTCCTGTTATTTTTCAATACATCATTATGTGTCTGTCAGATAAGTAACTTTCTATTGTTTTTTTGTGTTTTTCTTTTTAGTATTTTTACCTGAAAGTTTTGCTAGTCTCTAGTAAATTCAAATTACAACTGTGCTTGTGCTACACAGATCTTGTCATATGTTGTATGATTTTTGTTGAAAGTCCCTATGATCATGACCATTTGGTATAGCACAAGCTGATTTGAATCAAAGCGCGAAAGCGCTGTAAAGGCAGTTAATTACAGGTTGTGTGTATTTCTAGTCCAGTTATATCATTATCTTCCATAGAACAGAGGCGGTTTGTAGAATTTAAGATTTAGAGTTCTTTTGTACCTAGTTCACCTATATCTATAGTCTACTGTTTACAGTATATTTTCTGTGCCTCGCCATGAAATGCATTTTTAGCCATGGCCTTGTCAGTTTGCTTTAAATTTATGAGTTTGACTGTCCCTTTGGTGTCTTTCGTCCCTCTTCTTTAGACATATAAGAACTTTTCCTTTTCAATATAAATAGACTATTTTTAATTATTGATTGTATACGCATATTCTATGACTCCCATAAAAAATAGTTCACAAAGATTGACTAGTCTCTGTACTGTGTGTATAGCAAGAACATCAAGTAACATAATGGTAAATGTACATAGTAACACAGCAACCTTTTTGATGACCATACCTGCCAACTGTCAGTATTTGCAGAGTATTTCCCCAATCGAGCTCGAGGCTCCCAAATGGAAATTTTGTAAGAGCAATTTTGTCGACTATTTTAAAGAAAACAATTAATTCAACAATGGCAATGAGCTTGTTTATGCACGAAGAAGCCAAAAACCACATTAGAATATATTTGTCGAATCCATGACAAATCGCCCCATTAGCAAATAGCCCCACTTTTTCAACTGCCAACTTGCCCCACCTAGTAGAAAACGATAATATCTAGATAAATATATTATTAACCAGGAAGAATTTACTAATGCCAACTCGCCCCACTCATGTAAAAAGATGTTATCCCGTTGTATATAAGTTAAATTCCGTTAATATTACTCCTGCTAACTGGTCCCATCTAATGGAAATCGGTGAAATCTAGATAAATATATTATTAACCAGGATGAATTTAGTAATGCCAACTCGGGTTGCACTAATGACAGGATGATTGCCCGGATAGTGACAGGACGGTTGACCGGACGACATATAAATAGTCATAACTTTTTTGTTATCCGATAGATTTGTTTAATATTTGTAAACCTGAAAGATATTAAACTATATTTTATGAATATATAAAAAAAAAGAGGAAAAATAATTATTTTTGAGCAAAAAAAGTTGACCGGACGATATTCACACTTGCCAATATACGCTAAATATATATTCAACTGGTTGACGACAAGTGTTAATATCTCTTTTGTTTTACAATATTTGTCCATGAAACTCAGGAATCTGTGAGATTTATAAATATATTATACGAAAATATAAACTTGATTGCAAAAAAACGTGTTTTTCTCAAAAAAAAGTTGACCGGACGGTATTCACCCTCGCCGATATACGCTGTATATATATTGAAAAGGTCGACGACAAGTGTTAATATCTCTTTTGTTTTACAATATTTGTCCATGAAACTCAGGAACCTGTGAGATTGAATAATATTTTACACGAAAATATAAACTTTAAAGTAAAAAAGAAAACAAATCTGCAAAAAAAGTTGACCGGACGGTATTCACCCTCGCCGATATACGCTATATATATATTCAACTGGTCGACGACAAGTGTTGATATCTCTTTTGTTTTACAATATTTTATCATGAAATTCAGGAATCTGTGAGAATAATAAATATTGGATACGACAATATAAACTTTATAGTGACAAAAAAAGTTTGTCTCCAAAAAAAGTTGACCGGACGGTGTTCACATTCGCCTATGTACGCGTTAATTATATTGAACTGATACAAATAAGTGTCAATATCTTATTTGTTTTACAATATTTTTACACGAAACTAAGAAATCTACGAGATCAATAAATACTTGATATGAAAATATAAACTTTATAGTAAATAAAAATGTTTTTCTTCAAAAAAAAGATGACCGGACGGAACAAACATTCGCCGTTATATGCCTTAATATAAGTTGGTAGACCCAAGTGTTTATATCTCTTTTATTTTATCAAATTTATGAAATCTGAGAGATCAATAAGTACTTGATATGAAAATATAAACTTTATATCAAATATGTTAAATGCTGGTTTTTTTTTAAAAAAGTTGATCTGAGGGAATTAACATTCGCCGATATTATTATTTAAATATATTGAACTGATCAACACAAGTTTTAATATCTCTTCATTTTTATAATATATCTGTCCATGAAATGAAATAATTTGTGAGATTAGATAAATATTTTACAAGAAAAATAAACTTTAAAGTAAAAACAATGAGCCCAAAAGGTTTATGTGAGCGAGTTCACCAATGCATATTAGAAGTAATGATATTTAATCAAATTAATCTAATTTTGACACTTGTTGTAATCACCAATCAAGCCAAATAACATGTCATTAAAGTTTTCACACCTGAGACATCAAATACATTTAATTGAATTACCTTATAATCAGTTGGTAATTAGTATCCAATTAAAGAAGAAATTTTATGAAGTTCAGGATTTCAGATTAACATTTAACTCACCTAATAATAACTATTCAATTAATTGAGCCTCCTCTGGTACCTCAGTCTCCAAGAACACCCAAGCTGAAAACACCAGCCAAGTTAAATACACCATCAAAACAGAAAGCTTTGTCAACACCAAAATCTACTAAGAGATTGAGGTTTGCTGATAATGGTAATAGTCAAGATCATCAGATACTTGTTACTGGTAGTCCACCTCCAGCAAAGACACAAGCCAAGCTGAAAACACCAGCCAAGTTAAATACTCCATCAAAACAGAAGACTATGTCAACACCAAAATCTACTAAGAGATTGCGGTTTGCTGATAATGGTGATAGTCAAGATCATCAGATACTTGTAACTGATAGTCCACCTCCAGTAAAGAAAGTAAAACTAAAGCCTATACCGATTGCATGGATTAATGGTCTCAATTCAGACCATAAGCAAACTATAGAAAATAATGAATGGTTATGCTCAGAGATTATCAATGTCTGTTGCAGAATTATTTCACGACAATTTCCCAACATATCTGGATTTCAGCCAACAGGACTTTCACCTGTTTTTGACGAAGCTACCAAGTCTTGGTCAGAAAAATTTGGTAGCTTTTCACAAAAGGGATGTCCAACTGTACAAATCCACCATACTGGCAAATCCCACTGGGTAACTTCATTGCAATCAGTGAATGACCAGTGTATCTATGTTCTGGATAGCTTCAGTAAGACTTTTACTCTTACGCCATCCCTTGACATTCAGCTTGCTGCTATTTATGGTCACGGCAAAAAGCACATTTCAATTAAACTCCCAGAAGTGCAACGTCAGCCAAATGGTTATGATTGTGGGGTTTACTCCATAGCAAATTTGCTTGAATTTTGCTTTAATGGAGGTACTTCCAACTTCAAAAACAAAACAGCTTTTGAACCAACTGGTATGAGAGAGCATTTGATTAAATGCCTTGAACTGGGATACTTTTCTAAATTCCCTCAATCACTAAATTCTTGTGCTGACTCAGTCAAGATGCACACAAGAAAAATTGAATGTAGCTGTGTTTGTGGTAAGCCTGATATATTGGAAAATATGTTTGGATGTGAAGGCAAACGAGGACGTGTCACTTGCAGCAAGTGGGTTCACCAGAGTTGTTCCAATGTTTTAGGGGACTGGCTCTGTGATGAACACCGTTCAACTGTCTAATTTGTATGAATTTGTGTTTGGATAAATAGTGTTCATCTTATCGTGAATAACAGTTTAAGAGTGTTTTATTGAATTCAAATGTAAACAGTTTTATGTTTTGTTGGTGCTAATTTATTTGTGATAGTGCTAAATGTATTAAAAGCTTTTGTTTCCTGTATTTGCTTTGTGAATGAACCACATTTGTTTTTTTGTAATAACGATGTAATTTTGAAATAAAAGGTATATCCTGCTCGAAATTACCACTTCCACCTCCCCGTTGGTGAGCAGGGGGCAGAATTATTCTGGCAGACGGAAGGGGTCGGTTAACAATTTGTTGCCGCCAATTTTTACCATTTGAACAAATTGAAACAATTTCATTTATTCGATAGTAATATAAACTATTAACTATAAACAAGGATTTCTAACTATACAAATCCTTGCTATAAAGGTTAATTTTTCGTATAATATATTTATTCATCTCCAATGTTCATAAATTTCAGGGACAGATATGGTAAAAAAAATAATATTAACACTTATGTCAATCAATTTATTATTATTAACATATATCGGCGAATGTTAGCTGTCCGGTCAACTTTTTTTTTAAGAAAAATAATTTTGTTATCATAGAGTTTATATTTTCATATCATATATTTATTTATCTCGCACATATCTCAGTTTTATGAAAAAATATTGTTTACAAAAAAAAATATTTACATTTTTTGTCGCTCAGTTCAATATAATCAACGCGTACATCGGCGAGGGTGAATACCGTCCGGTCAACTTTTTTTGCAGATTTTTTTTTCTTTTTTACTTTAAAGTTTATATTTTCGTGTAATATACTATTCAATCTCACAGGTTCCTGATTTTCATGGACAAATATTGTAAAACAAAAGAGATATTAACACTTGTCGTCGACCATTTCAATATATATATAGCGTATATCGGCGAGGGTGAATACCGTCCGGTCAACTTTTTTTTGAGAAAAACACGTTTTTTTGCAATCAAGTTTATATTTTCGTATAATATATTTATAAATCTCACAGATTCCTGAGTTTCATGGACAAATATTGTAAAACAAAAGAGATATTAACACTTGTCGTCAACCAGTTGAATATATATTTAGCGTATATTGGCGAGTGTGAATACCGTCCGGTCAACTTTTTTTGCTCAAAAATAATTATTTTTCCTCTTTTTTTTATATATTCATAAAATATAGTTTAATATCTTTCAGGTTTACAAATATTTAACAAATCTATCGGATAACAAAAAAGTTATGACTATTTATATGTCGTCCGGTCAACCGTCCTGTCACTATCCGGGCAATCGTCCTGTCATTAGTGGTTCCCCAATGCTCCCTGCCAACTCTCCCCACTTATGGAAAAAGATGTTATCCCGTTGAATATAAGTTAAATTCCTTATATTGCATTATGATACAATTAACAGGTTTCTTTTCAATTGTTATGCAAATAACTAAGCTTCAAAACTTAGTTATTCTTCAACAATACATTTTTTTTAGAATTATAATTTCAGTATATCAATAATAGTAATTAAATAAATTTTTGGTTTGTTTGTATTCTGTGTAGATTAGTTTTCATTAAAGTGGTGCGAGTTTTAATTTTTAATTATATATATATATATATTAATCTAAATATTACCGTTTTTTTATAAGTAGGGCGGGTTGGCAGGAGTAATATTTAACATGATTTAACCAATTTCACATGTGGGGCGATTTGATAAATCAGTTTGTGGCGTTTTTTTTTTTAAAGTGGGCGATTAGCCAGTAGGGCGACTTGTCCTGCTTCCATTTGAAGGCCCCCTTGAAGGTTTTGTATGACTATATGAACCATCTTTCACGTAAAACCCCCATGTGCATTTTGAAAAGTTGGCAGATATGTTTCTAACTCCAGGCAAAATCTACCGGTATGAATGAAAAAGAAGTTTTCAATTAAGGCTCTGTGGCCATAACAGCTGTCTCATTAGCATTTTAACCACTTCCCATATTTGCAATTAAAACAATAGAAGAAAATTATTCAACGCAAAAACAAAACTTACTTGTAAATATGAAATTCTCTTTACGGTATGAGTTTTTCTCATTGTTTGAGATTGTACAGTAGTACCTGTAACTGCTTATACCTATTTCTTATTCACTTTTGCTTGATAAACTCACTAAATATCATGTATATAAATTGTACCACATCTCCTTATTTTTATATGCATTCCAATAACATGAGCAATTGTAATTCAATTCTATATACCAAAGCAAAATGAACTGCACCACTTTCATCACTAGTATGCATCTTTTGGCAAAATACAAGTTCTTAAATGACACAAGATATATTTATTGATAAAAAAATAAAATTTAGTATACAACTCTTTAACAGGTATAAAAAAAAAAGCACAGCTGTGTCATAACTTGTGAAATCTGTGCTGAAAACATAGACATTGATGGTATTTGAGTAATTCCATATGTGAAGCTCAACATTAGCTCGTCAGTTGGTGGTGGACAGTTATAGTTCCTTTCTGCAGGCTAGGATGAATGACTTTTCAGGAAAACCAATTTCACAAATCAAAACTTTCCTCTAGATTTCTCCTACAATATTCATCCAGTTTACTTCTTTTGGTTTAATTGGACACCGTCCTGATTTTTAATTTTGCAAACCATTCAGTCTCTTGCTTGCAAATGGTGCATGAAAATAGGATGGGTATGTCAGTAGACAAGTCTCTTTAAAGTGGGTTTGTGCCCTGAAAAAAAGTTTTAAAACTTAAGTTTTTTTGAAACTTGTGCAACACACATACCTAAATAACTATAACATAGAAGAGAGCATCATTCGTGTCAATGTTTTGTTCCTGTTTACATTGTCATTGATATTTTTTCAGAAAGCCTGAGGCATAGCTCATGAATTCCTGTCATTACATCCTAAATTAACATAATTACTGCTAGAATAATTATCAGTATGATATACGTACACTATCATTGTACAGCCCAAGTCTTCAGTATATATAATTGTTGCATTCATTCACTCCTGTGTTCAGTAAGTAAGTAAGTAAGTAAGTAAGTAAGTAAAACTTTATTTGGATTCGGCATATTGACAAACAATACAAACATAAGCTCTAATGAGCTTTTCACCGAATATAAAAACATATGCAATAACAAATAAAACAAGAAGTAATTGTAACAGGATGCTGTTACGAAGTCTCCCAAACAAAGCTCCCATAACTCGCCATTCATATGGTCCCATGTTCATTTGATTTGATTTTTTGTCCCATACAAGAATATGTATGGCTTACGAGTAGAGATCTCCACCATTTACAAGTATTCAAACAGGAGGGGGTGGTGGTGACCCCCAGGAAATTTACCTACATTCCATTTGATTTGTTTTATTGTCCCCTACAAGAATGTATATGGTTTAAGGGTTGGGATCTGGACCGTTTACAAGATAATAGCACATTCTCAAATTGAACGGGGTGGGGCTACCCCAGGAACTTCCCTTTAATTTTATTTGATTAGCTTTATTGTCCCATACAAGAATATATATGGTTTAGGGGTGGGGATGTTGACCGTTTACAAGTTTTCAAACAAGAGGGGGTGGGGTGACCCCCTTTGGACTTCCCTCTTATATCATTTCATTTGTTTTATTGTCCCCTACAAGAATATATATGGTTTAGGGGTGGGGATGTTGACCGTTTACAAGTTTTCAAACAAGAGGGGGTGGGGTAACCCCCTCCGGACTTCCCTTTTATTTCATTTCATTTGTTTTATTGTTCCCTACAAGAATATATATGGTTTAGGGGTGGGGATGTTGACCGTTTACAAGTTTTCAAATAAGAGGGGGTGGGGTGACCCCCCTAGGGACTTCCCTTTAATTTCATTTCATTTGTTTTATTGTCCCCTACAAGAATATATATGGTTTAGGGGTGGGGATGTTGACCGATTACAAGTTTTGAAACATGAGGGGGTGGGGTGACCCCCTAGGGACTTCCCTTTAATTTAATTTCATTTGTTTTATTGTCCCTTACAAGAATATATATGGTTTAGGGGTGGGGATCTGGACCGTTTACAAAGATAATAGCACATTCTCAAATTGAACGGGGTGGGAATGACCCCCGGGGACCTCCCTTTAATTTTATTTGATTTGTTTTATCGTCCCATTTAAGAATATATATGGTTTAGGGGTGGGGATATGGACCATTTACAAGATATAAGCATATTCTCAAATTGAAGGGGGTGGGGATGAACTCCCAGGGACTCCCCCTATATTTCATGTGATTTGTTTAATTGTCCCATAATCAATTCTGAAGACTGCATGTATCTATCACTTACAGTTTTCAAGTTATATTCATTTGAAAATTTTAGAAAATAAAATCCCATTGGGTTCTATAGTAAACCCCTCCCTCCTTTCTACCCCCCAAAATACCCCTTAATAGACCCCAATGCACAAACGAAAGATTGATGGCTCACCTAGACATATTAGTCTACCATTTTGTGAAATTCTAGGTCAATCTGACAAGCGGTTTTGGAGAAACGCTGCGGACAAGTTCATTTTTAAAGTGGCGGAAGAAGAGGAAGAAGAAGAAGAATAACTAGATTTGTAATTGCTAGCAATAACGGATGGCACCCTCGTCCCCCCATTGCCAGGCGAGCGGCAGCCATTTTGGAAATTCCTAAGTCAAAGAGTGCATGTACACCTGCAAGTTATCATTTTTGCAAAATTTCATTAAGTTTGGAGCATTTTGAAATTTTGGACAATTTTGCTGTTTCTATGGTTACGGCGGCCATTTTGGAAATTCCAACTTCAAAATTCAACTACGCACATGTCAGTCACTATTCCTGTAAAGTTTCATCCAGTTTGCAGCACTTAATATTTTTTGGACATTTTGAACATTTGTGCTGCAACCATGGTTACAGTAGATAATTCCAAAATTCTAAAAGCAGACATGTCATTGTCACATGTCATGTTATATATCAATACAGTTTCATTTACTTTGGTGCACTGCTCTCTGTGAAAATGCTGATTTTATGCATTTTTCCATAGGGTCAATGTAAAACTTGGCCCCAGTTTCCATAACAACGGCGGCCATTTTGAACTATCATAATATTGTCTTGACATCTTGGCATAGTGGAGAACATTTTCATAAAGTTTCATCCTGTTGGATCTTATAACGAAAGAGTTAGAACTTTTGATATTTTAGCTGTTTCCATGGTAACGGCAGCCATTTTGAAAATTCCAAAGTCAAACTGGAAATCAGGACATGCCAGTTAACATTCCTGTGGAGTTTCTTCCAGTTTGGACCACTTTGATTTTTTTCGCATTTGTGCTGTTTCCATGGAAACGGCGGCCATTTTTTACCATTCCATAGCAAGATGCATAACTTCAGATGGTGGTCCTCATTATAGTAGAGTTCCATCAACATTGGTCCATAGGATTCCAAGAACTCGCGCGGACAAAATGTGTGGAAGAAAAATAAGAAAAACTAGATTTGTAATTGCTAGCAATAACGGATGGCACCCTTCCCCCATTGACAGGTGAGCGGCAGCCATTTTGAAAATTTCAAAGTCAAAGACCGCATCTACAGATGTTTATAAACATTGTTGTAAAGTTTCTTTAATTTTGGAGCATTTTGAAATTTTTGAAATTTTTGGTATTTCCATGGTAACGGGTACCATTTCCAAAATTCCAAAGACAGGTGCCACATTGGTACATGCCATGTTACATATCTATAAAGTTTCATTGGGATTAATGCTATATTCTTCAAGAAATTGCAGCTTTAATGTGTTTTCTCATAGGGTCAATGTTAAACTTTCGCACTGTTTCCATGACAATGGCGGCCATTTTGGAACTTCTTGATATTGCATGCACATCTAGGCATATCAGGTAACACTTCCATAAAGTTTCATTCACTTGGGTCTTATAATGAAGGATTTACAATTTTGAAAATTTTTCACATTTTTGCAGTCACCATGGAAACGGTAGCCATCTTGAACCATTCCATGGTGACTGCAACTCTTCACCTAAGGGTCTTCAATATAGTAGAGTTCCATCAACTTTGGTCCATTGGATTTCCAGAAATCTCCTGGACAAAATGTGTGGAAGAAAAATAATAAAAATACTAGATTTGTAATTGCTAGCAATAACGGATGGCACCCTCGTCCCCCCATTGCCAGGCGAGCAGCAGCCATTTTGAAAATTCCAAAGTCAAAGAGTGCATCTACACATGCAAGTCATCATTTTTGTAAAATTTCATTAGGTTTGGAGCATTTTGAAATTTTGGACAATTTTGCTGTTTCCATAGTTACGGCGGCCATTTTGGAAATTCCAACTTCAAAATGCAACTCCGCACATGTCAGCCACTATTCCTGTAAAGTTTCATCCAGTTTGCAGCACTTAATTTTTTTTGGAAATTTTGAACATTTGTGCTGCAACCATGGTTACAGTAGATAATTCCAAAATTCTAAAAGCAGACATCTCATTGCCACATGTCATGTTATATATCAATACAGTTTCATTTACTTTATTGCACTATTCTCAGAGAAAATGCTGATTTTATGCATTTTTCATAGGGTCAATGCAAAACTTGGCCCTAGTTTCCATGACAACGGCGGCCATTTTGAACTATCCAAATATTGTTTTGACATCTTGGCATACTGGGTCACATTTTAATAAAGTTTCATCCAGCTGGATGTTATAATGAAAGAGTTAGAATTTTTGATATTTAAGCTGTTTCCATGGTAACGACAGCCATTTTGGAAATTCCAAAGTCAAATTGCAAATCATCTCATGCCAGTTACCATTCCTGTGGAGTTTCTTCCAATTTGGAACACTTTGAATATTTTCGGATTTTTGCAGTTTCCATGGAAACGGCAGCCATCTTGACCATTCCAAAGTCAGGTGCACAACTTCATATGCTGGTCCACATTATGGTATAGTTCCATCAACATTGGTCCATACAATTCCGAGAAACAGTGTGGACAAAAAGTGTTGAAGAAGAATAATAAAAATAAGGAAAAAAAGAAACGTACAATAACAATACGTCACCCCAACTCCGTTGAGGGTGCCATAACTAGATTTGCGATTGCAAGCAATAGCGGATGGCACCCTTCCCCTATTGCCAGGTGAGCAGTAGCCATGGTAACGGCGGCCATTTTGGAAATTCCAAACTCAAAAGTCAAGTCTACATTAGCTGAGCAACATTTGTTATAAGTTTCAATAAATTTGAAGCATTTTGAAGTTTTTTGTATCTATGCTGTTTCCATGGTAACGGCGGCCATTTTGAATATTCCAAAGTCTAACCCCCGCTGCAATTATTTCCCTCCACAATCATATACCATTTAATGTCTCTAGAATAAATTAAACATTGATGTTCTAGAATGTTCTGTGAAAATTCAAAGTTTTGACCTTTTTGCATTGTTTCCATGGTAACACCAGCGATTTTGGAAATTCCAACGCCAAATTCCACATCTTCCAATGTTGCTCATCGTTACTGTGAAGTTTCATTAAGTTTGGAACATTTTGAGATTTTTGAATTTTTTGGAGTAGTTTCCATGGCAACATAGTAGTTCCAATGAGTGCCAAAATCACCCAACACCTGTATATAGTGGGCACCTACATTGTATTAAAATATAATGGTTCTGAGTTCAATCATCTCCCAATAGTTCACCTTAACAAAAACCTGGATTTTTTCACATTTGTTTCGTTTCCATGGCAACGTCAGCCATCTTGATGATGCCATACCCCGTTTGCACAATTTCATATAGTGGACTACATTATGGCATAGATTCATCAATATTGTTCAAGCCAATTCCGAGAAATAGCATGGACAAAAATGTGTGGAAGAATAAATATAATAAGAAAAAAAGAAACGAACAATAACAATATGTCACCCCAACTCCGTTGAGGGTGCCATAACTAGATTTGTAATTGCTAGCAATAACGGATGGCACCCTCGTCCCCCCATTGCCAGGCGAGCAGCAGCCATTTTGAAAATTCCAAAGTCAAAGAGTGCATCTACACATGCAAGTCATCATTTTTGTAAAATTTCATTAGGTTTGGAGCATTTTGAAATTTTGGACAATTTTGCTGTTTCCATAGTTACGGCGGCCATTTTGGAAATTCCAACTTCAAAATGCAACTCCGCACATGTCAGCCACTATTCCTGTAAAGTTTCATCCAGTTTGCAGCACTTAATTTTTTTTGGAAATTTTGAACATTTGTGCTGCAACCATGGTTACAGTAGATAATTCCAAAATTCTAAAAGCAGACATCTCATTGCCACATGTCATGTTATATATCAATACAGTTTCATTTACTTTATTGCACTATTCTCAGAGAAAATGCTGATTTTATGCATTTTTCCATAGGGTCAATGCAAAACTTGGCCCTAGTTTCCATGACAACGGCGGCCATTTTGAACTATCCAAATATTGTTTTGACATCTTGGCATACTGGGTCACATTTTAATAAAGTTTCATCCAGCTGGATGTTATAATGAAAGAGTTAGAATTTTTGATATTTAAGCTGTTTCCATGGTAACGACAGCCATTTTGGAAATTCCAAAGTCAAATTGCAAATCATCTCATGCCAGTTACCATTCCTGTGGAGTTTCTTCCAATTTGGAACACTTTGAATATTTTCGGATTTTTGCAGTTTCCATGGAAACGGCAGCCATCTTGACCATTCCAAAGTCAGGTGCACAACTTCATATGCTGGTCCACATTATGGTATAGTTCCATCAACATTGGTCCATACAATTCCGAGAAACAGTGTGGACAAAAAGTGTTGAAGAAGAATAATAAAAACTAGAATTGCCATTGCAAGCAATAGCGGATGTCACCCTTCCCCCCATTGCCACTAAGCGGCAGCCATTTCAAAACAACTTAACAGTGAATGCAGTTCTAATGATTGCGATAAATCTGTCTGTAAATTTTCAGTACATTTTGAGCATTGTCAAAAGTTACACTTTTCTGCTGTTTCCATGGCAACGGCGGCCATTTTGAAAATTCCAAAGTCAAAAGTCTCATCTATACATGCCAGTTGACAATAATATTAAGTTTGATTAAGTTTGGAGCATTTTGAAAATATTTGACATTTCTGCAGTTTCCATGGCAACAGTGGCCATTTTGGAAATTCCAACTCCAAAAATCTCATGCAGATTGAACAGTCAACAATCATATTAAGTTTCATTACTTTTGGAGCATTTTGAAATTTTTGAAATTTTTGACATTTTGTCTGGTTTCTATGGTAACACAGACCATTCCAAATTTTTAATGCCAGATACTCCATTGGTACATGGGAGGGAACATACCATCAGAGTTTCAATGGATTTGACCTACCATTTTAAGGAAGTAAAGGCCACTTTTGAAGGTTTTTTAAAGCGTTTTGACCATTTTTGCCTTGTTTCCATGGTAACACAAGACATTTTCGAAATTCCAACGCCAAATTGCACATCTACCAATGTTGCTCATCGTTACTGTGAAGTTTCATTAAATTTGGAGCATTTTGATATTTTCGAAATTTTTGGCGTAGTATCCATGGCAACATAGTAGTTCCAATGAATGCCAAAAATCATCCAAAACAAGTATATAGTGGGCACCTACATTGTATCAAAATATAATGATTCTAAGTTAAAGCGTCTCCAAATAATTCCCTAAAACCAAAAAGTGGAATTTTTCACAATTGTTCCGTTTCCATGGTAACGGCAGCCATTTTTATTGGTCTTTAGACCTACTGCAACCCGAAATTTTGTGTTCCTCATTATAGTTGACTATCACTAAGATTGGTTCCATTGCCTTCAAAAAATCTGCCGGACAAAAATCATTGGAAGAATAAGAATAATAATAACAAAGAAACGGAGGAAAAACAATATGTCACCCGACATTGTCGATCGGGTGACATAACTAGAATTGCCATTGCAAGCAATAGCGGATGTCACCCTTCCCCCAATTGCCACTAAGCGGCAGCCATTTCAAAATTTTTTAGCAGTGAATGCACATATATGCATGGCAATACATCTTTCTGTAAATTTTCAGTACATTGAGAGCATTCTAAAAAAAATTCACAATTCTGCTGTTTCCATGGCAACGGCAGCCATTTTGAAAATTTCAAAGTCAAAAGTCTCATCTGTACTTGCCAGTTAACAATAATATCAAGTTTCATTTAGTTCAAAGCATTTAGAGAAATTTTGACTTTTTTGCAGTTTCCATGGCAACGGTGGCCATTTTGGAAATTCCAAAGTCAAAAGTCTCATCCAGACTTGCCAGTCAACAATCATATTAAGTTGGATCAATTTATGAGCATTTTGAAATTTTTGAAATATTTGGTCCTGTATCCATGGTAACAGAAGAGTTCCAATGATTGTCAAAATCATTCAAAAGCTGTATATAGTGGACAACTATATTGTGTAAAAATTTGATGATTTCAAGTTCTAGCATACAAAAATTATTTACCAAACCCTGAGGTTTTTAGAGCATTTTGACACTTATGCACTGTTTCCATGGTAACGGCAGACATTTTGGAAATTCCAACGCCAAATTACGCATCTACCAAAGTTGCTCATCGTTTCTATGAAGTTTCAAAAAATTTGGAGCATTTTGAAATTTTTGAAATTTTTGGGGTAGTTTCCATGGCAACATAGTGGTTCCAATGATTGCCAATATCATCCAAAACCAATATATGGCTGGCACCTACATTGTGATAAAATATGATGATTCTGAGTTTAAGCATCTCTAAATTATTCACAAAACCAAAAACTGGAATTTTTCACAATTGTTCCGTTTCCATGGAAACGGCAGCCATTTTTTATGGTCTTAGACCCTACTGCAACCCAAAATTTTGTGTTCCTCCTTATAGTGAATTATCATTAAGGTTGGTTCCATTTTACTCCAAAAAACCTGTCGGACAAAAAAAGGTGGAAGAATAATAATAACTAGAATTGCCATTGCAAGCAATAGCGGATGTCACCCTTCCCCCCATTGCCACTAAGCGGCAGCCATTTCAAAACAACTTAACAGTGAATGCAGTTCTAATGATTGCGATAAATCTGTCTGTAAATTTTCAGTACATTTTGAGCATTGTCAAAAGTTACACTTTTCTGCTGTTTCCATGGCAACGGCGGCCATTTTGAAAATTCCAAAGTCAAAAGTCTCATCTATACATGCCAGTTGACAATAATATTAAGTTTGATTAAGTTTGGAGCATTTTGAAAATATTTGACATTTCTGCAGTTTCCATGGCAACAGTGGCCATTTTGGAAATTCCAACTCCAAAAATCTCATGCAGATTGAACAGTCAACAATCATATTAAGTTTCATTACTTTTGGAGCATTTTGAAATTTTTGAAATTTTTGACATTTTGTCTGGTTTCTATGGTAACACAGACCATTCCAAATTTTTAATGCCAGATACTCCATTGGTACATGGGAGGGAACATACCATCAGAGTTTCAATGGATTTGACCTACCATTTTAAGGAAGTAAAGGCCACTTTTGAAGGTTTTTTAAAGCGTTTTGACCATTTTTGCCTTGTTTCCATGGTAACACAAGACATTTTCGAAATTCCAACGCCAAATTGCACATCTACCAATGTTGCTCATCGTTACTGTGAAGTTTCATTAAATTTGGAGCATTTTGATATTTTCGAAATTTTTGGCGTAGTATCCATGGCAACATAGTAGTTCCAATGAATGCCAAAAATCATCCAAAACAAGTATATAGTGGGCACCTACATTGTATCAAAATATAATGATTCTAAGTTAAAGCGTCTCCAAATAATTCCCTAAAACCAAAAAGTGGAATTTTTCACAATTGTTCCGTTTCCATGGTAACGGCAGCCATTTTTATTGGTCTTTAGACCTACTGCAACCCGAAATTTTGTGTTCCTCATTATAGTTGACTATCACTAAGATTGGTTCCATTGCCTTCAAAAAATCTGCCGGACAAAAATCATTGGAAGAATAAGAATAATAACTAGAATTGCCATTGCAAGCAATAGCGGATGTCACCCTTCCCCCCATTGCCACTAAGCGGCAGCCATTTCAAAAACTTTTAACAGTAAATGCACATATTTGCATGGCTATACATTTTTCTATAAATTTTCAGTACATTTAGATCATATTTAAAAACATGACATTTCTGCTGTTTCCATGGCAACGGCAGCCATTTTGAAAGTTTCAAAATCCAAAGTCTCATGTATACATGCCAGTTTACAATAATATTAAGTTTCATTAAGTTTGGAGCATTTTGAAAATATTTGACATTTTTGCAGTTTCCATGGCAACAGTGGCCATTTTGGAAATTCCAACTTCAAAAGTCTCATCCAGACTTGCCAGTCTACAATCCTATTAAGTTTCATCAAATTTGGAGCATTTTGAAATTTTTGGAATTTTTGTCATTTGTGATGGTTCCTATGGCAACAGAGACCATTCCCAAAATTTAATGGCATATACCACATTGGTACATGGGAGGGACCATACCATCAAAGTTTCGATCCATTTGACCTACCATTTTAAGAAAGTTAATGCCACTTTAAGGTTTTTGGACCATTTTGACCTGTTTTGCATTGTTTCCATGGTAACGGCAGACATTTTCAAAATTCCAACGCCAAATTCCACATCATACAATGTTGCTCATCGTTACTGTGAAGTTTTATAAAATTTGGAGCATTTCCATATTTTGGAAATTTTTGGTGTGGTATCCATGGCAACATAGCAGTTCCAATGATTGCCAAAATCATCCCAAAGCAGTATATAGTGGGCACCTACATTGTATTAAAATCAAAAGATTTTAAGCTTAAGCATTCTCAAACAATTCCCTAAACTCTAAAATTATATTTTTTCACTATTTTTTTGTTTCCATGGTGATGGCAGCCATTTTTTTAGTACCAATACCGGAAAGCAACAGGAAAGTCAGGGTTCCTTGTTATAGTGCACTATCTTTCAGATTGGTTCCTTTGGCTCTGAGAAAACTGCCGGACAAAATTAGGTGGAAGAAAAATAATAATAATAATAATAGGGAAAAAGAAACAGAGGAAAAGCAATATGTCACCCGACATTGTCGATCGGGTGACATAATAACAAAGAAACGGAGGAAAAACAATATGTCACCCGACATTGTCGATCGGGTGACATAATAACAAAGAAACATAAGAAAAGCAATATGTCACCCGACATTGTCGATCGGGTGACATAATAAGGAAAAAAAGAAACGTACAATAACAATACGTCACCCCAACTCCGTTGAGGGTGCCATAAAAAGAAACGTAGAATAACAATATGTCACCCCAACTCCGTTGAGGGTGCCATAATAAAAATAATAAGAACTGAGCAAAAACAATAAGTCTCCAAACTTTGTTTGGGAGACTTAACAAGGCATGCAGCATGCAATAAATAATAAGAAGCAGCACCAAAAATTAACTCTAAGCAAATAGATAATACATGTATCTTGCAAAATACCAAAACATATATATGAAGCACTAAAATTTTTAAAAATTTTCTGTTTAAAAATTAATTTTTAAATAATTTATGAATTATAAAGTAAAAAATTCCAAATCTTTCAAATTTTAAAAGGTAAAAAACAAAATTTCAGTTGCAACGCAGGCTGTTAATGCAACATAAAAAGCATAAATATTGTAACACAAAGTTATCTACAGGCAGAGCAAAAACATTCTGTTCCACTCCAGGACTGTACAAGACTCTTAAAATGTGAGAAGCTGTTAACAGTCCTGAAGTGGTCAGGTAAGCTATTCCATAAAGTAGCAGCAGCAAAACTAAAAGATTTTTTTCCATATGAGGTAGTTCTTACCTGTGGTACATCCAAAATATTGCTGTATCTAAAAGAATATTAAGTGTGTTTAATTTTTATTAAATTTTGTAAACATACAGGAGCCAAATTATTTAAAATTTTATAAGTCTCAAGTGCCATTGTCCTGATGCGTCTTACTTGTAGGGTTGGAACCTTTGCGTTCTCAAGAAGAGTTTCAGAGGATGATAAATAGTCGTCGTATACAAATCGTAATGCTCTCTCTTGTATTTTTTCAAGTTTTTTAGAATTTTTCTCTGTACAAAAATGCCAAGCCAAAGGGCAAAAATTAAAATTACTCAAAATAAAAGTATGAAAAATTGTAAGTTTATTTAATCTGTTTAAAAATGATCCAATTCTCTTGAGAACATTCAGCTGTTGATGTCTTTCTACACAAGTTACTTATATGTGCATCAAATTTTAGTTGGTAATCAATATCAATTCCAAGTAACTTTACTGTTTCTTCACATGATAAAATATTTTGCTGAATTTGTATAGATGGATTTTTTGCAAAGGTTCTTTTCCCTACAGCAATAACTTGGAATTTATCAGGATTTGCCTGCATCTTATTTTCTTTAAACCAATCAATAAGCACTTGAGACTCAGATTCTAATGTTGATATGAGATGGTCATAATCCGGACTACTAAAAGACAGAGTATTGTCGTCCGCATAATTATATAATGTACCATGTTTAACAAAATAAAAAATATCATTTATGAAGATATTAAATAAAAGGGGCCCCAATATAGAACCTTGGGGTACCCCTTTTTGGATGTCAGCCCAGCTACTCAGAACACCGTTTACTTTAATTTGCTGTTTTCTATCAGAAAGATATGATTTTAATAAAGATACTGAATGTGGAGAAACACCATATGCTAGTAATTTATATAGTAAAATTTCATGAGGTAAGCAGTCAAAAGCTTTTGATAAATCCATAAGAACTGCAGCTATATATAAGTTTTTGTCTAAAGCTTTACGCCAGTCTTCCAGTAATCTGAGCAACGTAGTCTGACATCCATGTCCTCTACGGAAAGCACATAAATAAGGGTTAAAAATGGAATCAAAGAAATCGTATAACTGTATTTCAAATATTTTTTCGTAAAATTTTGAAAAAATAGGTAACACACTGACTGGTCTGTAATTTGATTTAAGTAGTGGGTCACTCTTTTTATGTAAGGGTGTAACTTGGGCTTCTTTAAGTTTGTCTGGAAATATGCCCGTGTCCACAGTCAAATTTATAAGACTGGTTAGCTGAGGTGCAACGACAGTCGTTCAAAAATATTTAAACATCAACAAATGAACTTTAATAAGGACAAGAAAACACTAGAAAAGATACGTACATACAACCCGTGTTTAAGTGTATTTGAAAGAGAAATATATCTAGTACAACGATGTATAAAGGAGGAAAAAATTGTAGATATTGCATTACGATGCTTTCTACCTAATAGCACGTGGATATGTTTACATATTTAGACTTGACCCAGTATGACCCGTACCTTGTAGGTCACCGCCGTCGTTTAAACACTAGACTACAGTCGTGTATAAGACAATCAAATGCTTAAGCCTGTACTATTTGTGTGAAGTAAATGTGTTTTTTCTGTACATTTAAATTGTTTTACCTGATAGCAAGGACGTATATCTATCCGTTTCCTTCTCAATTCACTTTGTCAATTTCTTCAAAACATACGTATTACTGCGCCCGGAAGTGAAAAAAAATATTAGAAATCCTCGTGAAATAATGCTATTTTCAATTTTGTGGAATCCATTTTGTTATATTTATTATATAAAGATAAAAAAAAGTTACGATTAATTATGAATTTGCATATCATTATACGGAACGTTTATGGACTATTTTTCCATAGCTGTAAGTCGGTCATTTTGGCGGGAAATCATGTACACATACACACGTAGATTGGCTGGTACCTGATCGTAATGTTACACATCAGATATATCAAATAGCTAATACCCGGAACGTAGTACCGGGAACCAGGATAATACGTAGACAACATACATAACTAATACCGAAATTGAAAACGCTTTACGGTTTCTCGTTTATAAACCGAATTCCACTTTGAATTATAGAAGATGCAATATTATTCATGTTCAGTCGACTTTTCATTGTTATATCAACGTCTGAACTAATTAAAAAATCTTTAGATGTCAGATAAAACTCGAAATTGACCCGACCTCTTTCCACACGGAATACAAATAATGATAGTTTGTAGTCAGGTTGACTGCTTATAATGCAAAATACACATTAATAACAAGTTCTATAAAACGAACAATACAAACTGATCGTTTCTTCAGTCCCCAATGTAAATGAAAGAAACAAAAACCATATCATACCATAAAAAGAAGAGGAGAAATTCGAACATTTCCGGATCTATTCCTGGCCAAAAGACCCCCTGCATAGATTGCGTATGAAAAGATGAACCTCATGACTTGAAAGTCAGGCCTTAAAGCACTGCCTTTAAAAATAATCAATTCAATGAAGGGTTTCCTTTTACGAAAGACATCAGATTCGAATTTCAAATAATGTAATCAAATTAGAAAAGACATATTTCAAATATTTTTTTTATTTCAACATTCATTATCACAATATAGAAAAGGTTTTAGTATAATAAATAGAAATGTTCATAGTCAAGTTGGTTTCATATATAACTTCAGGTCAACATTTCACACAAAAATAATATTATCTTTTACATGGAACCTATTAGCTGGTTGATTCTTTTTTTTCTCCTTTTTTTCAGAGTTGGCTACTTTTTTTTTTTTTCTATTTTCCAAACGTGCCAATAACATCGAAAAATACCTTTACCAAATTTACTGTAAAGTTCAACATTTAAAATTTTGTATTCAAATGTAAGAGCATGAAAATTAAAATTAAAATTACTAAATGTTTACTGCAATATATACCATGAAATTCGTTTTTATTTTTTGTCATAAAACATGAACTTGTTTGAAATTAAATGCTTGGCACATTTGTTTTTTTCTTCTTTTTTTTTCTTTGAAAAAATAACTTTCTACTCTAGTAACAAACAACAACCATGTACAAATTTACATGTAAATATTTAACAATAAATAATTAACCAATTGCCATACGATTCCATGTTTTTGATTGTTCAAAGGCATGTGAAGCCATCATGGCCTGATTTTTACACAAAATGACATCGCTTTAATATGAAGAATTACCAAAGGGATAGATATTATTGAACAGCAATTTGCTGTAAATATAGGCAAGATTTGATCTTGCAGCAAAGCCCTAAGCATAAGTATATTTATTTCAGGGCAAATCTGTACTTTTCCATATGGCCATATGAAAAAATCTGAAGCTGCAATGCCAAAAAGGTACTAATAGCAAAAAGCCCAATTCTTTCAAATGTATAGAAGCCACTATACAAGGCCACATTGAAAAAACACACAGAAGCTCAGGATCTAATTTAGTTTTACTTCCTGAATTTGTACAAGAAGTTTTTAATTATTACATATTTATGTAAGTAAAGGATCTCTAATATACATTTATTATAATATATTTTCACATCTTTTTAGCACTGTTTTTTTAATTTATGTTGCTCTAATTTCAATAACTTAATTAGGGTCTCAGCCAATCTGAAACATTGTTTGAAAACTGATGAAAGCTTTGAATACATGCAGATTTTTAATTCTTTCAACCTATAAACATGATTAAATTGTAATTAAATGTTTTAAAAGCAATAATTACATGCAAAACCTGATTTGTAATGATAATTCTCTCTTTCATGTTTCTTTTACCAAGCAGTTTTGCGCCTCTTTATAACAAAATTTCCCTTTCACTTTTTGTCATCATTAAAATCTTAAATCATGAATATTCAAAGCTTTTATCATTTTTCACCTGCATCTTTGAGATAGCTTCGACCCCAAATACAGATCTACGATTCCTTAACATAAACATAGGGTACCTAACATTCAATGCCCAACACATTTTGACTTATTATTTACATGTTTCGTATGATTGACTATATGATATGATATTAATATTTGATCGACGGAATGAACCTACATGTACATGTATTTGACTTTAATGAATGTTATGATGCAATAATCAGTAATTAATTACATTCGATTACATTTGCCATACCCGTACGCTATTCAAAATCGCAAAATTAGACTCTATTAATCTCATTTTTAACAAGCACTCTTCAATTAGAATAATTTTGCATTAATACTGTTCAACAATATAAAAAAGTGTTGTTTGGAAATTTTTAATCAGCACTTTTTTTCTTGATTTTTCTTTTCAAAAGAAGGACTACATGCAACTATATAAATTAAAATTTCTCGAGAAAAAAACTTCAAATTTAGAATTAAAATCTTTTTTTTTTTCTTCTAATAACATTATTAAAATTGATATTTTTCAAAACCAAATTGAACTTTTGGCAAACATGTTTTAGTATACCAGGAAGACACTATTTTTTGCACCAATATTCAGAATTATGCTTTTAAACTTTAAATAGCTTCAAGGTAATTTGAATTTTTATCATTAAAAGCACTAACAAAACTGGTTCAATTATTTGATAAATTTGCATCTTTCAAAAATTTAAGGTTAATAAATAACATGAATAATGAAAACAAAACTTGTGATAACACAAGTGTACATTACAAGAAAGGAATCTTAACTTACATTGTAAGTAATCTTTGATTTAGTCAACTGAACTATCTAGGCATTTCTTTTACTTATATATTTGGATTAACAGCATGTTAAAAGTAAATTGTAAAGATCGAAAGTCAATAACTTTTCTCATCGAAAAAAAAACATCCCTGAGAAAAATCTTGACTATGTCTATCGTCTTTTCAAATAAATTAATACTGTTTGACAAAACTGACAACTTAGTGGCACTATGTACTAACTCGTCGTAAAAAAAACATGTCTCCGACAATGTTGACCTCTCAAAGCTCCATATACTGTAAACTCAGAAATTATTGCGAGGTTTTTATTAATGTAAATAATGCGACAATGTGAGTATCGCAATAATAAGAATTCGCATTCTGACATCAAATACATACATCTGTACGTAGCTTTTCCCAATATTAAACTTACAATTTTGTTAATTCTTCAAACATCGCAATAATAAATGCACACAATAATTTCTGAATTTACAGTACAATGTTTAAATTTGTTCACTACTCAAATACTGTTCAAGTCACAAGCTCATAATTAAAACTAAATCTACCCTAATCATTGCCATAAAACTGACAATGATTTTACAATCATAACATCACTCTAATGCTTTGTGTGTTTGAACAGATTTGGCCATAAAAAATATTGGCTAATCTCATTTCGTATAACATGTAAAACCTCATTCACGACCCATTTTTAACAAAGACATTCATTCTAAATTGTAGCTTAAACGAACTATAAATAAGGTCCATCTTCATTATTATACTTGTAAAAATATATAGCAACCTTTGAACTTATCAAGATTTCTTAATTCTTTAGAATATTTTTGCTAAGAAAGGTAAAACAAAAAAGTACTATTGAAAGACTGAAATTTTATCATTGTTTACATTGCTAAACATTATACAATTCAAATTGTGCGTTTTAAAAATGGACAAAATGATCTAATATATCAGATAAAAGTGAATTAAGAAAATTGAAATTTGTTAAATTTTGTCTTCTATTCAGAAATATAGATTTCCCTCTTCATTCATTCATATAATCTACAATACACTTAAAAACAGTCACAACAAATAAAAACCAGTATCACTTATTAATGAAAGACTATCACAGAAAAATGGCCACTACCCACAATGCACCATTGGCCATAAGACTAGATACATTGTTCGATTGTTTTTTCACGTCATGTGTTGCATCACTGCTCGTAAGGAATATAGTAACTCTCCTTGTAACCGGGCTTCTAACAACATTAAGTTCACATGTACCTGAAAGAATAAAAAATAATATTATTAACTTATGTTTTTAACTTACTTAATTCATGGAAGTACAGTGTATACAATATTCGCATAGGAATAAGATGGCAGTGAATTTCGTTGGCAAACAAAATAACAGTGTCTGTGGTTTTAAATTTTGTAACATGTATGCTGTATACATAGTATATAAAATTAGACTTTAACATACTGTTAAGGTTAGTTAAAGCTAATCAACCACATTTTTGGTGTGTAAAGTGTGCAGTTAGTGTTGTCTTAGTGTAACCAACAAATTTTTTTCTATAATTTTTTTTAAAGATTTATATTTTTTTCTAATTGGAATATGTTTTTTAACAACATTATTTTAGTGTTAGATATCATAAAGGTTATGTGCCTATTTTAAAAGAATTAATGTTGAAATATATTTTTTTTCTAAAGATTTTTGTTGAAAAAGTCGATTATTTTTAAGCAGGGATTTTTTTCTGTGTAACTCTGATCATCTGATTTGCTCTATCTATATATACCTACAAGTTTAGAGAACTGCAATTTTATAACATTTTTTAACGTACCTTTTCAGAATGTCTGAATTCCTGCATACAACTGTCATAATCCTTTTTAGTCAGTCTTTCAGGATAACATGTCACAGTCTTTATGTACGATTTTAAATTCCTATCTAACAATTGGTTAACTTGGGAATAATTAAAGTCATCATGCATAATGCCATACAGGCAATGAATATAGTTCCAAATTGCACATCTGAACGCACTGGTATCAACATTTTTCACTTTTCCCATTCTGTAAAAAATAGAATAACAGTAATTAAAAGCTTGCCACACAATTATAATTTTTGATCTTTTCTATATACAATATAAGAATATATATGTGTTTATTCCAATTATATTCCCTCAGGGGGCAATGACAAAGATATAATTATATTAAAAGCTATTTCAAAAGCTTATGTTCATTTTAAAATAAACCATAAATTAAATGTATATACATGTATAAAAGTGTGACCTTATAGCAGAAAAGCATTCTAAGACAAAAAGGTGATTTATCTCCCTTACACCACTAAATTATATCATAACTTGATGTCTCTACAAAGACTACTTACGTGTAGTATGTTAAATTTATGGCAATGTTGAATCGATCTTCTAGATTACTTCCTATGTCTGATAATAAACGATTAGCTAATGAGAATCCATGCTCCTCCCAATTATAATCTTGTGCTCTGAATGTAGGTATAGAGTCAATATTGTCACGTTTAGCAAAATCCTGATAGCAAAACTCGGGATCCTCACAATATTTTAACACTTCTACTCTCGGTGACGGGATCGATGAACTTATTACTGAAAATCAAATTAGTAATAATGTCAATTATATTCGTGGTTATTTCTTCAAGACTATTTAAAATTCATATATAAGTGTATGCGTTTTATAAATTTTAGGTTGCTTCTTTTTAACACCAAATACAATGCTACTATTTCTCTAGTATTACAAAACTTATTGTTTGTCGAAGAGAAAAGCTAGTTTCAGCACATTTGGCAACCAATTTCTGTTGGCGGAAAAGCCTGGTGTCAGACCCAACAAGAATTATTACAATCATTTTTGTTTGAATATTTTGTTCCATAAATCACTGAAGTATCTGGTCTCGTGTGGAGAGTTGTCTCATGGGCATTCATACCACATCTTCTTATTTGTTGTTACAAAAGACCAACTGACATAGAAGTTTACAACTAAATGTCACTGTACAGCCTTCACAATGAGCAACAATAGTATATTTTTGAGACTTACATTCAACACTTTGATTTTCTATTGATTCAAATCTTTTTAATCTTTCTTCCTCCGTTGGATCATCGCTGTCGTCTTCGTTTAATTTTTTCATTCTTTCCATCAAAACTTCTATTTTTACTTCTGGTTCATTTCCCTAGAAATATAAACAAGAAATTTAAAGCACATGAAATAAATATCTATAATTATTTGAATTGAAATAATCAAATATCTTTTACAATTTTCCTGCATGTTAAATAGACTAGGGTAGCCCAAATTGAAGGACAATATACAGCAATTTTTTTTTCCCTAGTCAAAATTGGGAATAATCAGGTATCTTTCAAATTCTTCCTTTGTTTAAAACAGGCTATTTTACATGTGTTAGCCCAGAATCAAGGTCAGCAGACTGCAATTGTTTCCTTATCGAAGATTAAGAAGAAAAAAAAATTTGAACTTAATATCCTTTTTCTAACAAAGCTAAATTTTATCTACCTACACCAAGTTAACCAAGGTCTTTACTTGCGACCAAATATTTAAATCAAGGTCGTCACTTGCGATCAAATATTTACTTTATCGATTATGGTGAATGAGTTGATTATCTCCACGTTTAGATACAGGTGAGGTAGATTAATTTATACACGATTAGATTTAAATTTTTTGGTATTAAATCTATTTTTAAACACTGGACATTAAGCAAACAACAATTCATCATTCTATATTTAACTTAAGTCACAAGAAATAGTTCTGACGTGATCAGAATATCTTCTAGAGACTGATTAATAATAACATGAATGTAACCTCCTTGTTCAGGTGCACTTTATATTTATATTAAAATTCTATCATGTTTATGTTGTTAACCATCAAGTACCTAATCAAATTATAATTTATTTATGGAATCTTATTACTTACTTGGCACAATTGTGAGAAATAAATATATAATATTTATTTCAAACTGCCCAAGAAATAAAACCTCCCAAGTCATTGCAAGTACCTGTGTGTCACTATCGGAATCGTCGCTCATCGATAACCGGCGGTGTAACGATTCTCCATTATGATCCAGCTCGTTCCGTACACCACAACCATACACAAAACTACACATGGCATGGAAGTGTGCCATTAAACATATAGCCTGCATCAATTCTGATAGTGACCAATTGTCTTTTCCTCTTGTTAACTTCTGAAAAAAATAATAATTTTTTTTTATTATTTAAATTCTTCAAAATATTTTTTTTTTATGTTTTGGGTATTTTTTTAACCCTCTCTAGAGTATTATAATTTGTTTAAGTCATGATATTAAGTAAGATGTCCAAATAAAATTTAACAGCATTTTGGACAAGAACTCAAAAGGTTTCATTTCATTAAAAGTGACAGACGAAATAAAAGTTAGCAGCATACAACCAGTTAATTAGAATGAACAGGAAACCAGACATGACACTTCCTTGACCAGTAGATAGATATGATAAAGACATCATTATAATAATTTAGGATAAAACTCTTCTGTCCAAAGATGACAAGAGTTATAAATACATCAAGGTTATCCAAGTATAAAATCTGTCATTAGGACAGTCCACTCATCATGTACTTGTACAAGTGTCTTGTCTAATCAGTAAAATACTTCTACCACTGTCTACTTGTATAGCATGATTCATTTTTCTTCATAAATGAAAATTCTGCTTCATTTTTGTTGGCATGGTTTTCAAAACAGCAAATAATTATGAACTTGTTCTATTTTATCCTTGTTTTTTTTAAACCAAAAATATTAGACCAAATATTCACATGAGCAACTTTGAAATCTAATACAGTACCACCAGGGGGATTCAAACTATATGTCCCCTTTCAAATGGATTGATCGCCCAAAAATGGGGTTCCAACCCTGCAACCATCCCCCTGGATCCACCACTGACCACAATCATAGACTCAACTGTCTAGACATTCTGCTTGACCAACATGTGAACAGTCAACCAAAAAGGCATAGAATATAAATTTAGAAATTAAGTATGAATATGTATACTTACTTCAATATGAGATTTATTTATCAACCATGGTCTGTGTGCCATTAATTTGTTAAGTTCAAACAGGTTCCTAATTTTCTTTGGAATATGACTTGGTCCCTTTAACCAATCAGGATCTCCATTTTGTAAGATGAACTCTTCTTCATGAAGGTGTATTAAATATGTACACTGATGTCGTGATGCAGCCTAAAAAAAAATCATATACACCATGATTTATGAACACTATCTAAATTCAATTTTAATACCAAAATAATATAAGTGTTAATGGTACATTCAATTAGATGTTGGCTTGATTTCTGCCTGAATTTTCTCTTCATTTATCAAATAATTCAAAATTATAATTTTCAATGCTCTGGGTTGTTTTTACAAAAATAACACCACCTGGCCAATATTTCTTCTTCAAGTACATGTAGCCTTTCAATTTTAATCCAACAAAGAGACTTCAAACAATGTAAAAAGGGACATGCTTCTCACACTTGAATGAACCCATTTTAATTTAAATTTTCAATATAGCTCTTCAAAATCTAATAAACCCTCAAGACACATTTTACGACCTCTGTAATTGGAGACCGTAATTGACATCATTGTATAACCCAATCACGCCACAAGTCACACGAGCAATTTACATTTGTCAGACGTTTAAAAAACTGTGTTTGCGGTAAACCAAACGCTTGTCACTTATATGTAAGTTTGTTAGTTGCTACAGGGCCCTCCCATTTAAATTAGTTTGTGGCTATACATTATTATGTACTGTGTGTGTATTTATACCAAATAAAACAAGACAAACATTGCAAAAATCGTGTTTACTAGTATCTTACTAGAATCTGTTTTTTTCTGCTGACCTTTACAAAATAAATACATAACAAGCAATTAACAGGGGTCTTTGTCAGCTAAAAGTTATTACGACCTAAATATTGTTTTGCAACGAAAACAAATAGTGAAAATAGCGATTTCCATTATTTTTTTTTTCATCCTTTACCATTGAAATACTATACATCTATAAATAAAGTCAATAAAAGCATTTTATTACTAGATTATAACCGTTTGAAGTATTTTTTATCCTTACCATAATGGCGATGTAGTGTCTGTAATGAAATGGTAGAGGTCCATCTCCACGGAGCAAATATTGCTGGGTCCGTAGGAAGTTTTCTAGATAGGTCGGGTGGTACCCCATCAACTGCGTCAAGTGGTCCAGTCTGTTATTCTGTAGGAAAGCGTCTATAAATACCATTTGTGTCTGAAAAGACAGAAAAAAAATAATCATAAGATATAGTTGATATTTCAAACTAATTCCTCTTATCACACTCACTCACTCACTGGACTTTCAAATTATTGGAAGGAGTTGGTGGGATGGTATTCAAAATTCATAGGCTTCATACAATGACAAGTTTTAAAAAATTTACTTAAATTATGTATACAATTTTTTGTAAGGCAATCTTGGCCAATAAAGTATTCTAAACTTTGTAAAATCTAAAATAAGAATGGCCAATGATCTAATAAACTTTGTAAAGTCCAATTATAAAAAAAATATAACCTTTATTATTACTCAATATTACCCGTTTACAATATGCCAGCATTTGTATGTCAAAGATGAAATGATCAATGTTAATCTTTTCTATGACAACTACATTTGTGTACATAATCATGCTATAAATTTTAATATTGAACAAACTTAATCAGAGTTATCACATTAAACACATTAAGCAGGTAAATTATCACCTGACAGATGGAAAGTGTGTTTGTCTTATAATTTACAATTATAACACTTTAATTATGGATTTCATAAGTTTATTACACTCTTAATGATATATTACATAATTCGAAAAATATGCCAACAAAATCTATCAATATGATTATCTGGAATTCAATAGAATTCCCTAAACTGCAATATTATCATTAATGTAATCTATCAAAAATAGCTGTAATCAGCAAACCTTGGCTAATTAAGTAATAATTTAATTAAAGTCATGTTTATAAGTTCTGTCAAGCGTGACTGACTGATTGCCTGTCAACTGAGCTTTGACAAATACATAAAGTACAAGGACAGAACATCCATTAAATTCAGTTATATTTGGTAAAAACATTATGATTCTTTTTACACCCTCTACAGAAATCTATATTTCATATTTTGTGAAATAAAAAATGGTTATGGATTTACAACTTATCTATTTTTCTAAAAAGCTGATTTATTTAAAAATGGAAAAAAGTCTTCTCCAAAACCATGTGAATAAAATCCAAACTGAAATATTCCTTTCCAAAAAGTTTACAATTATATATTTTAAAGTACTTAGGATATAAACTCTCATCTTAATGTATTTAGACAAAGGTCTTAATAACATGTAAATACATGTACCAATTTTGGCTCTTAAAAAATATAATCCTTTTTCAATTGCTCTTCAATAACTTCTTTTTATCTTATCTTATTTTCCATTAAAAAAAATGTTTAAAACTCTACCTTTTTATTTTGAAAATCCTGTAGTTGGATCATCATTTTTCTTTCTTTCACAATATATAATCCACACACAAAATATAACCATTCACTGATATATAACTAAACACAACCTATCTGCTTAACATCCTTAATTAAGAATAACAAGATCCTACAGTTTCATCAGCTATTTATGTATTTCTTGATTGCATCACCCTTCCACAAACCTTAAGCATGTAATTGCATCAGCAAATCTACCCTATACAATTCTTTTTAATACAATCCTTTTAAAGTGGTTTCCTTCCCCTTTTTAAATAGAATTTAAACTAGTGTCAACCGGAACAAAATTATTGAAGTGTGACCATTGGTTAATATAATTACCTTTTTAACTACTTATTCAAATAACAAACAGGTAAAAATTAAATATTGAATAAAACATGTTACAAATGTATATATATTGATTACATGTAACAATTATGTATCTTAACAATGTGGTTTATGCAATGTTTTTCTTCTTCAAGCTGAAGGAAAATATTTGAAAGGAGACATTTTAATTTTTGAAAAAATATAATTTAACTTATATCATAATTGAAGCCTTAGACTTACTTTAATCAAATGAGGATGATTTCTTGAAAATGAAAAATGAAAAACTTGAACAAAAAAAGTTCAAAAGTACATATATTTTTCAAAATGTTACTTTTGTAACATTCTTGGAGTGAAACAGACTGTATGCATATGTAACAGCCCAGAGAATGGAGCATATGTTTCAGCCCCCAAACTGTTTGTCTACATCTACAATGTAGCTTAAAGAATAGAACCAAAGCAAAAATGACAAGATCAAAATCCAGTTAATTATTTTCCAAACACTTTAAATAGCTATGGACCATCTTGACCATTCATAAATAGGACAATAGTGTCCTGTGCTATCTAAAACTTTCTTGAAGAATTTAACTTTATTATTATGTTTATAGGCAATTTTGTCATTTAAACTGACTGTTGAGCTAATTCTTATTTGGCAATTTGTGGTATACAACCAATTTTACTTTTCCATTTTTGAATATATATAGAGTCATAAAAAATTGAACCCTGAATACAAATGTATATACATGTATGGGAAATTGTTTTTGAATTTGAATCTGATGTGTTTTATCAAATACCAACTTCTTGGTGCATGCTTTTAAAAATATAACCCGGGCCTGAATGCATAAAGATTCTGAAACGGGTAAATTTGTTATATATAGATGATAATTACCTGATCTTCAGAAGTGTTGACTGGTATAATCTAAAAAGAAAGAAAATAGATATAATGAAGAATTTAACAAATATAATTTTTTTTTAATTAAATACAATGTAAGCAAAAAAAATCCTCAGATTACAATTTCTTTCAGCTGTAAACAGGTCTATGCCAACACAAATAAAATTTTACCATAAACTTTAAAAAAATTATGCAGTGCACATCAGAAAAGGTAAAGATTATCACATAATAACTTTCGGCTGATTTAGTACTTGTATGTAATTTTTTTACAGAATGATAGATATAAAGTTGAGTGAACATGGACATGGGTCAGATTATAACCAAGGATGACCACTGTGCACAGGTTGAAAAAGGTCTAGTGTCTCCTTTGTCCACTAAATTTTAAGCAATCCCAACTTGAATATTTAAGATGTCTAATCAGCAAATGTCATTTTAAAGTTTGTTACAAGGAAATGATTTACCCAAATTAGACAGTGAATTTCATATTTCATTATCAAATTAATTGAAACTACAAATGTATATCAGTTTCATTAGAGACATGGTTTCACTGATGCAAAATCTTACAATAAGATTATCATTAACAAACCAAACATACAATATTCATATTATTAAATATGCAGCAGGTATTGATTTGGAATTTCCATGTTTTTAATATATTTTAAGGATGTGTCTTCAACACATTCAATATATGTATACAATAACTGTTGTTGTATAAATATATCATTGCATAACAAAGGGCTTCATTGTCTGACAAGACCAGACACATCCTTTTAAACCGGCCGGTACTTTAAAATAACTTGAATGATTCTTTTTACTTTAATCTTTTGTTGGGAAAAAAATCCTTTTTTGCAATTATGATAACAAAGATACAGAATCCACAATTCTTTGTTCGACATCCAGACTCAAAACAGCTGACCGTAGCACTGACGGACACCTGTCAGGGGACCTGGCCTACAAACGGGAGATTCAGCAAAATTCCAGTTTACCGGAAATTGGCCGGCAAAACAATACAAATCCTTTAATTTTTAATGAATTTTAAATTAATGAAATAAACAAACTAAATATAACATAATTTCAAATAATATTCTAAGTGCCTACCTCTTTCAAAATCATAGTGTCATTTTTTGACAGACGTGACTTTTTCCGCGGATCTTGGAGATTTTTATTCCTATTGCACATACCACAAAAGGGTAATATCACAGTTACTGGCTCCGTATTGCCGTTTATGAGATCAAAGTTTAAATTGCAAGAGCAATTATCAAAGTATCCTGATAGATCATACATTTATGTTTGCACAGAATATTTAACGTGTAGTTCCTTCGTTGGATTTGAATGAATTAAAACAGCTGATAAATTTCAACAATGATGTCAATATATGTAAATTTTATTCATGATGACCTTTACCTCGGGATGTAACCAACCGCCGGTGAGATACCAGTCACATGGTTAGAAATTTTCCACAAGATAAAAAACAAATTACTCACTAAGTTGTTTACTTTTTTCGACTTAATACCAAAATTTGGCTGAGGTTATAAGGGATATATTTCAAAACGTATTAAAATAAGGCGAATAATAGAAACTGCTCATAAGAACAAAAATGTACCGGTCTTTCATTGTGCCGAAAGTCAAATTTGATTGGTTTAGAAAGAGGTCGAACGATTACGTGCTATTTATTGGCTAAAACTGGAGGTGTGTATCGAAACGACCTTCAACTTACTAAGAAAAATATAATTATTGCGAAAAAATATCTATCAAATTACGTTTTTAGATATAGATCCAAGGTTGAAAGTACATATTAAGTTAAAAATAAGAATATTTCTCCCGAAAATTTAAATAAAAATGATTCCTCTCCACATTTTTTTACGATCTATACAAACAAACTTATAAACAACAAAGTAACTTTAGTCATATTTTTACTTCATTGTCATAAATAAATTACTTTTTTTTTGGTATTTCAAAAACAAAAAAACTTACATTGTAATACCTTTTGATCAGAATGATTTATGCCTTAATGAAAAAAGTTAAATATATAATTTTGTATTATCAGAGAAATCAGAGACGTATATATATATGTCTCTGGTTATACTAAGTAAAAGTTATTTGAAAGCATAAAAATATAGTATATATATGCCAATATAACAGGGGAAAATGTGAAAGCATGTCAATACACCATTATTATATTGCCTAAGAGTAATTTTAAACTAGACCGTTATGTTACTATTTGATAGAAAAAATATCATGTTTTTTTTTTTTAAATCAAAGCAAGTGTACATTTTCTATTTTATAAACCCTTACCCTGAGAGAATCATCCATTCAACAACTTAACACCAAATATATCCTGACTAAAACAACGTTTTTATTGTTAATTTTTTCAACATCCTTGTGTGTGGGTAATCGTCTTCTATATATTAAACAACATATTTGTGTGTTCATGGCATTTTACATGTTCATTAATTTTATACTACACAATCCCATAATATTGTATGATGCAACTGGGAACAGTATATCTATCTTATATATATGTTCCTGGATGCAAGAAGAGGAAGAAGCAAAACTTGAATTTTAATAGGTCAAAATATTAAGAGATAACCAGATCATCATCACGCTTTTGTCAATTTGTTTAAATGTTAAAAGCTACTCTTACTTCTAAGATAAAATATAAAATAATATTTGATATCTGTTGTAAGGAAAAATAGTGATTTTTTTTTTCTTCAAAAATTATCAAAATCTGCCTTGAACAAATTTCAGCTTTATTCATGTGAATAATGGAATGCCGGTCTATGTATCTGTTATTCTCAATCTAGTTATGTCCTAGCTCTAAGTTTCCCCCTTAAAGAGCCTGACATTTAAGGATTTAGCTGTTTACATTTTATCTCTAAAGCAGGCCCTACCTATCTGTTATATATAAAAACCTATGTGTGTTACTTGCATAGTTCGGGATTAAAAAATTACAACATAAATATCTTTGTCTCATTTCCCCAGTCCCTTTATTGTATTCTACTCGCTTCAGTAGAAATCGAAATGTTTAGAGTGCTTCAATCCTTGCTGGCAATCTTCCTACAGACCACAGATAGCATTATTTTGTCGAGAGATCAACTAAATTTTGTAGAAAATTATGAATTTTTGGTATTTGGTTTTAGCTGAAATTCATTATGATCTGTTATTGCAAAATTTTCAATCTAATTACTAAATTAGAAAATCATTAAACATCATCATTTGAACAAAATTATGTCTAAGGCATTTTTTTTTCATAATTCCACTGAAAAAAAACACCAAAAGTAGTCATTAAGTGTCAATGGTGCATTATAAGATGCTATATAACTAATAATGGTGACGATCTGAAGGGAAAAAAATATTGTACTCTTCCCAAATTAAGTCAACATGCTTTGATTGATGTTATTACTGATGCCATTTTATATGCTTTGAATTGTTTTTTATTCTGCATTGGCGGATCAAAGGGGGGGGGGGGTTCCGGGGGTTGAAACCCCCTTTTTTTTTTGGCCGATCAATGCATTTGAATGGGAGCATATAGTTGGAACCCCCCCTTTACCCTGGGTTGGGAACCCCCCCCCCCTTTTTCAAATGGCTGGATCCTCCCCTGTTCTGTACTATCAACTAAACCAGTAAAGAAAAATTTGTTTTTGTTTTCAACCTGGAACTAACTAGTTTTCAAATATTTACCTAACAGTACATCATCTAAACAGCATACCTTAGGTTTTAAGGCCATAGTGACCCAGAAAATGTAAACACAGTTGATTGCTCTACACTAAAAGTACATAATTAGATAACTATCAAATCATAGCATATTTCTATTGACTGGATGTTCAATTGATCATAGATATAAGCCAATAAGTAAACTTTCGCTGTCAGGACATTTGTACATTGTAGGTATAGAAAAGAGTAAGCAGTTACGGACCACCACTGGAGGAAATTTCATCACTAGAAGTTTCTTTCCAAATGAAAAGGCAAACACACATATAAACATTATTCGTTAGAAACAATGCCCAGTGGTGCAAATCCAGGGGGTGGGGGTGTCTTAAAGGGTTTTGGACGATAAATAAATGTATTTGAATGAGGACATATAGTTGTAACCCCCCCCCCCCCTTTATCCTGGGTTGAAGACCCCTTTTTAAAATAGCTGGATCCACCCCTGATGCCAGCCAGTCAGTTTCAGTCTTTTGTCATCCCTTTACCTTCTTACTTTTGCCTGTTTTAATTATACAAATATTCAATTTTTTTGTTTTCAACTTTCAACATGATTTTCAATTGCTTTGGGTTTGTATTTAATATGAAGAGCGAAGCTAAGCATGTTTCAAAGTTTTCTTGCACACACTTTTTATGTATTTTTTTTGGATTAATTTCTTTATAGTCACATTCTACTGTCAAACAAAAGAAAATGCAAAGAAAATTTAAAACAAAACTTTGATGAACCGATGGATGAAATAGAATCTCATCCTATGTTCTTGACTTTCAGACAAAGTAACAACAACTTTGATAGTGACAAATGGGCTTTAAAATTGTAAGTTTCTCAATTTTTTTTTATTTTTGTCTTCTGCAATTTTTCTACATAAGAATCAAATTATTTTTGAATCACAAAAACCACACAAGATGATAAATCTGCAGGAAAGAGATTTAAATCATGTTAGAAAATCATTGTAATAAATGTGACCATGAGAATATATATTGTCAATATATACAAAGATCAGCTGATTTTATAATAAATTTGGTTGTTTGCCTTTAAGCAATACATTAAATACATTAAGTTGGTCATCCAAAAACAAACTAAAGATCTGTATGTAACAGACTACAGATAAATATTGACCGGGAGTCAAATCCACAGGCTATTTTTCAAAATTAAATTACAGTCATCTTATGTTTTTATATATTTGAAAAGAAAATTATTGTTTAAATGTAACCCAGTGTTTTGGCAACTTCCCTTATTTTATTTTTTTAATTTATTTTTTCTAAATTTTTTCTTTTGATGTTTTTTGCCAGAAAAATTGAAAACAATAATTAAAATTAAATCAACTACTGCTAAATGAAGTATTTGCTTCTACATCTTCAACGGGGAAAATAAACAGAAATTGAAAGGCTAAATATAACATATACATCATTATTTTTTTTTTGGGGGGGGGGGACTTTTATATATTTGCTATGTTGACATCAATGCAGTTTTGTTGAAACTTTTGCCAAGATAACCCTTTTTAAAGTCTTTAATTCAAATTCAGTTGACTTGCAAAGTACATGTCTAATATTTCTTAAGCAGACCAATAATTATCTAATGATAATGGAAAAGTGAAAATTAAAGAAAAATAAATGTTAAATCAATGATTTCAAAGTAAAAATTACAATTAGATTTAACTTAACTCTGAGCCTCTTAATGCTTAATTTTGATTAATTTCGGATGAATAACATCAAAAGCTTGCATCCCATAAAACTAATTTGAAGTCTTGAAAGTCCTTGACCTAGCGTCAAATAATTAAAAGCATCCAGCTGTTAGCAGGTGTTATATAATGTCAATTGTCAGTCTAAAATTATATAATTCATTTATTAGGTTTATATCTCATATCATGGACAAAGGCCAACCCAGTTGTGTACAGATATTAATTAATTAATGTGCTAAATTAATTTCTGGTGTGTTGAAGATCTTTTATTAATATGATTATCAGAATTGTACAGCATAAGGAACAGACCATATATTTGGGCATCATGAGGTACAAAACCAGGCATCATTTAAATCACAGACCAAGCATTGGAGATCATTTAAGGGATGAACTCGGCAGCGCATTTGGCACAGACCAAGCATTGGACATCAGAAAGCAAATTAAAGCAGGCCTCATTTCAGGCACACATCACACATTGGGCATCACAAGGCACAGTCCAAGCAATTTAGGCATTACAAGGCACAGACCAAGCATTTGACATCAAAAGGCACATACCAAGCATTTGACATCATACGGCACAGACCAAGCATTTGACATCATAAGGCACAGACCAAACATTTGACATCAAAAGGCACAGACCAAGCATTTGACATCATAAGGCACAGACCAAACATTTGACATCAAAAGGAACAGGCCAAGCATTTGACATCATAAGGCACAGACCAAGCATTGGGCATCACAAGGCACAGATCAAGCATTTGACATCATAAGGCATAGACCAAACATTTGACATCATAAGGCACAGACCAAGCATTTGACATCATAAGGCACAGATTAAACATGACATCATAAGGCACAGACCAAGCATTTGACATCATAAGGCACAGACCAAGCATTTGACATCAAAAGGTACAGACCAAGATTTGGGCATCACAAGGCACAGACTAAGCATTTGACCTCAGAAGGCACAGACTAAGCATTTGACCTCAGAAGACCATAAATCGGCATCATACTTAGGCACAGACCAGGAAGCAATGAACATAATTAAACACTGTGACCTTAACTAGTTTGTAAATAGAGAGGTTTTTTTTTCTCAGGCGACATTTAAGACTTTTATTAAAAACAAGCATTTTTTTAATGTTAAAGGGAACAAGAAATATTTTGGTATAACCCCCCCCCCTATACTTTGTATAGTAAGATCTTACATATAATACAAATCCTTGCTTTCATCAGAAGGGGTAAGTTGTGTGTTGGTTTTTTTATATTTCAATTTCCACACAATTCTAAATTATTTTTCTTGCCATGCAAAGCAAAACATTTCTTGTCAACATAACATTCTATTAAATGGAGTATACCAGGGTGCAGAAACTCATTTTCCTTTCTCCTCTATCAAATGTTTTTTTCTTCAAAGTTGGAAAATCAGATATTTTTTTTATAGAAATTACTAATTTCCTTCCCTCTGAGTTACATGTTGTCCTCGAATTACAATCCACAAAAAAGCTGCAGATAAAAAAAAAATAACTGGTAAAAAGTCTTTGTAAATATGTCTGCTCATAAATACCGGTAGTTAATGATTCAAGATTTTATTATTCCTTAAATAAATACATGTTTGACTTATCAATAAAGTGGTGATTTTTTGGGGGGTTTACATAAATTCTAGTCTTGACATAAAACTGTCACTAGCACAAAGCCTTGGTTTGGAAGTCAGAACGTAAAATTAAGAATTTAGAAGAAAAAAAAAAATGTAAAATGTACACTTTTCTTTTTTGGTAGATTTAAGTCTTTTGTTCAAGAGATATTCATCTGAAACTGCTTGAGCACAACATCTATTTTACCTTAGCATCTACCTGAGCCATGCTTTTTCACACCTTGATGGATTGCATCACATCTAAATATAGAAAATCACCTGACAAACAAAAAGAACATGCAAGGTGACTTTCAATTAGTCAAGATTCTGTACTGTTACATGTTACTTTTACACAGTTAACAAGTATGAAAGTGCACATGATTTAATCTTTACTCTTTTCATTCATGTTATCTGTCATCAATGAATGTGGATGGGTTTTCAATAGATAAGTCTTTTTTTTTTAAAACTCTTGATTAAAATTTTTAAATTTGGATGCATTTAAACAAGAATGTGTCCCCAGTACACAGATGCCCCACTCCCACTTTCATTTTCTATGTTTAGTGGACCGTGAAATGGGGTCAGAACTCAAATCTATACTATTAAACGAGAAGACCTAATTTTTGGTGTCGCTTCTCTCCTTTCCACAATAAATTAATCAACACGCCTCTGTGTCCTATAGGTACAGTGCATAGTCGCATTTGTCATCCATTCATATGATTATTCAGATTGAGTTATTTTGGGAGAAACACGAGAAAAAGGCATCCGGATATTGTCCCGTCATTGGACAAAATTTTAAGTCAGATTAGACTTCCGGTTTGCGTTTTTCTGTATATTTTGAACATACATATACAAGAATAAAGTGTATTTTCGGAATTTCTATCTGTTATCATTTTCAAGTTTACTATCCACGACGGTCACAGAGTTTATTAAATACAGAGGGTCTGTATACTATATCAATGACCACCATGGATCGATTAGTAAACTTAGAATTGAAAGTAAATACACTATATTTATATAGCAATGAATGTTCATAATATACAGATAAGCGCTAAAAATATTCATGTGAACTTTTGATACCTTTTCTGAAATTCTCCAGTCATTAAATCTTTTACAAAATTCATTGATTACAAAAAAAAGAAGATGTGGTATGAATGCCATGTTGAGACAACTCTCCACAAGAGACCAATATGACACAGAAATTAACAACTATAGGTCACCGTACGACCTTCAACAACGAGCAAAGCCCATACCGTATACTCAGCTTCAAAAGGCCCCGAACTGACAATGTAAAACAATTCAAACCAGAAAACTAGCGGCCTTATTTATGTACAAAAAGTGAACGAAAAACAAATATGTAACACATAAACAAACGACAACCACTGAATTACAGGCTCCTTACTTAAATGTTCATAACATACTAAATGAAAACTATGTTCATATTGAATTTGATAGAAAACCAAAAATTGGGAATTTTGGAAATAAAGGAGGAGGGATAAAATAAAAAGCATTTTCCTGTCCCAAATAACCTATATATGACTTATGATACTTTTGCTGAAATTCTCCAGTCATTCAATATTTTACAAAATTCTTCCAACAACACTTTACATACTTTAAACTACGCTCTGAATGCCCGCGATTTCGCGGGTGTGTTCTAGTTTGACATTTAAATTAGAAAGGCATATCATAAGGCAGCAACCATTTGATTTTCTGAGGGGGCTATGGAATTTTTTTCTGGACAAACTTTTTTTATCGCCTTTGGCAAAAAACAATTTTTTTGGCGACAAGTAGAAAACAATTTTTTTCTTTCAATTTTACCATTACATATAGTTGTAACCGAGAAATAAACTGTGGGTAAAACAAATTTTTTTTCTCAGGGTCAAGAACAAAATTATTTTTTTCTACAAAAGCTGGAAACAAAAAATCCACAAATCTACATCTTGCTTTGATTGACTGACTGTTGGTGTTTTAACACCACTTTTGGGCTATAATGACAGCTCTTATGGGAGAAAACCACATACCTTTGATAGGAAAACTGAAAATCCTTAGGTCAATTAAGATTGGAGTCAAGTGCACCCACACTTTCCTGGGTTTGAACTCACAACCCAGACTGTTGACTGGCTATCGATTACAGTAGTAGAACTACTTAGACCTGACTTTGCCACTCAGGCCCACTCATATTGCTTATAAGAGAATTTTGAAAAAAAATTGCAAATAGGTCCAATCAAATAATTAGTATCCTAAAGATAGTATAGAGTTTTCAACTTGAATTTTTTTTGCTTAAGACTCATATATTCTTTCTACCACTATCCAGGATTTTTGAAATGGTGCATAATTTTAGGTAATTGAATATTGCTTGTCACTTCAGCGGATCTAGATGAAAACAGTTTTGGATGATTTTATACTAAATATCCATGTAGATTGTGAAAAACAAAGCAAATTAATTTAGTCATGCTGTAACATAACTACCCATTAAGACAATGATGTAAATCTAATATGCAAGATATCAGGTTTTGATACATAAAGTTCAAAAATTAACCCAATATTCTAACATTTTAATCCTTTTACAAGTCAGAAGTTTGTTTTTTTTAATCATAGGAAATTAAAGTTTTAAAAACTAATTACACACTTAATTTAATAAAAAAGCGCTAGGCAGAAGAGTCTATTTCCTTATGTATATATGACAAGGCCAAAGGAGATTTTCTCGATTATGTTAACACTATGACACCACTAATTCATCCTCATTCAGAAATAATGGAAAATTTACACAATTTTTTATTCTAGTCAGTAGTTTTCCAGTGCTACAGAAAATCAATAAGCCATTATCTATAATTGATGATACTTAAAATATATAAAAAAGTTATTGGGAGTCTCAAATCCAGATACACTGTAAACCAACTTATTTTCGCGAGCGATTTATTTTCGCGACTTTCGCGAATAGAAAAATAACGCGAATATTAATCGTCGCGAATATGTTATACATGGATCATTCATTATTGAACATCAGAAAATCGTGAAATTAAATAGCCGCAAAGTGATCTAAAAAGGGTAAAACGCGAAATTAAGTATCAGCGAAAATAAGTTGGTTTACAGTACATTGCACTTTTAACATACAAAACACAAGCTTTGCATGTTGAAAGCTATGAAATTCATAAGTATAAAATTAAGACGATGTGGTATATGATTGCCTATGAAACAACTCTTCCTCAAAGACCAAATGACATTAAAGCCTAATCACTTATACTCAGTTCACCATACAGCCTTTAACCATGAGCAAAACCCATACAGCATATCCAGCTCTAATTTAAGGGCATGACATGAAAAATGTCAAATAATGCACACAACAACTGACAATATTAATCACAGTCTGACCTGACTTGGAACATGGCACATACAGAGTGTGAGTGTGGTTTGAGCTAAACATTTCATGGGGTCTGATAGAAAGCTAAACTATTGAACCCGGGACACTGATATCAGGAGCTGCACAGAATCAAAAAAATATCTGATGATTTTTTTTGGTAAATTTATAACAATCTCATATTGACTTATAAATGATATATAAAATAATTTTGAAAAATGTATATTTATTGCAGAATGATTTAAAAACCAAAATTATTAACTCTTTCAAATTTATTTTAAACAATATTGTATTTTTTTTAAAAATAAAATGCTATCCTCATATCATAAAAGTTTGCCAGTGTTTTCCATTCGGCATTTAAGCCGGGTGTGCCGACCACCTTCTTTTGAAAGCCGACCACCTTTCGATTTTAGGAGGTCACAGTCGGCTTTTTTTTCAAAATCCGGATATTTTTCGGTTCCGTACCGTTAAAATTTGAATACTAATCCCGCCTTGTTTTCATTGACAAAGATGGCGTCCAAACGTCAAATTTCAATGTTTTCATTAATCAATCGGGGAAAAAGAAAGGCAGATGACGATGATGATAAAGAAAATACTAGACTAAATAAGTTACATAAAATTGATAGTAATGTTGGAGTTGTTTGAAATTGAACAAAAATCAACCAAACAACGGAAAAGACACGCAAGTGAAGACAAATATGAGCAAGACTTCAAATGACTCATAGTCACAGAGGAAGGATACTGTAACTGTTCTGTGTGCCAAAAATACGGCACAAAAGCAAGAAACAGGACGGAAACCTGGATTGAAAGGCCTTCAATCCATATTGATGCATAAGATTGTAAATGAAAGTAGAGATATAAGAGATGATTAAATTTTTGAAAAAAAAATAAAATCAAAGAATATTTGACAATTAATATGACTAATTCTATTTATGTTTGTTCAACTCCATTAAAAGTGAATATTATACTAATCTTTATTTTTGTGACCCCGCGTGCACCCACAGTAAATAAAAAAAGGTTGGACATTTAAAAAAAAACACCCGGTTGCAAGTTATGTTTTCAAAACACCCACCTTACCTTAGTGAAAAAAGGAAAACACTGTTTGCTATAACTTCATTGAAGGTCTTCATTTAAAACAAGAACGTGTCAATAGTACACAGATGCTCCATCCACACTATCATTTTCTATGTTCAGTGGACCGTGAATATGGGGTAAAATCCCTAATTTCGCATAAAAATTAGAAATATCATATCATAGGGAACATGTGTACTTAGTTTCAGTTTTGATTGGACTTCAACTTCATCAAAAACTACCTTCACCCAAAACTTTAACCTGAAACAGGATAGACGGACGAATGAACAGACCAACAAACGGACACACAGACTAGAAAACATAATGCCCATAAGTGGGCCATGAAAAATTCTGATGTAATTAATTATATAAAAATTTCTTAGAAAAGTATAGAAATATACGAAATTTATAATGAAAGTCAATGGTTTGACCTTAAAATTTTCATTTTATTTTTGATTATTTCTTTGTGTTGATGGGTTGCTTCTTGCTGTCGTAACATTCACATATATATCTGTATCTTTTACATTTTCATATCAACTATATTTCATTATTTCAATTAATGCTAACAAATTTAAGCATACTAATGGCCAAAGTATATATCGAAACATTAAGATATATATGAAAGTACTAAACTGAACTAGATTAAGAACCAACCTAGACCTTTCATATCCATGTCCAGTTAACAAAAAATAGTTATTCATATGTCAATCATGTATACGCTGATAAAAAAAAAGACAGCTAGACATATAAAAAACTCGATAAATTAATTGGGGTTTTTTCAGGAAAAGAAAATGCTGTAAAAGCCAATTTTTTTTCTAGCCCCACATAAATTTTGATAGATAATTGACAAGCAGTTACAACTAGAATAAGCATTAATGGCCCTTTTTTTTTATTATTATGAAATCTCTTAATAGTGACCCGTTTCCTGGGTGTGTGTCAGAATGTCAAAATCATATGAATTAGACAATATCTATCTGACATATGACTTGAAAAAAATACCAGTCAGACTGAGTAATCCTGTAAAAGTGTCAACCATAAAGACATAAGCAGTGGCAGATCCAGGGGTTGCAACCCCCCCTTTTTTTTTTACGATCAATGCATTTGAATGGGAGCATGTAGTTGGAACCCCCCTTTACTCTGGGTTGGGAAACCCCCCTTTTTAAAATGGCTGGATCTGCCCCTGATAAGAGTGTAGGTCCATCTTTGTCAATATTGATGCATTATTAATGAAAAAATAAATCTTCCAAACACAAATAAGTTTAACAGCAACCTTACATTACAAGTTAACCAAAATGAGATAACTGACAGGTCTTTCTTCTGCGATTGGCTTTCAATAAATTTCCAATAAAAAGTACCAAACAGGCTATTAGACAACAACACTAAAACAACAACAAACCAAAACAACATTGATTATAAAACCAGTCTTTGCTAATTAAATTTTCATTAATGAAATTCATAAAATTCCAAAAAACAAATTAGGAAAAAGGTTTAAAAACAAATCTTTCAGATTAATTTTCTTCAGAATGAAGATCTTTCTCTTAATGAAGGTATGAAAAGTTGACACTGAAACATATGATCCAAACTTGATTTGGAAAATTAGCTAGGTTACATAAGGCCTCGGATCACAATTAATTCCCTTTGTTCGTGGTCTAGGAATATAGTTCCCAATTATTATATGGGGAATTTCTTCCCAAGTAATCTGTCTACTGTTTTCTTTGAAATGTTTACTATTTAGGTGGTCCTATCAGTTGCATATATATTGAAATAAGTAAAACATGTCGTCATTTATTCAAGATTCAAATCCTACCATTGGCATGCTAATAGGGCCCTCAAAAGAAAAAGCACTGATGGATTGTACTGGGACAAGCATATTTTATTAGAATAATAATGGTCTATAAGCAGTTAAATTTATTTCATGTTTGTGGCGGTGCAAATTTTTTAATGCAATTTGACTTTAACTAAAAAATGCATTGTAGCCAAGGGGAAGAATAATTGTGTTCTGAGGCCATAAATATAACAAGGATATCATTTTACACCATTCCTGTTATGCAACATGTATCTGTATGCTTATTTTGAAAGACATTTTCAAGATTGGTGTAAACAAACATTAACAAAACAATTCATCTGCCTTCGGTTGTAAAGGAAATGTCGGACTTCGCCAGTACAAGTACATATATCTAGAGAAATTACATAACTGTTGTCACCATGATATAATATTAGTGTGATTACACTTAATACTACCTCTTATATATCTATATTTTTAACATCAGCAATATGTTTTCCATTTCCGAAACGGTAAAAATGTCAAATGTGATTATTCTGAGAGTTTATATGTCTTGTACATGCAATGATATACATTCATTCAGTTAGTGCTAATTCTGAATGCTTGCTGCTGACATTCAAAGGAATTGTTTAGATTGTTCTTAGACAGAACCGTTTTATGATGCAAATATGATTGGCAACTCCGAGGGAGTAGCAACTGAACCCTTGTAGTGCATTGGAAAATGGGTATATTTATCTACATTAACTCTGGAACCTTGAGTTAATAAAACGAGAAAAGGGATAGTTATCAACAACAGAATTTAAGGATGATAGCTGCTCAGTGTTTCAAAATAACAAGCCTTTTAAAACACTGCAAAAAAAAGAAGGGTCCAAGTGCATCTTTTCAAAGATCCTTAAAAATAAATTGATGGGAAATAATTCTCACTGGACTTTTCATACATTTAACATTGACACCCCTTTTTCCTAAAAAAAAGAAAAAAAAAGAAACAAGAATGTGTCCCAAGCACTATCATTTTCTATGTTCAGTGTAGTGTGAAAATGGGATAAAATCTCTAACTTGGCATTATAATTAGAAAGATCATATCATAGGGAACATGTTTACTAAGTTTCAAGTTGATCGTACTTCAACTTCATCAAAAACTACCTTGACCAAAAACTTTAACCAAAACTTTAACCTGAAATGGGACAGACGAACAGACGGACAAACGAACGGACAGATGATCGGACGCACAGACCAGAAAACATATATAATGCCCATAAATGGGTCATAAAAATAAAAAGTATTTTATAACATTTTCAAATTTTTAATCTATATATAATCAAATATGGAAAAAAAAGTAGGGGTTAGCAGGGAAAACAAGTGAAACTGCAAGCTACTGCTCACTGATGATACCCACGCCGCAAGTGGATAATTTTAATAGTGTAAAAATATGCAAGTGTTTGGTAAACAGGAAGTTGTTGAGTGATGAATTTGAAAAAGCATCACACGGTATATCAGACTTATATAAACCTTGAAACCAAATTTTAGAAATCCTTGTATTGTAGTTCCTGAGAAAAATGTGACGAAAATTTTCAACTTGGCTCTCATGTGTTAAATCAGACAAATGTTCGGTAAACAGGAAGTCGTCGAGTGATGAATCTAAAAACGCATCACACGGTATATCAGACTTACATTAACCTTGAAACCCAATTTCAGAAATCCTTTTATTGTAGTTCCTGAGAAAAATGTGACGAAAAATATTCATGGGACGGATGGACTGACAGACGGATGGATGGATGGACAGACAGAGGTAAAACAGTATACCCCCCTTTTTCAAAGCGGGGGTATACAAATTTCTAAAGGCACAAGTACTACATGGATAAAACCAAGGGATTCCAAATATCTGGCAAAAATCCAAAAACAAGAGTAGCATGCATCCTTCAGGCCACAAATACAAAAAAATTGTCAAGATATATCAAGTATTATTGGAAGTCGAAGTCCTTAACGAGTGACACCTTAATAAAAATAGGTCTATAGTAATATGGCAACTTTATTTAAATATGACCAGTATGCAATAAACCTATCTGGAACAATGATCTCACAAATGCCAAAACTAGCCTGACTTATAGACATTAAGGTAATTTCTCCAGAGAACCTTAATATAGCATGATAGACATGTTGTGAAACATAACTAAACATCCTTTGATACTGCCTTGTTATGTCTTAAAAGACAAAAATAAAATAAAACTGTTATCTGTTACTACATAGACTTAACCTTCCAATTTACATCAGAAACAGTCCCATTTTCAGATTTGCAACAAGAGTCATTAATTATAATGAGGAATAAAATTCAGTATTTGTAAAATAATAAATATATAGGAAATCCTGATATTTAAGAGAATAAACTTAGCATTGATAACTGTCTTTAAAGTATAAAAGTCATGATAGAGGACTTACATGTATAATGGACTAACTTTGGCATTGTAAAATGTTGACAGAGAACTGAATTAACACAGAATTTGTTTTGGGAAAGTTGGTATTTGTTTGTATTCCAAACCTTAAAAAGAGTTTTAACTACATATGCAAGAAGTACTTATAAAACTGAAAGCAAATATTTAGATTTACATGTATCTCTATGAAGGTGTATTATGTGTCATTTGGTCTCTAATGTGACAAGCATACGACATCTTCTTTTTTTATATTATATGAAGTTGGTGCAGACATTTTGTCTTGATATAATGCAGCCACTAATGACCACCCCAAATAAGGGTTATTTAGGCCCTGAATCCCATCTCTAAATAGTATTTCACCAAACATGTCCAATAGATTTTGCAATATTTGAACATTCACTTATACAAATCTAGATAATCAAATGTCATCTTATTAAATGTGAAGTTCTGTACCCAAATATAATAGATGGCATTAAACATTATACAATATTTCACTATTTATATTGTATCAAATTAACAAAAGAAACATAATATCATTAAAAGCTAGTGTTTCCCACCCCCACATCTACCCAACATTGATGCCTGAATCATTACACATGTAACTATGTACATACATAAGTAAACCTGATCATTATAACCTCTTTATGGTCAATTTATATGTATCTTGTTAAATCTTAACAGTTTTTGACAAAGACATTAACCATAGACATGGGGCAAATCAAATTGCAAGCTTGCACATTTTTTTATAGCGGTCATCAGATACAAAAAGATAACCTTAGGCTAAAAATGACATATTTATGAGCAAAAACTGTGTATTACATATAAAAAAGATTGATATCTAACTAGCGAATGGTCATGGACATATGATTATACAATTTTCCATAGATTTTCATAGATTATTAAAACATTGCCTTAAATCTATTTTCCTTCTTCTTTTTTTTTCAGGGGGGTAGGCGGGATAAAGATTGAAACTATCTAACTAGCCAATGGTCATTGACATATATGCTTTTATAATTTTTCATATATTTTCATAGATTATTTTAATATTGTCTTACCGGTAAATCTATTTACATTTTTTTTTGGGGGGGGAAGCGGGGGGGGACAGAATGAAACTGTTAGACATTTGAGTCTGTTCAATCTCAACAAGTAGAATGTCCCAGATATGACAATTTGATATCACACATATATAATTCTTTCTAAATGTTTAAGTGTTGATGGCTGAGATAGAATCTAAAAGTCCTTTGCCTTCGGGCAAATATTCTCAAAATAGTGTACCATTAACAAATTTGACAAGTATTTAATCTTAACAAAAACTTTTTCTTTAGTTATTATTTAACTTGAAACTTGGTTAATTTTATCACAAAAGTGCTATTTCATTCTGAAGTTGAGCACTTTGAGAGAAACTGTGGTTAAAACCTAAGCAAAGTTTTATTGAAATTTGTTTAGTTCAAGTTTAGTAATTTGAACACACATGTACCATATATACCTTTTCATTTCCATATTTATTTCAGCCGTTTTTACGACATTTTGTCAGTATGTGTAATATAAATATAAGGAAAAAGGATATAGATCTCAATTAACTTCTGATAATATTTTATGGTTCTGCTGATTGGTCAAAATTTATACATGTAGTCTGCAGAATATGAAATTATGCAATTTGGTGTGCAGTTCATTGAACTCTGTAAATCAGTGCAGTAAGTAGAAATCTATTAATGTTTGGCTTTTCTCAATAAATGTGTTACATTATTTGACTTGAATATGTTTACTGTAAACCAACTTATCTTAGTGTCTGAGTAAGTCTTTTCTAGCTTATTTGCTGTTGTTTTTTATTTGGTCAGGGTGTTGTCTCTTTGACACATTCCCCATTTCCATTCTCAATTTTATTATAATATATGGTTACAGTGTTTGTAATTTTCTATTGTGATAACATTATTTGTGCAAATTCATATTTTGGTTCATACTTATAAACCCCATTGGTGGCCTTGGGCTGTTTTTTGCTCTAATTGGTCAGGTTGTAGTCTCTTTGACACATTCCCCATTTTCATTCTTAATTCATATTGTACAGAAGTCTTATACTGAGACAGTCTAATTTTATACAAACAAATAGTGGTCTTTCAACTCTCTGTGGTCTCTGGGAACATAGGGAAAAGGCCTATTCATTTTAAATTATTTAAGAAAATTGTCTCTCGTACTGCATTGTCAGTGAACATAATATGATAGACAACCAGCAAGTAATCATTATTGAATTTGTATAGACTCACAGAACTATTTGGTATGAAGCAACTTGGTCCCAAAGTGGAAGGTTTTGGCAGTGTTATATTTTCTCTTTCCTGCAAAGAAAAAAATGAAATGTAATTTCATTCTCAAAACCATGCATAGACATAACTTACATCATTTAATAATTCAATTTCCAACAAAATATAAATTTTATTGGACCCTGGACAAATCTGGTAGAGCAGTTATGAACCTCATTGAAATGTGTTACTTAAGCAGACTGACTTAAGTCTATATTAAGGTGTCATTTTGTACACATTTGGGTCACTTGTTAATTCACTCGTGGGCCTGCACTTAAAGTTCTAATTATTTAAATAACTTAATTTCTTTCGAAATCATATTCAATATTTCATTTGTTACACATGTCGAAAGTATAATAACTTAAATATTATCTGCCAATTTAATTCAAAAGACCTGTCTTCAAATTTAACCTGAATGAAATCTTATCCTGTTCTGTTTTGCTACCCTTTAGAGAGCATAGCTTTCAGTAAGACAGCAAATTCATACAATCAGATAAAACTCTGAAAGACATTTTCATAATTATTCAAAAATGCATTGAGTTGCAGCAAATTTGAGTATAGAAAAATTATAAAGAATATTTTTTCAAACACTGGCTTTGACTTTATTAAAGGATACTAGCATTTAACATAAAGATAAAATGTAATTATCAAAACTTAAAGCATTAAATAACATATATTTGAAATAAAGCAGAAGGCATTGTGTATGAAAATTGAGGTGTTAATTATTTAGTTTATTCTTTGTGGTCTTTCTAAACATGTAAAGCAACCATTGAAGAACTCATCAAAGACAACAGGCTTGTAATTTAGTATGCCATACACTTGTTTCATCAAAGAATAATCATTGGCAGAAATCAAAACAGTTGGAAGACAAAATTAATTATCAAGTGTTTTTGAACAGCAATAATTCCCCAAAAGGTGTGCAAATGCCTGGGGTAAGAAAAAACTCAAGTGTTTAGAATGATGATACCCTGGGGGGATAAAAACACCCACTAGAATCACAGCACCCCAGGGGTTTGAAAGAGGTTATTCAGACCTACATAATATTTTCAATGAATATAGTATTTATGTAAGTTAAATTAATAAATATATTTTAAGCACAAATATATGAAGTTTAGGGGGGACTTTTGTGGGAAAATTTGGTTGATAATATCGTGAATCACTAAAACATGATTGGACCTGGATCCACCCCTGCAAATTATATACTGTACAACTAAGATTCTGCACATCAAATACCCTTGATTGGAACAAAAAATGTAATTCTTATTCCTAGGGTCAGCTTTACTGTTTACGTAGGTCAGCTTATTATTATTTTTGATACCATGGGTAACAATCTATCTTTCTGCACAGCAGATGTTCTTTCACATAGGACAATTTTATTATGCAATTTATGATATTGCATGTCAATTAACACAGATATATAAACCCTGATCAATCAATTTCAAACACACCAGAACCTTGACCTTGTCAATCTCTCTTCACCTTGAAACTTGCACATCATTCAAAATCAAAGGATAAATAAAATTTTATTTGTCCAATTTTTCATCACCAGATAATTTAGTTTTAAAACTTTTCATCACCAGATATTAAATTTTAAAACTTTTCGTCACTAATTTGTATATTTTAATGCTTATTTAACACAAATCATATTTGTGCAAGCATTTTATCACAAACAAATAATGTAACAATTGAAAGACAAGTCTGATGCCCTGTTTGTACAACACAAAGCAGGAGGTCCAAAATTTTAATCTGTCAGCACCCCATGCACTTTGATGTTTAAAATATAATCTCCTGAGTGAGTAACCAAAACCACTAAAAGACACTGTAGAATAACTGCATAGACAGAGCTAGCATATCGATGATATTCTGAAAGCTGCTCACAGCCAGGCGCATGGATGTATTGATATTACATACAAAATATCAGATATCTTTCATAGACACTAAATGTTTTAAAAAGTGAGTTATCTTGGTCTGATTTCCAACATTTTTTCCAGTGCAGACAGGTCAGACTAGCTGCTAATATCTTTAATTCCAATAGCCCCACATAGTGTTAAAACAACACAATATCAGTTATCCATATATATGGTTTTACACTAGTAATTTTGGGGCCCTTTATAGCTTGTTGTTCGGTGTGAGCTAAGGCTCTGTGTTGAAGGCCGTACTTTAACCTATAATGGTTTACTTTTTAAATTGTTATTTGTATGGAGAGTTGTCTCATTGGCACTCACACCACATCTTCCTATATCTATAGCAATTTTTGTCATTTTTCTTTGTAATAGAATATAAAATTTTGATTAGAAATTTGAAATCTATTATTTGCTGTGAAAACCAAGAGGCTTATAAGTTCATTTTGGAGTAATCTTTGCTTTTTTTCAATAGTCTGGGAACTAAATTTTATTTTAAATGTGCATCCAACGAATTTTTAAGTTGATGTCCTTCATAACATGAAAAGTATGCACATGCTTTAGAGAAAGCCTTAGTGACTGTCTAACAATAGCATTCGATTTGTCACTCCTGAGTCACCCAAAAATATGGTCAAGTTGACAACAAGATTACTAAAGATATAATTTTGGAAAATGACTCAAGTCCCTCAGATTCTGTCAGATTTATTACAGATACTTGACTTTGCAATTTTGGTCTTTTGCAAAATAAAACTATTGACCATGAATGAAATAATATCAAACTGACATGATTAGATAATAAAAAAAATTCTTCCTTACTGACTGATAAATTTATAAAATTTAAAAATAAATCAAACAAAACAAAACAAAAAAAAACCACATCACTTCCTGTGAAGCAAATCGTATTTTTGGTAGGTTTTCATTATTGCCAAAATTCCATTGGAAAAGATATTGCAAAAAAAAAAAAAATTGGCACTATGTGTATGCAACATTGCTTTGAATTGAAAATATTTATCTCACATTTTTGTCAAATGTTCAAAAATTGTCATAATAATTAAATGCATGAAAAATTCACAGTAATTAATTCAGCCAAAAACTTGCACCAAGTTGACTAGGTACTAATAATAGTCAATGACTATATATCTGTCCTTCTGACAAAGTACCTGTAGGCTGTATCAAGGTAAGGTGGTTTATGGAGACATTTCCCTTTACTGTCCAATGTAAAAACAGCCCAATAAAGTCACAACGGTCAGTATCAAAGCGAATGTAAATCATTATTTTATGTGTCAGATTTTATTGAAACTTCACAGGAGGCCATACCACACACAATAACAATATTGCAATAAATATTCTTGTAAATTGTACAATATGTGTGACCAATTCATAAAATTTTGACCAAGGTTACTTAAGGCTGTTAAGTTTGTAATAAATATTTTGTTTTATGGTTTGACCTCTCAAAACTAAGAAATAATAAAGTCATAATATTTAATATTTCTATTAAGTAAAAAAAAAGTAATAAAACTAGTGAACAGTGGCTTTTAAATATTTTTTTTATTATTTTATTCAGACTAAAGATTTTTTTGAAAAAAATTAACCTTAAAATTTTACTAAAAGAACAATTGAATTATAGATATTATGAAAATTACTTTTTTTCTCTACAAAATTGAAAATATTTAACTGATATTAGTATAAGCAAAAAGAATAAAGAAAAAAAACACTTAAAAGACATAGAAATAATTTGCCTGCATAATTGATGTTGGGTTACACTAAGTTAAAGTCATATGGAACGAGTGAGTGGTGAAAAATAATGTTTATCCAATTCTTGAACCAATGCATGTATATATCATAAACTTAGTCCTCTGTGCACGATTTTATAATTTTTTACGCAAATATATCGTATAATCGTCAATTTTTTTTCTCTCTGTCTGTTATGATTTAACAAATATGGCTGCTCATTAAATGCCGTGTTTTGAAGCCGAAGTTGACCGATTGTCACCATAAAGTAAACAAATAACAAAAAGCATGGGTATTTAGCATGCGTTTAACAGGTACAAACAGATAATTGTTTATTTTAATGACAGATCCATGTGTATTGTGATTACCGGATTTTTACCAGGAGGGTTACGCTCAGGTCACTATGCATACCGAAAATATGTTTCCTGAAAATTGTTTCCTGGAAGCAAGCAATTAAAAATAAGTAAACTTCCTTTAAAATGTGGACAAATTAAAGAATTTTCCTCAGAAAAAAGTATATGTACATAAGTTGTATACGGAAAGCTTTCCATTTAGTTATAAAAAACATATGTAATTTTTTTTTTAATTTGAGGTTTCTTATGACTTTAAAGATAAAGCTGAAAAATATATATATTTTAAATTATCTAGATCGATTAAGTACTGTCGAAAAAGAAAAAGAAATTCTCAGGAGTCAAAAGTCAGAAAATGATTTATTGAAAAGTATTGAAAGGCTGCATTTTCACAGATATATGAAAATTCAATATTGTGCTGGAATGAACTTAAGATGTAGGATTCTTATATGTCAGCTTGTAAAATGGTAAATTTTCTGTTTCTGACATTCAAAGTTTTAAAAATTTTGCTCAATTGGTGTATTTTAGTCTAGGGCTAAAATGGGTTTTATTTTGATGCTTAAATTAATGTCCTATTGATAAGAATTATTCAACCTTTGGATGACTTAATTTGAGATCACTGTAATGATTTGACCTACTAAAATATATTTAGTATTAAACTTAAAAGCAGTATATTTGAAATTGATCTTTTTGTTTAACCTAAAGAAATCAATGTAACAATGAAAATGAGGTCAACAAAAGAATAGGAAGAAATTGTCTAAAATGCAGGTTGCAGGTTGCGGGTTGCAAGTTGCGGGTTGCGGGTTGCCACAAGGGGAGAAGCATGGAATGGTGTAATCTACATAATTTTACTTGTTTCACTTGTTATAACAATTTTATGATCAATGTTAAAGGCATGGTATTTATTACAATACACATCATTCTTGTGTAAATAAACTTACACCTAAAATAGAAATCTATCAATTTTCATTAATTACAATATCTTGATGGGTTTATGTAATATTATACACACATTTTCGTATGAAAAAAGAAAGCTTAACAAACATTTGGGTAAAGCCTTCAACAAACGCGTAAATTCTCACCACTAACTAATACATATTAAGCATCAAGACTTGACACGGTTTTAATTTTAAGTGGTTAATTAAAGACTTTTTGCTTTTAAACTAGATATATATGTACATCATTGTATATATTTTTGATTAACAGTGTTTCTGGATTCTTTAGCTAAGTTCTATTGCATTCTTAGCAAGGGTCCTTCCCAAAAGTCTTGTTTTCGCTTGATGCTCCTTTAAATTTTTACTGGATTTTTTAAAAAATACGCTATGAAAGGCATTTTTTTTAAAAAGTGTTGCAGGGGAAATAGAAATACCGAGCGTCTGTTAGTCCTTTCTTCGCCGGTCTATCCGGCTTTTGTTATCGCTCCCACGTGTACAACTTTTGCAATTTTTTTTTTTATAAAACTATTCTTTAAATAGGTTATAAAAGGTTAATATCAGCAACATCTATGACAAGTTCTAAAAAGGTTGACGTATTTAAAAGAGTTATGCCACTAAGAAGTATTATTTTTTTAGAAAATGTCCTGTGAGCTGAACATGTATCTCTGGGTTTTTTTGTTGCTGTCCTTGAGTAAAGTTTCAGTTTGACTTGAGAGTTGAGAAACTATGATAATTGCAAAAGACAAGCAAAAATTCTGAATCACTGAATATAGACCATCAAACAGAGCTGCCCCTTCTGCCAAAACAAATCTCAATTTTTCAGAAAAAAAACATTTGAAATACTTTGTAGAGCCTCCAGGATTACTTGGGCATGTCTTCCCATTTGAAACTTTCTGTATTTCGGTCCTGTCTTTCATGTATTGTCAAAATAGTAATTTACATGTATATATATAAGAATTGCACTTCCAATTTTCATCAGGATGCAAAAATGTGCCAACTTGAAGGTTCTGTGTTGAAGACCGTATTGTAAAATAATACTGCTTACTTTAACTTCATTGTCTTGGATGGAGAGTTGTCTCATTGGCACTCGTACCACATCTTCTTATTTGTGTACTAGTGTTGTACTCATGTTGTTTTTGTATCAGGATTATATGTTCTACTAACCTCTAGTTTTCAGTAAGTGTTTATTTCTGCCAATTTAAAGCACAAGAGTGCATACGCTAAAATGTATCGCCTTCTTTACTAGTCATTGATATTATGTTGATACTCCTAAATATATATCTTTATTACAACTGTCACATAAATTTAGCATTTACCAAGAAAACTAAACATTGACCAATGAACCATGCCAGACAGACAGACATGTACAGCTAACAATTCTTCCGTACAACAAACATAGTTGATCCCTATTACTTATAAATTAAGAAAAACAGACCAAAACACAAAAACTTAACACTGAGCAATGAACCTTGAAAATGAGGTCATGGTCAAATAAAACCTGCGCGACTGACATATAGATCATAAAATATTTCCATACACCAAATATAGTTGACCTATTGCATATAGTATAAGAAAAAAGGGGCGAAATATAGATTTTGGCTTATATCTCTAAAACCAAAGCATTTAGAGCAAATCTGTCTGGGGATAAATTGTTTATCAGGTCAAGATCTATCTGCCCTGAAATTTTCAGACAAAACAGACAACCTGTTGTTGGGTTGCTGCCCCAGAATTAGTAATTTTAAGGAAATTTTGCAGTTTTTGGTTATTATCTTGAATATTATAATAGATAGAGATAAACTGTAAACAGCATGTTCAGCAAAGTAAGATCTACAAATAAGTCAAATGACCAAAATTGTCAGTTTACCCCTTAAGGAGTTATTGCCCTTTATAGTCATTTTTTAACAATTTTCATAATTTTTTGTAAATTTTTAGAATATATTTTCCACTGTAATTACTGGGCCAAGTTCATTATAGATAGAGATAATTGTAGTAACAAGAATGTACAGTAAAGTAAGATCTACAAACACATCACGATTACCAAAACACAATTTCGTCATGAATTTATCTGTGTCCATTGTTTAATATGCACCAAGGTGAGCGACACAGGCTCTTGAGAGCCTCTAGTTTACATAAATAAGGCCGTTAGTTTTCTCGTTTGAATTGTATTATATTGTCTTATCGGGGCCTTTTATAGCTCACTATGCGGTATGGACTTTGCTCATTGTTGAAGGCCGTACGGTGACCTATAGTTGTTAATGTCTGTGTCATTTTGGTCTTTTGTGGATAGTTGTCTCATTGGCAACCATACCACATCTTCTTTTTTATAGCCAATAATTTTTTAATTACAGCCTCAAAAATTTTGAATGTCCACTGAAAGGGATTTTATTGTTTAAGTAACTAGATTGAGACAGATTAATGCGTTCTATAGAACCTGTTCAGCCTATGTCAATTTAAATTTTTTATTACTTTAACTTCACTAGAATCAATGTTTAGAACTATTATTAGCAATTGAGCAGTATGATAAGCATCAAAAGGTGGTTACCTGTATGTGTATTAAAATGATGATTATAGAATTTGAAGATATTTAAAAATAAAATGACAAAATTAAATACTGACAAAATATTTCTACCCTACAGTATGTGTACTGTAAGAAATAAATAATATTAAATTTAGCAGTCATTGGGTATATTTTATATGTATTAACTCTCCTAATATGACCTTATTACATTTATTTATAATATTCATATGTGTGACCTGACCCACAACCTGCAACCTGCAACCCGCAACCCACAACCCGCAACCCGCAACCCGCAACCTGCAACCCGCAACCTGCAAAATAGCACTTCCCGAATAGGAAAGCCTTAATTTTAATTATACTATAAATATTTATGTATCAATTAGGTCAAGAAATTCAATTATATAAAAATATCTTATTTATTTATTCTTTATTTCAGATTGTGATTGCCTTAAACAAAAATTTGGGTATGCTTTCATATATTATTTCAACCATAAGGCATAGCTTGACAGTGTATCAGTTAAATGTGTGCATGAGAGAGTTGGAAGCTTGATTGGGGATATTAAAGGTATTTTAATTGATTGTTGGTTGCTTAACACCTAGTGGAAAACATTTTGTGCATGTTCAGGACAATATGAAAGGGCCTAAATGCATAGGTAAAAGAACAATCAATATAACATTATTTAATGTCATTGAAACAAGTGAGTTATCCCCCATTTCTAGTTACAGGATCAACCATAAAGGGAGATAATTCATTGATTGAATTCACTGTCGATGGCGAATTAAAATTCAATTATCTCTCCCATACTCTAATTTATTTTTTTCTTTCTGCATGGCATTATAGATAATTCAATTTAATAAATACTTCTACATTTTCATTTTACAAAATGCAGTATAGTTCATAGTATGATAAAAATAAAAGCTTTTGCAATTCTTGGAAATCCCATATTTAGATTCCTCCATTACCTAATTATCACCATAAACACTATTTCACAGAATAAAGCAATGAAGCATGACACTTTTATTGAGCAAAAGCCCAGAAATATCCAGGAAATTTACAGCCATCAAAGTCAATCATGTATGAAATATAATATGATGACATAAAGAATTGATTATCAAAGAGTGGATTGCTATTTTAGAATAATACTTTTATTAGTTTTAATAAGACTGAGTAATTCCTAAAGAAGTAATTACATTGAAATATCGGTAATTTGTTAGCAACTTCCTTGTTGATATAGCATGTTATATAACTTGTATCAGATGATCTCATTGGCTGAAAGAAATGTGTCTCTATGATTGGTTACCTGTCACACTTTTTCTAGAATTACTGTGAAATGAAAAATAAATACCTTAAGTCTGCTTTATATATGACTGTAGGAAAACATAAAAATATGAGTGTGAAACATCATTGTATAGAATGCACTGTAAATTACCAATATAAGGGAGATAAGTCATGCAAAGTTATTACAATTTGTTTTTTATGGAATTGTCTGCAGTGCCAACTGTAGCAATAAAATTACATAGTAAGGATCACCATTTCTTTATAGGACTCTGTTTGTCTTTGAAAGCTCAAATAATGATTAAATTCTTTCTTCCAAAGATATCATAAACAAGACAGTGCACAACCTGTTCCTCTGATTTCAGTATTTTTGTGACTTTACTTTTAACTTATTGAATTTATTTGAAAGTCTGCAGTATATATATAAAGTTTTTGCTACAAGTTATAATAGTATAAACATTATTAATGTTCTATTAAAATTAGGTTATGGTGAGATGAACAATGCCAGACAGACAATTTCATCTAACAATTATTCAATACACAAAGTATAGTGGTCCTATTTTAATAGTACCAGAGAAACAGATGAATTAACAACATCTTAACATTGACCTATGAACCAGGAAAATGATTTCAAGGTCATAAAAGCCAAGCCTTTTTTACTGTCATTTCATACACCAAATATAGTTAACCTAATGCTTATAGAATCTGAGATTAGGATTTGACAATGTAACTTAACCTTGATGTATGTAATGATTCATGAAATGAGGTCAAGGTCAGATATACCCTTATTTAAACCTAACATACATGTAAATGATGCAAAGAACCCATATACCAAATATGGTTATCCTATTACTCATAATAAATGAGTGTTTAACTTGACCAAAAAAAAGTAATCATTTTTAAACAGTCACTGAACAATGTAAATGAGGTCAAGGACATGTACAAACAAGAAATGGGAACTTCATAACATGACATGTCTTTATACAAGGAATGAAGCATCCAGATTTTCTACCATCAGAAATATATTTAAGCTTTAAACTATTTTTTTAGGCCATTGTTGCCAATTGTAATCCCTTTTATGTCTCACATTCTGTGACTTTCATGGTAGGCAAGACAAAAACTGAATTGAGATATAGACACAGGGATGGAATACTGGGCTTCTATAGTACAAGACTTAACATTTGATACACTTCACTGAGTGTACTTAATGAATTCCATCAAACTTGAAACATTGAAAACTCCAAATATAAAAAAAGAAGATGTGGTATGATTGCCAATGAGACAACTTCTCTCCACAAGAGACCAACATGACACAGCAATTAACAACTATAGGTCACTGTACAGACTTCAACAATGAGCAAAGCCCATACCGCAAAGTCAGCTATAAAAGGCCCAGAAATGACAATGTAAAACAATTCAAACAAGAAAACTTAACGGACTTATTTATGTACAAAAAATGAACGAAAAACAAATATGTATATAACACATACTCAAGATTCACCCAAAGTTTACCAGAATACAGAGCAAATCTGAGAAATGCAGCAGTAAGCTACGTCTGTTGAGAGTTACATATAGGTTCCTTTTATAAAGTTTTAACAAGAGTGCACACACTGAAATGTCTCGCCTTCTTTACTAATCATTGATTTTATGTTGATACTCCTAAATGTAAAGTTTTATTACAACTGTCACATAACTTGACTTGACTTAATCCTCTTCGCTCCTTGTGGAACATAGGGCTGCTACTGTCACATAAACTTAACATTAATTAACCAAGAAAACCAAATATTGATCAATGAACCATGAAAATGATGTCAAGGTCAGATAAACATGATAAACCATGCCAGGCAGACATGTACAGCTAACAATTCTTCCATACAACAAATATAGTCGACCTATAGCTTATAGTTTAAGAAAAACAGACCAAAACACAAAAACTTAACACGGAGCAATGAACTGTGAGAATGAGGTCAAGGTCAAATAAAATCTGCGCGACTGACATATAGATCATAAAATATTTACATACACCAAATATAGTTGGCCTATTGCTTATTGTATTAGAAAAAGAGACCAAAACTCAAAAACTTAACTTTGACCACTGAACCATGAAAATGAGGTCAAGGTCAGACGACAACTACCAGCTAAACATGTACACCTTACAATCATTCCATACACCAAATATAGTAGACCAATCGCATACAGTATAAGCAAAACAGACCAAAACACAAAAACTTAACTATAACCACTGAACCATGAAAATGAGGTAAAGGTCAGATGACACCTGCCAGACGGACATGTGGGTCAAAATCTTTAATTGTTTTTACATAGGCGGTAATGGTAACGTTTTTTCCTGTAGCTCAGTCCATATCGTAAACTTGGATTTGTATGATAGCTCGTTTCGAAGCTGTAACATTTTCACATATGTGGTTAAATTTTCGGGGTACGAAGTGAGATTACTTTTTCCGTAAATTAGCAAACCCCGAACATCCTTTTGTGATGCGGCTCCTTGTGGTAAAATATCCCCTTTTTAACACAATAAGTTATTTGAAAATTTAATACTTTGAACACATTCAATAGCTCCATAGTTTTTACACATTTATTCTATGTTCCTCTACTTTCCTAATCACCACAAATAATTAAGTTCAGTCATTTGTTAAAAATAGAAACATGTCCAATATCACTACACAGAGATTTTTTCTTTACACGTGACTTTTGAGTTCCTCATTTCGAGGCGCATTAGGGATGTTGTCCCAATATAATTTGGGTCAAAATCTTTAATTGTTTTTACATAGGCGATAATGGTAACGTTTTTTCCTGTAGCTCAGTCCATATCGTAAACTTGGATTTGTATGATAGCTCGTTTCGAAGCTGTAACATTTTCACATATGTGGTTAAATTTTCGGGGTACGAAGTGAGATTACTTTTTCCGTAAATTAGCAAACCCCGAACATCTTTTTGTGATGCGGCTCCTTGTGGTAAAATATCCCCTTTTTAACACAATAAGTTATTTGAAAATTTAATACTTTGAACACATTCAATAGCTCCATAGTTTTTACACATTTTTTCTTTGTTCCTCTACTTTCCTAATCACCACAAATAATTAAGTTCAGTCATTTGTTAAAAATAGAAACATGTCCAATATCACTACACAGAGATTTTTTCTTTACACGTGACTTTGAGTTCCTCATTTCGAGGCGCATTAGGGATGTTGTCCCATGTACAGTTTACAGTCCTTCAATACACTGAATATACTAGACCTATTGCCAATAGTATCTAAGATATGGACTTGACCACCAAAACTTAACCTTTTTCACTGATCCATGAAATGAGGTTGAGGTCAAGTGAAAACTGTCTGACGGGCATGAGGACCATGCAAGGTACGCACATACCAAATATAGTTATCCTACTACTTATAATAAGAGAAAACTTTACATTACAAAAAATTGCCTCCATATACAAAGTATGAAGCATTCAGGGGTTCTACTTTCTAAAATATAAAGCTTTTAAGAAGTTAGCTAACACCGCTGCCGCCGCCAGATCACTATCCCTATGTCGAGCTTTCTGCAACTAAAGTCGCAGGCTCGACAAAAACTGCATGACTACATTTGTACTATTAAAACACTAAAACAGATTCTGTAGGTACAAGAATATGGAAAATTTTTCTGACCAGCAATTAATTCTCTCAGAGGATTAATGTAATTTTAAACAACTCTAACAATATATTTTTCCACTGAATATTGAACCCTAACAGTTATGTAAACATAAATTCAGTGTACATGACGTTGACCACAACAATCACATTTAATATATAAATCTTGTGGTCAATATGTTTAATTGGCAATCCTCCTACATATTTACCCCACTCTTTATACAGTTTAATCAGAGTGTGAAAGCTACATAAATGTAAATACTCATTCATTAGGTTAATAGAACTACTGGACATTTGCCACCATATAATAATTAGTAAACCTACTAAATCATTAACCAAGATCTAAAGAATCTTAACTGAATGGAAAATGTACTTTAAAAATTGTAGATATTTTATGTCTTTAAGGGAATGTTTTCCTTCCTCTACTAAACTATAACTTATTCAAGTAAGGGGCCTTCGGGGGGGGGGGGGGGGGGGGGGAACAACTCCTTAAAGATGTCTGATAATTTAAGTGCAAATAATAAGGCAGATCTTTTAAGTTTAACCAACAGCAACATTGACTGAGGCCAAGAAAATTGGCAATAGCTCAGAGGCGGATTTAGGGGGGCCCAGAGGGCCAGGGCACCCCCCCCCCCTTTTTGGGAAAAAATTTGGTTGCTTATATAGGGAATCACTGAAGCGTGACCTCTTAGGTCAGTCAGTGGGCCCCCACTTATGAAAATTTCAGGATCTGCCACTGTAGCTCACTTTGCGTTTTTGCATCAAAAAGTTAAAACCTACCTAACCAATATTAAATAAATCTGTTATACAATTTCAATTCAATTTGCTATGATTTAATTTTTTCAGAGTTTTTGCAAATCATAATAAGGTGCACTATCCTTGAAAGAATTTTTCCATAAATATCAGTTCTAATTTATTATTGTATTATTATTTCTTAGATATTATTGGCACCCATGGCCAAATACAGGATCATACGATACAACTGTACTTTAAATCGGAACACCTGACACTTCAGAATCCCTGATTGTCATTAATGTTTTAATTGTCTAAATTTTCTTCATAGATATACTAATATATACAGTGTCTATAACAATAAAATAAACTTATCAGAGCCATAAATATGATATTTGATGCAGATCAAATTGTATTTTCATTTACCGGTACATCTTTTTGGGGCTACTTTGAAAAAATCTAAAGATAGTAAGTCTAAAATATTTTTTCTTTCTCTTTCTTTTTTATCATGAACAAGTAAATAAAGCTTTAAAAAACTGCTCTTTTACATTCTAATTTTCAACCCACATGCCCGATATAATCGTATGATCTACACTGGGTTAAATCTAATTCAAAAATATTTTGGCAAAGATTTAAAGAAATATACTTTACTAACACCAATACCTATATATATAAGTATAAAAGACAATATAGACTAATAATCTACGATAAAGGTTTTAAGAAGAGATCAGGCGATACATGTACTTTATGTAAACCAGAAATATTCCATAGGATTGGTAATACAATCAATTTATTGTAAACATTTTAATAAGCACTTATAAGTTAAGACCATCGTGTCCGAGTACTGAACACCTTCCTTTATAGGCTTATACAATTATCAATGTAATAATTCAGTAAATCAAATTATCCAGTAAAAAACAATTTTAATCGGTCAAGTTTTTCGTGCAAAGATTTCAGTAAAAATAAATTAGATAGTCTTCAAACTAATACTAAAACCACAAAATTATTAGTTTTATGTATAGTCTATCAAGAATGTGTCCCCAGTACACGGATGCCCCAACTGCACTATCATTTTCTATGTTTAGTGGGCCGTGAAAATGGGGGAAAATCTGTAATTTGTCATTAAAATTAGAAAGATCATATCAAAGGGAACATGTGTACTAAGTTTCAAGTTGATTGGACAATTTCATCAAAAACCATGACCAAAAACTTCAACCTGAATCAGGATAAAGACGGACGAACAGACTCACAGACAGAAAACATAATGCCTGTAAATGGGGCATAAAAACTTATATACCAAGACCACAATACTATCTTTTTATCCTCATCCTACTCTATGACAACAGTGTATTGTTTCAGTCCAATAATAAACATTAAAGCGTAAAGAAGCAATAAAATTGTAACTGCCTCAAATCCGGGGTTCTATATAATGTGGCAATATATAAAGTAAGCAAGATGGTAAGGCTAACAATTGCTTACAGAAAAGAAAGCTAAAATATGCCTCCTTAAAATGGCAAACCAATTAGAAAAGCTAAAAAAACAAATCCTAAAATAAGATCCTTTGAGCTAGTAGCTAGTCACAGTTAATTACCATTAGTATTTGGATTCCATTAATTTGACCATTTTGAGACAATTCTTGGGATATAAAGTTCTAAATCAGTGAAATTGAACTTGATTTGGTAGTAGCTATTAGCAAACTAAACATAATCATGTGGAAAACTTTTTCGTTATTTTGAGACATTTCAAAGGTTATATGTCTGATATATAGATTGCAGTACATTTATAGTTGAAATAAGAGTATCTTGTCCGGTATTTTATTATAGGCATATAATTTCTCATTTAAGAGCAAGAAAAAGATATTAACATTAAACTTAACAACAGATAATGAAATAGCTTCAATTCTCACAGAAAAATTCATGTAAAAAAATGCAAAAGATCTACAAGTATATTTCTTTATTTTAATTTGCACGAGAAAGTTTCACTTGTGTATGAGATTTAGTTACAAGTTCTATAAAATCTACTCATACAACATTTAGGCTTGTGTTGAAAACAAGGTAATGACCTGATGCAAAACTTTTCATCAACAAATTTGCTAAACGAAACATGGTTTTGTCATTCAGCTGTACATTACTTTGAGCTTCAATCTAAAATAGTGGAGTGATAAAAAATAATAATCTTAAATATGGCAAAAAAAAGACCAAACCATTTCAAATTCCATGGCTGGAATAAAACATTTGAAAAGCTGTTCCTGGCCTTCTTTGTTATATTGCTTCATTATTTTTTCATGGCTACCAATTTTCAAAGGTAAAGGGGTTCCCAATTTGAATTTTCTCAAGGCTGCACATGTATGCTTTTGACAGAAAGATTTGGCAAGAGCATTATGCAATGTCAGACTATATTTATGAAAATATTTATTTCTATTTTCTGGTATATTTTGTTGTTGTGATGTTGTCTTATTAACATATAACAGAACTATTTTTGTATTCATATTATGTATTTTTAGAGTCTGTTTATCTTTCTTGTACTTAACAATGTTGAATTTTAAAGTTTCAAATGTATAGCTTTATATATAGTAAAGACCTACAAAGCAACAAAAAAAAAGTTCTTGAAAAGAAATAGAAGAAAAATAAATGTTCTTGAAAGAGTAAAATTAGTACAGAGAGCATTGCACAAAGTCATCTTTTTTTCAACTTAAACTGCCTTTTGTCACAACAGCCAACTGAATTCCTGAATGAACATGGTCATTTTGACCTCACCTAGTTAAATCCAGTTTCCTGGGCTAGTGAAAAAAACAACATTATTTAACCTTGACCCTTGACCAGCACTTGTACAATAGTACCTGTCTGTTTACCACAAAAACCCTCTCAATTAAGTAAATAATCAGGGATAATAAGCTTTCCTCAATTAAAGTCAACAAAATAATGGATGACAAACATTACGCAATTAATACCAGTACTGTGAGATAGAACTGGACATTTAATTTGAGAAAAAAATCGGTCAATTGTAAAATTGGACAATACAAATTATCAATTCAATAGAAGGTTTTACATAAATAAGGAAAACAAAGTTAATCCCTTAAAAGACAGGTTAAATCTAGTATTTGCACCAATCCATTATGATGACTTAGCATTTTTTACATGCTGGACACAACTGGTCAAATGTGGATGTGTTTTTAACTGCCCTAATATTCAATATAGAGGTGATAAGCCTGAACAAAATACCAAAGGTTAATTTTTTGGCAAATAACTTGTCATCATATTTTTTTAAAATCAACCACTTAAATTATATTTTTGAGATAGTTAAAATGGTTAAATTATAAAAAAAAAAATTATTATCAATAAAATTATTATTTTGACATTTGGTAGAGAAATTTAATAAGGTAAAAACGAACATTCAATAGAATGTAAAAAATATGTGCAGTTGCGCATGGTCATGTTATAGGTGGACGAAACAAGCATTCACATGTTATCATATTAAGCATACACTTATTTGTATTTCAAAGAAATGGAAAACAGGAACAAGGTATCTTACAGATTTGAAAAGTGCTCACAAGTTGCAACCTTAGCCACTGTCAAGCTGCATACTATATATGAAGTAATTCTGTTCATAAGTTTCTGAGAAGAGTGGGACAAAACTTGTTGTTGGGCAGACTGACAGACAAGTTGACACTAAAACTTCGGTATACAGTAATGTACAGTGCACTAACACATTATGATTTTACAATGAAAGAACATTTCTATTTATGAAAACTGTTGGGTTTTTTTCCAGAGTTTAAATGATTAATAATATATTTTCTGGTGAAATAAATTGGCTATGTTTATTACCTTTGTTTTCAGTGGTATTGTCGGGAGCCGTGGTGTAGTGGTATTGTCGGGAGCCGTGGTGTAGTGGTTAATGCATCGGACTACTAAAACAAAGGTTCCTGGTTCCATTCCCGTCTCGGATGAAAATTTCAGGAACTGAATTTTCGGCTCTCCCTTGACACCATTTGCGAGTATGGTCTCGAGGAAACGATGATAGTCTGTCGGAAAGGGACGATAAATGGCTGACCCCTGTTAAGAGAGAGCCATATCTCATGCACGTTAAAGACACCCTTGTAGATTTTGAAAAAGAGCAGGCTAATGCCACTACAAGGCAGCACTCCACCGGCAAAGTGGAAAGGGATTAATATAAGTTGCAAAACTTGTTTCCCAATTCACTAAAAATAAATATGTTTAAACTATCAGTATATAAATTTTTGACTAGATAAATTTAAGGTGTAGTCCATGAATCATTTTATCAGGTGTTATGGAAATAGTATCATACTAATATTTTGGACAAAATATTATCATGATCCCAGGTGAAGACTAAAAAAAGCTTACTAAATATTTTGGATAAAACATTAATCAACAAATGTGGGCTTGATGTTTTCTGTCAAATCTGTACATATGATAGATAACAATTAGTGTGCCAAAATTATATTTCAAAACATAAAATTTAAAAGTCTGAAGTGTTTTTGTCAAAGAGTCCTAACAAAGCAAACAGATCTTATATCAGAACTATGTCGAATATAAGGAGATCAAATTTCAAAGGACAATTGAAGTCTTAAAGACAATTCCTAAAGTTGACACGATTTAAATAGATCCTTCACATTAACAAACAATCTAGAGCATTTTTTTTAAATTGAACTGATAAAAATAAGATTTGAACGCTTCTATTGTAAAAATCCTTGACATATATTATTCAAAAATATAATTTTAACCATATAAGATAAGGCTCACAACAGGTGATAAATAATTTTTAGACTTGTGAAAATAAATTACCCTAGATTTCGTGTCATGGTGACTTTAACATAAAATAATACTTTTAACTTGTTTGAATAGGAGCTATAAATAATAAAGTGCATGTTTTATAATTTAACAAGACAAGTAAGAAACACTTAGTTCAATTTTTGTGAAATTCTATTGTTCGTTAAAAATAATGACGTAATATTGATAGTGTACTTTAAATGGCAGCACTTTTAACATGCTATCTAAGCAATGGAACATTACTTATAATGGCAGCAGGGTTACACAAGTTAAATTGTGAGCTACTGCTCACTGATGATACCCCCTGCCGAATTGAAGTTGTTGAGTGATGAATCTGAAAACACATCACACAGTATAACTGACTCTTATAAATCCTGAAACAGTATACCCCCTTTTTTTAAAGCTCGGGTATAAAAAATCTACATTTAAATAAGATGTGCCAATGCTTATACAATTGCATAACAAATACCTCTACCAAACTTGATAGACCTAGGTCAAGGGAGATTACTTGTTATAAAGAAACTTAAACTCTTGTTTTTTTATATACATTAGACCGTTTGTTTTCCTGTTTGAATTGTTTTACACTAGTATTTTTTTGGAGCCCTTTATAGCTTGCTGCTCAGTGTAAGCCAAGGCTCCATGTTTAAGACCATACTTTGACCTATGATGGTGTACTTTTACAAATTATGACTTGGATGGAGAGATGTCTGATTGGCGTATTATCACATCTATTATATATATTTAGTGTGTTAGAACTATAATGGCCCTTACAAGTAGGATAGTTTGATTACGGGCAGGGACTCACAGATTTATTAGGGTTACATGTGATACAGAATTGGAATAACCTGTGTTACAAGTAAACTTGAAATATATTCATGATATTTATAAGTTGACACAAGCATACTAGTGATTTTTTTGTAACTATTTCCCTTAAACAAGGTCTTTAGTTTCTTGATAACCCATGGCCAATATTTATAAAGATGGCTAAGGTTAACATATATCTTAATTTTCAGAACAGTGAAAATCAGCCCCTCACGAAAATCACTACTTTATAAGTCTCTTATGATTAAGATATGATATATTCTCAGCCATCCATTTCAATTCGGTTTCAAGTAGTTGAGTCTTTTTATGTTCTATTGTGTTGCTCAGTTTCTGTCTTATTGCTTCCTTTAAATTTTCTACACAATAGATCAAAATTTCTTTTAATAATATTTTTAGTCACTTTTTGTTGTCCCCTTTATCTTAAAACCATTTTCAATTCCCCTGGTCCCTCCTGTTTTACCATATCCTTCATCTCTTACAGAAACTGGGTTGTGTCTAGAAAAGTATATAAGTGCACTCAGTACAGTGTCACTCAAATTGTCAATCAAGATTTTTATCAAGCATGTCACCTTTCAAAAAGCTGTTATACAATTATATGTCCTGACATAAACATAGAAGACATAACCACCAATGTGAAAAGGATGGTATCACTAGCTAATTATAAATAATAAGTCAGTCACATCAAACTATTTCAAGCTTTTAAATTTATAGGATATCTTAGAGTACAAAAATGTAAGTTAAAGGTTAGAACGCAAAATACATTGTAAAGCTTAGTTCCTCATTCTATATATACCTTAAGCTATATATAGCTTATTCTTTTTCCATAAAAATTGATACTTTCAGAGGGGTTGAAAAATTTGGTTGACTATATAGGGAATCATTGAATCATGACTGGAGCGGGCCCCCTCTTATGAAAATTTCTTGATCTGCCACTGAAAGTAGAATCGACTGGTTATCAATTTAGTCTTCGTGGCTATGGCCTCCAAAAAAGACAATTTTGATAATAAATTAGCTAAAACTATCTATACTCATTCTGATGCATTCTTTTTTTTTAAGTTTGTCTTATTTTATTGGAGGCTTAAGTGGCGGATCCAGTCATTTTAAAAAGGGGAGGTTCCCAACCCAGAGTAAAGGGGGAGGTTCCAACTATATGCTCCCATTCAAATACATTGATCGGCCAAAAAAAAGGGGGGGTTCCAACCCCCGGAACCCCCCCCCCCCCCCCCCCCTTGGATCCGCCACTGAGGCTAGTCAACAACTAAATTGATAGAATAAAATGTAGACCACAAATAGTGTTCATGACAATGCACTAAACTTGATTTTTAAGTTAATCATTTGAGGTCTCATGCTGAGTTTTGATACTGTTTAATATTTTAGAGTTTTATTTGCTTATCCAAGCCTTTGATCTGCTACTCTTAACAAATACAACAAAATTTATAGTCTACTTTTTATCATAAATCTGTATCTTGAACTGTTAAGGTGACAAAAATCTAATTCATACAGAAACTTGTAAATCAGTTTAGCAAGTTAAAGATTTAGTTGTTGGGTTAAAAATCTGTTAAAGTACGAAATCTGGTGGAGGGTTTTTGCTACCTTTGATTATTAGATAAAATCAGGAAAAAATATACTCTCTCATTAGACTTTTATCAAATAGAGATAGCTTTTAAAAGTTCAGAAAATCAACTTTGCAAAAAAAACAAACAATTCTAGATGAGTTTGTCACAACAAACAAGACAAAGACCATGACAAAATACCATGGTCAAAACCTAGTCTATCTTAAAGCAAGTACGCCTAGGTGTCTTATAGTATGTGTTTAGGGACCACATCAAAAGATCGATGTAGGATAAAAAACTTAAATCAAATAGTTTGGGGGTGGGGGGTTAAAATTATACAAGTTTTGTATATCTAAAATCAATTTTTACATATATCCCTATTGGTAAGTCAATTTTCCCCAAATTAAGTTAAAGAGGGGGTGGGGGTGTCAGTGAAAAAACTATGTGAATTAAGTTTTTTATCCTACATTGAACTTTTGATGTCGTCCTTTAAAGATGAATGGTTGAAATACCCCATGACAGCTGATCTAATCTTTATAAATTCAATGATAAAACCTGATTCAAAAAGGACTAATAAAGATCATACTTGCATCATCAGTGCTCACATACAACAAATGTACAAGACTCTTGAAATAATTAATTTTTAAGATTTCCCTTAATTAAAAGCCATCTTTAAGTATCACAAAAGATACAGAATTGTTCTAACAAGGGAAGGATTAATAAATATCAGTGTAGCTGTTCAGAAGCTGTGTTTATATCAATGCCTCTTACCTTAATTATATCCTACATTGCCCATATTATCAATTTATTATTTGTGTATTACTTATAATATTGTGTATTTCACTAATGTTTATATAATCATTGTATGATGTTTTTGTATCTTGCCCAACAAGGGCCCATGATTGGTTTAATAAAATAATGTCTAATGTCTGATGTCTAATGTCTATGATCTTGTCTATCTTGTGGTATATCAATTTTCGTGGATTTCATATAGGGGTTGATGTCAAGCAGGAACTTAAATGTTCAAAGAAAATAGAAATTTTCCATAGGCTTTTATAGACTTTGACAAATCCATGAAATCAATTATCTACAAAAATATTTTTGAATTGTTTAACACTATTCAATTTTAGACCCTTTATAGCTTGCTGTTAGGTGTGAGATGTGAGCTCTATGTTGAAGCTGTACTTTGACCCAAAATGGTTTACTTTTTTACACATTGTGATTTGGATTGTGTGAGTAGTCTAATTGGCACAAATACCACCTCTTCTTATTTCTATTTGTCCTCAATCCACGACAATTGGTTCCCTTGAAAATATATGAATACACCGTACAGAAAATCACTTTAACTTCCCATTCCGCTCCTCAGAGATATACATATTTGCTTTTCATGTCTGATAGATTTTTTTCAAACCCTTTGTGTGTTATGTACTTGTAGCTAGGATTACAAATTGTAAAAAGGTAGGTAGTTAAAAGTACATACTACACTGAGTCCAGACCTTGACAAATAATGACAGCTCAGCAAAATATGCTGGCTGTCACATACATCTTTATTAGAGACAATGTACCTTCTAAGGCCAAATAAATTGTATGTGTGATTCCAGTTACATACAAAAAAAACGTTAGTGTTAGTTAGGGATTTTTTTTATTTTATGAGTTTTTTTTACATTAAGTCTATGGAAGCAACATTCTGACTTCAATAGTGCCTAATGAAAAATGACCAAAAAAAATATTTGGAGTAGGGAGGCACATATATATACTGTCAGATATACTGTTCCCAGGGGTGAGGCTATTATTTCGACTAAAATGTAGGTAGGATAACTGGAACCATAAATACATTTTTAATTGGCCTTAAAGTCGAAGTATTTTACATCAAAGTTAATTACTACTGGGATCAGTACCCGGTCACAGGGTATCTAAATGAAACATACACTCTCAAAGGTATATAATTTGAAACTTACAGTACTCAATATTCATGTACAAAATTAATCGTTTTTAGCTCAGATTACATCAATGCATTTCGTAAACCAGGGATTACTGAACTTGCGACCCAAAAATGACGATTGGCCTGGACAGGTGACAAGTTACATTTGTTTATAAACCTCACTGTACTGCATAAAGTATACATGTGAGGTGAAAAAGATCAAGTGCTTATGAGTGATTAAGTACAAACGTGATTATAATTACATATCCACTGCGTACAAAAAAATTAGGGATTAAAGACCGGGGCTAGGGTATAAAAGGGAGACAATTTTTGAAAACATGGATATATTCAAATTTAAGGCAGGGTTTAGGTCTAAGGAACATTTTTTAATATTTCTTATGAATTAATTACTTTTTTTGCAAAAAAAAATGTGCAGAGGTGGGAACATAAAAAATAAATATTTATAGCCAAACAGATTAAAAAAATTCTTATTAATAATTAAAATATTTTAAAATGAAATTCTGAGGTGCAATATTTTTCAAATTCAAATCTTGTGATTGACAGATGAGGAGGAGATACCCATGGCAACAGTTTGTTTATATTTACACAGGAAGTAATGAAACATGTGAATACATTCATGTCTAGATAAATTATATACTGCATGCATTAATGTACTGATAATCCACTTACCTATCAACATGGGAAGTATTATTATCCTAGACAGTGTATCAAGAAATCCACAGAATGTGTATTTTACACCACAAGAACTATATAAAATCAGTATAAGTTTCAATTTCACAGATTAAACATGTTTTCACTTTTTCAGTATTTTTAAGAATAAAATGTTTGATGAGGTCTGGATTTAAAACAAATCTAGGTAACTAAAAGAATATTAATTTTAAAAATTTTCACTTGGCAATTTTTATTCCCATAGGTGGCCCATGTATGGGATGTTATCAGGATTTGGGTGCCAGTTTCGCACAAGTTTCAATACACAATTTGGCATTATATCTCGTTTATGCCAGATAAAATTTTTGAATTTTGGATCACGCGCCAAGGCTTGTAATTTTCTCTCCTGATATCTATCATCTCTCCAAACATCTCTATGGTACAGCATTGTCCAAAAATATTTATATTTTTCCTTTCTCAAACTGTTATTTCTCCTGTGTCTTTGCTGACCCTCCGTCTCCCACCACATTTGTATGTTGCTTTCATCAGTGATACATGGTTTACACAAGCAGAAAGGACATTCATCTCTATCTTCATTTTGCTGGATAACAAATCTGTTTACTTCTGTGTCCTCATTCGCATTGTCATCATTTTCAAGTATTTCATCAGTTTGGGTTGATTGATTCACACAAGTTGCTTGCTCATCATTTAATTCATTCACATCCCAGTTATAATATCCAAACAAACTAAGAATTGTTTCTTTCTGTTCTTCATTTACAAAAAGTGATAATTTTGTGCCCTCATTTGACATATTTGCAGAGAGGACTACACTTCTGTGTAGAAACTTGTGTAAAACAACTTTCCCTCCAAAATTTTTATCTAAGATTTATGGACAGTATCATGTTCTATCACATGGCATTGAGGAATTTCTAAGACCTTCTATTTGTTCTATTTATTTTGTGTGTAGGACAGCTGATATTCCCCACACATAATAAAAATCAGACTTTTATCTGTAACTTTTACATGAAGAAATTAATCAACCAATTTAAAACACAAATAATAGGTTCTGTCATGCTGAGATTCCTGTAGCTAGTTTTATGTAGCATTTTACTTAGGGGTCAGTACAGGATACATTAATTAATTAATTCTGTTCTTTTATCTTTTTCTTGAAATAATTCATAAATTCTTAATATTACAATTATAGTTTATATCCTTTTTATTGAAAGATAGAGGGAAAGTTAAAAAAATAAATTTCAATAAGTAAATAAGGTCATTTTTATATGAGATGACAGAACTCCTGATGATACAGACTCACGCATCATGCAGGTATCAACTTCCCCTCTTGGACTTAGATCCATTTTGTGCAATTTGTTTATACCTAAATGATGGAAAAAGAATCTAAAAGACCTCCTTGTTTTAAAATATCTGTACCTGGTGATGATAGTAAGAAAAAAGATGTATTGGATAAACTACAACATGTACGAAGTATTATAGTGAAAGAGATGAACCACCCTGTAAATAATGCTTACATTTTGGAGAAAGTACTGGATGAATTTATTTCTACCCACAGTGTAGACAACTCTGGGACCAAAATGGAAAATATGAATTTAAACACATATATTCAGGTGGAGAAAAAAGATGTTGATCAGCAACTTTTTGTGACAGCTGAAACTTCATTGCAGAAATTGGTCAGTGTTTCAGAAAATCATTCATCATTTTGTACAGGTCACTTTAAATTAAAAAAACGAACTCAAAAAGGACATGTAGCCGCGATTAGATTTACATGTGACAAGGATAAGCATCACTCTGTACTTTGGTCATCATCTCCGTATTTGCCAAATGGAGAATATATGGTTAATTCAAGAATCTTCCACGGATATGAATGTAGTGGAATGTTACCTGTACATTACAACCGATTTTCACAGGGGGCCAATATTGGACATATCAATAAGTCTAAACAAAGTTACATGTTTGATAAATATAAACGGTTTGTAGACGAAGAATACAACGACAGCATTGAGACTGCATTGATGGAAGAAGTTGGCATGTATGAAGACTTAACAAGTATTGACATTATGACTGATGCCCGACATGGCTGGAGGAAAAATGCTAAGGATTCAAGTGTTGTAGCTATAGGCGAGAAAATGCACAAAGTTCTGAAATGTGAACATATTACTAAAGCAGACGACTTTGTATCACAGAGACACGAAAAACTTGGAACTCAAAGAATATACCAGTACTTAGATGATAATGATGTAAAAGTGGGTATTCATTCACATGACAGAAACATGAGTATAAATAAGTTGGTACGTGAATCTGGAGTAGTAAACCAGAATGATTCATGGCATGGAATAAAAGCAGTGAAAAGTGCAATGAAAAAAGTTTCCTCTGGACCTAAATATTTACAAGGTAAAACGTGGTCTGAACAGCTTGAGGACAAGGTAGAATCAGTAGCCACCCACTTTCATTGGGCAATTCGTAATTGCGAACAAAATCCTAAAGAGCTGAAGGACCTTTTGATTAATGTTGTGGAACATTACAAAAACAACCATACTAAATGTCACCCAGACTCCAGATGTAAAAGGGATGTAAATTATGAACCTAAAAGGTCAACCATCAATAAACCTATAGCAGAAAAACTACTTCTAAGTGTAATCCATAAATCTGTAATTTTCAAAAGTCCAGATCATTTCGTTCTTGCACGTGATACATCATATGTAGAAAGTTTTAACAATACAATGAACATGTTTCAGGATAAGAGAATTGTGTTTAGTGATGCAAATTATAATGCACGAGCCTGTTTAGCTGTCTGTCACTGGAATGAAAATGTGGACAGAGGCTTTACATCTATTTGGAATCCTGAAAGGAGAAATGCACCAAGAAGCATGAAAGGAAAGAAAAATTATAAACCTCCATCTTACTCTTATAGGAACAATATATGGAAAAGACAAATAGACTCCATTTATCTGTGACCACAATTTTGATAGACATGACAGTTTTCTAAACTATAAAATACTACATAAAATATGAAATTGTGTGACAAAAAAATTTGAAGTTATGACAAAAAAATAAAGAAAGTTGATTAATTTTATTTAATTTTTAATTTTTATTTTTTATATATATATTTAATCTGGAAATTAGATATGTAAATAATGTGTACAGTAAAATATTTTATTTACATTTATTTCTTGTCTATTCAACATGTGTTATTGTTTACATTATCACCATCAGCTGTTTATTACATTTCTTATCTATCTAAAGACCGCCCATATCCAAATAGGTTTAATTGCTGTAGGGGTGTAAAATTTTCTAGGTCATCCCCGGTCTTTAAGGTCCCAACAATGCGAATAGACGATCCTTTTTTTAATTTTAAAGTCGCAATTATAATCTGATTAAAAAGCAATGGTGTTATTTAAATTTATATATTTATATATAATTCATTTCGTTCAGGTTAAAGACATTTTTAATTATTTAATACATGTACAAACCAGGTGCTCCGCAGGGCACAGCTTTATACGACTGCAGAATGGCGCAGATATCAAACCCTGAACAATTGGGTCAAGTATGGACACAACATTCAAGCTTAATATAGCTCTGAATTTGGATTGTGGTAAAGTTTTGACATTATATGAGTTTCTGACACCAAAAAATATCAAGATCTTACAAATCTATTGCGCAATATTGTGCAATTAACGATTTCTTCTTCAAACTTTTCAAAAATTTGGGGAAAAAAATTGAAAACTACACCACCCTTTTTTGCAATTAGTCCAAAACCTGTCATTTCTTCATACATAATTACAAGAACTGTAACGGAGGAATATCTGAATATACCCAATTTATGTTAAATGTATTTGAATAACTCCCAAGGTAATACTGCTTTTATATTGTCTTAATTGTCCATTGACCAGAAAAACCTAGTTTTCCCCTTTTTTGCCCCTAATTCCAAAATATTTTGAGCCATAAACCCCCCCCCCCAATTAATTCTGACCATCCCTTTGTGGTATGGAAACTTGTGGAATAATTTCAGAGAGATTCATACACTTAAACACTAGTTATTGTTTGAAAACTGCAAAAATGCTCATTTTGGACCCCCTTTTTGGCCCTTAATTACTTAACTATTGGGACAATCACCCCAAAAATCAATCTTAACCTTCCTTTAGTGGTATTGAACCTTCTGGTAAATATTTATAGAGATCCATTCACTAAAACTATTGTCTGGAAACTAAAAGCGTCTTCGGAGAACTACACAGACATGATAGCATAATATACAATGCAAAAATAATTTGCAGTAGTATAAAAAATTAGAACAATTCATGTGTCTTTGAGAATATGCAGATCTGAAGGAGGGGGGGCATACAATTCTAACCCGACTCCAGGCTTACGAAAGCTAAGCTATGTATATTAACCACGCTACCGGTATATTCCACATGCAACTCATTATTAGACTGGCTGCCAATAACAAATCATATTTTCCATGAGAATGGCTAAGTCAACTAAGATTAGGTACTACAGAACCTAAAGCTACTTTGAAATGCTGCCATAGGTCACTGCTTTATGGTACGTGAGAACCTGTTGCCAAAAATACTTAATAGGCTCCATATTTCAGGTTAATCAGCTAATTCAACTATATAAACAGAAAAATTAATATAAGGTAGTATAAAATGCTTTTATTAGTCATTGATTTGCCAATACATGTAGGATGTAATTTTTTCAGCTAAATTGGTAAATCAAGTAATTTTTGCACATTTTTCCAAAGTCATAAAAGTCAGGAGCCTCTGGTTGTATGATTTTTAATATAGTTTCTTTTATATATTTCGGAGTTAATAGTTTGACTTCCATTATCACTGAACTAGTACGGGTTCATACTTTAGTTTAGGGGCCAGCTGATTTTCTCACTGTATTGAAGACCCATTAGTGGACTTTGGCTGTTTTCTGCTCTTTGGTCTGGTTGATGAATCTCTTTGACACATTCCCCATTTCAAAATTCTTAATTCCAAAAAAACAGAGGGTACAAAATGTACAATAAAAGCTATATATATAGTATAAAATGCTTTCATTAGTCATACTTTGTCAATAATAGGATGTAATTTTTTAAGCTAAAGTCTACTAAATGCTGTAGATTCATTTATTTTCGTGGGAACCAATTTTCCTGGATTGAGGAAAATTTGCATTTTCATGGATATTTGATTTCGTGGTTTTGCAAAAGTCTGCATACATTCTTATAGAAAATTTGAAATTCGCTGTTCATTAGAATTTATGGTTCTCAGGTAACCATGGTAACCATGAAATTCACAAATATTGGTTTCCAGTGAATATTAATGAATCCACAGTAAACAAACTTTGAAAGGATAGAATCCTTTCATTAGTCACTGCTTGGCCAATAATAGCTAGTTATTTTTTCAACTAAATAGCTAAATCAAGTCACTATCATCTAAAGCAGAAGCTACTATGACGTGCTGTCATAGGTCATAGCTTTATCCTTGCTTACACACAATATGATAAATCATGTCAGGAAGGAATAACATGTAAATCCTGTATTATGTAAATAATATTAACAGCTCATTAATAAAGACAACATGTCTATCCATCTAGCATCTTCCTTCTCTATTGTTTACATGTTTGTTAGCTTCATGAGTGAAAGTGTACCTAGTACGTGCAAATTGCTGGTCGATTTCGTTCACATTCATTGACTGTTCACTATGTGCAAAGATGATAAACTTTTTATTATTTTGGTAATTCAATGTCATCAACAATTTCTTTCTGAAATTGTTCAAAAACATTAAACAGAACTAAAAAGACAAGGTGTTTGACTAAAGCTCTGACAGTAAGATTTTAGCTATAGACTATTAACCACAGAAACTGGTATTTTAGACTGAAAATGACATAAATTAGTATTCTTTATTCAATGTCAGGTTTGATTGATTTATAAATATTTGGTTGATCAACGTCCAGTGGCAAGTATTTCATGCATGTTCAGGACGAGAAAAAATGTTTCATTTGAAGGAACTTTCACTTTTCAAAATTAGTAGTAGTACAATAATGATACTATAGTGGAAAATTTGCCTTCAACTATTTAAGTTTAATTACTCAGTCCTAGTAAATAGATAATTAGCTTCAATGAAAGAACATAAATCATATTCATATGAAATTGTTTCAGTTCTTGAAGTATATGTAACTATACAATGCATTATTTGACTGTTATAAAAAACATCATTCATATGATACAAAAGCATGCATTTCTTTCAAGAGATAATTTTTATCTGATAAATCGAAAGGTGATGAAACTATAATTGCTCTGGCAGAAGAGCAGCCAATCTCAAGTGAAGGCAATGACTTGCAGGTGTTGCAATACTGCCAATATTATTTTTGAGATCAAACAAACTTACAAAATTACCTCTAAGGACTTGATGATAAAAATTGGCATGAAAAATAATTTTAGCAACCAGTGGCAAATATTTCCTCACAGTGGCAGATCCAGGGGGTTCTGGGGGTTTGAACCCCCCCCTCTTTTTTGGACGATCAATGCATTTAAATGGGGACATGTAGTTGGGACCACCCCCCCTTTTTTTAAATGGCTGGATCCGCCCCTGCCTCAGTCCTGCACATCAGGACATGTACATAACATCATGAACATGTTGATATGAATATGAACCCTCAGGTTTGTAATTGAAAGACTTTTAAGGTGCTACAATTTACAAATGTATTTGTAGTTCATAAGGTTCAGTGGGGATTCAGAACTTTTCATAAGGGGGGTCCGCTCACTGGCCTAAGGAGGGGCCTGCTCCAGTCATACTTCAGTGATTCCCTATATAATCAACCAAATTTTTCCCACAAAAAGGGGCGGCTCAGGCACCCCAGGGCCCCCTGGATCGCATGTCACCCTGTAACCAGGAAACATTACATGTATTCTGTCTTTGAGCTTACTTTGCTGTTCTTATAAATTTTGTGTGCTTTGCCTAGAAGCAGTAAATACAAATGTTAAGGTTTTGGATTTGATATAGCTGCGGAACCAAACCCCCAATTTCAAATACTAGGCTATCATGGAATCACTGATTGAGTCAGTTAAATGAAAGGAATCGGATCGAAACCCCCATACAAGTCTTACCTTTGTCCCTACGTTCCAGATTCAGCTGAACAAATTTCTTCAGTTATGATTGTATGGATCTTTTACTTTGTTTTACTGAATTTGTTTTCATCATGCCAATGAAACCACAGGGGGGAAATTCAATCATATTAAAGAGGAAAGCAAAAAGTCAGTAGTATAAATTTGTCTTATTCAGTCTCAAAATAAGGCAGACAGGCATCAGAGCATTTTTTTCATTTTATTCTTAACTCAGAGGATAAACTTTCAACAGTTTTCTTAAACTCTGTGTAAAAAATTAACGATTTTTATTGTAATTTAATTTCACTATTTCCTTATCTAGATGCATGGCTGTTGAAAGTAAATTTCCTAAAACTTAACTATAGGTCATTGTCAGACTGTTGAATTTATTCAAAAAAATGTTTGAAAGAGTCATTGCTCCAGTATTTAACCTTCAATACATGTAAATGTTATGCTGCCATAACTCTAGTAAAAAGATTATCTGTCGAGTGGAACCTGATTTATCAAGGACAAAGTGAAATGCAACTTATCTATATAAGATACATGTAGTCGGTCAGATAAACTATAAAACTTATACAGTAGCCTTGGTTCTCTGTAAATACATGTAGTCGGTCAGATAAACTATAAAACTTATACAGTAGCCTTGGTTCTCTGTAAATACATGTAGTCGGTCAGATAAACTATAAAACTTATACAGTAGCCTTGGTTCTCTGTAAATTCATGTACTTTTGAATATTTTTACCACTTCATTTTTTAAGGGGAAGTACATGTTGTTCAAGATTAGCAAGGTTAGAAAACAAGATGTCAGTGAACTCTCCGAACTACAGTTTGATATTGACTAGTGACTATGGGAGTAAATGACTAATCAAACTTAATCATTCACAAACAAAATGGTTTATGAAATGCTTTTGTATGCCTTAATGCTGAAATTTCCCTTAACCATGAATAAAACTTGTAGTCAATAAACACAAATGGCCTACAAAACATTTAAAATTTTCAATTCTAATAAATTAAATGTCTGCTGACAGCAGACAAATTTGGAAAGGACTTAATCAATTATCCCTTCATTAAGTTTTTAGATTCCCTTTAATATAAAAAGTACAATAAATTTAAGGCGTTTAATGTTTTAAGCAAGTTAGGTTCTAAAAGCCATCACAAAATGACAAAGATTAGTTTGCCACATCAGAAATCTGACAGGGTTCCCAATTTCAATTTTTGGATGAGTCCAGGGACTCACCCTTTTAATTCAGAGTAAGTAAGTATTTAAGGAAACAATATCAGTGCCTGATGATTCAACTCTGCAATACAAATTACACTGTAAATGTACTAACCTGAATATCTGCTATCAATTCACAGAAAAACTCCCGTACATCTTCAAAAGGACACTCATATGCCAATCTGACAAAGTCTGGTAAATGTTCCTTCAGAAGAGGATGAGAACCATTTTTCTTTCCATTGCTCATAGATGTACCGTTTTTCTGTCCATTGCTCATATATATGCTATTTACAGGGCTTCCATAACCTTCAATCCAGGAGTCTGTTAGTTTGGATATCATGTTCAAACCCTGTTTTCGTATAGACTCATTTCGCGTAGATAAACAATGAACGAGACGAAGAGAATCCTCATCTCTAACTCCACTTGCCATGGATGTATCTATAAATAGAAACAAAACATACCAATAAATGCTCAATACATAACTATCAACTAGGCATATATACAATGTTTATGAATTTGGTATGATATATATGTTTGTATGTTTGTGTACAATGTATAACCAATGTGTATTGTCTTGGTATCAATCCTGTAATTTTGGATTTCAAACCAATAAAAATTACTTACTTACTTACTTACTTTACTTACTTACTTACTAGGCCTTGGTTCTATACTTTAGTCTAATATACTATAATCATACACTTGTTCATTAGACATCAGCAGCAATTTTTCAAAACATCAAAGAAGAGAAAAAAAATCTTGGTTTTAATTTTGTAATTTGAAAATTGAGACAAACTACATTCTGTGAAAAATGAAATAACAGTTTCATACAAAATTTGTTGGCCTGTTTATAACAATAAATTTGAATGATAAAAAATACGTTTATATCGATGCAATGTACACACAAGATAATTCAGTTAACTGGCATTAAGTGACTCACTGTAAAACCATTGAAAACATGATAATTAGAGGTTACACTCAGATCTTTGTCCATGTCATATCAACTTGGATATTGATAAAGAGCGGAGATATTAATTTCAGAGTGAATTACGAAAAATAACCATCATTCATTGTGGACATCCAGCACCAAAAGTGGTTTTATAAACAAAATTACCTTGTGTGCACAAATACTGTGTAGTATGTTATGAAATACCATCGAATTGCATTTTTATTGAAAATTCTGACCTCATGTTTATGTAAATAATTTGAAACAGAGCTAAAATCACAATGAACAATTCACAACATTGTAAACTTTACGTCACGATTCTATCCGAATATAGAACCATTGTTATGATGCTGTATTTGGTAAGTTTTAATTGTGACGTAAAAATTGTTATGTGTAATATATTGTATGTTATATAATACATATATTTGTGTGTACACGGTGTAAATGTTTTTTTTATCAATATTGCATACCTGCCTACGCATTAGTTCTAGAACGGAGAATACCTCTTTTTTTTATAAATTTTTAAAATACCCCTTTGGATATATGTCTCCTGCAAGTCAAAATATCCCTTTTTGACAAAAAATTCACTCTGATTTCACCCCCTTCTGATTGTTTATCTACATTACAAACTTTCATTAAAAAGACATCCTCACAGATCTCCCAGTTTAGTGGAGCTGATGATTTGTTACTTACAAATAACCAACTGATGAGTCAATATATAACAAAATTGAACATGCTGAAATGTCTTGTCTGCTTACAAAACAAATGACCTATCAATCTTAATACTGATCAGGTTTAATTTCAGTTGAAAGTCTTTAAAATAATTGTTTACTACAGGTACCAAATTAACTTGCTATTTAATGTGAGCCAACTTTAAGGCTCTGTGATGAAAACCATTCTTTGACCTTAAATAATGGTTTTTCTTTAACAAATTGTGATTTGGATGGAGAGTTGTCTCATTGGTACTCATACCACATCTTCTTATTATCTATTAACATCATCAATGATCTATGAAAATGAGGTCAAATTATAATTTATGTATGCACCCTTCACAACGTTGCCTTTCATTTGTAACTCATTTTTTGCTCAAAGTAATTGAGAAACTGACCTTACCACAACAACTAACTGACCATTAACTACAAACTCTACAGAATCATACCTGCCAACTGTCACTATTTGTGGGGGATTTCCCCCATGGAGGCTCCCAAATTGAAATTTTGAAAGAGCAATTTTGTCCACAATTTTAAACAAATCAATTAATTTTACAAACACATTAGGCTTAAAAAAGTATGAAGAAGCCAAAAAATAACATTAGAATGTATTTAAATGCCCCCTTAAAGGTTTTTAGGACTATGACAGCTATCTTGCACGCAAAACCCCAATGGGCATTTTGAAAAGTTGGCAGGTATGCAGAATCATTTTTTATGGTTACTCATAATGACAAAAAATTCAAATGATATTATAAAAACTAGTACCTTTTACATTTTTTCCAAGCAGTCATGTGCTCTGAATAACAAAAATGATGACAAGGACAACAGATGCATGCATGTGAAACATTGTAACATAAGTCATCTCCATATATAGGCAAATTTAGAGGATTTTTTAAAGGGGCCTGAGCCCCTCCCCTTTTGTGGGAAAAATTTGGTTCATTACAAAATGTATATAAGGAATCTCTGAAGCATAACTGAAGCAGGCCCCCAACCCCCTCTTAGGCAGTCAGTGCGCCCCTTCTTATGAAAATTTCTGGATCCTCCACTGTACAAGGTATGAAGTATTAAAGTATTCTATCTTTGAAATATAAAGCTGTTTTAACAAATAGAAAACTGAACATGCTGAATCTTCGTGGAAATTATAGTAATAAATATCCTGCCTAGTAATAAGTATGTGCCTAGTATGTGGTATACAAAGATATAATATCATCATGCACCATCTTAAAAGACCTTATCGCTCTTTTACAAAATTTGATTGATATTTGGGACATTTAAATAATTGACATCATACAACATTCACTTTTGTTGAGTCAGAAAATTTCTTGAATGACATCAAAATTTTATGGAATATTTAACAGTTATGGCAGGAAAATAACTATAGTGTATTAATTTTGTTAGTCCGAGATTACTCTGACGTCCAACGGCTGTTTTGCCAGACAAGCTGGGGCTCTCTGGGTCTCTGAGAAAACTGTTAAAATATGGAAAAATAAAGGTTGGCAGGTAGGTGAAACTTACATAAATGAAGAGATAAATGAAAAATGAACAGATTGATCCCCAATTTATGTAATTCGAAGGCCCTCAATCGGCACCAGAAGCGACGAAGCCGCGCATCTATTTTGGGTGGGCAAATAACCACTTTTTGATATGGGACAAGCTCTGACGTCCCACGGCCCCAGCTTGTCTGGCAAAACAGCCGTTGGACGTCAGAGTAATCTCGGACTATAATTTTGTGTACTTCACTGTCACACCTATGATTTGTATACACACTGAATCATCTTTACAGAAGAGATGCTTGTACAATGTACTGGTATACATGTATGGATGTCCGACCGGTTGTACCTCTGTTAATTAATCGGAGCACTCTTTGAGATCTGCCAGGGTGCAGTGGTATCCCTGTACATCCCAATCAGCATTATTTATGGAGATGTGTCACTTACTTTCATACAACCAACAAACAATGAACTCTGAGCGAACGGACCTAGGGCGAACGGTTCCGATACCCCTCGCCCCCTCATATGTGGAGAGGTTGATGATAGGGCCAGGGGGTAACTTGAATTAATGAAGAAAGAAGTATTGTACGCACCTGTGAAAATAATGATACTTTGGATACATTAGTTACAGTTATACTTTGTACTATCTTTCCTTAAGGCAATTTCCGCAAAAAAGTGCAATACGTATACTTTTTTCACAATCTTCATAAATCAGCTGATCCGACGTCCTTGTGCCGGATGTCATGACATCTTCTGCAAGGGGGTTTTCCGTTCATTTCACCCGTTGGAGACGATATCTGAGGGTTATATGTGTTAAATTGTGTTTTGTGACACTTACCTTTGTCATTTGTTGAAAAAAATGTCTAATTTTAATGATTTACACGGAAATTTTGTCTATAAATGATAAGTTGCTATCAAAACGTCCATGATGAAATTCATGATGATGCGACGGAAAAATCTAGAAAGAATCCGAGATCTACGTCCTTGACTTTAAAGTGGGCGGGGTTCACCTATAAAGCAACCAATGAAAGTGTTATGCTTATTCAGCAAGACGGAATCAGAATGGTTATCGGCAAAAAATTAATATTCCTATTTAGGGGGGGGGGGGGTGAAATAATACAAATACACAATCCGACAGACGATTTAACTTAATAATTGGAGGACCCAGTACTATAAAATCAGAATAATAGTCCCAAATATTTTTGTTAATTTTTAAGCGTTTGTTATATGTGGGTCTCATTGGGGTCTAAGCGTGACGCGGGATTGCCGATTTTTCGTAAGCGTGAAACGTGAAAGTCAAATTATTGTGTCGTGAAAACGGGAAATGAGGTCTTGCGGGACCCGGGAAATGACAAAAAAATTAGAATTGCTTACGTACATAGTGTAAGCGGGATACGGGAATCTGACAAAACAGTAAGCGGGATCTGGGATCGGAACCCCCCAATGAGACCCCCTTATATTTTCACATGCAATTTATCTGAATAATCATGATAATTTTCAAAATTACTTTTTGACTAAAAAATTCAAACCAGAATAGAACAATTTTCGTTATGCATGCAAATACAAATAATACCGAAATGTGACATTCATTTTGAATAAACATTCTTTTGAATAAACATTCTAAATCATAACTAATTTCTATACAAATCCTTGATATAATTCAATTACATAAGAAACATACATTTGTAGGGTGGGGACAGTGGCGGAATCCAGAAATGCTCAGGGGCACACTGCGGACTAGAGGGGCGCTTCATTCATGCTTTAGAGATTCCTTATAAAATCTAGTAAATTTGTTCGACAGAAAGGGGCGACGTGGCCCTCTCTAAGTCCGCCTTTGGGCCTGAGATGATGGGAAAACTTTGCTGAACCGGCGAAAGACAATATCTCAAAAACCTACATGCATTCGCCAAAACTATAGAACAAATATTTGAAATTTGTCACAAATATCATGGTCAGCTCCTACTGATAAACTATAAAAAAAAACTTTAAAAAAACGTAACTAAGCTAATCTGTTATATGCAATTCAACACGTGTGTTTATTATCAAGTGGTAATGTTTACATAACTTTGATAAATTTATATTGATAAATTCTTATGTGAGAAGGTATAGCAGTTATCATATCAATATTGTTATTTATATACTAGAAAACACCACGCCCGGTATATCTCTAATGATTACTTTAGATCAATAAAAACAAAAACAAGAAAATAATTTTAGAGTTTGACGATGACTGAATATCAACTTGCGGCAGTTTATATAAGATGATTGTCTGGACTCAAACTTTTGGAATCTTTAAATATAATATGTCCACGGACAAAATTGTCACAAATAACGGAAACAGTTTGTATGAATAAAACTGAGAATGGAATTAGTGTATGTGTGAAAGAGACAATAACCCGACCAATGAGCAGAACACAGCCGAAGTCCACAAATGGGTCTTCAAAGCAGTCAGAAAATCCCGCACCTGGAGGCGGGCTTCAGTTTACCTCTTGCTTAATTAATAAAAATGTGTACTAGTTCAGTGAAAAAAGACGTCTTCATAAACCGGCCTAAACAATGAACTAAAATTTAAAAAAAAACCATGCAAGATTAATAAAGGCAAGATGCCACTGACTTGGGACAGGCCCCAAAATACGGCGGAGTTTGTGACGTTGTTTGAGATCTCTACCCTCCAGCTTTACATCTAGACAAAGTAGAATAAAGAAAACGTCGACCTATGTCTGAGACCAGGGGCAGATTAAATGGACAGAGAGGGTTCCAATTCAGTTCTTTATATTATGCACCGAACCATTTTTACCGGTAATTGATTTATCTGTTTTTTACTGTCTGGCCGGACTTTTTTGAAATTCTTGATAGTAGTCTAGCCTAAGTTTACACTATACCCATTTTTTAGATTTCTATGGAAGTAATACATTTTATAACAGGCAAACAGTGGCGTGACGTAGGGTGGATTCAAAGAAAAACGGGGGAAGTTTTTCAGAAAACAAAAAGCAAAGTAAAACGAAGCAGTCTAATAGTGCTAGTTATTGACAGTCAGTTTTTGTTTTAAGATTCCACCTTACATGTTTACATAACAAAATATATGATGATGCTGTTTATAGAGCTTGTAATTTAAGATGCGATCCATGTAGTCGCTTCTGTATCGGTCCTTTGAAAAAACTTTTACTTTAAACAGGGTATACATTTAACATTCGCCTTTAACATTGTTATTAGATCTTGATCAGTCGGGTACTTCCATTGGATTTTTTTCTGCATTATTTTTTAAAAAACACAACATTATATTTTTGCTGTTTTCCGTTATACGAAATTATGATCCCAAACATCCGTTTGAAACCTATTATTTATTGTGTATTTTGGAATTGCGCCATTGAAGTCATGCATTTATCAGACTGTTAATACATCTTTACACTAAATCTGTTAGGATGCAATAATTGACATTTAAGTCTAGAAAAAAACATTGTTTAACTTTAGTTGAAATTAAGCTTTGGACTAGCTTTCAATAACTGATTTATCTTTGATCGATACTTATTGTCTTTTTTTTCAATTTCTTATTTTTGTTTTAGTTTGGTGATGATCTAAACTGAAAAGAACAACTTTATTTATATGAAGTTATGAGTTTAATTATTCCTTTCGCCTGACTCTCGCACACATAGTCAGTTGGTATTGAAAAGCACACCAAAGTTGCGAGAAGTACGCACGTCAAGTTGTAATTAAGTTTTATGATACCATGATCAATATTTCAAATTCAAATATATAAACAACTATAAAGTTTAGGAAAAGAATGACGGCATTGTAGACTATCAATTGGAATGGCATGTTCAAGCTTCATCTTTGTTTTGTTTGCTCTTACTGGTGTTTCCTTAGGAGTTGGAGCTTCTTGTAATACACAAAGAGGTCACGTGAAAATTGCTTTCGATAAATTTTTGTCTCATCCATTGTTAAATGTTAAATCTTAATGACACAATTTGTTTCTTACTTTGTTTAAATTGAAAATTAGAGAAAAAGTGAATAATACGCAATAGAAAATTCGATAAGAACGAAAGACGACCAAAAGACAAACAAGTCGACAAAACACTCCATAAAATATAAGGACTAAGCAACAGGAACCCCTCAAAAAGATTAGAGTGTTCTCAGATGCTTGAGCAAAGGTAGTAGATCCTGCTTTACTAATGGCGTCCGTTGTGTTTATCATGGTAAGCACAATGTCGTAGATAAATCTCATCGTCAATACGTAGGAAAGATTTTATTCGTGGTAATCTGTAACACAACTGGTCAACCAACTCGCAAAGACATCTGCAAAACTTTCGAAGGGATGACTTCAACTTAACCACATGTAACCCTAGGTTTAATCACTTCCTTTTAGAAGCAGCCTTCATGATCAAGGAAATCAGGATAAATCACGAAAAGAACTCTTTTATTTCAGGAAAAACAACATGCGTTACGGAAGATCTTCTAGAAATGCTAATTAGAATTAATAGTCGGAAAAGTGGGAGTGGTGAGTTAATTATTAACAATCATATGATATTGTCAGTGACTATATTGTCTCTATTAAAACATTTGACACATATAAACAGGATCATCATATAAACTGATATTTTGGAAAGGTTGAAATTTAGACAAAGATGAATTTCTTGAAGATCAGATCAATTCAAAACGCATGTTAGCCTATACATAAAGGCAACACTAGTTCAAATGTCATAAATTGATTAATAGAAAACAAATCCGGGTTACAAACTAAAACCTACCATATTTCTTAAGCATGGCGGAAATTGTAGCCTATACTCGGTATTGCGCCCATCTTCGAGGTAATTGCGAATGCGAAAATGCAAAGCCAAAAACCATTCGCGTTTCACCTTATGACATTACAGAAGCCATGCACAATATAATGATAACTCATTGTTGCTGAAGTTTCGGGTATCATAACAAGAAGGCATTTGTGTTTCAAATTAAACGGCTACTCTTAAAATGTGAATAAAAAATACCATTATGTTTGCTCTCTTGCATTGAAAGGACAGACGCATTGATAACTCTGATTATGTTTGCTTTCTTGCATTGAAAGGACAGATACATTGATAACTCTGATTATGTTTGCTCTCTTGCATTGAAAGGACAGATGCATTGATAACTCTGATTATGTTTGCTTTCTTGCATTGAAAGGACAGATGCATTGATAACTCTGATTATGTTTGCTTTCTTGCATTGAAAGGACAGATGCATTGATAACTCTGATTATGTTTGCTTTCTTGCATTGAAAGGACAGATGCATTGATAACTCTGATTATGTTTGCTTTCTTGCATTGAAAGGACAGATGCATTGATAACTCTGATTATGTTTGCTTTCTTGCATTGAAAGGACAGATACATTGATAACTCTGATTATGTTTGCTTTCTTGCATTGAAAGGACAGATGCATTGATAACTCTGATTATGTTTGCTCTCTTGCATTGAAAGGACAGATACATTGATAACTCTGATTATGTTTGCTTTCTTGCATTGATAACTCTGATTATGTTTGCTTTCTTGCATCGAAAGAATAGATACATTGATAACTCTGATTATGTTTGCTCTCTTGCATTGATAACTCTGATTATGTTTGCTTTCTTGCATCGAAAGAATAGATACATTGATAACTCTGATTATGTTTGCTCTCTTGCATTGAAAGGACAGATACATTGATAACTCTGATTATGTTTGCTCTCTTGCATTGAAAGGACAAATACATTGATAACTTTGATTATGTTTGCTCTCTTGCATTGATAACTCTGATTATGTTTGCTTTCTTGCATCGAAAGAATAGATACATTGATAACTCTGATTATGTTTGCTCTCTTGCATTGAAAGGACAGATACATTGATAACTCTGATTATGTTTGCTCTCTTGCATTGAAAGGACAAATACATTGATAACTCTGATTATGTTTGCTCTCTTGCATTGATAACTCTGATTATGTTTGCTTTCTTGCATCGAAAGAATAGATACATTGATAACTCTGATTATGTTTGCTCTCTTGCATTGAAAGAACAGATACATTGATAACTTTGATTATGTTTGCTCTCTTGCATTGAAAGGACAGATGCATTGATAACTCTGGTTATGTTTGCTCTCTTGCATTGAAAGGACAGATGTATTGATAACTCTGATTATGTTTGCTCTCTTGCATTGAAAGGACAGATGCATTGATAACTCTGATTATGTTTGCTCTCTTGCATTGAAAGGACAGATACATTGATAACTCTAATTATGTTTGCTTTCTTGCATTGAAAGGACAGATACATTGATAACTCTGATTATGTTTGCTCTCTTGCATTGAAAGGACAGATACATTGATAACTCTGATTATGTTTGCTCTCTTGCATTGAAAGAACAGATACATTGATAACTCTGATTATGTTTGCTCTCTTGCATTGAAAGGACAGATGCATTGATAACTCTGATTATGTTTGCTTTCTTGCATTGAAAGGACAGATGCATTGATAACTCTGATTATGTTTGCTTTCTTGCATTGAAAGGACAGATGCATTGATAACTCTGATTATGTTTGCTCTCTTGCATTGAAAGGACAGATACATTGATAACTTTGATTATGTTTGCTTTCTTGCATTGAAAGGACAGATGCATTGATAACTCTGATTATGTTTGCTTTCTTGCATTGAAAGGACAGATGCATTGATAACTCTGATTATGTTTGCTCTCTTGCATTGATAACTCTGATTATGTTTGCTCTCTTGCATTGATAACTCTGATTATGTTTACTCTCTTGCATTGAAAGGACAGATACATTGATAACTCTGATTATGTTTGCTTTCTTGCATTGAAAGGACAGATATATTGATAACTCTGATTATGTTTGCTCTCTTGCATTGAAAGGACAGATACATTGATAACTCTGATTATGTTTGCTCTCTTGCATTGAAAGGACAGATACATTGATAACTCTGATTATGTTTGCTCTCTTGCATTGAAAGGACAGATGCATTGATAACTCTGGTTATGTTTGCTCTCTTGCATTGAAAGGACAGATATATTGATAACTCTGATTATGTTTGCTCTCTTGCATTGAAAGGACAAATACATTGATAACTCTGGTTATGTTTGCTCTCTTGCATTGATAACTCTGATTATGTTTGCTCTCTTGCATCGAAAGAATAGATACATTGATAACTCTGATTATGTTTGCTCTCTTGCATTGAAAGAACAGATACATTGATAACTCTGATTATGTTTGCTCTCTTGCATTGAAAGAACAGATACATTGATAACTCTGATTATGTTTGCTCTCTTGCATTGAAAGAACAGATACATTGATAACTCTGATTATGTTTGCTTTCTTGCATTGAAAGAACAGATACATTGATAACTCTGATTATGTTTGCTCTCTTGCATTGAAAGGACAGATGCATGGATAACTCTGATTATGTTTGCTCTCTTGCATTGAAAGGACAGATACATTGATAACTCTGATTATGTTTGCTCTCTTGCATTGAAAGGACAGATACATTGATAACTCTGATTATGTTTGCTCTCTTGCATTGAAAGGACAGATGCATTGATAACTCTGATTATGTTTGCTCTCTTGCATTGCAAGGACAGATACATTGATAACTCTGATTATGTTTGCTTTCTTGCATTGAAAGGACAGATACATTGATAACTCTGATTATGTTTGCTTTCTTGCATTGAAAGGACAGATACATTGATAACTCTGATTATGTTTGCTCTCTTGCATTGAAAGGACAGATACATTGATAACTCTGATTATGTTTGCTCTCTTGCATTGAAAGGACAGATACATTGATAACTCTGATTATGTTTGCTCTCTTGCATTGAAAGGACAGATACATTGATAACTCTGATTATGTTTGCTCTCTTGCATTGCAAGGACAGATACATTGATAACTCTGATTATGTTTGCTTTCTTGCATTGCAAGGACAGATACATTGATAACTCTGATTATGTTTCCTTTTTGCATTGACAGGACAGATGCATTGATAACTCTGATTATGTTTGCTCTCTTGCATTGAAAGGACAGATACATTGATAACTCTGATTATGTTTGCTTTCTTGCATTGAAAGGAGAGATACATTGATAACTCTGATTATGTTTGCTCTCTTGCATTGAAAGGACAAATGCATTGATAACTCTGATTATGTTTGCTCTCTTGCATTGAAAGGACAGATACATTGATAACTCTGATTATGTTTGCTCTCTTGCATTGATAACTCTGATTATGTTTGCTTTCTTGCATTGAAAGGACAGATGCATTGATAACTCTGATTATGTTTGCTCTCTTGCATTGATAACTCTGATTATGTTTGCTTTCTTGCATTGAAAGGACAGATGCATTGATAACTCTGATTATGTTTGCTTTCTTGCATTGAAAGGACAGATGTATTGATAACTCTGATTATGTTTGCTTTCTTGCATTGAAAGGACAGATACATTGATAACTCTGATTATGTTTGCTCTCTTGCATTGAAAGGACAGATGCATTGATTACTCTGATTATGTTTGCTTTCTTGCATTGAAAGGACAGATACATTGATAACTCTGATTATGTTTGCTCTCTTGCATTGAAAGGACAGATGCATTGATAACTCTGATTATGTTTGCTTTCTTGCATTGAAAGGACAGATGCATTGATAACTCTGATTATGTTTGCTTTCTTGCATTGAAAGGACAGATGCATTGATAACTCTGATTATGTTTGCTCTCTTGCATTGAAAGGACAGATACATTGATAACTCTAATTATGTTTGCTTTCTTGCATTGAAAGGACAGATGCATTGATAACTCTGATTATGTTTGCTTTCTTGCATTGAAAGGACAGATGCATTGATAACTCTGATTATGTTTGCTTTCTTGCATTGAAAGGACAGATGCATTGATAACTCTGATTATGTTTGCTTTCTTGCATTGAAAGGACAGATGCATTGATAACTCTGATTATGTTTGCTCTCTTGCATTGATAACTCTGATTATGTTTGCTTTCTTGCATCGAAAGAATAGATACGTTGATAACTCTAATTATGTTTGCTTTCTTGCATTGAAAGGACAGATGCATTGATAACTCTGATTATGTTTGCTCTCTTGCATTGAAAGGACAGATACATTGATAACTCTAATTATGTTTGCTTTCTTGCATTGAAAGGACAGATGCATTGATAACTCTGATTATGTTTGCTTTCTTGCATTGAAAGGACAGATGCATTGATAACTCTGATTATGTTTGCTTTCTTGCATTGAAAGGACAGATGCATTGATAACTCTGATTATGTTTGCTTTCTTGCATTGAAAGGACAGATGCATTGATAACTCTGATTATGTTTGCTCTCTTGCATTGAAAGGACAGATATATTGATAACTCTGATTATGTTTGCTCTCTTGCATTGATAACTCTGATTATGTTTGCTCTCTTGCATTGAAAGGACAGATACATTGATAACTCTGATTATGTTTGCTCTCTTGCATTGAAAGGACAGATACATTGATAACTCTGATTATGTTTGCTCTCTTGCATTGAAAGGACAGATACATTGATAACTCTGATTATGTTTGCTCTCTTGCATTGAAAGGACAGATATATTGATTACTCTGATTATGTTTGCTCTCTTGCATTGAAAGGACAGATGCATTGATAACTCTGATTATGTTTGCTCTCTTGCATTGAAAGGACAGATATATTGATAACTCTGATTATGTTTGCTCTCTTGCATTGATAACTCTGATTATGTTTGCTCTCTTGCATCGAAAGAATAGATACGTTGATAACTCTGATTATGTTTGCTCTCTTGCATTGAAAGAACAGATACATTGATAACTCTGATTATGTTTGCTCTCTTGCATCGAAAGAATAGATACATTGATAACTCTGATTATGTTTGCTCTCTTGCATCGAAAGAATAGATACATTGATAACTCTGATTATGTTTGCTCTCTTGCATTGATAACTCTGATTATGTTTGCTCTCTTGCATCGAAAAAATAGATACATTGATAACTGTGATTATGTTTGCTCTCTTGCATTGAAAGAACAGATACATTGATAACTCTGATTATGTTTGCTCTCTTGCATTGAAAGGACAGATACATTGATAACTCTGATTATGTTTGCTCTCTTGCATTGAAAGGACAGATACATTGATAACTCTGATTATGTTTGCTCTCTTGCATTGAAAGGACAGATACATTGATAACTCTGATTATGTTTGCTCTCTTGCATTGAAAGGACAGATGCATTGATAACTCTGATTATGTTTGCTCTCTTGCATTGATAACTCTGATTATGTTTGCTTTCTTGCATTGAAAGAACAGATACATTGATAACTCTGATTATGTTTGCTCTCTTGCATTGAAAGAACAGATACATTGATAACTCTGATTATGTTTGCTCTCTTGCATTGAAAGGACAGATACATTGATAACTCTGATTATGTTTGCTCTCTTGCATTGAAAGAACAGATACATTGATAACTCTGATTATGTTTGCTTTCTTGCATTGAAAGGACAGATACATTGATAACTCTGATTATGTTTGCTCTCTTGCATTGAAAGGACAGATACATTGATAACTCTGATTATGTTTGCTCTCTTGCATTGAAAGAACAGATACATTGATAACTCTGATTATGTTTGCTCTCTTGCATTGAAAGAACAGATACATTGATAACTCTGATTATGTTTGCTCTCTTGCATTGAAAGGACAGATACATTGATAACTCTGATTATGTTTGCTCTCTTGCATTGAAAGGACAGATGCATTGATAACTCTGATTATGTTTGCTCTCTTGCATTGAAAGAACAGATACATTGATAACTCTGATTATGTTTGCTTTCTTGCATTGAAAGGACAGATACATTGATAACTCTGATTATGTTTGCTCTCTTGCATTGAAAGGACAGATACATTGATAACTTTGATTATGTTTGCTTTCTTGCATTGAAAGGACAGATACATTGATAACTCTGATTATGTTTGCTCTCTTGCATTGAAAGGACAGATGTATTGATAACTCTGATTATGTTTGCTCTCTTGCATTGAAAGGACAGATGCATTGATAACTCTGATTATGTTTGCTTTCTTGCATTGGAAGGACAGATGCATTGATAACTCTGATTATGTTTGCTCTCTTGCATTGAAAGGACAGATGCATTGATAACTCTGATTATGTTTGCTTTCTTGCATTGAAAGGACAGATGCATTGATAACTCTGATTATGTTTGCTCTCTTGCATTGAAAGGACAGATACATTGATAACTCTGATTATGTTTGCTTTCTTGCATTGAAAGGACAGATACATTGATAACTCTGATTATGTTTGCTTTCTTGCATTGAAAGGACAGATACATTGATAACTCTGATTATGTTTGCTCTCTTGCATTGAAAGGACAGATACATTGATAACTTTGATTATGTTTGCTTTCTTGCATTGAAAGGACAGATACATTGATAACTCTGATTATGTTTGCTCTCTTGCATTGAAAGGACAGATGTATTGATAACTCTGATTATGTTTGCTCTCTTGCATTGAAAGGACAGATGCATTGATAACTCTGATTATGTTTGCTTTCTTGCATTGGAAGGACAGATGCATTGATAACTCTGATTATGTTTGCTCTCTTGCATTGAAAGGACAGATGCATTGATAACTCTGATTATGTTTGCTTTCTTGCATTGAAAGGACAGATGCATTGATAACTCTGATTATGTTTGCTCTCTTGCATTGAAAGGACAGATACATTGATAACTCTGATTATGTTTGCTCTCTTGCATTGAAAGGACAGATGCATTGATAACTCTGGTTATGTTTGCTTTCTTGCATTGCAAGGACAGATACATTGATAACTCTGATTATGTTTCCTTTTTGCATTGACAGGACAGATGCATTGATAACTCTGATTATGTTTGCTCTCTTGCATTGAAAGGACAGATACATTGATAACTCTGATTATGTTTGCTTTCTTGCATTGAAAGGACAGATACATTGATAACTCTGATTATGTTTGCTCTCTTGCATTGAAAGGACAGATGCATTGATAACTCTGATTATGTTTGCTTTCTTGCATTAAAAAGGACAGATACATTGATAACTCTGATTAGCATTGACAAGCGGAATAAAATAAACAATTAATATTAATTTTAGCAAAATTTCGATTTACTTTCTAACCAATGATTTAACTTATTTTACATATACATACGCTTTCTTTATAATTTTAAGCATCTGTAAACTACTATTGACTCGATGCTTCAAGTAGGTATTAAGCAGAATGGGGATATATAATAAGTAAGATCTTTTGAAAAATTGATTAATTCCATTGCAGATGAAAAGATAAAACCTGCTTTCTACGCCTCACTAAAAGGGGATGTCTCTTTGTCCGATTCGAACAAGGTGCTAAAATTTGAAGATGTACGGGTGAATAGAGGTAGAGGATATGATCTATCAACTGGTATCTTCACTGCTACGAGGGACGGATTGTATCATTTTAGTTGTGTGATTTATGGGGACAGGGGAGATGATGTTGGTTACCAACTCAACAAGAACGAATCTTTATACGTGAAGGGGTACTCAAACAACGGAGCATACGAAGCCAGTACTCTCAGTGTATTGATGGAATTAAAGAAAGGAGATCGGGTTTATATCCAACATAGACACAGCGGCAACACCGATAAAGTAATTGGTAGTGATCATTCATCATTTGGCGGGTTTTTTTTTGCAAGAATAAAATCCTCAAAATAAAGTAATCAAATATAGTTAGAAGTATTGTGTTTCTTTTGAACGCAAACTCCTTATATTTGGTTCAATCGCTTTGGATGATGATGGCCCGATCCTAAATATTTCCAGTTCCAGTCGTAATCAGTTTCATGTATTTTGTAGCCTATTATAAGTAATATTGAAAAATGTCATGATTTAAAAATAATGTTGTATGATACTCTAGTACATGGAAGTAGATTTTCACTTTTATAATTTTGTATCAAATAAGGAAATCTTTAATTGATTAATGCTGCAACAAAACAAAGTATTCTTGTATAAATGTAAAGCAATGTATGATTTAATTAAGTTTTTTTTAGACATTTACGTCAAAGTCTGATAAACCTGTATTTGTATTTGCGTTATGGTTTCGTGTGTTTATAAAATTGAAAAATAGTTAAAGTATAGTAGACCACTGTATATATAATTATCCATTGGATAAGTATATATAATTATCCATTGGATAAGCTAACCAATAGCTAAATTTAGCCATAGTTTTGAGCAAGCCAGTCCTGTTCAACAAATCGTAAAGAGGAGACAGCCTGCACCACAACTTCCACTAATAAGTTGATTTAATCACAGTCATCATTTATACAAACATTTGCTTGATTGAAGATTTAACCGCATGATTTTTTTTTCAAGCATTGTTCCTATAGTAGATTAAAAACCACATTGTATAAAACATTGGTCCAACATTCGATTTAACAGCATCATTTCGTCCGATAGTAGACTTATATATATATAACAGTATGATTTGTACAAGGATTGGTTCGATAGTAGACTAAACAGCTTGCATCACTAGTTATGTTTTTTTTCTTACATAAATGGACGGACGCTAAATGGTGGGAAATGGATAAATTGTCAAATTGATTATTTTCATTTACCTGTGTACATTATTCTATTTGGCGGCATTTTGTTCAAGGTTATGATTGTCTTTCTGAAATTGTTTTACATCACACCCCTTATTTGATTGATTTTGTATTTTCATTGTGTCATAAATTAAATTTATTCGTTCAGTGTATGTTCACTTGTGTTAATATATTTTTTGTTTGAGTTAATTCATTTCAATTGCTATTTTATGGTGTCTCTCTATGTTGTGATGTTACACTATTGTTTCAGGCTAGGGTGAAGGTTGGTACCTATTAAAACGTTTAAACCCGCCGCATTAGTTTGCACCTGTTCTAAGTCAGGAACCTTATGTTCAGTAGTTGTCGTTTGTTGATGTGGTTCATAATTGTTTCTCGTTTCTCGTTTTTTATTTAGATTAGACCATTGGTTTTCCCGTTTAAATGGTTTTACACTAGTCATTATTGGGGACCTATATAGATTGCTGTTCGGTGTAAGCCAAGGCTCCGTGTTGAAGACTGTACTTTGACCTATGGTAGTTACTTTTGTAAATTGTGACTTGCATGGAGAGTTGTCTCATTGGCACTCATACCAAATCTTCCTATATCTACGTATTTAATTTTAATGTCTCATAATACATCTGTTATAAGGTCAAGTGCAGTTTCGAATCGAACTAGATACGTAACCCTCCTTATATAAAACACTTATTTGAAAACTTTGACACCTCGGAAATCGACTTACGTCTTTATATGAACAACAAAGTTATCTTATGGTTTAAGTGCACATTTTATTTTCTGTAAAGTGTAGATCGCAAGAACATCCAAAATGATTTTCTTTCAATTCGTATGCTTAATTTTATCAATATTTGTGACTTTAGCCAGCTCGATTGGTTCAGAGTCCGGTTCCTTATTATCGGCCTGTTCAAAGTTTGATTTTGAAGAAAAGGTGCTAGAAAAACTTGTGCGCTTGGAACATAAAATGGAAGTATACACTGAAAAGATGAACCTATGGGAAGAATCATTTTCTTCTAGCATTGAAAATAAAATGAAAGTGTATGCGGAAAAGATGAAGCTATGGGAAGAATCTATTTCTTCCAGTCTGGATAAAGTGGTCGAGCAGAAGAAAAAAACAGAAACATTTGTTGAATCACATCTTCAGGACCAAACGCGGTTTAAAGAGTCTTTCCTTGAAACAATAGACAATTTTAAACTGCAGTCTGAAAATAAAACTGAGATGTACGAAAAAAAAATTAACACGCTGTTGGATTCGTTTTCTTCTAAAATACAAGAATTAAGTGAAGCTGAACGTAAAATAGAGAATACAATGCAGGCATCTCTTCACCAAGAACAGAACAGATTTAATGCGTCGTTTGATAAAATTGTGGAACTTTCAAATCGTTTCAATACCTCTTTGCAAGAAATTGCTTTAAAAGAAAAGAAAGGTAGGGTTCTTTGTTACAGTAAATTTCATAAATTTTACACTTACTTACATGGTAATTTGCTATTTTTTTTTACACTTACAGCTTAGTTTTCTTAAACCTTAAGCCCAAATAGTAAGCCTCTATATTTCTTTTGTTTGAATTGTTTTACATTTATCATTTCCGGGCTTTTAGCTGACTATGTGGTATTGGTTTTGCTCATTGTTGAAGGCCGTACTGTTACCTACAGTTGTTAACTTCTATGTCATCTAGTTTCTGGTAAAGAGTTGTATCGTTGGCAATCATACCACATCTATTTATATGTATATCTATGAAAAGTTGTAGGCTTCATCAATTGTTTTAATTGTCACGTAAGTTGCTACAGAGAGTAATCAAAGTACTGAAGTGACCGCAAGTTCTGGTGGATGGTCTCAGAAAATAAAATCATATCTCTATGTACTTGAAAGTAAATAGGTTAAGGTACATAATTTTTTTTTCTGAGACAAGTTCCTGTGTGGATGATTAACAAACTGCATGGAATTCAACCTCACCGTTGTAGTGATACAAGTGTGGACACGGATCAGTGTGGATAGTATGTTTGGATGTTTTGCTTTTCTCATCACTTGGCGTACGTCGTCCGTCGTTGTCTGTCGTCGTCATCGCCAATTAACTTTTAGAAAAATCTTCTCCTCCGAAACTACTGGGTCAAATGAAACCAAACCTGACCTAAATCATCCTTTATAGGGTATCTAGTTTTAAAAAATGTATCCGATGACGCCGCCCATCAACCAAGATGGCCGCCAAGGCTAAAAATAGAACATGGGGGTAAATTGCAGTTTTGGGCTTATAGCTCTGAAACTGAAGCATTTGGCGCAAATCTGCCATGAGGGTAAAATGTTCATCAGAACAAGATTTAACTGCACTGAAATTTTCAGACGCAGACAACCTGTTGTTGGGTTGCTGCCCCTAAATTGCTAATTTTAAGGAAATTTTGCAGTTTTTGGTTATTGTGACGTCTTGAATATTATAATAGATATAGATAAACTGTACACAGCAAAATTGATCAGCAAAGTAAGATCTACAAATAAGTCAAACATGACCAAAATGGCCAATTGACCCCACCAAGAGTTATTGCCCTTTAAAATCAACTTTTCACACCTTTTCTTAATTTTTTGTAAGTTTTTACAAAAATCTTCTCCTCTAAAACTACGGGGCCAAATGAAACCAAACTTGGTCCAAATCAACTAAGGGTATCTAGTTTAAAAATGTATCCGATGATAGCCCATCAACCAAGATGGCTGCCATGACTAAAAATAGAATATAGGGGTAGAATGCAGTTTTTGGCTTTTATCTCTGAAACTAAAGCATTTCAAGCAAATCTGGCAAGGGCTGAATATGACCATCAGGTCAAGACCTATCTGTCCTGAAATTTTTAGACGCATCAAGTCAACCTGTTGATGGGTTGTTGTCTCAGAATTAGTAATTTTATAGAAATTTTAGTTTTTGATTATTATCTTGAATATTATAATAGATAGAGATAAACTGTAAACAGCAAAGCAAAATTGTTTAACTAAGTAAGATCTACAAAAAAATCAACATGACCAATATGGACTCATAACTGCTACAGAAGTCATCTGATAAAAGTTTCTAGTGGATATGAACATCTACTTAATATGTCTAAATATCTAAAAAGTTATAGTATTCAAAATGAAAAAGGTATTGCAAAAATATTCTCGTTTTCATTTTTTTGTTATATATGGATATAAATATAAGTGATACCAATACATTAAGACAGTGTTGCGGTGTGAAAGTGCAGAAAAAAACATTTACTGTTAATTTACACAAATTAAGAAATAAACAAATGAATGATAATTGTTGAACAGTGAAATATAATTTTAGAAATCAATAAGGCTATTTGGCCTTTTGAATTTAGTTCTTTTGTTTTGGTAACATACTGCATGACCGTTTGCATTCAGAACTGAGTTGCCATGCAGTAAGCAGCACAGATGCATACAAAAAAGTGTAACAAAACCACCTAGCATCATATTGCTAGTAGCACAAGTAGCATGGTTTGGTAAATTTGTGTTTTTTTTCTTTTGTACATAATTTAGGGCGTTAGTTGTCTCGTTTGAATCGTTTTACATTTTTCATTTAGGGGTCTTTTATAGCTGACTACATACAGATACGCGATATAGGCTTTGCTCATTGTTGAAGGCCATACTGTGACCTATAGTTGTTAATTTCTGTGTCATTTGGTCTACCGTATTTTGGAGAGTTGTCTCATTGGCAATCATACCACATCTTTTTTTTTAATATATACTCAATAGTGTTTAATAAATCTGTCTTTATGCACGAGACTTTATTCATTACCCCTTTCAAAACTTCATTCTCTGTTTAATTTATGTTTGGAAACCACTGTTATAAACCCTCATTCAAACCAATACAAACTTACAGCTATAATTTCGGATATTGCAAGTCACAGACTTTTCAAACCAGTCCGCACTGGAAAAGATGATAAAGAGAAAAGATTTGTTCTTAATCTTTCCTTTGCAAACATTTAGGTCTCGATGGCGTCAACTTAGGCAATATCCTTCATTATAAATTAGTTCAATCGAAAATACCTCCTTTTTTCAAAGATCAGTCTGTACCAATCATTTCTTATATCTATACCAAACCTATTGCAACTTAAATTTTCAATTACAAACACGTTTTGCAGGATCTCAATATTGACGACTTCAAGTCTTTACCTCCCGATTGCACTTGTGCTAATTCTCAATTCACATATAATCTGACTGGCCACGTTATGACCGGTGACCTCAACATTGTAAATAACACTTCCCTGCGAAATGTGTTATCGAAAGGTCCGAAATATCGTGAGCCTTAATCCATCAATTGGAAATAAAACTTCAAAATTTTGATGAATCAGTCGAAGATTATGCCAGGCAATTGGCTAAGCGCGAGAAGGAACACGTAGACACTCTTTCCGAATGAATTAAGGCGACGAGGTCGTTGATAGAAATCAGAATCAAGAAACTGAATGGGTCTATCAATGCCCATGCTACGTCAATCTTTAAAGACCCAAAGATTGCAAAACATTTATCCTACCTACAAATATGTTGTTGTCCTCGCAGATAGAGCCCAAAACAACATCGTTTTTGTGTGTAAAACTCATTCCATTAACTGTTTGATCAACGAATTAGGTATTGACACTTTACATGGAAACTCAACATATACCCTCACGATACTTACCAAAGAGGAAATCCGGGATAATCATAGGTCTGTTCTATGTTCCTTTGGAATTTCAACCAAAGGTGAAGAACTGGATCTTCCATCACTGTATTGGATACCTACATAAGTGTCCTTACAAACAACGGTATATTGCTGGGTCTTCCAAGTGCTCCACGATCTTTCTAAGTTATTAAGATCTATTTTATCAGCAATCAAAGACGGGCTTCAAAGTTATTGTGAAACTGCCTATTCTAGGGGTGGCGTGAATCAGATGTGGATACTTAAAAATTCCAAAGATCTTTTAGAGTACATACAATCTAACTCTCTTTCATCTTGCAATATAGCATTAAAACTTTTGACTTTTCTACACTTTACACAAGTATTCCACATTCCAAACTAAAATACAAATTGAAAGAGTTGGTATTGCTTTGTTTCATAAAAAAGAATGACCAACGTAGATACAAGTATCTTGTCGTAGGGAGTCAGGGATAAATCCTATTTTGTAAAGCATTATTCTGATTCAAACAAAAAAAAAGAACTAGAGATAAAGGATACAACAGATACAGTTAAGTCGGCCTCATATCTTGACTTACATCTAGAAATTGACAATGAGTGTCGGTTGAAAACAAAACTTTACGACAAAAGAGATGATTTCAGCTTTCCAATTGTGAACTTTTCATTTCTAAGTAGCAACATTCCAGCAGCACCTGCATACGGGGTATATATCTCCCAATTGATGCGATATTCCAGTGCTTGCATTTCCTATTATGATTTTCTTGATAGATGGTTGTTGCTCACAAGGAAGCTATTAAACCAAGAGCCCCAAATGATGAAGTTGAAATCATCCCTTCGTAAATTTTGCGGACGTCATCACGAGTTGGTTGACCGTTATGGAATAACCGTTTCACAAATGATATCGGATATGTTCCTTACGTCGTAACTACAATCCCCTTCCCCTTCATGAATGTGACCTACCGAATTAGACTGATTACCGGATTTGTTATAACAAAAGCAACACGACGGGTGCCACATGTGGAACATGATCTGATTACCCTTCCGGAGCACCTGATATCACCCCTAGTTTTTGGTGGGGTTCGTGTTGCTTATTCTTTAGTTTTCTATGCTGTGTCATGTGTTCTATTGTTTGTCTGTTTGTCTTCTTTCATTTTTAGCCAGACGTTGTCAGTTTATTTTCGATTTATGAGTTAGACTGTCCCTCTGGTATCTTTCGTCGCTCTTCTAACTCATTTTGACAACAAAATCTAATTGTTAAAAAACTGACATTTTCATTTGCAGAAAAACAGATTAGACCTGCATTCTTCTCAACATTGTCGAAAAGTGCTGTTTTATCCAACTCTAACAAAGTATTGATATTTGAAGGAGTAAAGGTCAATAGAGGTGGAGGCTACGACCCATCTACAGGGATCTTCACTGCTAAAAGAGATGGATTGTATCATTTCAGTTGTGTGATTTATGGGGACAGTGGAAAAGACGTCGGTTATCAACTCAACAAGAACGACTCATTGTATGTAAGCGGATATTCAAACAACGGACCATACGAAGAAAGTAGTATTAGTGTATTGGTTGAATTAAAGAAAGGAGATCGTGTTTATATTAAGCATAGACACAGCAGCCAGACAGAGGCAGTTATGGGAAATGATCATTCATCATTTGCCGGCTATTTTTTGCAAGATTGAGATAATAAAAATAAAAATAGAATTTTAGTTGTGTCATTCTAGTGAACACCAGCCTGTGTTTATTTGAACCCTTTGAATGTCGAATGTTCAATTTAGAGTTTTAAATTCAGTTTCCCGAAAGACATATCATGACATTCAAAAATATCCTTGTCCAGGAGTCGGTTTCACCAGGAACATATATATTAACGATATACTGTTCCCAGGTTACAGAACTGAGTCTGCTGAGTTTAAAACATTAATTATATGGGTTTATTTTTTAAAGCAAAATTATTAACGTGATGAATTTTCTTTCAAATCATAACAAATAAACTCATCATAGATACCAGGACTAAATTTTATATTTTCGCCAGACGCGCGTATCGTCTACAAAAGACTCATCAGTGACGCTCGAATCCAAAAAAGTTGAAAAAAGCCAAATAAAGTACGAAGCTGAAGAGCATTGAGATCCAAAATTCCTAAAAGTGTTGCCAAATACAGCTAAGGTAATCTATGCCTGAGGTAGAAAAGCCTTAGTATTTCAAAAAATTCAAAATTTTGTAAACAGTTAATTTATAGATATAACAATATCAATGATAATTCATGTCAGCACAAAAAGTGCTGACTACTGGGCTTGTGATACCCTCGGGGAAATAAATCTCCACCAGCAGTGGCATCGACCCAGTGGTTGTAAATAAACTCATCATAGATACCAGGGCTAAATTTTATATATACGCCAGACGCGCGTTTCGTCTACAAAAGACTCATCAGTGACGCTCGCATCCCAAAAAGTTGAAAAAAGCCAAATAAAGTACGAAATTGAAGAGCATTGAGATCCAAAATTCCTAAAAGTGTTGCCAAATACAGCTAAGGTAATCTATGCCTGAGGTAGAAAAGCCTTAGTATTTCAACAAATTCAAAATTTTGTAAACAGTTAATTTATAGATATAACAATATCAATGATAATTCATGTCAGCACAAAAAGTGCTGACTACTGGGCTTGTGATACCCTCGGGGAAATAAATCTTCACCAGCAGTGGCCTCGACCCAGTGGTTGTAAATCAACTCATCATAGATACCAGGACTAAATTTTATATATAAGCCAGACGAGCGTTTCGTCTACAAAAGACTCATCAGTGACGCTCGAATCCAAAAAAAGTTGAAAAAAGCCAAATAAAGTACGAAGTTGAAGAGCATTGAGATCCAAAATTCCTAAAAGTGTTGCCAAATACAGCTAAGCAATTGTTATCATGAACATAGTTGTATTACTGAACCTAGTATATTCAAGTCGGGAGATTAGTAATCATATTTCGTTGTGTTTCAAATAGGACTTGGGGCCTTTTATAGCTGACTATGCGGTATGGGCTTTGCTCATTGTTGAAGGCCGTACGGTGACCTATAGTTGTTAATGTCTGTGTCATTTTGGTCTCTTGTGGACAGTTGTCTCATTGGCAATCATACCACATCTTTTTTTTTTATAATGAAAATGGTTTTTTTTTTATTATAAATATTCTGTTTTAAAACTAAAACTGCTACTGTATATAGCGCAAAATTTGGCCAAATATTTATTGACTTCCGGTACAATAAATCCTACAGGTTATACAAGTTTTTGATTTATACCAATACAAAGTACACACTAACTAAATATATTTTTTTTCTACTTGAAAGAGCAGAGCTCAGTTTATTGACCATTGAGGAGCACATCACTTGTATACAATAACATTCTTAATTTTAGGAGTTGTTGATTTATAGAACTAGTGTAGGATTAAATAGTGTCCCCCATGAAATGATGTCCCATGGACAAAATTTCACAGATATAACCTATGAAATTTGGTCCAGGACATAATTTTATTATAAAATATTGTCCACTTCTATCTAAAAGTGTCCCTTGACAAGAGATTCTATTGTGACCTTCGTTGAACATTTTTTCATAATGAAATCATGTCCATATTGGAGGCCCCTCATGGGGGGTCCTAGTAATCACATAATCACCATTTTTTTGCCAATATAATCACATAATCATTAAATATTTGCTTATCTTTAGTAATCAAATAATCATAAACTAAAAATACAGTCCTAGGTAATCAAATAATCATGAAATATTTGGCTTAATAATCAAATAATCATTAAAAAAACGTCCAAGTAATCACATAATCAAAAACCCCATGAGGGCCCTCATATTGCATAAAAGTCTTGCCTGACCTATAGTTGTTTTAAATGTTTGTGTCATTTTGGTCTTTTGTGGATAGTTGTCTCATTGGCAATCATACCACATCTTTTTATACGCCCGTCAAAATTTTGACGGGACGTATTATGGTATACAAATGTCCTGTGTCCGTCCGTCTGTCTGTCCGTCCGTCCGTCCGTCTGTCTGTCCGTCCGTCTGTCTGTCCGGCGTAAACATGTCGCACCGTAACTTGAGAACAACTTATCCAAATTTCATGAAAATTAACATAGTTGTTTCTTATGATAATCAAATGATCTGTATGCTTTTTGGTGAAAATAAGATTAAAACTTTTTGAGTTACGGCACTTTGTTACTTAAACAGGGGTGTGTTTTTTTCACATGTCGCACCGTATCTCAAAAATGATTCTTGATTATGGCTTAAAACTTTAAACACTTCTTAGTTATCTTAATCTTAATATCTGTATACTTTTTGGTGATGATTCAAAATTTTATTTTTGAGTTATTTAGTATTTTGTAAAAAAGGGGGAGGTTTTTTTTACATGTCGCACCATATCTCAAAAACGATTTATGATTATTGCTTAAAACTTTACACATGTCTTTGTTATATTAATCTAAAGATCTGTATACTATTTGGTGATGATTCAAAATTTCATTTTTGAGTTATTGAGTATTTTGTAAAAAAGGGGGAGGTTTTTTTTACATGTTGTGCCGTATCTCAAAAACAATTTATGATTATTGCTCTAAACTTTACACACTTCTTTGTTATATTAATCTTAAGATCTGTATACTTTTTGGTGATGATTAAAAACTTTATTTTGGAGTTATTGAGTATTTTGTTAAACAGGGGAGGCTTTTTTTACATGTCGCGCCGTATCTCAAAAATAATTTATGATTATTGCTTAAAACTTTACACACTTCTTTGTTATATTAATCTAAAGATCTGTATACTTTTTGGTTTTGATTCAAAATTCTATTTTAGGGATATTTAGTTTTTTGTAAAAAAAAAAACAGGGTTGGGGGTTTCACATGTCCCGCCGTGTCTCAAAACAATATATGGTTATTGCTTAAAACTTTCTCTGAAACTATTTATGATTATTGCATAAAACTTCCACACAAGACGTCGGGCGTATCATGCGCTCATGGCGCAGCTGTTTATTTATATTGTCTAATACCAAAAAAAAATATTTAACAAAAAATAATAAGACTAAATTGACTTTTGTTTTTAAATAAACAACAGGAATCTATCGACTATGAACTGTTTTAACATCTTTGAATTACAAGTTTTAATGTTTTCTCTTGTGTTTTTTTTTTGTCAACATGTATATAATACATTTCATTGCTTTTAATTTGAAACTGCTTTACCTTCCTTCTAAATGATCTTCTATCATTATTTTCAAACTCTGGAGGGTATTGATCATCACACAGAAAGTCATATAGCTGTTTATATTCACCACTTTCCATTTTTGTTTACATCTGTGTTGTCTTTATTTAAATTTCAATTATGATTTAACTAATTGATTAAAACATTTCAATGATTGCTAAATTATTTCCCTTCTTTAGGGACAGAAAAAAATAGCTACACTATGAAATATTGTCTTTTGTGACATATTTTTATAAAACATCCATGAAATTATGTGCAAGTACTAGGGACAATTTTTCACTTAGGGGGACATGATTTTATAGTTAACAAATGTGATATTCTGTCCCATGAACAAAATTTCACAGATGAACTGTGAAATAATGTTCTAGAGGACACAATTTCATGGGACACTTTTTTGGCTTACACTAGCAGTGTCCTTTTGAACATAAATTTGTTAATATATAGCCACTGACTGCATGTTGTATTTTTTACACGACACTACCACACTAAAGAGAGCAGTTCAACACATCTATACTGTAATAAACGTTAACTGTTAACAGTTGCTGTCAAACAGTGTTGTAAATTGGTCTTTGTATAGATAATCAGTGTACTGATGCTTATATATGTACACCTGAGTTTTGGGGAAAAGAATCAAACCATTTTCCTTTTCAACGTGAATTTATCCCATGCCACTAGTGTCGTCGGTATTGGTCTTTTGGTGTTTTGTTGTTTTGCGGATTTGTTTCTGAATTTAGAAGGCTTACCATTGGTATAGCATGTTACCTCTATGCGCCACTTTTTAATCAGGATATAAACAGTTGTCTTTTGCTGAAGACTATGGGTGTCTTTGGCGTATTGTCTCTTGTCAAGATTCATCATTAACAACATGTTGTAATTGTAAAACACCCATGTATTCGTTGTTGCATGCCATGCAACCATGCAACCATGCATCACATAATACCTGATAGGAAAAGACACTATTATAATGTTTCGATGGTTAAAGCTTGGATGTTCATCGTAAAAAGGAGCTACCCCTCCCCAGTATTAATTTATAAAGTAAGTAAAAACTTTTTTCCTTTAGGAACATGGTTGCCATAAGCAGGATTGTCAGCTTGAAAGCGTATCTATGAAAATCAAGTCACGCCAAACCCAACTTGAATAAAAAGCCATTACATAAACTAGTTATGATTCAACAAGCTACTTCTGCATAAACACAGTTTTGGTATCAGGAACCCCACTACATACACTTTACATGCCGTGCAGTTGAGGAACAAAAACCAATAAAAGTAGACACGCGAAGGTGTAATTAAAGTATCAGGTCCTCATCATAATGATTGTTTTTAAAATATATAAACAACTGTTGAAAACAATTTATCACGCCAAACGATAAAACGTCTTACTGAAATGGCATGGTTACGCTTCATTTGTGTTTTGTTTGCTCTTATTGGTGTTTCCGTAAGAGTTACAGCTACTTGTGATGCACGAAGAGGTAACGAAAATTATTCTTGAAATACCGTTAAAGCTAATTTCCTAATGCTAGTGGAGTAAAACTTTGATTGGCTTGCTTGTTTTGTTTATGTAAATGTTTACTCAAGCTTTGTTATTAAGATTGACATATTTAAACATTACATTCAGAGGCGGATTTATGGGGGGGGGGGGCCTTTTTGGGAAAAAATTTGGTTGCTTATATAGGGAATCATTGAAGCGTGACTGGAGCGGGCCCCCTCTTAGGTCAGTCAGTGGGCCCCACTTGTGAAAATTTCTGGATCCGTCACTGACATTTAGGCATAGTTAAACCTGAATATATTTGAATTTGATTGGACGTAATCCCAAGTACAGAATTGCACAATATACAAACATAGCAAGCAAGTTAACCAAAGTCTTGCTCTACATGCATTTGAAAATTAGCAGTCTTATTTAAAACAGTACAATATCAAGATATTACGTTAAATGCAATAATTGGAACCCTCACAGTTATTGTTGAATCGCTTACATATGTGCCAGTCCAAAACCACTATTGAGATGACGTTACTAGTTCCCAATACTCAGCTTTATACATGAATATTTTCCTGTAAATTCATCCAAAAAAAATTTTAAAAATCGAAAAAATACACTATTGCTATATAAAGAGGCAAATTTATCGAGCTCTTATCTATTATTGGTACTAAATTGTCTTATGTTTTAGGAAAAACAACATGCGTTACGGAGGATCTTCTGGAAATGCTCATGAGAATTAATAGCAATAGAGGTAGAGATTGGGGTGAGTTAAACTTATATTTAATATCACGTGATACTGTCTGGTACTATTCCTCTATGACAACACAATATTGAAACACTACAGCATATTATAAGCTTCAGACTTTTTTTAATCCCGCTACATCTTACATCTACATATGTCCCACGTCAGGAGCTTGTAGGATATCGTTTGTTGATGTGTTACATATTTGTATTTCGTTCATTATTTTGTACATAAATTAGGGCGTTAGTTTTCTCATTTTACATTTGTCCTTTCGGGACCTGTTATAGCTGGCTTTGCTCATTGTTGAAAGCCGAACAGTGACATATAGATTTTTACAACTAAATCTTATTGTTAAAAAGTGACGTTTTCATTGCAGATAAACAGATTAGACCTGCATTCTTCTCAACATTGTCAAAAAATGTTGTTTTATCCAACTCTAACAAAGTGTTGATATTTGAAGGAGTAAAGGTCAATAGAGGTGGAGGCTACGACCCATCTACAGGGATCTTCACTGCTAAAAGAGATGGATTGTATCATTTCAGTTGTGTGATTTATGGGGACAGTGGAAAAGACGTCGCTTATCAACTCAACAAGAACGACTCATTGTATGTAAAGGGATATTCAAACAACGGAACATACGAAGCAAGTAGTATTAGTGTATTGGTTGAATTAAAGAAAGGAGATCGTGTTTATATTAAGCATAGACACAGCGGCCAGACAGAGGCAGTTATGGGAACTGATCATTCATCATTTGCTGGCTATTTTTTGCAAGATTGAGATAAAAAAAAAAAAAAATAGAATTTTAGTTGCGTCATTCCTGCGACTACTATAACACATTTAGTAGTCTCTGGTCATTCTAATGAACACCAGCCTGTGTTTATTTGAACCCTTTGAATGTTGAATGTTCAATTTAGAGTTTAAATTCAGTTTCCCGAAAGACATATCATGACATTCAAAAATATCCTAGTCCAGGAGTCGGTTTCACCAGGAACATATATATTAACGACATAACTGTTCCCAGGTTACAGGACTGAGTCTGCTGAGTTTAAAACATTAATTTCATGGGTTTATTTTTTAAAGCAAAATTATTAACGTGATGAATTTTCTTTCAAATCATAACAATTGTTATCATGAACATAGTTATATTACTGAACCTAGTATATTCAAGTTGGGAGATTAGTAATCATATTTCGTTGTGTTTCAAATAGGACTTGGGGCCTTTTATAGCTGACTATGCGGTATGGGCTTTGCTCATTGTTGAAGGCCGTACAGTGACCTAAAGTTTTTAATGTCTGTGTCATTTTGGTCTCTTGTGGACAGTTGTCTCATTGGCAATCATACCACATCTTTTTTTTTTATATTGAAAGTTTTTTTTTTTTATTATAAATATTCTGTTTTATAATTCTCTTAAAGTACACTTTGGACATACCTCAAAAATCCTGTTATTAATTCAAGGATTTATATACTATACAAATCCTTGATCAATCTATTCAGAAGTACAGCTTATTATAGGGTAGGTATTATGTATGGCTTTTATATCTGCAGGTTTTGGGCTTGCTGTCAGCTTTTCATCAACTGAGAGCAATGTTGGTTTCAACAGGAATAAGATGTGATATGAGTGCCAAGGAGATAACACTCCATCCAAATCACAATGTGTAAAAAGTAAACCATAACAGGTCAACCTTCAGCACACAGCTTTGGTTTACACCAAACAGCAAGCTAAATAGGGCTCCAAAGGACTATTTCAATGTTGTTTTACCAAAACCAGCGATTTCCTGTCTACTGTACCTTCTTAAGTGACTCTGTTTTTTTCAATACTGTAAACCGGGATATTTTCGCGCAGTCTTTTTTTTCGCGGTTTACCAACATAATCTAGATTCGCGCCGTTTTGAATTCGCGCTGTCCCATATGGTGTCGCATATAATTGTTTTCAGAAATGATTTAGAAATGAATGATTTTAAACCAAGTGATAAAACCAATCAAATTCTTGCTTGTTTGTTCACAGTTTTTGCTTTTATTCATGTTTGTTTGTAAAAACACAATCACATAAACAAAGAGGAATGATCCAATTAAAAGTGAATAAAATAATGACAAAATAACTGGTCATTAATTAATATTTTAATCTGATTGATCAGTGCAGCAGATACAATTGGTAATCATTTTAAAACTGATTGGCAGGTGTCATTTTTATAACTGTAATAACATTTGTTTATTTGGCAATATCCGTAATGTCATCTTGGATTAATAAGGATAATCATAATATAAAGTTTTGATATAGACATACGTTCATGTATGGACTTCATATTCGTTTCGAATTTCTTTGAAATATTCGCATTCGTTTTATTTTCGCGTTTCAACTGTTACCGCGAAAAAAGCGAAAATAAAACTGCCGCGAAAATTTCCCTGTTTACAGTATAAAATTTGAAACATGACGTTTTGATTGCACAAATGTTTTGTTCATGCCTGCTGCATGTTTCTGTGCCTACCAAAATTAAGAAAATTTGCCATTGTCTTAAAACTTGATATTCATGTTTATGATCTTTAATTATTTGGTAGCCTTTATCTTTTATCAAGAAAGTGTCTTGCTACATACTAGAAAACAAGAATGTGTCCCATGTACACAAATGCCCCATCCGCACTATCATTTTCTATGTTCAGTGAACCCTGAAAATGGGGTAAAATCTCCAATTTGGTAATAAAATTAGAAAGATCATGTCATAGGGAACATGTGTACTATGTTTCAAGTTGATTGGACTTCAACTTCATCAAAAACTACCTTGACCAAAACATTTAACCTGACCTCAACCAAAAACTTTAACCTGAAGCGGGACAGATGGACGAATGGACGCACAGACCAGAAAACTAATGCCAATAAATGGGGCATAAAAACAGTTTTCTATCATTGAATACAGTCATATGCTGATTCCTGAATGCCTTTTGTTTCTTTTGCTTGTTGGGGAAAATATCTGTTCATTTCCATGGGGTATGTCTTTTGCTCATTATTGAAGGCCATATGGTGACCTACAGTTGTAAACTTCTGTTATTTGGTCTCTGGTGAAGTGTTGTCTCATTGACAATCATATCACATCTTCTTATTTTAAACACCTTTTTACATATTGTGGTATACTGTTGTCTAAGTTCAAAACAAGTACCAATAGGTGATAGCACATTTTTATTCACTAACAATATATATGGTGTATAAAATACTGATTCTAAACAAAAAATAATAAAAAAATTCTCGAAAATAAAATAAAATTATTAAAATTATCACAGTTTAGTGCAGGATATAAAAATTCTTATAGAAAACTACTGCTTAAGTAAATATCAGAAAAAGAGTAAATACAAGTATTTTGTGTAGATCTACCTAAATATAATTTATCTACCGGTAAACTAAATCTGAAAATGCAAACTGAACGGAATAAATAAAAGTTCATGGAAAGTAAATACTTCAACTTCAGAAAGCTGAATAGTAAATTACATTAATTTATCAAAGTTTAACCTGCTGGGGGCATCCAAATCTTTGTCTTTGTCAAAGAATATTTATCTAATTCAGTTAAATAAATAAATGTATTTGCACTGTTTAAATTGTTAAGTATATGCTTCTGAAAATATAACACAGTAGCCAAATTCTAAGTGGAGAGAAAATCTATATGTACTGAATTGAACCTTCTTTTTGACATATCAAGGACCGAGGAAAGATTTACATTACCTCGCAAAACATTCAAATCTATTTTAAAGTGTTGACCTAATACAGATTTAGGCAACAGGGATTTGCAAGCTTGCTGCAACAACAAAAAAAGACAAAATGGAAATACCTATTCATTAAACCACTTTCATATGAAGCTTTAACAGCATGCTACAGACACCAATCCTAACTGAAATATAGTACTTAAATACCCAAAATACAAAAGATAAAAAAAAAATCCCAAATTAAAAAAGAACAGATAAGCTAAGATACTCCCCTGAACAGTAAAAATGCCTGCATAAAAGTTACGGAAATCCATTTAAAAAGTACCAAGATGAATTCTGTCAAAGAAATTGGTTTGGACTAACAACCAATAGAAAAACCTTGGTTTAAATTGTAAATAAGACAGTCTTTAGTAGCATGATTGAATAAAAAAGATAGGATTTGACTAGGAAAAAGTAGATCCCATATTAGAGAACTACTACCAAGCAAGATACTCTTAGTTTAATTTATTATTTGCAACAGTTCTTGACATTTATCTTCTGACAGAAATATTGATTCAAAGTGAGAAAGAAATTAAACAATACAAGATAGCGCAAAGAAACATATCCAAACTTTCTATTATTTAAACTAATTTTACACATAGGATCTTACAAACCAGTACCAAAATATCATTCAAATAAATAATTTAACAAGTAATGATTTATAACACCGGAATCAATGGGTACGGCTTGCTGGAACTAACAAACAATCAGACAATTTGGTAAAAGACATAGACTTAATCCAAACTTGGAATGTAATTATACCTAACCTAAGGCAAAGACTCGGCAGACATTTTCTTTACATACTTTCATACACTAAATTGTACAGTATTGAAAAAAAAAACCAATAACAATAACTTTAACTGGGTTTACAACATTTCAAACGGAAGGTCAAGAAAGCAAAATATAAAACACATATGGAAACAAACAAAAAATAAATAATTAAACTAAAACTACAGTGGATACATTATACAGTTATAATACTGAGTAATCTAACAAGACACTAAATACCAACATAAAAAAGTCACTCTAATTCACTCCTGCCAATAAAAATGTCTGCCTTCCAACGTTTCCATATAACATTCCGAATTTTCAATTACATGCAAGATCTAGCTTAATAAGATTTGACAGGGAATCAGAATCTAGCAAATCAATAAACCATATAGAACCAACTAAAACCCATGTAGGCCACAATCTCCAGCCACTGATTGCCAAGTACGATTTAATTATGGTAACATTTACTTCCAAATACAGTAAATAAACAATAAGAGGATTGATTATCCATGGCCGATTGTAATGTGAGCTGAAACATTTAATGATTGAAAGAAAAGCAGGAAGTATCAATAAATATCTAGAAAATGTGGACATTATTTTTATGGTAATGTCTTTTCCTTAATTGATAAGGGGATAAAATTTAATTAGTTTACTTATTTTATGGCACAAGTTCACAAAAAAGTTAAAAGAACCATTTATGGTAAAAATATACCTTGAATTTTTTTTCTTTTTTTTTTCAAAATTTATTTTCTGTTTTAGCTGCCAAAATTGAAAAATATCAATTATATAATTCAATTTATTTTTGCTTGAAGTATAGATATAAAAGCCATTTATACCTTTGCTTGAAGTCAGTGGCAAATATTTCATGCATATTTGGGATGATGGTAAGATGAAGGGTCTCAGTTAATCCATAAAGAATGATTGGAAAGAGTGACATACAGTGGCGGATCCAGTGGAGTTTCTGGGGGTTGGAACACCTTCTTTTTGGACGATCAATGCATTTGAATGAGAGCATATAGTTGAAACCCCCCTCTTTGTGGACGATCAATGCATTTGAATGAGAGCATATAGTTGGAACCCCCCTTTACTCTGGGTTGGGCCCCCCCCCCCTTTTTTATAAAATGGCTGGATGTGCCCCTGGCTATTAATTCATTCAAATTTTGTTATGTCTTTCTCCTTTTACTTGAAGTACACATCCTTAAATATAGCAGTTCTAAAAATAACAAAAAATCCTTCATACCTGCTCTATTTTCAGGAAATCCTTCACACATAATTTGTTTTGATACAGAGCCTTAGTACAAATGAACTCTGAATATCAGTTTTGAACCTAAAAATGATTCATTCTTTTTATCTAAAAATTTGTATAATAACTTAATAAATAAAGAAAGAGTAAACAAAGATAAAAGATACAAAATCAAACAAGAAAATGAATATCCAACAAAATAGGATACAATACACATTGATTGCTAAGATCATTCAAGCATGTCCAAATTATGCTAACATGTAAACAGAACATTACAAATGATTATGCTAGCATTATAAACAAGAAACAACAATTATCGTATTATGACAGAAAACAGGATGAAAGCACTGACAAGGGAAAAAAGAAAAACTTAACAAATAATTTACTGATTTAAACTATAAAATTGAATAAAAAGCTGTCAACAAGATTTTCTTAAAATGATTATCACAGAAATCACTGTTTATATATCTCAACAAATAAATCTTAACAAAAAATATACAATCTTAAAATAATTACACAACTTATTTTCATTATGCTTTCTTTCAGCACACCAACTTATCACAAGTTCAATTAATTTTCCCTAACAAAAATACATGTCCACGGCAAAACAAGCCCTGTTCACACTATCATATTTCAATGTTTAATGAACTGTAAAATTTAGGTTAAAACCCTGCTTTAATCATATATTTTAAGTTCACATCTTTATGAACATGTGGAGTAAGTTTCAGTTTGACATAACCAAAACTTTATGGTCTAAAACCAAAATTTTAACCTCATAAAGTTAGATAAAAAATAAACAAACCCACAGACCAGAAAAAATAATACCCCCTACTATTGAAGGAGAGGCATAAACATTTTAAGAACATTTTTCTATTAACCTAGTTTAAAACTTGAAAAACATATTTTGACTCCTAGCATAATAGATAGTCATACTCATTTTCATCAAAATGTTTTTTAAAAGTTTATCACTTGAATCTTTGATTTACAAATTTACATTTCAAACTAAAAGGTTTTTAATGAAATCAAGATAAGGTCTTTTCTTTTCTTTTATAATTTGCCGCCATATCTTAAGAAATGACTTGACACAAATCAACAATACATGTACGACTTCAAATTGTAAAATTTACATTATTCAAATTCTGACATTAACGAGACTTGTATGAAGGGAAAAGGAGGCTCAAAAACACATCCAATGCTATTTAAACTCATTAATTTAAGGGGAGTTAAATTCAAAACCTTACTACGTACTTAATGACGTCAATGGCTTTGATTCTACTCTTTAAAAGCCCTGTCTGGAAAAATTGAAGAGAATGTTTGTATGCTGCAGTTGTTATAACACCAAGTTACATGAGTCATTGAAATTTAAATTACATCTTTCAATTAATCTTTTAAAAACCAATTATAACAATATGTACTAATGGTACCATTCATTACAACTTTGAAATTTAAAGTCTGTTTGAATGTTTGACATATTATATCTATCTTTTTTATTCAAACCCTTGGCATACTTAACAAATAATAAAAACTGGGAAGCATATCCAGTTACTACTTCAAAAGCTTTATCAACGACCTTGAATATAACAATAACCTTGACCTCTATTGACGTAACAAATGATTTTCCGCATTTATTTATCACAAAAAGCTTTATAAATATCATATCAAAATCTAATTATTTAAAAATTGTATATAAATATAGTCAAACTCTCGCTTTCTATTTATCAATTAATTCTAGCTACATATCTACCGTATGTGAAAAATTTGATTATAAAATCTATGTGCCTTTCTATCAAAACAATTCCTTTCCGTTATTCAATAATGGTTACTCTAGAAACCGTGCGTCGGTGGACAAGTCATCTATAGGATCTTCTCTATCATCAACTTCTGAAATTAACTTAGTAGCCAATAACAAATTTTATGGCAATTGTAGCACAAAACAATTTAGTTTTAAACAAAAATAGCTTGTAATTTACATAACTTTATAAATCATTTGTTTGTTTCAGCTGCGTTTAACTAACTATAACTATTTTAAACTCTGGAGGTTTTTAAATTAATCCTTTTGCGTTCTTTCTTGGACCCTTGCAAAACTTTAAATGACTTTTTTTTCATATAATATCTAATTTGTGATCAAATTTACATTTGCAAAAAGTGATCACATTGCTTTTTTCTTGTTGGTCTTGAAATAACCGTTCAAAATTTAAGGCACTCATCCAACTCTTTGAATCAAAGTCACACCATGGGATTAACCATACAATAAAATCAATTACCATATCATATACAAACAATGCCATTATCAATTAAAAAATCCAAATTTAATTAAGTTCCTATACACATTCTTTATAAATGATTTTCTTCTATTGATATATTCTGTGCTTAGTTACTGCTGTCCTTTTAAATAGCTGTTCTAGCTCTCACAAACTTTCTAAATTATATATTCTGTGCTTAGTTACTGCGGTCCTATTAAATAGCTGTTCTAATTGTTTGCTGTACCAACTGTATCCAATTGTATCTCTCCTCATCTGACTCTGCTGAACAGTACCATTCTCTCTTGGCAGTTTCCAGTAGAAAACCATTCTGTATGTCTGAAAATACACAAAAAGGTTAAAAAAATTATTGAACATTGTCTATTAACTGAACGGCATTTCAAATTATGTGTCATTTCAGTAACAGTGAGTCTTGCTGCAAGTAATATTTACATAAGTGTTTCCCCTAAAGACAGCATCAAGAGAACATTCCTTTCTGAAAAATATACCCTGATGCCCATTAGCCTATAATAAAAGAACCAAGTCTCTATTGAATTATCTCAGAGATGAGAAATAAATCTAATTTGAAAAATTTATCTATATCTATTTTTCAGAATTTACTGGTAACATCTGCAGAGCAGAAAATCTGATACATTGTATCAAGGAACCTCAAACACAACATTAAAAGAATTCTTTTTGTATAAAGAATGAATATAGACTGCTTAAAAAATTGGCTTTTCTATTGATATAAAATAACAATGCATTGTGTTTTGCATGAAGTATCATTAATACAAGATTAGCAACCAGAAATTGAGTTTCATTTATTAACAACTAAAAATAGAGAATTTATTAACAGTATACTTCACCTCTCACAATCTGTTGTTTGTCACAGGGTAGACTTCAATAAACATTCATTTTCATTCAACTTTTCTGATAAGCTCACACCAAAATTAAAGGTTCTGGTCAAACTGACCAAGAAAACTAATTCATTCAAAAACATGGGTCAAGCTGACCAGTTAATATCTAGTACATGAGTCGTTACAAACATCGTCAAACTGTCATAATTTCCCCCTAAGTACATATCTGAAGTATATTTGCAGAGCATTAACAGTGTTTGTATGTATATCTAAAGGGGATTTGTACCTGGGAAGTGCCATCTGTACTTGTTTAGAAAACTGAAGTAATTCTAATAAGATTGGGGGATTTTGGGGGATGTGTGCTCTAAGTGACTGTAACATGTGCTCTTAAACATTGGAATAACTAAAACTTCTGTGGATTCATTTATTTTCGTGGGTATCAATTTTCGTGGATTGAGAAAAATTTGCATTTTCGTGGATAAAAGATTTCATGGTTTTCCCAAAGTCTGCATACAAGACTATAGGAAGTTTGTGTGTAATTCGTTGAAAATTTAATTTCATGGATCTCCAGCAATAACGAAATCCACGAAAATTGGTATCCCACGAATATAAATGAATCCACAGTACCTCATTTATAATTGATCACACCTATGCATCCCATTAATGTTAGAGACTCTAAGAGAAACCGGATTTGGTTTTAAACAAATATAGTGCCAGGTTCATATATAAGCTGAGTAAGCACTAAAATAAGTTGAAAATCAATACTTCTCATCACAGATGATAGAAACTGACTAATCTGACAGAATATCAATTATTTCTGTCCAATTATTTTGGACTAGTCTCCAATTAGGAAAATCAAGCTAAAAAAGTACTTGGAAAACAATCAATGCCTTATTTATTTGTATCAGTTTAATGTTTGTATATCAGTATGATCATTTTTGTACCAATTAAACCTGTCCTTACCAAATCATGTTTTTATAAACAATAACCTCCCTAAATAGCATATAGATAGATCTATACAATTCTTTGAAATATTTTCTCTTCAAGTTAGATTCACCAGTGCTTAATTTGGTCAGTCGTTCAGTTAAGACAGGTTTGCCAGTTCTTGGAATGGAATTTAATCCTTTATTTGGATAAAACCAACACAATGCTTTGTCTGGTTCAGTATGTGGAACAGTTAGATACCCCATGCCATATTTGCAGATATTAAATGTCATGTCTTGTATATCAAACAGATTTGGTTTATTTGTAAGTAAACATACATATAAACAGATCTTGCAATCTGAATTAGTATACTTATCACACCTATTTATTGACACAACCCATACTGACCACTGGTCAGATGATAACAAATATTATCTTGTCTATTTGGTCAAGGACAATTTTAATTCGTCTAAATGGCCCGTCTCAAAGTAGTGAAAATAGAGGCACATAGGAATAGAGCTTGCAACAATGACACATTTATAAATAATTGGTTCTAAATAACATGTGTTCATATATGCCTTACATATGTATCTGGGGTCCAAATTGCATTAGTCTGCTATATGTGAAACAATAAAGAAGTTTGATTGGTTCAAATGTCAAGTTGATATTTTGGAGAAAAAAAACCCATTATTTCAGCCCTAAGATTTCTTGATGGTCTTATAAAGTGTGTGATTCAATGATTGTGATCTACCTAGAAATACTACTGACCTACAGCTTTTGAGTTCTTTCAATTATCAAAAAAAAATCTTGAACTAATTTCTTATATTTTATGTCTTGGCTTTTTTGTTTATGGATTTCTGTGTGTGTTACATTTTAATGTTGTGTCGTTGTTCTCCTCTTATATTTAATGCGTTTCCCTCAGTTTTAGTTTGTTACCCCGATTTTGTTTTTTGTCCCTAGATTTACGAGTTTTGAACAGTGGTATACTACTGTTGCCTTTATTTTAGTGAAACCATGTTTAAAACATTTTTTTTTTATGTATGTATACTTGTATTTTACAGCAGCAATTATTTATATCCATGTAACAGTATTCATATATTCTAAAGTGAACCAGGGATTTGAAGATGTATCAAAAACACCTGTCCCTTAACTTTCTAAGGTTACCTGAACTATTTGGTATTTTATTTAAATTTGGCTCTCAAAAACATTAAACCAAATATAAACTTTATAAACTATTTGAGACAATCCACATACCAAGAGACATCTGTATAGCACCAGATGGACTATTTAAACTATAATAAGGTACACAATTTGTATTGAACATTTCAAGGATGTTTGTTAACAGATGGTGCTGCCACCTGTCACAGTATATGTATTAAGAAGCTTAGATTTCAGAGTGTTTACTAATATAATATAAGCATAATCTTAAATAACAGATATAGGAAGATCTGATATGAGTGCCAATGAGACAACTCTCCATCCAAATAACAATTTATAAAAGTAAACCATTATAAGTCAATGTATGGCCTTCAACACAGAGCCTTGAAATGATTGTTTATGAGACAACTATCAACTAGAGAGTGTAAGCAACAACAGGTCCCAGTATTTCAACAATGAACAAGTCACTTGCTATAACAGGACTTCAAAATACTAAACAATTTTTAAAATTAAAAAAAAAACACTTTTGTACAATTTATATTTAAAAAATAAATGAACAACAAATAAATTTAAGTCTCTAACCGTGGAAATACTTGGATAAATGACTTATATAGTCTGATTTTTTTTTAAATTGTTCAAAATATTCTTGACACCTTTAAAAGAATAATTTTAAGATGATTTGCAATACTTATATTTTCTTTTCTTATTTGATTCATGCACTGATAAAATATAATTCATCTGAAATCAACCATTGCTTTGTATTCACTTTTCAATCATAAATGAATAATAAATGTCATTTATATAACAAATAATTCTCTATTGATCATCAGGTCTTTGTTATATAAACAGATTTCTAAATATTAGTACAGTTCACACCATTTCTGTACAAGTGCAATAAGTTAAAATCCAATTATTGCCTAGAAGGCCTAAACTTATTCATGTTCAGAATATTTTATCCTAAACTAGAAAATGATCAGCTGGAAAATATCTACTTTGATCTAAAAATTCATTACTTATGACCTAAATATACAGGCAATTTCTAGCACAAATCAATAGGTTGTATATATAGGGAATCTGTAATAATGCCAGCATTAATAATGAGGACCTAGAGGAAAATCTATACATTCTCTGATGACCACTGGTCAGGACTGGATGTTAGTGTAGAAAGATAATTTACCTGCAGCATTCATTGACTTGGGCTGTGTTCTTTTACATTAATTTACCTTTCAAAAGTAACTAATAAGGAAGTAGGGTTTGAGATAAATTCTATCATATAAGATTATTTGAAGGAAGAATGCATAATTTGCATACAAACTTTTTATTCTTGTTGTCATGCTGCTACTGTTATGTCTCATCCCCATCGTATAAAGTTTTACCCTTTTTGTAGAAACCTTTTGAGAAAAGCCAGACGCTATTAACAGAAACCAGGTGAAAAGTCCAGCATTTCTAAAGCATACATGGACAACTTTTCATATCTGGCATGAAGATGACTCAGTATACTGACCACTGATTCACAGGCTGCTAAATGAAAACATATCAATGAGACACATAAAGCTGAGATCCTTGTTCTTTCATTTTGGTTTATATTAATATCACTAGTGTAAACAAGCTTAATGACCGAAACATGACTAGGGAGAATAAAAATGCAAAAGATGACATGACAATTAAACATCACAGCTTTTTCATTAATTCTTCTCTCTATGAGCAAGCCATAATTCTATGTACAAGATTCTTTGAAAGTCTACCAATCATTCACAAAATATATCATTTATTAGAGTTGACATTTTATATCACCATAGTTCTTCATGAGGGCACCCCTATAATAACTCTTCTAAAAGTTTATTTACATAAGCAACCTGTTTTCCAATGTTTTCATTCTTAGAAAGCGTGTTTATAAAACTGATGGAGATGCAAAAAGCATGCATTAAGCATGATCAGGATATGCACTTTCTGGGCCATCCTATTAACCAAATTCTATAGAAGCAAAATATTCAGGGCTAAAAGGAAAATCTGCACAAACTCAAAATTGGCACATCTGACTATACAATGTCAACTTCCTTTGTCACAGACTTATCAATTCCTTGCCAAACTGTTATAAAAACAAACCCCCTCTTTGTCACCATCAATTATATCAATAAAGCCAATATATCAAAACTACTGTAAATTCTAAATTATTGCGAAATATGCAACACGTTTATAAAAGCAAAAATTAAAACTAAAAAACAGGCTATTATTTGAACTTGGAATTATTTTTAATTATGGAATTTGCATAATTTCTTGTGTTTAAAATTTTTGATAAATTCCACTAATATTTGGTATTATGATCTTTTGAGCGGTTACTAACACTTTCCATACAATGTATTTTGGTTAGATAGTGTTGTGCGCGGCACAGTACATTCTATTGAAAAATACTATTTTCTTTGTAATAGAAAGTGTTGTGTGCAGCACAGAACATTTCAGTACAGAATAAACGTGGAATTTATTGAAATTTCAATAACAAGAAATCAAGCAAATTCCATAATTAAAAATAATTCCAAGTTCAAATAATAGCCTGTTACTTACATTTTGAAATTTGTTAAATAAACTAAAATATTGCAAAAAATTAAAATTGCATTTTAGTCTAAAATGACTAAATTGCAATAATAAATGCATGCAATAATTTCTAAAATAACAGTAATAACTCTTTCTTTTCCACCCTCGATTATATCATTATAACCTCTTTGCCACCCTCTAATATATCATTATAACCATTTACTTTCAATAAAGGGGATATTCACCTCCATCCAAGCAATTAATAACAAGAGAAGAATCTATTATTAGGATACATTATTGAATATGTCATGGTGACCTCTCTCATTTCTCATGCAAATAGCATGCAAACAAAACATGACAGTATCATAAGACTGTGGGTCACTGGGACAAATATGATAGGTACTAGACTTGCTACATGTCCCTTCCTAATTATTATTATTTTTTTCAATTTTGCCCCTTTAATAATTTTACTGCTATAACTAGGAGATTACAATTATACTGACATCTCCAAGGGCAATCAGTAGGCTGGCACTTATCAGTAAACATATAAATTAGTAAGAGAGAAATATTAGAAAGGGAATTGTAGCAAGTCTAGATAGGTACTTACGACTAGACTTGTAAAATGTCAACAAAAATTTAATATCATTAATAATTTATGTGTTAATATTGTACTCTTAAGTATTTATTATTGAAAAACTTTAATTTTAATTTTAAAGGTGACAGAGACCAAGAGAAAAAATAGAAAACTTCGATTAATTTTATTATTGGGTTGTCTTTTCTTTGATGTGAACATCTTACATTTGAAATAAAGGGAGACATGCAGTACGAATCAATAAGACAGCAATCTAACAGCAAAAACAAAATTTTATGGCTCAATTCTTTCTGTAAAAGTCATTATAAATAAAGTATAAATTTGAAAAATAATATTTAGAATGCAATCATCTTGAGCAATATTACTTAAAGCTTGTAGTTTTCCCCCTTTCATTTACTTATTAAAAGACAAATAATTTCTGTCTTCAATTCAAATTGAACAAAAGACTGTTAAAATAAAAGCAAATAGGGATTTTATTATAAATTACAAGTATCAAAGTGCCATAACTCTTGACTCACAGAACGACAAAAAGAAAATGATCAATATTGAATGTTAACTTAAAAAAAAAAGCTGTGTTAAACAATTCCAAAATTATTGCATGGATAAACTTTAGATGCCTTTTCCCAATCAATCAAGGACCATAACTCCTGCACAACAGATGTAAAGTTTGTCATCTGTAAACAACATATCAATAATCGAAAAGGAAATTTGATTGAAAGGTTTGCAAGTTTTTGCACAGAAAGAAGTAGCGCTGACAACTTGACCATCACAAATACATGGCAGGATTTCTTTTGGAAAACTGGGTTAGAAATCTGATATATTTTAATGTATTCTTATGAACAATACATATACATTTATAACAATCAAAAATACAAATTTGTCACTTTTCAATTTCACACATGGTGTGACATTTTATTATAAGCGCTACCCATTATAATTATAAAATATCAGAATAAATTTAGTACTTCTTCTATCTTGTCTCCAATGTCTAAATAAAATGAATAGATAGTGATGTTTTTTTCTTCTTTGTCTCCAAAACTAAGTTAATATAAAATATGACAACGTTTCTATGTCAAGTGTCACATTACTTTGACAATCAGTAATGATGTTAAGTTTCAGTTACAAACAAACCAGCTGTTTTTTTCCCCCTTGTTTGATCAGCCCTGTTAATGAATGATATATAACAAGTTATTGTCTATTGACCTGGTTTTCTGTGCAAAAAATAAAGGCTACCTTATTATATCTGATTCTGTTTATATATGGTATTTTATTCAGTTATTTTAACCAACCATAAGAACCGGAAGAGGAAGGAGGGCTTAGAGTTTCTAAAACTTCATAATCCTTCCACATGTTTAAGGTGGTTACCTAACACTACAGGGAGATAACTCTGTAAAATCAGTTAAACGTTTTAATTACGTTGTGTTGTTTAATAAGGGAATATTAAGCTTCTCAATGATCAAAATTAGTGTCTGTCAAACTGCTATATAACCAGTACAATTTTTCAGATAAAATGGTTGGTTCAATGTTTTTGAAATTTTTATATTTTTGTCATAGGGTCAAAGTAAATACTTTATCTAAATTTTATGAAAATTAAACGAGTCAAATTAATTTTAGTGAAAGTGTTGGGTACCACCTTAAAACATAAAAATAAGAAGATACAACTGGTTTGATTACCAATGAGACAACTTTCTACCACATACCAAATGACACAGAAAAATGGGTCACTGTACATTCTTCAACAATGAATAAAACCCATAATTGCCCATAGTTCGCTATAAAAAAACCCAAATGACAAATGATACAAATTTTCCTTTTCGTTTGTTGAGCTGTATTTTACTGTTGTTGAATTAACCGATCAATACAACAGTTGCATATTCTATTATTCATATTCATCAAACTCACTTGATTATTTCAACTATTTTTAAAATTAGGAAACAAGTTTGTTTTTTCAGGATTACCAATTTGAAGGAAGTAAGCTGAGTGTAGTGCTGACATAAAGACCTTTCATCACAATTTCTTTGCTGTATTAGAGATACAAGATTTTCAACTCTACTCCCACAGTTTATGACAAAACCATTTTTTTGCATGATAAACTGTCACTTTCAAAAAAGTGAAACAACACTATATTTTTTCCCCTTTAAAATAAATTGCAAATGTGTTGAACATGAATAGTATGGGTAATTTCAGCCCGATTTAGACACAGCCATTTCTCTAGGGATATAAATGACAAACTATCACCATCAAAAGCTGCAGGCCCTGTTACCGATTTATTACTTTGAATATGATGTCCTATTTATTGTACATCACCTTAATATGGTCATGTGGTTTATATAATAAGGTCACTTTTTCATTTGTGAGCTTCAAAATATAATGTGATGATATGTGTCATAAAAAGATGCCTAATTCATATTTTTCTGCTTATTTGTATGATGACTTGCTCCTTTTTTTTATTACATACTTCAAAAGAGTTATTTTTATGATATACATAAAATAATATTGATAAAAGGAATGGCTTTTTAAAAATTGCTTGAAAGTTAAAATAAAAAATATATTTCAGTTCTATTTCTACATTAAATAAATAAGAATGGCATGTGCTGTCTACACAATGAAGAGTAGAGTTTTGTTTTTGATTTAAGGTAAATCATGAAATCAGCTTATTGACAGAACCACCCTTTTGTTTTAACCTGTAATTATTTTTTTTTAGCTCTTCATCATCATCAGTAGTGGAAGGGGCATTAAAATTTACCCTTGTCCGACATATGACTGTAAAATGGTTTCCATTTTTTCTGATTTTAATTTGCCTGAACCAAATTCTATAAAACTTATACACAGTGCTTTATAACAACAAAATACATATCAAGTTTGAATTTGCGATGTGTCAATTTTACCAATGTGGAGTAATGCCCCTTTATTAAAATTGAGAATGGAAATGGGGAATGTGTCAAAGAGACAACAACCCGACCAAATAAAAAACAACAGCAGAGGGTCACCAACAGGTCTTCAATGTAGCGAGAAATTCCCGCACCCGGAGGCGTCCTTCAGCTGGCCCCTGAACAAATATATACTAGTCCAGTGATAATGAACGCCATACTAATTTCCAAATTGTACACAAGAAACTAAAATTAAAATAATACAAGACTAACAAAGGCCAGAGGCTCCTGACTTGGGACAGGCGCAAAAATGTGGCGGGGTTAAACATGTTTGTGAGATCTCAACCCTCCCCCTATACCTCTAACCAATGTAGAAAAGTAAACGCATAACAATACGCACATTAAAATTGAGTTCAAGAGAAGTCCGAGTCTGATGTCAGAAGATGTAACCAAAGAAAATAAACAAAACAAGTGAAACTGCGAGCTACTGCTCACTGATGATACCCCCGCCGCAAGTGGATAATATTAATAGTGTAAAAATATGCAAGTGTTCGGTAAACAGGAAGTTGTCGAGTGATGAATCTGAAAACGCATCACACGGTATAGCTGACTTATAAAAATCCTGAAACCAAATTTCAGAAATCCTTGTATTGTAGTTCCTGTAAAAAATGTGACGAAAATTTTCAACTTGGTTATCATGTGTAAAATCATACAAGTGTTCGGTAAACAGGAAGTAGTCGAGTGATGAATCTGAAAACGCATCACACGGTATAGCTGACTTATATAAATCCTGAAACCAAATTTCAGAAATCCTTGTATTGTAGTTCCTGAGAAAAATGTGACGAAAATTTTCAACTTGGCTATCATGTGTAAAATCATACAAGTGTTCGGTAAACAGGAAGTTGTCGAGTGATGAATCTGGAAACGCATCACACGGTATAGCTGACTTATATAAATCCTGAAACCAAATTTCAGAAATCCTTGTATTGTAGTTCCTGAGAAAAATGTGACGAAAATTTTCAACTTGGCTATCATGTGTAAAATCATACAAGTGTTCGGTAAACAGGAAGTTGTCGAGTGATGAATCTGAAAACGCATCACACGGTATAGCTGACTTATATAAATCCTGAAACCAAATTTCAGAAATCCTTGTATTGTAGTTCCTGAGAAAAATGTGACGAAAATTTTCAACTTGGCTATCATGTGTAAAATCAGACAAGTGTTCGGTAAACAGGAAGTTGTCAAGTGATGAATCTGAAAACGCATCACACGGTATGGCTGACATATATAAATGTTGATACCAAATTACAGAAAAGGTGGATGTGTAGTTCCTGAGAAAAATGTGACGAAAGTTTCATGGGACGGACTGACTGACGGACTGACGGACGGACGGACGGACGGACGGACTGACAGACAGAGGTAAAACAGTATACCCCCCCTTTTTTAAAGCGGGGGTATAATGACAATAATACATAAATAACAACAGACTACTAGCAGTTAATTGACATGCCAGCTCCAGACTTCAATTAAACTGACTGAATGATTATGATTTCATCATATGAACATCAGGCACAATCCTTCCCGTTAGGGGTTTAGTATCATACCATCATAACATATATGAGAAGAACATAACCTGTCACATTACTTCATTATGCAAGCAGGGCATTTATCTGTGTCCCATGGACACATTCTCCATTTTATTCTTAAGAGGATTCAAATCAATCACAAAATGTGTTGTTAGTGTTTACTTTTGAAGAGAAATTGGGTCAAAACATAAGTCTCTATGCATTATAATGTTGGATAAAACTTGAGAATTCACAAATATCTAAAATTACTTAATCTTGACGTAAATTTTTATATGCCCTGAAAATCCTAATTTTCTACTATTCACTATCCACAAAGTAGATATGACCGGTTTATATGTTATCAGTACATAGATGTCCAACCTCGATTCTTGTGGTGTCCCAAAAGTGAATGATTAGTTAGATGACATATACTATTAGAAATTATTCATTGACATGATGATACACATCCTATTGTCAGATAAACACCTATCATTAAATTTATAGTAAAATCAGGAGATGACTCTTATTTAACATCCTTACAGGAGGGGGTGGGTGATTTGAGGTAATATGAACCTTGATGTATTTGTGACAGCCTATTCTGATAGTGGGCAAACTTGAATCCATTTTCATCTATTATCATTAATGTCTTTTAAGGCATTTAAAAGTCTTGAGTTTGACAAAACTTACATGGACAAAGTGTGATTCCTATAAACCTCTCCTCCTATTAAATTTCCAAGGGAGGTTATCAAAGACTTCAGCCCTTTTTCAAAAAAGGTGAAACTATGTTCAAGTCATAAGCCTAAGATCATTTTTAAGTTTGACATTACTTGGGTCATGATTAATGAAAATCTAACATTGAGTATCAAATATATCTTGACAGATTTTTTCTTCTTCATAATTATTATCTCCAATTTATTAACAAGCAGTGGCGGATACAGCCATTTTAAAAAGGGGGGGGGGGTTCCCAACCCAGAGTAAAGGGGGGTTCCAACTATATGCTCCCATTCAAATGCATTGATTGGTCAAAAAAAAAGGGGGGGGGGTCCAACCCCCGGAACCCCCCCCTGGATCCATCACTGACAAGACTTGATAGACAACTTATAACTGCTGGCCTTAAAGGTCGACAGACTTAAACATTGACTTCAGGAATTTCCAACATTGTTTCCTGAAGAAACAAAGATAATGTCTAAATAGAAAGGCCAGTTTTGTGTAAAATAATTGGAAGCATGTAATATCACAAATCAATTTCCAATCTCTATTCGCTTTCATAAACAATCGGAGATAAATCATTTGTTAGAAACAAAAATCCACCTTACAACTGCTGTTATTTCTGGAAATCCCATGCCATCTAAAATATCATGCAATCTATTTAATGAAAGTTTCTTGGCAAAGATGGAAATAGATTACACTAATTATCAATTTCTTTGATCAGTGAAGAATTTCACATTTGATGGAAGGATTGACATTAATATTGGCAAAAAATAAAATATTGCTGGCACTGATGAAAATGGTGTCAGTTATATAACTAATGGAATAATTTATATAAAGGTGGGTTAAATTTAGGATAATGAACCACATATTAGATACTTTTGTGCTGAATTTCCAAATGCTTTTTGAATAATAAAGCTTCTGTCAATTTTCATAAAAATTTGGCATTGCCTCAAAGAAATCTTTTGTGCATGCTTTTCATCTATCTATAATCATGAAAATGCAGAAAGCTTTATTCCTCTCTTAAAGGAAATACAATGAATTTATTATAACTTAGAGGGGCCCAGGCAGTGGTAGCCAAGTGGTCTAAGTTAAGTCTAACTACTGTCTAGCCACTGTCAACACAGAGTTTGTTAGCTCAAATCCAGCATTCTGCAGGGGGGCTCAACTCATATCTTAGTTGACTAGGATTGTCAGTTTTTTCTACCAAAGATTGAACCTCTGGGCTGTCCAGCTTCCTCTACCAATAAAACTTGTCACCACAAAATTGAATCATAGTGCTAAAAGTGGCATTAAACACCCAAATCAATCAATAGTTTGACTTTGTGAAGAATCATTTTTGGTAGATGAAACTTATTGTGTTGTTGTTTCATGAATATTACGATACATATCTTTATTTATTCATACTTAATAGTAACTAACTGCAAGTGAATGGCTAGAAAATGGCCTAACAACAAGTAATTTTAAAGGACCTTTCAGTTCAGAATTAAGCCAAATACAGAAGGTCCACCTCCTACTGAGAGATTTAAAGTTTTTATCTTGTGATTCAATAGGTGCAACAATGTGCATGGGTATATATAAGACAAAGGATACTATTAGTTTAGTATAACATCGATATAAATATGATACCTTTCAACTGGAAAGCAAGGATGACTTATAAACTTTTCAATAAATGCAAATGTATTTACTGTCAGTTGGACTAATATAGCCAAAAGGTGAACTTAACCAATTTTTGTCAGAATACGCTATACGTCTATCTACATGATTTATTACTGTTATTTTGGATTCAGATATAAGTCATTTCAAGGGACCCTTGCAAGGGATCTTAAGACTAAATTTCTTTTTTAAATATATTAATATTTCATTACATTTTTTTATATATTTCCAGATAAAAATATAAAAAAAATCACATATCTAATTATCAATTTCCACAAGTGTATTTAAATATGACTTTTACATTGTTAATAAATATGGGCAACCCCAATGAACTTAGTTAACAAATAAACAAAAAGGTCAAGGCCAGTAGGTGTAGCTATACATCAATATCTAAAATACATTTGCGTGGTACTTATTAATATCAGTTACCTTGTGTTCATATATTTGTGTTCAAAAATGATTTTGTATACCTTTATCAAGTAAAAATTCTTCAGATAACATAATCTTCTGGAAATGATATGGGTATATATAATATTTGGATATATAAAGAAGTTTGGACCAAAAGGTATATAGAATGACGTCAAAGATAAAAACTCACCAAGAACTTTGAACAATACAAATGGCTTAAAGTATTTCATAAATTATAAAATGTTGGACATTTATAAATTGACCAGACCATGTTAAGATCTCTAATCGGATATTTGATAAGAACCAATTGTGCTAAGTCACTGGTCAGAAATTCCTATAAGTAACTTGAGTACTGGACAAAAGCCATGTCCAGAAAATAATGAGACCTAATTTAGCTACAAAGAAGTCCATTTGAAATTTATGTGACAAGTTTGATAAAGCGCCCACGATACTTAATCTTACATCAAGTACTCTCTACAAAAAGTACTCTTAAAATCAAATTATTTAAATGTCACCGAATATTTTTAAAATGTTTAACATAAATAAGCTTTCAATATATAAACTGGTTCACTAACAATGAAATCTATTTTGAGAAGAAGATTCATATCTTAAAATCATTATTTTATTTAAATGAAAAGAAACAAGAAACAAGTCTCTTATTTTTTCATTGGATTGCAATCTCTTTAACATCCCCCCTTTTTCTTTTCTTTCTCTTACATTTATATGCAAAAGATCAGGAAAGTCTATAACATGTTAGGACAATGATGATTTTTTTTCAGAGAAAATTTACAATGTGTGTTTGAAATCTCAGAAAGAGTGGCGCTAGAAATGGTAAGAATTTTGAAATGGTCAGAGGGTCGTATAAATATATGCCATTGTATACTAGAACAATTATCATATCTAAAAGCGCAAAATAATCTGTTCAAAATATATTAACTTAATACTGTCAAGTATGTTGAACTCTTTTCGAATTGACATGTTTCAAAAAGAACATCCTTATACCTCCCATCAGGTAACGGGAAGTCCTATATCAACTTGTACTAATTTGTTTACTAATATCCAAACTTTTGACCTTAGGGCAGGTTTAATCGGTACTTTGATAGTGGACTCTTCAATAACAAAAACAAATTACGCCTGTTTTAATATCATGGGACTTGACCGAATTCCTTAAAAATTTGGCTACTGACATGCAAGAATGAACTATAAAAAATAAGGAAATTTTTATATTTCAAATCATTGAATGAAACTTGTGCATATAAAAATTCAGCTAATGATATGCAGAAATGAATTCCTATCACTAGTGAGAAATCTAACAAATAAAATCAGTGAATGAATATAGTACAACTTAAATTTCGGCTACTTAGTAAAACTAGCAGGTATGCAAGAATAAATTCCTGTCAACAATGAGGAAATTTTTTATTGACAAAATCGGTGAATGAAACTTAATTTGAGCATCTATTTATAGCAGGAACAATAAACAACAGTACTTCTAACGTGTCTATATTTAGTCCTATATTATTGACAGCGCACACTTCATAAAGTATATTTAATGGCTTTAATTTTTCCCTTCAATACCTTTTCTATTCTAGAACATAAACCAGGACATTGTGATCTCAATAATCTCTACAGATCTATTACTAATGGACAAAATATTGATTTGACCTTCACACAATATTGGAAATGAAAAATTATATATCTTTTTAGAAGCAATTTGCCTTCTGAATTTTGTACAATCATGGCATGGACTATATCCTAGCGAGTTTAATTATTTGTCACATTTATATATAAAAAAAAATTTCCAATATAATTTGAAAAAAAGTAGAGAAGACATGCACCATTGTGTAAATAATCATTGCTGGTCTATCTTGACAGATTTCAGTTTCTGAAAGGTTTTTAACAAATGGACTGAAACCCTAGCTACCATTGAATACAGAAAATTTTTAAATTCATGAATTATAAATGTTTTTGAAATAATATACACTAAAGCATATAAAACTGTTTTTGAAATAATATACACTAAAGCATATAAAACTTGTGAATGATACATATAAACTGTTGACACAGAAATATTTCTGGACTTGATGTAATTTATAGAACAACACAATTTCTAAAATTAAAATGGCAGTACTATTTAAAACATGTAAACTCTCCAAAACATTTAGTCATTGAACCATGAAGAAAGGTGCAGGGCCATATAACCTCAGTGGAAATGAGAAATGCAAAAATTAAAACAACCTCGTACTAAATACCTTCATCATTTTCATTGACTTATCATAAGATTCCATATAACCTCATATTTTAATTGGGCTTTGCTCATTGATGAAGGCCCTACAGTGAGCTAATAGATGTTAATTTCTGTGTCATTTGGTCTCTTGTGAAGAATTGTTTTATTGGCAATCAAACCAAATCTTTTTTATATTTAAAGTCAGCTATTTTATATGTCCCAGCTATTAAATGTTCATACAAAGATATATTTCTTTGAAATCAAACTTAACTATCAAAGATATTAACTGATTAAAACTGTAAATGACCTTGACCATAAAACAGAGTTATTTATATTAAATAGTTTTTAATTTTCTCCTTCATTTCCTGCAGATGTTACAATGTACATATTAAGTAAGTTCAAAAGTTCAGTGGAAGCAATTTACCTTGAAAAAGGAAATATTATTTCTGTTTTTGGTATGATTTCCTGCTTTTAACAACTACCTCCTTTAGCTAACATGTGAGGTGAAACCAGCATGTTTGACAAGTTTTAAAGAAAAGACTAACTAGTACACATTTTTGTTTAGGGGCCAGCTGAAGACCACCTCCGGGTGAGGGATTTTCGTGCTGCATTGAAGACCTATTGGTGGCCTTCAGCTGTTTTCTGCTTTTTGATCTGGTTGTTGTCTCTTTGACATATTCCCCATTACCATTCTTAATTTTGACTGGAATTATGATTCAAGAATAATATTTTCCCTTGTTGGTACATGTACAGATTTTTTTTAACATTTTAAATGTATTTCAATTTAATTGATAAATTATATTTAGTAGGTATTTTTTAACTTTGTCACTAGTTATCAAAAGTACCAGGATTATAATTTAGTACGCCAGACGCGCGTTTCGTCTACATAAGACTCATCAGTGACGCTCATATCAAAATAGTTATAAAGTCAAACAATACAAAGTTGAAGAGCATAGAGGATCCAAAATTCCAAAAAGTTGTGCCAAATACGGCTAAGGTAATCTATTCCTGGGACAAGAAAATCCTTAGTTTTTCGAAAAATTCAAAGTTTTGCATCAGGAAATTTATAAAAATGATCACATTATTGATATTCATGTCAACACCGAAGTGCTGACTACTGGGCTGGTGATACCCTTGGGGACGAAACGTCCACCAGCAGTGGCATCGACCCAGTGGTGTAAATAGTTATCAAAAGTACCAGGATTATAATTTAGTACGCCAGACGCGCATTTCGTCTACATAAGACTCATCAGTGACGCTCATATCAAAATAGTTATAAAGTCAAACAATACAAAGTTGAAGAGCATAGAGGATCCAAAATTCCAAAAAGTTGTGCCAAATACGGCTAAGGTAATCTATTCCTGGGACAAGAAAATCCTTAGTTTTTCGAAAAATTCAAAGTTTTGTATCAGGAAATTTATAAAAATGATCACATTATTGATATTCATGTCAACACCGAAGACTACTGGGGTGGTGATACACTCGGGACGAAACGTCCACCAGCAGTGTCATCGACCCAGTGGTGTAAATAGTTATCAAAAGTACCAGGATTATAATTTAGTACGCCAGACAAGCAACATTTCAAATTTTTGATGTTATCAAAAAATTTATGCATTGCTATTTTCAGTAATCCTGAATCATATCTTGTGGTTTAACACAGCCTCTTTGTAGCAATTTATAGTTAACAAGTTATATCTAAGATACAGAGAACATTAAAATTGAGGTTATCTGTTATAAATGTCAGCATAGTTTCTTCATCATTCATGGAAGGTTTTTCTAATTTGTTATATTGTTTATTGAAGAAAATTACAATACAAGCCTTAGCCTTTCAAAAAGGGCTAGTCGACTCTTAGCTGATGAAAATGGAAAGTGCTCTCGCTTTGTAGATTTATTCATTTACTAGAATAGCCATGTGCATCAATCAACAAATTTTACCACACACGTGAGGTCACACGCTATGAAGTAGTATATATCGTTTAACGTTGTTGTTTACGAAACTCCAGAAGATTCGACTATTTATAGATAAAAGTTACCTGTGTACCAATATCATGAATATGCATGATTAATGACCTGGCAAAATCTAATTGCTAAAATAGAGAGGACAAATCCGATACTCTACGGGATTGAAGGACATTTACTAGGTTTGGATTGTCCTAACCAATCAATAAACTTTGATTATTCACGTCTCGTAATATCTTCCAATCAGGTGGCAAGATAACAAAATTATATTTTAAGCTCTGACAGCATCAATTGATGATTTGATGGTAGCAAAAACTGGTTTACTGGCTCCCTAATGCAATTTGCCAGAGAGCTTTAAATACAATACAGTTATCTCCTAAATAGTGATAAATTACACAAAACAAAATTGCCTTATCATAACTAAAGATTCATCAGAAAAATAAATAGCCAAGTATAAACATGTATCCATCCTAGATGAAATAAAATGACACTCTTAATCAGTCAACCAGTGAGGTATTCTATATCAACTTTCAACTTGATAACCCACATATAGAGATAGGATAACCCTCACACTTCTTTGTTTACATACATGTCCAAATATGATAAATTATTGTGAAATAAATATTCAAGGCAACAAAAGTGCATTTCGTATGAATAAAAGGAGAGGTGAGATACAAAAAAAATCTAACAAGATAGCCTTGGCCATCCTATCTACACAGAAATTTACAGGTCAATATATATAGTCTTCAACAATGGAAAACTTTCTATACAATATTTTTGTCAAGTTAAAAAAATCACCTGAGTATATGAATGAAGTCATCAAATTTTATTTATCAGATTCAAGGTTGCACATAGGCGGATCCAGGGGGGGCCCTGGGGGACCTGGGCCCCCCCTTTCGTGGGAAAAATTTGGTTGATTATATAGGTAATCACTGAAGCATGACTGGAGCGGGCCCCCCCTTAGGGAAAGTTCTGGATCCGCCACTGTTGCATGACAATATGTAATACAGATTTGCAATCAGGACAATTTTTGTTATAACATGAGCAACACGACGGGTGCCACATGTGGAGCAGGATCTGCTTACCCTTCCGGAGCACCTGAGATCACCCCTAGTTTTTGGTGGGGTTCGTGTTGCTTATTCTTTAGTTTTCTATGTTGTGTCATGTGTACTATTGTTTGTCTGTTTGTCTTTTTCATTTTTAGCCATGGCATTGTCAGTTTACTTTCGATTTATGAGTTTGACTGTCCCTCTGGTATCTTTCATCCCTCTTTTAGTACACCACAATCCCCCTCCTTTCTTATCCAGTTGTCATATGACAAAAATAGTGTCTAACCGTTTTTTCATAGATATAAATTTTCATGGATTGACGATATTTTAAAATTTCCTTGATATTTGATTTCACGGATTATCCAGACATGCAATCATAAAGGAAATTTAAGTACTTGGTTAACATTTAAATTTGTGGTTTACCACAAACCCATGAAAATTGGTACTATGAATTCATTAATATTCATGGGATACTAATTTTTGATGATTTTGTGGGTTTAGGTGAACCACAAATTTTAATACTCAATGAAGAAGGAAATTTTTATAAGACTGCAGACATTGGAAAAACCAAATATCCATGAAAACACAATTTTTTTACTATTTTCGAAAATAATAGCACCCACCAAAAATAATCCACAGTATCCCACAAATAATATAAAAATCCACAGTATATAACAGAAATAAAAATAATCAGGTTTTAGCCTCCATTTTCTACATAAGAAAATGTCTGTACCAAGTCAGGAATATGACAGTTGTTATCCATTTGTTTGGTGTTTGACCTTTTGATTTTGCCATTTGATTAGGGACTTTTTGTTTTGAATTCTCATCGGAGTGTAGTATTTTAATGATTTTACTTTTTAAAGCACTTACATTTACTATCCGGAATCTCAGATATCTTTATCCTATTGAGAGACAGACTGACTTCAAATCTATATGTATGTTCAATGGCACGGCTGAATGGGTAATGGCGATCAGTTCTTCTTGTGATGACCAAAGCATCATTGAACAGGAACAGACCCAGCATCTCTTGGTGTTGGAAGGCTCTGAAAACAAAAGAACAAAAAATATAGTAAACAATTAACTAAAACTTAATTGGGCTCTGAAAATACTTCAATGAAAATAAAAAATGTTTGGATTACACACACATACAGTTAGAGGCATTTTCTATATTTATTTGCATTACTGGTCTTAAAAGTTTTTTTTTAACTATGTAAACATAAAAATTAACATATTTAGTGTTTGAAATAAAAAAAAAATATGCTCTGAACAATTCAAGTAAAACCGAATAGCTGCAAGAAAAAACTAGTTGCCATCCATGATTTGGGGTGTTATGACCATTGGTGCCAAATCTGTATGAGTTTGGGTATATTTATAGATCACAGGTGATGGTACAAATTGCATACATTTTCTGACATTTATTTAATACTGTCTGTGATAAAAAATGAATTCTCAATGAAATTTGACAAAGCATAAACACTCTTTTTCAGTTAATTTTACATTGAAGAAAAATTTACAATTAAAACAGTTTTTTTCTAAGTTAACATCATATTTGGGCCTTGGTTTTAAATTTGAAAATTAAACTATCTGATATGAGGAATAGTGTATCATACTTGGTGCAGTGGTAGAACATGCAGACTCTATATATAATTTGTTGTTATTTATAAAGGAACAACTGTTTCAGTCAGTAAACACTTTAACCCAAATTGACTAATGTCAATAATGACAATTTTCTACAGATAAGCCAAGCATACATCATTCCTCCATCTATTCCACTTATTTCTAATTTACTAAGCAGATCAATTCCCCCCTTCATATCAGTACATCAATTCATCTATATATATAATCATCTCTCAAGATTTATGATCAACTGTGGCTAATTGTACTTTAAAATCTTATACTGGTTCTAAAGCATTAGGAGCCAATATTACTGTGATAATTGGTAATATAACCTCATTGTTTTAAAGTATGGCTAACCTGTGTGCACCTCTAAGCAAGGAGGGAATATAACTGTAATAATTAGTAATATAACCTCCTTGTTCAAGTATGGCCAACCTGTGTGTACTTCTTTAATTGAAAATTCATGATCAATCTCTTCTTCATTCTAATTATAGGACAGATTATCTTTTCAGTAAATTATGGACTAGACAACAAATACCACTTTGATTTGGAAAGCTAGACAATAACATTCAGTATCAAAGGGATTGGTTGACCAGATGTGATTTAATTAACAAGAAAAGATTGTTTGACCAGGGCAATTATCTAGCCTCTGATGATACAAATCTAAAAAAGACTGACAATACTGTTAAAACTGTCCTTTCAGAAATAGATTCTGGCGAAATACAACACAAACTTGAAATAAAAAAGTTTTTAAATTCACAGCACTATACTTAAATCTCCAAGCAAACATCTTTTTGGATACTGGCTGTTGCTATATATCTAAATATTGATATCAATATATGCATAACAAAAAACAAGCTAAATTTTGTAGTTCTCGTTACATGTAAGAAGTTTGAAGGTCTATAGAGGAAAATGTTGGGAAAAAACTTGATTTACCTGTAAATATGAAAACTGAAATCTGACTTCTATGGTGTTTAAGAAATAAAGAATCTTGTAATCTTTAATCTTGACTTCATATGGATATAACTTAGGGTTATTCAATTCAAAATTCTTTTTTGATTTTAGTTTTATTTATTTTTTTGGTCAGACCAAATCAACCTTTTTCCCCCTCAACTATTTCAACTGCATCTGCCGGTTTGCTGTTAGTTTATGTAAATTCTACACATTAGGTTAAACTAATATGTACTTCCTACATTAAAGTTAGGCTAAACATTTTATTACATTTCTAATAACACACTGAAGCCAAATGTTATATAGAAAGTAAGTCTGCAAAAATAATTTACATCTGTTCAAATTCAAAAAAATTGATCAAGATAAATCATAGTCAGCTTTTTAGAGGCATCAAAGCAATAAAATACCTACTTACACATGTTTCTATCATTCAAATAGATCTTTAAAAACAATATTTCGCATAGCTTGGAGCTCAGCCATCTCTATGAGAGCACATCATTACAATGATGGGAAAATTTTGTAAAATTTCTATTTCATGGTCGCTACTAAAAAATGGAATGGAGTAAGGGAATATGACTCTAGAACAGCATTACGGCCATATTTTCATTGTGCCAAAGCCTGAAATTTAGTTGATGATTGCTGTCTGCCATGATTGTTTCAAAATAAATCCAGTCTATTGTTTACATTACTGGTATTTAATTGTTTCCCATTTAATCATCTTAGCCTTTTAAAGCTTAGTAAACAATAGGAGTAGTAGCAGACCTATAGTTGTTCACATCCTCATCTTTTGGTCTTTGATGGATAACTGTTTCATTGGCAATAAAACAACATCTCAATATTTTATAATTGATATCAATAATACCCAATATCAATAATTTCATAGAAAGCATCCATAAAAATTATGCTGTGAAATTAATAATTTGTTTCTTCATGCACAATTTTAGGTGAATTCCATTCCATTTTCTTATCATTCTTATCATCTGGTGGATCCAGAACTTTTCATAATGGGGGGCCCACTCCAGTCATGCTTCAGTGATTCCCTATATAATCAACAAATTTTTTTCCACGAAAGGGCCCCCCCCCCCCCTGGATCCACCTGTGATTGATGTGCTATCCATTCCAATTTCTGTTCAGAGTTTTAGTATTAGCCTACAGATTATATAATATATCTCCTTATAACAGACAACATATCAAATTGTTTATAATTGCTTCCCAAGATTTGCCTTCTTGAGTGAATTAAGTTGTTCTTCTGGTTAATTTGAGTTAATGCAAAGATGCTCTTGGTACTGTAAGGGGATGATGACTTAAAGCTGTATTATTTGTCTGTCAAACACTACAGGTACACTGCAGGATGATTTTTAAAAGCAATAACCATTTGTCTGTCAAACTCACTATAAACTTATATTTATACATTCTGTAAAGTACTAGTCAACTTAACACCTCATACATTGCTAACTGTTTGTAAAATCGGTAATAAGTGCGTTTAGAAAAGCACTCACTAGTTCCACAGTAATTAAACTGGTTTTAAATTTAGTTTTGCACATTCCAACTTTAAAGCCAAAATGTTGCTCATGCAGGCCTGAAAATTACATAATTTAATACTGGTGGTTAATCATGAAGACTGCGTTGCAGGTCCTTCAGGACTGATCTTTTAAGTTTATTTATTTGGGAAGTTAAATATTACTTTTCTGTTCAATTGTACAGCAGCATTTTTATACTCATTGAAAACAAGAGCCTGCTTGGAGTAAAACACCTTAACAGAATTTTCATTTTAAACATTTGCTCAGTTGTGATTTTATCTTTGAAATTCTATTTTCAAAACAAAGTGTGATTTTGCAACAGAATAGTTAACCTAAAAAATGTTTTTAAATCAAATTGTGTAAATTTCTAAATTTAAAGTTGCAACCTTATAATTATATATCCCCATTTTCAATGCTGGCAAATTACAAAGAATAAGAGATCAGCTGTAACCTTTGATAAACTCAATTTTCCTTCTTTTTAAAAACATTAGAATGATAACCAACTGATATATTATCAATACTTTTCATTACAATTTCAGAAAGTGATGACTATAGAATGCCATCATCCCATTTCTCTAGATCTTATCTTACATTTTGATGATAAAAAGTATTGGAAAAATAATAAACTTCTACTTAAATTGATATCAAATTAATCATAACTGATAACTGTCTACAGTAAAACTGAAGAGGAATGTCTTTTTTTGTTTTTCAATTTTGATGAGATTTTAAGATGGTACCAGCAGGGTTTGTAATCTGCTAAGAAAAAGTGTGCCACCTGTACAAGTATTTACAGTAGATGCAGTTTAAATAAAAATAACAATCAGGTGGGTATTACTATTGCATGTCCCCATGCTTTATAACAAATGGCAAGCAGTCTTTTGTTTCTTGGTCCTGCGTCCACAACTGTACAATGTGTACCATGTTAAAAGATTTTTTTGTATCTGTGGTTCTGCATTTGATGCAACTGTCATACAAGGAAAGGTTTAGTGCTATAAAACCAGGTTCAATCCACCATTTTCTACAATTGAAATTGCCTGTACCAAGTCAGGAATATGAAAGTTGTTGTCCATTCGTTTGATGTGTTTTTTCATTTGATTTTGCCATTTGATTAGGGACTTTCCGTTCAGTTCAGTATTTTTGTTAATTTACTTTTTCTGAAAGAATACAAAAGCTTTAAGCTAGTGTGCCATGTGGACAAAATAATTGTGTGCATGGCCATTTACCAGTGTAGCTTAAAGGCAATTATTTCAGCGAGCTGGAACGAAACAATGTCAAGATGCATTTGTACTTCTACTGATATCTTATACAGATCATTTTGCCTAAGTCAATACCCTTCAGAGTAATAAATCTGACAGCCATTAAATTGTGCAAATTCTTAGAAAATTGCATTACATGCAATCAAAGAAAAAGATTTACGCACCATCAAAAATAATTGAAAGATCTGATTCTAATTGGATAAGCAGAAAAACAATAGACCAATAAAGCATTTCTAACCTTTTTCTATATGATGTGTAAAAGCAACACTTATTAAAGAACAAAGATATTGTCAAGATGTTTGACTTTTTAGTAATCATTTAAATGACCTTCAGTACTTCAAAGTAATAACATTTTATTTTTTCTATACATTATTCATTAAGGTATGACGTTTGTAATGAGAAAATATTCATCATTTTTAATTTTTATTCAAATCTGTAAACAGTTTTGAAAAATTATGCCTCAAACAATTGCTTAAATTGATACAAAGAAAGATACATAACTTTCCTTGTCAAATTGAACCCCTCTTGAAAATTAATTAGCTATAACCTCCTGGACCAAAGTAAACCAAGTCATGTATCTTGGTCATTAATGGGGCACACATCATCAAATTTCATTTGATAGAAGTTTAAAAGTATATATTCTGTAACTTTAGGCTATTATAAACTTCTAGCCTTGACACTGAATGCCCTTGAGTAGTTCAGGTGTGATCACTTTGCCATTTCATATTTTCACTTGGCAATGAAATACTTATCTTTCATACAGTGTTCTTATTGTGAAGTCTGTTTTAATGTTTTAATGTTTTCAAATGTTTAAAACACTCATCCCTTAAATTTGTCAAATTTTGAGAATGAGACCAAGTTTGATTTGGGAGTTACATGATTTTATATACTGCTGTACAAATAATAAGTTCAGATGAATACAATAACCTTAAATAATGTTTTTTATTACTAAAAAATCATTACAAGACTAAAAGTGCTACCTTAATGAAATAGGTCTCCATGTGCAAACTTATAGAGAAAATCGGAAAAAATTGTCAGTAATTATAATTCTAATAATTGCTTTTTTCTTCTTTTTGTAGAGGGGTTCATCTTCTCTGAACAACGTCTCCTAGAATAATGATCAAATGTATTTGAAAGGCATCCAGTTATTCATTCTCTATCAATGTGGTACAAGTAACTCGAGCCAAATTTTAATCAATGTCCAAAAAAATCTGAAGACAGACACACATGTTCTGATAAAAGAAAGGCACAACTAGATAAGGCAGTAACCTTACATGTAGGTATTTAAAGTAAAGTTCATGATTCAGCATCATTTATTTCAGGGACAGACAGTACAACAACCTTTTAAACAAAGCACCAAAGGTTACAATACTACCTACTAATTTAAAGAAAACACTCTCAATAATTATAGTTCACAAAAATGACAGAGTTCGTGATACAATGTAAAACTTTAGCCATCAGCAAAAACGTTTGATAGCTTATTATTACTCTTAACAAATGGTAGGTCATTGATCACTTTAAGTTACCTATCACCAATATGTATTTAAAATTTATCATTCCTTAACCTTGAAGCATTTCTCAACTGAATTTTATAGTTTGTTCTAATATTGTGCGGTTAAACCACTGTTCAAAGTTAGGGAAGGGAATTGGGTGTGTGTCCACAAACATGCTTATATAATTAATCTTGCTACATTCTGTAATGTGCCTTAATCCCAATTCAGGAGCCTGTCATTGAGTGGTTGTTGTAAAATTGTTGCTGTATACCATACATGTTTTAAGCTTTTTTGTTTTGTACATAAAAGAATAAAATTGAGAATGGAAATGGGGAATGTGTCAAAGAGACAACAACCCGACCAAATAAAAAACAACAGCAGAGGGTCACCAACAGGTCTTCAATGTAGTGAGAAATTCCCGCACCCGGATGTGTCCTTCAGCTGGCCCCTAAACAAATATATACTAGTCCAGTGATAATGAACGCCATACTAATTTCCAAATTGTACACAAGAAACTAAAATAAAAATAATACAAGACTAACAAAGGCCAGAGGCTCCTGACTTGGGACAGGCGCAAAAATGCGGCGGGGTTAAACATGTTTGTGAGATCTCAACTCTCCCCCTATACCTCTAACCAATGTAGAAAAGTAAACGCATAACAATACGCACATTAAAATTCAGTTCAAGAGAAGTCCAAGTCTGATGTCAGAAGATGTAACCAAAGAAAATAAACAAAATGACAATAATACATAAATAACAACAGACTACTAGCAGTTAACTGACATGCCAGCTCCAGACTTCAATTAAACTGACTGAAAGATTATGATTTCATCATATGAACATCAGGCACAATCCTTCCCGTTAGGGGTTTAGTATCATACCATCATAATCTGCTTTTTATATCTTTCTATACAGTATGGGATTTAGGGCTGTTCGGTAAAGTTAGTATATGGTCTCTTTTGGAAAGTTGTCTGATGCCAATCATACCACATCTTCTTATTTTGAAAGAAATTATATGATTCTTCATCAATACATATCCATTACAAATATCTACCAAACTGAGCAATTTTGACAATTTTGAAAAACAATAAAGTAAATTTATGCAATCTTTCAACTTTTAAATCTTGAAGGATAAAGAGATGAAGAGATGTATATGATTAATAAGACAATAACCCAATTACAAAAGACATACAATGTTAACAATGAAAATATACGAAAACCCTTCAGTAAAGACATATACACCTTATTGCTATTTGTAAATCTGTCTGGGTTGACCTGAGAATCTGCTCTGCTTGAACTGTTGATGTCATATAACAATCATTTTTCTGTTGCAGCATCAGATAATTTGTATTATCGCTATTTTGTGCATTTTTCGTTTGATCTTTTTTTGTGATAATTTTCATATCATGCTACTTGCTTGAGATGGAAAAATTATCGCTAGAAACTAAGCAGACACGTGGCATTGCTAACGAAATTGACATGAAATTGACAACGTCGTCATAGGTAAAATAGCGATAAACAGATTATCATTGGTCATCTCAACTCGATTGCCTTTCTCGCTTTCGCCATCCCGGCTCAAGCGAGAAAATCAATCTCGTTGAGATGATCAACGATAATCTATAATTATGATGTCAAAATTTTAAGGAAACCTTTGTGATGTCTAGTAATGGCGGGCAAATAGAAATAAGGTCACTGTGTATTGCATATACATTTTGTACTTCAAAACCATTTGAAATAGACAATTATATTTTGTGTAGTAGTTATTTTTTTGGGTCAACTAAGGTGCTTAACCATGTTTGCCTCATCCTCATCCTTTCAGGCAAGTGCAACAACCCAAAATAGACAATGATGTGAAATAATATTCCTCTTAAAATAATTCAAAGAAAACATACATGGTTATCTTATGGAATTAATATCTGTGTTGAATATCAATAGATAGTAATGGAAAAACAATCATATAGCCATCAGCAACTCTAAACTGGGAGTTCAATAGTCTGTTTTACGTCATGTTCAGCTCTCAAATATAAACTTATATAGAGAAACATCTAACAAATTTTTTTGTGAAAATGACTACGGTAAGGTCAAGTCTATGTATAGGCTTTGCTCATTGTTGTGAGCCGTACGGTGACCTATAGTTGTTAATTTCTGTGTCATTTTGGTCTCTTGTGGACTGTAGTTGTCTCATTGGCAATCATACCACATCTTCTTTTTTATACTGACAGTTTGAATTTTCCTTTTTAAAAATCTGGAAAAATGGTTGCAACAATTATCCTTTAGTGTACTTTTAGTCAGGTTTCAAGGTAAAACCAGCCTTTAGCTAAGTATATCAATTTATCAATGTCACGAAATTTATAGATTTAAGTTTAACAACCGGTCATGTAATAGTAACTTTTTAAACAAGTTTAATTTAAAAGATTTAAATGTCCAACGTCCTGTCAAAAGGCCATTAAATTCCACATTTATTGTGTGGACTGTAAATTGATCATATAATATAAAACTTCAAACTTTTGATCCAGTCCCAAAATTTGCCGACTCATCAGAATTTAAATTAGATCAAAGCACTTCAATGAGGACTTTGAAATTTAAAATTTCAATGCAAGTATTTAGCCTCAAAATTGATAATCTAAATTATAAGGAAGGATATAGGATAATATCATGGTACAATGAGGCATAATTTTGATTTTACATCATTCCAAACAGAAAAATGTTGAATAATCATAGAGCAGTGAAAAATGTTTCAAATAACTAGGATTTTTACTAGATGCTAAACCACCAATCTTTGACTCGGCCACAGGCCCATTAGTTCAGGCTTGTAAAAATCTTCTCTTCAGGCCAATAGAATATAACTAATCTTTTTTTTTTGTAAAAATCAGCTTCATGCCTGTAGATTCCTAAGTATATCATTAAAGACAGTGATACACTGTTTTAAATCTGAGGAAATAATACGAAGAACTTCAAGGAAATATGTCTGAAAGGTTTCTTCAAGATAAATATCTTTCAAAAAAATGTTGAGTTATAAAAAAGGTAGCTTGACAGTTTACTAATATTTCTATTTATTTTCAAGGAAAAAGACCAAATGGGTTACAAACATCCCTAGTAAATTTCAAATTTGTATAATTATTTTGCAATCATCATTAAATAACAAAATTGTATTCCTAAACACCTATTTTGGCAAAATAAAAGTGTCCCAGTTTTAGATAACTTAAAGGCGTAAAAACCTTTATGCTTCAAAAAGATGACACCTACTTATTATATTTGACCATAATAACTTTTCTTACATCACACATTCATTATAATTTAATTTGAATTAGTTTAAAGTTAGGACTTTTCAATTGTCATGTATCAAAGTGTCTTTAAATAACAGGGTCCCATTTCTCCTTAATGAGATGGCCAATAAAAGTCTGACCTAAATTTCTGGAATTTCCTGTTATATAAGAGAAAGATAAAATGGACATTAATGGAATGTCCAGTTGTGCCCTATCTGTAGAGTGAAATCAAAATGATTTGTACATTATCAATGATTGAGCATATCTCAACTATAAAGGTCAAGGGCACTTTACACTGATTTCATTCAACTTTTTTTTTTAAGGGAGTTCGCTTCTCCGAGTTTCAAAGTAATTAACTTTTCAAAATACTAGTTTGTATAGATAGGGGAATAATAAAGGAATCCAAAGAGCAAAAAAAATATATAGGTCACCGTGCTTGTTTTCGAGATAATAGCCATTGAAATTTTGGCGGGAAAATATTCTCTCTTGACTTTTCATAGCTTTATCATTGACAAGTTTAAGTAATCAAAAACTGTTAAAAAGTAATTAAAATGTTATAAGACTTTTACAGATGGCTTTTCACTATACATGTAAAAGATTTACAAAAAGAAAAATGGGGGTCACCGGGCAAATTTTTTCAAGGCATTCAAATGGATAAAACCAGAGGATTCCTAAATCTGACAAAAAAATCTACAACCTATGAAAGACCTCCCAATGCCAAAAAGCGAATAAATTATAACATCAAAACCTGCTTCCCGTTTTATGACAAAACAAAATATGAAAGAAAGCAACCTAAACAATTGTACACCACCACCTTTTATCATTAATTAAAGATATCTTAATTTTCATTTACTTTTATGTTCACATGGCTTGAACATTAATATTTATGTTGTATAATAGATGATTTAAAACTTCAAAACTCATCCAAATTAAAACTGTAACGTAACGGTACCCAAATTGCACCTATTTAGCAAAAATAGCAGCGGAAATCTTACAACATCTCCTAGAGACTAAACAATTTGCATTTTTATGTTATGATACTATACATGTCTTTCAAAATAGGTAAATATATTTAGATATACACAAAAGGTTCACAGTTTTTATCAACAGATGAAGTGTTTACTGAAAAAGCAAAATGTACTGAAACGTCGCCATACCACGTCATCAAAACGTCATCTTTTTAAAATTAGAAAATACAATATGTTTCAAGTATTCATTTCATTAAAAAAGAACAGTAAGCATGGACAAATATCCAATTGTTCAAAATATTTGAAAAAAATAAACAAAAGCTCTGTTATTCGACTTTTGACGATGCGAATTTAAGCATGGATGCAATTTGGGTACTCCTCATTACAGAATCATTGATGGTTTGGAGGTTAGTTCAGACCAATTTTTCTATGATTCCATATAAATTGAAAATCAAATTGATGTACCTATATAGTAAAGAAGGATACGGCTACAAAATAAACACAAAATTGAAACTTTTGTCTTAATCATAAAAAAACGTAGTTGAAAAAACTGTCAAAATAGGTGCAATTTGGGTACCGTCACGTTACATGTTTAAAGGAAATTAGAATTGTCAAAATTAAAAACTGGACGTGAATAACATGAACCTGAAAATTTGAGACAATTTTCTGACCACATACAATTCACACAACAATCTTACAATATTAAAAAAGCATCATCATTATGCTTGAAAAGAAAATTTACATAACTTTTGACGCCTTATTGTATGGCCTTGCAGAAAGACTGGCTAATAACACATTAGTTCTAAACCATTAAAGAAATGTGATTACATATCTAATATCATATTACTAAAGTGTCAATCACACCCTCTGGTAGAAATAACAGGATTCTTAATTAAAGTTACATAACTCTCCTTATGAATGTGTTTGCTCTGGTTCCCTGCAGGGATCCGTTTACAACCTTCACAACACCTAATGGTCTCTAACCTTTACAGCTGATTAACAGATTCTGGACTTAAAAGATGATCAAAGATCAATTGAAGATATTCAAGGTCAATTGATCTTTGCAAAGTATACAACCCAAGGGGGGACATAAAAATCTTATTCATAAGAAAATGATTTTTTGATATACCTCTGGGTTTCCTTCATTAGATATATACATACAAAGATAACAGATTTATTATCTAACCTCTATCTTTGATAGGGGTATCTTTCATATGGTTCAGTGGAGGTAATTGGTTTTCAGAGAGAAAAATATTGAAATCAATTTCTAAGTTCAATAAATTATGACGCCCTGCAGGTAAACAATCACCTTTAATCTGTCAAATGTTAACTGAACAGCAAATATTTGTATTTTTAAATGAATTTGAGGCCTGTCCTTCACATAATGTTTTTAAAAAAGTTCATCTTAAAAAAGAAAAAAAGTACTTAACATGAGTTTTGTTATTTCGCTTTCAAATTATATCTATAAATTTCAATACTCATCTCATAAAAGTCACGTAAAATGTACAGAAGATGAGATATTGTCAATTTACAAATGAAAAAAAAACTAAGTTTTTCTCCTTCTCTGGTTAAACAGATTAAATGTTATGGTTAACCCAAACAACACACTGTGAGTGTCAAGATGAAAAATGACAGCTATACATGACTGTGTAGGTAAAATAACATATAAATGGTTACAATTTCAATAAGATTGTCTGTCTCAAGCGAAATAATCTTAGTCAGCATCTTTCAAAAAGTTAAATGAATTGACAATTTATCATGTTTATATCAGACTATATACTTTTCTTTTTAAATTAAAAAGTTCATACAAATTTTCAAGTCTGTATGTACCAAACAAAAGATAAGTCCTATGTCGTAAAAGTTGGATCATTTAAACAGTAATAAGCTTAGAGACATTTTTTTCTTTCTTAGCTATTGTTATATACATCTTTCTCTATAACCAAGCACCTTTAGTTATGTGCAGAGCTATCAGTAAGAATTAATTTTATTTCAACAAATTGACTTTAATATTGCAGTGTAATCTCATTTTACAATATAAGTGGTATAGGGGTAATAAATTTATAATAATTTTCAATTTTGCCCATTCAAAGCCCATGCAGGAGTCAATTTCACCACAAAAAAAAATGTACGACTAAGATTTATCTTAAGTAATTAGTACACTGAATTGTTCATGACATACAATCAATCTTAATCGTAAGTTTTTTTGTGAAACCGATTCCTGATGTAGTACAAAAATGGTAAATTAAATTTCTGTTTGTGAAGTCATTTTTTAAACTCCTATTTGGTTTATATTTATGTCTGCCTTGAGGTTGTCTGAATGTATGAGCAATTTTTGAGTATCAATATATTAGAGTCTGGACAATTTAAAACATATGAGCTAAAAACATTGTCCTTACTGACCTTTGTATAATAATACCTCATTAGATGAAGAAAACCCCTTTTAATTTTGAAGCCATTCAGCAAAGGTTAATGTCAGTTGAGAGTCTGAACTCTGGGTAACACTTTTGTCTCTGAATAATGTCTTTCAAATCATTTAAAACTTCTGAAAACTTTGCCTAAAAATGTTCCTTTGAAAGGAAATTTCCCTTTAACATTAGTTATATAAAAAAGAAAAAGTGGTATGATTCGTTGCCAATGAGAATCTCTTCCCAAGAATCGTCACAAGGTCAGTAGGTCAAAGGTGCAAAATTAATCGACTGAAATTTTGGTGAAAGATCGTTTGTTATTTTGCATTATCTTTTGAGCCATCAATCAGATCATTCTTTTATGACTAAAGTGCCTCAGTATCAAAAACAACTCTATAAAATCTCAGGTCACACAAGCAAAAGGTCATATTTATATTCATTGTAACAATAATTCTAAAAAAAACCACCACACATCTTATGACATCAAAACTAGAATAAAGAACCTACACTATCTCGTTTTAAAGATGATTCCAAAATTGGAATCCAAATAACCTAACAGCTTAGAAATAACTGTAATTTTACCAGCTTATGTATTACTCTGAAATTAAATTCACCTAGACATAATTAACTACAAATAGATACATACTAAAAACATCCAAATAAATTTCCATGTAAATTGAACCAAAAATATTTTTCCTAACAAATAAACACATAAATAAACCAAACAGTTAAAAAAACTAGATGTGACAAACTCTCTTTCCAAGACTATTTCATGATTCCATCACATAGATTTGTTTTCTGTCTGACAACTCTATAAGTAGTAAGCTCAATTGCCAATAGAACTGCCCATCCTCAGAGGTCAGTGTAAATCAATGTTAAACTCTCAGATCCATTAGAAAGTCAATTCCAATTCCTTGATGTCATTCTGGTTTATATTTATAGGGGGAATATGTGTTAAAACAATCTTGTAATCATTAACAGAAAGCTTCCTGACAACTCTAAACTAATAAGAATTATACAAAACATAGAGCAGTCATGTTTCCAAACAAATAATGCCAACACTGGTTATGGCTGATGCTGATGTAAACAAAAACGTTATCCGTCAAAACTTGTGACAAATGTCTACGATGTTGACTAGATTGGAAGTCAAATAGAGAGCAGAAGGGGTGTGTGCTTTAAAATTATATAAACCCCAGAGTTCTTGAAAAAGTGGTGGTTTGAGGGATGTGACCACCAAAATTTGCAAAGGACCGACATTTTGCTTTTTTTGTTATTGAAATAGTAGTGAGGACCAGCACTTGTTCTTTAGGGACTACCAGATATAAAAAAAAAAAATAGAACTCTGAAACCGTGTCTCAAGTGAGGAACCTTGTCATTGATTGTGTTTGTACATCTATGATTGGAGAAAAAAACCTTTCGATAGTCTATATTATTATCTTAATTGTTTTTGTCTTTCAGGGAATGTGGTATTGATGGCAGATCTTAATAGTCTCTCATAACTTTTTCTCTGTACTTTTCTAAACCAGAGAGGGGTCTGAGCTGCTAAATAACCATTCACAAAGGGACCATCTTCTAAGGGAACCATCTGCACAATTCAAATAAAACAATTTTAATTTACATTTGATAAATAATGTACTTGTTCTAAAAAGGTTCCATAACTACTTCAGGCAAAGCTAGCCTTATGCAGATTTTAAACAAAACCATTATTGAAATTGCATTGACTCCAAGTGCTATTCAATGTTTAACCAATAACTATCTCAATTCTCAGAAACATTGTCATCAAAATAGAAAACATCATACATTTACATCTTTGCACTTTTATTGTTGCATTGCATAATGTAATATACAGATCTACAGTTAATGTCACTGTATATAAGTTAACGATGTAATTATAGGAGCATCTTCCCCAAGATCAAGCTTATTAATCGAGGGTCGTGTGAAATCTTGTCTATTGTGAACAAAAACATGTTTTTCTTGGCACCCATTTTGCTAATGACACCAGGGTTAACCAACAATCACGTCATTCAACATTTTACTCATTTTTTGGCTAATTGTAAAAACAGAATAAACTTCATAATGCATATTGCATGTTCTTTTTCTGCAACCATTGAAAGTACTGACAAACTAGTGTAACACTGAACAGACTGGATTCCTATTTTACATTTCAAGTTAAAGAGTTATTTCCCTTTTTTATAAGCATTGCCTGAAACTGTTGATGTTATTTTACCTTTTTATAATATTTCCAAAACCTCAACTCTACTGACCCTAGACCTTTGTGTTTGATGTATATCTTCATTAATATTTTGTCATCTTTGCTTTAAAAATATTTAATGGCTTGCAAAAATTGAAGATATGATATATATATATATGGAGAGATATTTCATTGGCATACCATATCATTTTTTTACTTTTGAAAATCAAAACTTAACAAGTGGTTGTCAAAATGACAGCAAACCAGGTTTTTGATATATATTCATTTATGTCAATGTTAAAGCAATCAAGGGCCATAAAGGGTAAAAGGGAAATTTGATAAAAATCAAGCTTGACCTTCAATTTGAAAAGCATAGGTTGAAAGCTTAAATTTTTGCATGGAAAAAAAAAAGAAAGTGCCATTGTTAAATCCACTAATGATCATGAATCGTAAACAGCCAAAGTGAAAATCCTCAATGAAGAATTCCACCTCCATTTTGTCATCAGTAATAACAAAATTTGAAAAGCATTGATTGAACAGTTTCTAAATTATTGCATGGAAATAGCATGAGCCATCTGTCCACATAGCCAACATATAACCCCATACAAAATAATTGGACTTCACCAGAAAACTAGGTTCAAAAACTAATATAACTGCATGCAGACAGACAGGAAAGACATGAAATATTCATTACACAATTCAGAGACAGAAATCCCATTTAAGTTCATGTTCCCTTTAGTATACCTATTTATCTCCAGAATAAGACATATTTCTTGACTACATCCATCCGTCAAGATTACATTGACCAGACACTCAAGTAGACCAATTTAAAATTATAATGACCTTAAGCATGCTAAAAAACACTTCAAACTTTGGGTTTATCTACCGAGTTTCTTACAGTTCATGTCTTAATTAAGCCTTGTCATGTCAAAATATCATTGAACCCGAGATAAAGGAAGGAGATCCTTGACGTCAGCATGTATAATAGTATACACAATAAACAGAATCTTACTGTAGATAATTGTTATTGTTTGCATGGGAAGACATTTTTTGGTTGTTTGTAAACATCATAACTGCTTGCTTTATTCTGAGCCATCAATAAAAAAACAGATGATGCCAAATATTTGAACACCTGAATCACATGTATCTTTTATCAGAACTTTTCCCTATCAAATGTATATTTCCTTATCAAATATTTATCCTGCATACATTTATTTTACATCAATAGTTTACTGCGTTTTGTATTTTGTTTCTTCGTTTTAACTATTTTTCAAGGCCTCAGGTGAAATTTGCATATAACTCAATTGCTTAATTAGTTACTTAATATAAAAATAAGTTGATGTGATATGATTGCCAATGAGATAACTATCCACCAGAGACCAAATAAGTCGGTATAAGTAAGAACTATTATCATTACTACCTTATGATAAAATGTTGTTATCTAAAATAAAAGCAATTCTAAGTCAAGTTACATCTTGTGTTGCTTATTCCAAAAGACATTTAAGCTAATTAAAACATCTTATTAAGTCAAATAACTTTACAAAGTTAACTACCTACATGTAGATCATTTAAATTGACTTGGGGACTCAATTAAAATACAATTTGCTTTTTGTCATGTTTTGCCCTACATAAGCCTTAGCAGGTGAAAGTATTATTGAACACTAGGGATATATTAGATTTCTGATGCTACTTTAAAATAACCTTTTTCAGAACACAGACAAACATGAGGAAGTATTTTTCAAGGAAACTAAGATATATAATAGTTTGGAAACAAAGCGTCAGTGGTATTTTGGGCATAATTTAATGAAAATGCCATGTATGACTTTGTTGTAAAGAAAATTAGCAAGTGATTATTGCATTGATTGTTTTAATCAAAAAAAATATATGCAAACATGAATACCTTACATTGCACCATGTATTTAACAATTCCCTATTAACAATAGCTTTATTACTCGAAAAAGAAAAAATCGGTACTCTCATATGATATACACAGAAAATATCTGCAAAGTCAACTTTTCCTTAATGATAGAAATATGACTTGATCAAAATAAATCCGCTCAAATGGCTCATCTGGTTTGTGACAGTAAATTGGCACATTGTAAAAAGCTATTTTTCAAACTTAATAGGATCTCATCAGCAATTGTCTGTTTTTTTTCTGTAAAAGTAAAAACTATCCTCCCAATCTGAAAAGCCCTAGTATTAATTGTAAATTATTGAAAATTTGACCTTATGTGTCTATTTATGCTGCTAATACTATAAATTTCACAAATCCCTCAATTCTTATTGCAATTCTATTAATCAACTTTTAAAATGTTGATGTTAAGTTTAAAAATCTTATTCCAAATCTATAATTTTACTGTCTAACTTTTTAAATTTAGTACTGCAATTCATCATTTCCAAATGACTTGTGAACATACATTACCATCAATTTCAAGGCCAACACTTATATAAAACATACAAAACATAATATCAAGGATACCGGATGCATATTATGCACACTAAAGTGCATGTACAGATAAGTTATGACAACTCTTGCATGAAACCTATTAATAAATTATCAAAGACAAACGTGAAGTGCACTCAAATCTGCATATTTTATGGATAACCGATAACCAGATGTCTAGCCTTTGGGAAGTCCTGAAGGAAATTGCATCAGTTGTTAAAAAAAGATTTTTCCCTTAAGTGTTTTACTTATATATATAAATATATTTATGACAGGTGTATTTTTGACACAAATTATACCTAGTTGCCATACACAGAATAGGATCAGCTGATCCGGTGACTCACAAAGAAAAGATTTATATTGAATCAGCTGTTTGTCAATTTATTTTTAAAATGTTGATGTAAGCAGGTTTTATTGTAAATTTATCTCTTATAGTCTGGCAAAAAGAATCAATACTTCTTTATACTTCAATTAGAAGAATCTCACAATACTTAGGGTCTTTTAAACCAGTTGTTAATAATTTATTTCCAGTCTACAAAAGTGCTTTGATATACCTTTTTTCAGAAGACATTGAATATGATGTCAATTTTCTTTGAATTTCTGTATCACAAGCGCAATGACAAAAGAACTTTAGATAAATGATTAAAAATTTATATGGTTTAATAATCTCTTATAAAAATTTGTCTGTTCTGAAATTTTAAGTAATTGTATACATGTACGTTTTTCCATTCATTAAAAATCATTGCAGAGGTGGGTGGATACAGTGGCAGATCAAAAGAGGGGATTGGAACCCCTTTTTTTGGGAAGATCCATGCATTTGGATGGGGACACATAGTTGGACCCCCCCTTTTATCAAGGGTTAGGGAAACTCCTTTTAAAGATGGCTGGATCTGCCACAGGGATACCACACCTGCACAAATTATAACTGTTTTACAACCAGTATAATTATGGTCATGTTTTAAATAAATATAATTTTTGCATTGTGTATATATTTGTATTGTTCATAAATACCTTAAACCTCTCTTGGTAAAAATGTGCATTTCTTTAATAAATAAACATGTCTATATGTTAGACAAAATGTTAGTCTCACATTTAACTGTTCATGCATATGGTATATATATACTTTTATATAAAAGTATACAGTTTATAGGTTCAATGAGTATATTTGATACTAAATCATATTGTTATACATGTATCTGTAAATGCCAATGTAAATTTGACAATCAAGGGGCCATAATTGGAGCAAAAAAAATGCATTTCACCAAAAATGTAACTAAAAGCCTTCATTTTGTTATAATAATCATAATTTTTATCAGAGACTAGATTTCACAAAATAATGGAAAAAAAAAGATTTAATTCTATTATGCAATAACAAGCAGTTCTTAAGGGAAGTCCATACAGTTTCACATTGTATTGTTATTTTTATGATTTTGAGATATGCTTAGTTTAATTTTTTTAAAGCATTTAATAAAACATAGGTTGCCCTGCTTGTTTGGAGGTAATGGAAAGTTCCCTGAATCATCTTTTGAAGAGTTTATACAGCTAGCATTTTCAGTTATAAATCAGCCAAATTGGTTTTATTCAAATCTATGATAAATGTGCATTAGTGAAATATTAAATTACATGTCAGCAGTCTTGTTTCCTTTTCAAATCTGATAGAACATTCATATTTATACATGACAAAATAGGTTACATTTGTCAATCTTTATTGAGCAATTTTACAAGTTTCTTGAATTGTAAATTTTCTCATACTTTTTAATATATGAGTCACCTTTAATTGGTAATTTTGAAAAATGTATATAAAAAGCCAGTGTTTCCCTGCTTATTTAAGAGAAATCTTAAAATATTGTTATAAATATGTTCCAGGCAATTGAATTCCCCATTTGTAACCTGATGTTATGCTGGTAAAACCTTTTCCACATTTTACGTCTCCTGCATAATTCTAAAGGCAGGGCAGCATTCCTAAAATCTTGAAAAAAAAAGTGTATCATTTAAAAACTTTTGTATCTGATTCAATGGGTATTTTTATCCAGAAAATGTATAAAATATTTGCCACTGGACGTTAAGCAACCAACAATCAATCAATGGTTAAATCTGCAGGATTATAGAATTTAAGATTGAAAGTTCTGTCATAAGATTAAGTTATAAAGAAGTTATCATAAACAAAACCAGTAACGGAATGTAAGATTGAACATAATTTTAGTAAACTTTTTCAGTTTTTCAGTACTCTAAAGTTCCAATTTGATAAATGTTTGTAAAGTTTCCAAATCACAGATTTAGACACAACAAAGATAACCTATTGGATAAACATCCTTGAAATGTTTCCAAAATCCTCGTTTTTTTAATGCAAATATTTCAAATTTAATACTCTGCAACATCTTTCAACAGATTAGACAAACAAACTAATCTACAAAAAGTTAGGAAATTCTTCCTTGATGAATACAAATTCTGACTCAAACACTCAAGACAAAAATCAATATAACGCTGATTCATCAAATTATGTAACAGCTTGGGACTCCAATTTCAATATTGGATGTCAGAATATTAAAATCTATAAATACCTGCTATGGAAAAGTTTTAACAAAAGTACAAAAAACACAACTTTGTAATCACAATAAATAATGGTGAAAGGGAGGTAATTCATCTTGAAAAATTATGACAGCTATCATGAACTGCCTCCCATTAAACACTCTTCACAAATACTTCTGTTAAATTGATTGCATGTGTGAAGCTAACAATGCATTATTTGAATTGCACACCAAATTTTACATGCATCTTAGTAGTTTTTGCTTAAGCATGTTGATATGAGAAACTATTTAAAGTTGAAGTGCAAATAAATTAAAATTTACTGCACATACTGCAACCATCTTTCAATTCTAGGGAAGACATGTTGTATATTTTATGTACTTAAGGGTCGTCTGGTATCACAGCAAGGGATGATTAATTATGTAACTCTTACATAATAGGAAGATATAACATTAGTTTTTGCAAATTTATTTGAAAGCCTAAAAGATAATGTCGAAATCAATAAAAAGCTTTCAAATGTAAAACAATAAATAGAGATAAATCTTAGAAGGTAATTTATTTTTACTTTTAGTCAGCAATTATTGTTATCAGTTGGAAGGTTTTCAACTTCGTAGGATTTTTTTGTTTACCTCACATGGCGAATTAAATTATTTTTACAAATTGAAACATTGCCACTGGCAAAGGTGTTCTAATAGTAACTGTCAAGTATGGTTTTTAAAATGCAAGCTTGGACTTGTTTATAAAGGGAAAACAGATGTGCAGAAAATTACCAATTGAAGAAGCAAATAAAAAATATGGAATTTTAATTTTTGAAAGACATTTTTAATTTACAATGGCAGTGGTAATATTATCAGACCTCATTTCAAATTTGTGGAAATAGTCACAGTAGATATGAAATCGTTAACTCCCCCTCTCCCCCCCTTAATTTTTTTTATGAAATACTGACAAACTGATGTCTTTCTCTGACAACAAGAAGAATACGTGACCATATCGTGGGTCTAGGCGTGACATGGGATTGCTGATTTTTTGTAAGCATGACACGTGAAAGTCAAATTATTGTGGTGTGAAAACGGGAAATGAAGTCTAGGGGGACACAGGAAATAACAAAAAAATAAGATTTGCTTACGTACATAGTGTACATAGATCAGAACCCCCCAATGAGACCCCCAGTCCCCCATATCAAATTGTAATGTTCAATGAAATTGGAGTCTTAATTTTATGTTGATATGATTACAAATTCATGGTAAACTATACTAACAAAATTCAATACCAATGCTTTTTAAATCTGAGAATTTACCTGACTCACAATATCAAATTTCAATGTTCTGTGAACGATGATGCTATTTTGGCGGCTTATGCTGTAAGACAGTAAGAATGTAAGAAGTTTAAAGCCATAATGTTTATCTGCAAGAATATGAAAGAAGAATGTGACCAAGATCCTGCTCAAATGGGATGAATGGAAAGATTGAAAGGAAAGACAGTAGGATGTAAAGAAAAACACTCAAGGGTATTAATTAATGCCTCTTTTGTCTGGGGGTTAAAAATATATAAAATATAAATGCTGTTATCTGACAGAATACTGTATAATACTTGACAGATTTATAATTTTTTATTTTCAAATTCCAGGGGTAAAAAAATTGCCTCATCATTCCTTTTACTTAAATCAAATTTTAACTATTTTAGCCCCATGTCTGTGCAGTGAAAATGTAAATGGTAAACAAATGGAGGATCAAACTGAGAAGACAATTCTCATTTGTGATGTAATACTTGTACACATTTAAATGATATCAAGTCATTGAAAAGTACATATAACTTAAATTAACAAACTAAACCTGATTATTTTGTTCCTCTTTACCTTTCAAAAAAATGTTCAATATGAATATAGCAGAACTAGGGTATCAGTCACTTTTATTTAACAGGTCCTGCTGTATGGTAACAGCCATTTGTAAACACTTATTTCAAACCAAGAAAAGAATGGGCTAATTTTCAGTTAAATAAAATAAATTTTTCATCATTCTAGGTCTAAATGAAGATTATGTATTCTATTTATGAAAACTTTGTTTACAGTAGGTTATATAGTGATTTATTGACAATTTGTTCAGAGGTAGCTGAGCTTGGAGAAAAAAATCACCTCAGCACCTACATACAAGGCAGATCTATCGTAAAATGAGTATAAACCATGGCATGGGGGTGCAGTGTTCAATTCTGACAAGGAAACATATTCAAAATTTGTTACAAATTGGATGAAAAATATAAATTCGGCACAATGAAACTTGCAACATGTTTACCTATGTTTGAAATAAGCTTGAGTATAAAATTGGTCTACATGATGAAATTAACGTCAGTTAAGCAATTGTAAACTAAAGTATTCTCAGATCGAATTATAATAATTAATTTGTCCATCAGCATGAAAACTTACTGGTATGAGTGCTTTTTCATATACCTGGAAACCCTCTGACCTTGTAATCAGACCATTTTGTTTTTTACAAGTTCTCTGATGTAAACCTGAATGTCTTAATACAGTAAAGATAAATCCAATAAAATACTCACTTCAGTTCTGGTACTGATGACTTGACAGGAGGCTTATAGTGTGAAGCATCTAACTGTTTCAACAAATAGCGATTTGACTCCAGTAAACTCTGAAAAGTGCAACTTGTTCTTTACTTGATGAAAAATAAACCAAATCAATTATACCAGAAAACATTGAATATTTTCAGATTAAAAGAAATCCAAAGGCTTCCTTTCAACAGATTGTACTGCTAACCTTGCAGATGATATAGGCTGTATGCTTACATTTTTTTGTTGGAATTTATTATGTGGGACATGGTCACCGATTGTAGGTTTTTTTCGTTACATTACCAACTCCCAGTTTGTTGAAATCGACCAAACTAATTCTTCAATCAGCAGTTTCTAAAAAAGTTCACATATTCTTTTTCTATTTATATATCATGCCAGATTTGTCATACTTATGTAGTCAATACAAAATAAATAAAATATATTTTTAAGACTCAAAAAAAATTAAAATAATGGTTGCTGTAAATAATTTTAAAAGTTATTGACAAACTTACTGGTGTATTGAGTATAGATCTTTGTAACTGTATCATTTTCCTATCTCTTTCTAATCTAGTTTTACTCTGAAATACAATAAATACAAAATAAACATAGATTTTACAGATTTTGATTCACCAGTGTCTCAGTTCTGTATACCTAATATCCCTTTTATATACCATTTTCGGGAAATCCACAAAATATTTGCATCAAAAAGAAGCAATTTAAGTGATCGCAATTTAATTAAGATATCATCATTTTTTCTCCTTCTATTTGTTGTTTAACCTGGTCTTGCAGTCATAAAAATTTTGAGCACAATTATCGTACTTGGACTCATAAATGAACAAATCAATATACTGTATTTGGTGTTTGGAGCACAAATTTAATACTCTGAGTACTGAGTAAAGTTTTGTTATTGACAACCATCATCTAGCAAACTGGAATTTTGGACACCACCAAACATTTGTATGCCCCCTTTATGGGCATTATGTTTTCTGGTCTGTGTGTTTGTTTGTTCAATTGTCTGCTGTCACGCTTCAGGTTAGTTTTTGGTCGAGGTAGTTTTTGGGGAAAGACGGCTTCAAGCCGTCAATTCCCTAATGGGGTTGGCCAGAGTATCATTCCCTCACGTCAAAAATTTTGTTTTGATAGTTTGGAAACCCCCTCAAAATGTCATACTGAAATTGATTACAAGGAGAACAGATTGACTTTAAATACATTTTTTACACATTTCCCTTCTGTTTCTCGTGAAATTATCGTATATTGAGCTTTCCCTTACACTAAATACGTTTCTTTCACAGTCCGGAAAAATCAGTATTACGAAATATTCTAAATATATCTAACCTAGTGACGTCATTGTTGGAATGTCACACTACACAGGGATATCCTTTATTCATTATAAAAATCATTCACAGTATTTGTATACTAATTTAAAATCCGTATTTGTTAAATGTAAACCTAATGATGTTTGCTGTAGTGTAGATGATTCACACACCAACATGCAATGCTTTAATCTGAGGCTATAATCAGATAATTTGTAGGTCAACTTTCGCGGTAAACAATGTCAATGGGGATACATGAGATTGGGGAGAGAAACGTCAGTTTTCATTGTTTCTGTAAAGTTCTGTTTTTAGAATCTTCCTCCAATTCAGGAGCACCTCAATTGATGAGTACTTATACACTAAAATCAAAGTAAATGTTTCTAAACACTTAAAATGTGACATTGAGTATGTGATAAGTAGTCTTCTATATAAAAAAACACATTTGTGTACCAACATAATTATTGAAATGGTTAAAAAAAAATTAAAAAAAAATAAAATGTTGCTTTTTGTAGTTTAAACCTATTGAGATTGGGGAGAGCAACTGCAGTTTTCATTCTTTCTGTAAAGTTATGTTTTTAGAATCTTTCTCCAATTAAGGAGCACCTCAACTGATGAGTAATTACCCACTGAAATCAAAGTTAATGTATTTAAACACTAAAAATGTCACATTAAGTATATATATGATAAGTAGTCATCGATTAAAAAATAATTTTGCGTACTAACATAATTATTGTAGTGGTCATTTTTTTTTTTTAAATATTGCTTTTAGTAGTTTAAAGCTATTTATTCATGAATTTTACAGATCAAAAATGTGGGATCTGGAAACAAACTTCACACAGCTTATATCAATCATATTTGATTTTATAAGTACATGTATCCCTGTGATGAGAGTTGTAACTGGGAACTTTATCAATGGAAAATTAAAACTGAATAGATTTTTCAGTCCTCACTTTCTTGAGAATACTGTCACAAAAAATTGAGAAAGATCTTAGCCTGCACTTCAGTTGTACATTCAATTGAATTTTAGATAATTAACTCCCAACTTTAATCAAATGTTTTGATTTAGAAGGTGCAGATCTCATTGGTCCAAATTGTCTCTATGATGAATTCTTGACTAAGGAAATGAAATAACAATAAACAACAATTAGTTTCATTATTGTCAGCTTTTCTATATTTTCTAGCTGTTCTTTTGTTCATTCTTTGTATGTAGACTATCAAAAGATACCCTCCTAAAAATTGAAACAATGGCCGTCTTTTCCCTCAGAGCTCTTCAGCTCTTTGATTGATGCAGTTGAAGTCCAATCAACTTGATACTTAGTACATATGTTCCCTTTGACATGATCTTTCTAATTTTAATGCCAAAGTAGAGATTTTATCCCATTTTCACAGTCCACTGAACATAGAAAATGATAGTGTGGATGGGGCATCCGTGTACTTGGGACACATTCTTTTTTTCTGATTTAATTTTTTTTTAAGTGTTTGCTGGTGATGGTGGCTCATATATTTTCTAAGGTGTTTGTCTCATTTTTCTCTCTAATTTCTGCAATTAGTTTCTTTCAAAATATAATGGTATGGAAAAAAAAGATTTCTGAAAATCACTATTACCTCTTGTATATGTTTGTTGAGAACTTTGAGGTACTGTATAGAATTGGCAAGATCAGCTCTATCCTGGTGACTCTTGGGTGTGTGACATTCAAACCAGCTTAACAAGGTCACATACTCCTGTATACGTCTCCCTGGTAACAACAGCAGTTCCTGGAGGCTGTAGTACATGACAGAATTAAACATACATACTCAATACTCTAATATTTCTATACACATCTAAATAATACACATTGGCCTGAAAAGAATACGAAGAGAAATCTCATTATCAAGTACTGTATGGAAAATCAGTCTTTTTTAGGGTATGGGATATGTTTTGATTTCAGGTTGAATGGTTGTATATAAAGATACCAGAAAATCTGGAACTTTAAAGCTCTTTACAGACTTTGAAACTTTAAATATATGCAGGCAACTTAAAACAGAAACAATTTTTTATTTTATGATTAAATTTAAGGTTGAATGATTTTATATAAAGATACCAGTATATCAGGAATTTTAAAGATCTTTTCATGGAATGTAACTTTTGATATAAACAGGCACTTAAAATAGTATTATTTTTTTATTCTATGTGTAAGCTTTGGAGAGGTCAAGAACTATTCATATGGATCTTTTTTGAAATTCATTAGTAAATAATCATTCAATTGAGAAAATACAAGCTCCATAATGAAACCTCAAGGATGACGCTATACAAGTCTACTTACGTCATCATTTTAAGTTCTGGGATCCTTTCATTATGTTTAAGGAAAGCTCTAAATGATGGCATGGTTTCTTTTGTTCTCTCTATACACTGTAAAATCACATCGTAATTGTTGACAAAGTTTGTATACAGTTTTAAATGTGTACAAAACTTGACAAAGATGTCTCCTAGACAGGAATTCATTGGATCCCAGTCAGCTGTACGGTTCTTCAAATTTTCCACTAGTTCTCTACAAAAATATAGGAAAAAGTTTTAATATGAAACAAATGTCTTAAACATGAATGTTTAGCATTTTCAGATCTTAAAATCATACTAGCCTGAAGATTTTTTTATTATTGCAGGGAAACCTGTATTGACTAAATCCCTTTCTTAACAGAATTTTGTTCAAATTAGATATGTGTTTGGTTTTCAATGATATGACTGCATGCCCCAATATGTAAAAAATATTTACTTTGAGCATGGAAGTATTATATTGACAGGAACTCCAACAAACCGACTTCAAACGTTTATAGTGCGATGCCGCAAAATCGTTAAGTATCTGTTAATTAATTTGACATCTCTCAATTAGTTGTATCGATGCATGGGTTCAACGACGTTTTCGGGATACTCGTAATTACGGAATTTACCGAAGTAACCGGATGTATACATAAATGTCAAGGATATGACATTTAACGACCATGCCAATATTTGGCAGTTGACAATTTATAGTTTTTAGGTTTTCTATGTTAATAAACTATCAACGTTTACAAATATTTCACTAATCAATATGGACATGCACGATTTTGATGATGAAGAATTTGAAAAAATTATCGGAGAAGAAATTGAAGAGTTTTATTGCTTTTGTAAATCTGAAACATGTTCAATAGAAAAGATGACTGATTAATTTCAAACAGATGCCATATGATCCCCCCCCCCCCCCCCCCAAATAAAAAACTGGAAAAAAACCATAATCGTTTGCATGGACATCATTTTCAATCGCAAATATCTATTTATTCTTCATATTCGCTTATTTGTTTTGTGCATACTTAGGCCAATAGAATTTTTTTCATATATGAAATGGATTTGCTATAGTTGAAAATGAAAACTTCTGTTTCATTTGATCTCTGGTGGAGAGTAGTCTTATTGGCAATCATATTTTCTTATTTTTATATTGAATTATATTAAATGTCTTGTGTAAGGAAACAAATAGTTGTAATCTGCATGTATAATTGAGGTTTACTGCTAACAAATCACTTGTTGAATTGTTTACTGAAAGTCCGGTGTCAAATGTTTCATTCATTTCAACAAAAAGAAAATTTTATAAATTTCCCAAAACAAATCCGTCAGACGCCAGAGCAATCTCGGACCAGGTTGAATTAAAAAAAAAAAAGAAGGTGTACATGTAATCTGTGTTTTAACTTGATACATACTATATGGAGAGACAATCACGGGCGTATAATTATCCACCTCTTAGTGCTTTTTAAAACAATTTCTATAAATATGTTAAGTTACATTTTACGATCAAGAAAACTATTAATATTTGTGTTACACTCGATTAAAATTTACAATCTTTAACTTAAAATTTGAGTTATCAGGCGCCATCAGGCACACTACACGGACATCAAATTAGTTTCTGCAAACACTCTACTTCAGAGTCATGTAATCTGCATAATCCGATATTTCCCGATTTCCTAGTTCTAGTGATAAAAACATATTAGACAAAACTAAAAATAATCTTACTTTCTTTCCAAATACAGTTATTTTTCTTTTGTCATTCTGTTAAATATGGACCGATTTTTAAGATTGTTTCAGCTGTAGTCTTTAATTATTGAATAGAAACAGGTGTCGTTATTCGTGTAGCGATTCGCAATTAGCCACGGGAGTTTCCGTGTTTATTTACATTGGTAGGTAGATTAGACCCTCGATAACAGATCACGTGATAAGATCAGTTTCTGTGAACTACACACGCGAGGGCGGCATCGCAGATACCCCACAAAGGAGTTATCACATACTTGACATACTGAGTCGGAACCGTTTATTTTCCTAAAGAAATCAGTGGGGTGCGAATGTGCTAATTTTTCGTTGGAGTTCCTGTCAATATAATACTTCCATGCTTTGAGGGACATATTGATAAAAATAGAAGTCCCTTAAACCTGAAGATTGTTATTTTTGATAGCAATTTTATATTATAATGCCTGTTTACATGTGCACAGATCATTGTTTATAATTGGTTAAAATACAGAAGATTTTGTCAACTTTCACCAGATTTTATTTTTGGCCTATTTCAAGAGGAAATTTCAATATCAGTACGTTTATTTTCTTGATTATTAATTTCTGTAAAAATAGTGACTTACTTGCTAATATCACAGATCATCATTAAGTCTGTGAAAATAATCTGTACATTCTGATAACTGGCAATAGCTCTGTAAATAAACAAAAATAAAGTGAGGAAAATAACATAAACTGTCCTTTATAACAAAATGAGTTATAAGCTTAGATCTGTTAAAAATATTGAGTCTGAATAAGAAAGACAGTAAAATACAATACATTTTGTTAACAGATTTGTTTTCTTGAAATATGAATGATATTTTTTTTGGTTTTTTATAATAGCAGCTGAAAGGAGTAGGTAAGGGTCGATTTTGGCCTCAAATTTCAGGTTCATCTGACGAAAGATTTTGAACACTTTTTAAACACTTAAGGAGATAGGGTGTCTTCCTCCATCTTGGATTTGAAAATACCAGAAAACAAGGTCTAAATCTTTAATAGAATGTGCAAATTTTTAGAGTAGTAGGTAATTCATGTGTAAGAACTTCCACTTCGATATAGAAAATGACATGTTTTATCATATTTATGGTTGTATTTTACAAAAAAAACAGAAAAAATTTGTTTAATCATTTTTTTTTAAACTTTGCAACATAAGGGGAGGCAACTCAAATGCAAGGGCAGATAATTCAGATTAAGGTACTTTTACTATAGAATGTGTTAGGAATTTACCTATTTTATAATGTAGCAAGAAAACACGTCCGGTGACCCCATTGTTTCTTTTTCTTAACTGAAAGCATACTATTAAAGCCATTTTCTCATATGTTATCTCAAAATTCTATGGTGTAGATTACGCTTTATTGCAGAAAATTGGGTTTTTCATGCATAATCTATACAAAATTTGTCAATTTTGAACACCGTGTAGCGTGAAAATAAGCCCGGTCATCAATTATTTTTATTATTTTTTTCAAAAAAGCATGATATAAACTACATTTTGGCAAATTATTAAAAAATTCTATGGATTATAATTTAGACACCCCATCTACCTTAAGTGTCTATTTTAGATGATTCAATTAGTTTGTGTGAAAGATTTTAACTGATTTAGTCATTAAAAACGCTCCGATTCAAGCTTCATTATGAAAAATCTATCAAATATGCCAAAAAATGTCACTTTTCAGACGGTTTTTGTCAAAAATGAAAGTGGCCGCATCCGTGTTCATCCTCAATCTTTATATATGTTATGTATAATCATCAAATACAACTTACATTTCAATATTAAGAATGAACACGAATGGTCACTTTCATTTAAGACGGAAACCGACTAAAATTTAACAAAAATTCAAAAATTGTGAAGATTTCAGTAATTTAGCGTGACTTAATGATGCTAGTACTTGATATATGTGCATTGTATTGTCAAAAACAGCACATATTTATGAAGCAGAAGCATTCTACTTTCGAATAAATACCTAAAAGTTCACATATTAACCATTTTGTAAAACTGCTATATTTTGGGGCAAAAAAGGGGTCTGACCGGACCTACTCCTTTCATATAAATATGTTACATTTCTGAGGCAAACTTTCAGCTCACCAAATAAAAGAGAAATGACTGTAATTGGAAAAAGTCTACCACCTACAACTACTTTTGTGCACAAAAATGTATCAAAAGCAGCAAAATTTACAGAAGGATAGACATAAAAACATGGCATTATATCAGTTTCAGCATAAGTATATATTTTTTATAGCTACAAAAGCCATTATGATTGGTGGACAAAAATCAAATTTAAATTTTAGAGTTATGAAATTTCAGGTGGTCTAGTTCTTAACAAGTCCAGTGGTTGTTTTTGTCATTGGTTTTAGAGAAAGCTGAAACATGCAAGACACAAAGTAAGAAGTCTTGAGGAAAGTGAGATGATAAAAGCAACAATTGCAAAAACCCACCTGTTAGAGTTGAGTGAACTTTTGAGAGGTCTGACAAAGATATGTTTAATACCCTTCAATATCCTGTAGAATTCTACTTCACTGGAGGTTATCTCTAAAGCTATAGGTGTTCTCTTTTCTGGGTTTTCACTGTACTTCTCAGATGTCTGAAATATTCAAAATTACGCTAAACTGCATTTATAACTTTTTTTAAAAACAGCATCAGTACAGTTCAGACTTTAGCATCTTTAATTCAAATATAGGCAAACATGAGATTTTTCACCTTTTTCATTGAATTATTAATATATTTTCTAAACTTTAGGTGATTCAAAGCTTAACAGTGTTTGCACTGGTTCATCATTGAAGACAATATGTGCCTTCTTGATGTTCATCTTTATTGATTTTTTGTTGAACTGTCTATACAAAACTATGCTAAGCGAAAAATTGTCCCAAAACTGTTTACAATGAATTCATTTAATTTGTGGTACAAATGTACCAATTTTGGTGAAGAAAATGTTTTGTGACTTACTAGTTAACTCAGAAACTCAGTAATTCATTTCTCAAAGCCCCCTAAAAAATCCTTGAAAAATACATGCTATTCACAGTATAAGTTTATCTAGCATTATCAAGCAAGGAGTATCCAAAATAAGATTTCCTATCATCTTGTTTGTTTACATTTTATGATTATCATTGGTCATCTGATTGAGATTTATCTTCTCGCTTGAGCTGGTACAGCGAAAGTGAGAAAAGCAATCAAGTTGAGATGACCAATGATAATCTGTTTATGGCTATTTTACCTACGACTACGTTGTTAATTTCTTTGACAACGGCCACATGCACGCTTAGTTTCTGGCGATAATTTTTCATATCACTCTACTGTGATGAGAAAGGAAACTATCAGTCAGTAAAATCAAAGGAAAATTTTGTAAAATAGCAATAATAAACAATTATCATCAATATCTAAAATCTTACAAGTCTTTGATATCTGCCAGGTGCAATTGTCATACTGCCAAATGTCACTCTCAGATTCTCTGTTTGTCTTATCATCTTATTTTTCTTTTCTCTTCTCTGTCTTCTCTGCACATCTTTTTCACTTCTTTCTGTCTGTGCCTTTTCAGATACTGGAGAATCAGCTGAATATAAAAAAAAAGAATTATGTTTGTTTTATTTCATGCATGAAAATGAAGTAATCTACTTGACAAAAAGTATGCCATATGCAGAATTAAACAAAATTGTCATATCATAACAAATATTAATCAAGATCTTATCTAGAAGACAGCAACTCATTTTTATTAAATTCTTGTAAACCTTTAAATCTAAAACAAATGTTTTATTTATTTGAATGGATTTACTGTAAAATAAGTGTGTGTGTGTGAACTTTCTTGTAAAAGAAATTCCTTGATATTAACAAAATCTTCAAAAATGTCTTACGTGGTCTCAATGTCTCTCCATCACCAACAGAATCTTTGTATTCTGTACGTGGTTTCATGGTCTCTCCTTCCTCTACAAATGCTGGGTCATCTTCATCATCTTTATGTTCTTTCTCTGCATGACCATTAATTTTCTCCACCTCTTCGTCAGGGGTGGGGCCTCTATCTTCCTCATCCTCCTCTTCTGATTGGTCACAGTCGTCATGTGACACCTAGTGGTTAAAGTTCAATATTCATGAGTTGCTTCTAACTATCAATTGAAGTTTTTTTTTAACTTGATTTGGGAAAATTTAATATGGAATGTATGTATACAAATTGGACATGTTCACCTAATAACATGTGCCATCCTATCAAAATTTCAAATACTTCTTGTTATTCAAATAAAACTTTCAACAAGTGTTCTACAGTGATCCCAAGTCCCATAGCTTTCATTTGATACAAAAACTAGCCAAATATTCCCACTATTGACATCGATACAGATATGCATAGGAACTATTTTGTTTAAAATATTTACTACTTTCCAACCAGGCCTGAATTAGTGGTTCTATACCTAAAATTAGCACAACTATTGAACCATAAAAGAGGTAATAGCCAGGTGAACCATATTAAATGAAGTGCATTCATTAAAATTCATGCAGAATAACTTACCCTGTGTTGTGTTGAAGTGAATGTCAAGTCTTCCACTCCAGCTTTATTAAGCAGAAACTTTCCCAAAAATTCTAGTGGATCAACCTAACAATAAAGAAATAAATTAAATGTAAGTTCAGAAATTTTGCAACTTTCTTAGTACTGCGAAAGTGTTACAGGATAGTATTGCAATAATTGATGAATTTCAATTCTAATTGCACTATTGTATGCAGTATTTCTTGTGTTAAATATCAATATGACCATAAAATAAACAAAAAATAAATTTTCATTTGATAATTTAAATGAATAAAAATAATATGACATTAATTCAGAGAATTCATTAATTGGCGGTAAAAAATAGAGGAGAAATGAATTTTAATTCAAAGATTTGTATGTAATTATCTGCAGATTTATTCATCCAAATTTTTTTCACCTTGTGTATTCTATTCTAATTCTTTAAAGATCTAATTTGTTTTTAAATATAATAAGCTATATCTGTATGCCATAACTGGCATTGTTTGAGTAAAGTTACTTGTATTCACATCTTTCTGACACAGAAACTAAGTTTTTACAAAAAACTAAAAAAAAAAAAAGCTTACAGAATCATTTTCTCCTAACTCTAGTAGAGCTTCTGACAATGTCTTAGTAAGATCTTTGTTTCCATGGATTCTGGTCTGCCCCATTACATCAAATACTATCTGACCTGCAAAACACACATTTAAAATGTCAGGTAAGGGTAAAGGTTGGTACCTTTTAAAACCTGCTGCATTTGTTTGTATCTGTCCTAAGTCAGTAATCTGATGTACAGTAGTTGTCCTTTGTTGATGTGGTTCATAAATGTTTCTTGTTTTTTATATAGATTAAACCGTTTCCTGTTTGAATGGTTTTATACTAGCTATTTTGGGGGATTTTATAGCTTGCTGTTTGGTGTGAGCTAAGGCTCTATGTTGAAGGCCATACTTTGACTTTAACAAATTGTGACTAGGATGGAGAGTTGTCTCATTGGCACTTATAACACATCTTCTTATACCTTTTAAAAAAAATAACATATGATAAGTATATTTCAAGAGATTTTTATATAGATCTCCAAGTTCCATTTTCTTTGTCCAAGAAGTACATGCATATTGTTGACGACTTATCTTCGAACATATATTTAAAAATATCATCAATATTTAGTGGATCACTATCCTAGACAATCAAATTTTGTTTTGCTTTTGTTTTTCTTGAAGATACAAAAATATCTAGATGCTAGCAACTAAATATAAATATACACTAAAATTATGAACAACATTGAAGTAAATTTAGAAACCAAAATGTACCTTCTACAGTCATGTAAAGTTGAGACCACATACAATATCCCCCTAACCCCCTTTTTTATGTTTATATTGTTCAAAAGCAGTGCATATTTCTACATTTACCAGTAAGCTGTGACACTATGTCCTTGTGTGTCTTATCAAAGAATGGTGTCAGTTGTTCCTTACAAACCCTCAGAGCTTCCTTGGCTTGTCCTGCAGTGTTTGCCCACACATCAAGTTTACTTTGACAGAAATATGCTGTTGTTGGAGAACCATCAGCATATGGTAAAAGCCACTCTGTGTTAACTAAAGAAACAGAAATGAATGGATAAGTTTAAGTCAAAATGTTATTCTTTTATCCAAGCAACCTTACTCATTCAATCAAACAAACTGCAATAATTCATCTGTTGAAAAAACATTACAGAAAACTTAGTAGTCCTACAATCTTCAATAATTCATTTGATGAAAAAAACTTTGCAAGTTTTGATAAAATTTGGAAATTAACCTCTTTATAAAATTTATTAGTTATTAAAAGCTTTTAACTATCTTTCAGTAAATATGAGTACTCAAAGATCAGTACTTTTGAATTAATATTAGTTGTTTTTTTGTGCTTTGTGTCACATGTGTCAATCTGATGAGTTATGCAATGTTCAACTGATTTTTACAGTTTGTTATAATTTTGTGCTATTTCAACTCGATCACAAGTTAGAGTGAGGGTCCAGTGCACACAAACATGATTCATTCTTTGAAGTCAGGAGCCTGTAAGTCAGTGGTTGTACTTAGTTACTGTCTGCCATATTTGTTTATAGTTTATTGTTTTGTCATTAATCAGCTCATTGTTTTTTTAGTTTGACATATTGTCATGTCCATTGGTCAGGCTTCTTATATCTTATAGTTTGATATGCTCATTGTTGAAGGACATAATAGTCCAATTAGTCCGGCGGCTACAAGTATATTTCAGGCTAATTGTGCACATCCTGCTACAAGCATGAAATTTGGCATAGACCTTCCTCAACTATTACTCTTTTATTTCAGATAGGGAGGCATTTGAAAAAAAATGTCTCACTTCCGGTAAAATCAAAAATGGCGGACATCATACTTAAATCAGCCCTATATCAAAGGCTAGTATGTGAAAAGTTGTTATTATCATGCTACTAACATAATATTTGGTACAAACCTTTGTTATATATACTACTTTTGGATATATGATAAAGATAAGATGTCTTCAAAAACCCTACTTCTGGTAAAATCCTACATGGCGGATATAGTGCTAGAATAAGCTTATTTTTAGGGAGGGTAATTGACATGTGTTTTGATGTATTGCTACTATCATTACATTGTGCAAGAACCTTTCTTTTGCGGATTTCATGGATACAATCAGGCCTCTACATTAACATTTTTTCTAACTTGTCCCTTTGGACAAGTGGCAAGAAAATCAACTTGTCCGAACTCTTAACTCACTTGTCCAAATTCATAATTGAAAATCTAACATATTGATGGTTTATGCAATAATAACACTTGGGCTTTGATTGTACCTAATAAAAAGAGCATTTTGTAATGTTATATGAATACCACATCAAAAAACATTTCATTATTTCAGAATGAAAGTTTTTTTGCAAGACTGTGTTCTCTGACTCAATGTCACTATCATTTGTCAATCATTAAATCATCATTTCTTCCCAAACCACTACGTTCCCCTATGGACCTATTCATTCTTTAGTAGTGGTATGGGTTAAACCAAGGATGTATATACACCTGGCCACCTTGAGCATGTATATGAGTAAACCTTTTTAATTTATTGATGATGTCAAAACAAGCTTTTACAATTTATTTTGATTTGTATATACATTGATATATGATCATGAAGTGCATACACATTTCACTAAAAAATCTGCCTTTTTAGATTTTTTTTTTTTCATCTTAAATTTTTATATCATAGATCTTATCAAATAAAACCTCTTTTAATGTATTGTTATGCATAAAAGCAAAAGCAAATGAAACATACTTTAATTTAATATTTTAAAGTTTAGGTAAAACTCCATATGGAGGTGCTACTAATTCAAGGAAGCTTATACTAAGAAGATACATTAACATTGGTTTCTTTCCCCTTACTTATATCCCCCTGGTCAATGGCTGCCAGCATGTTCAAATACTCCAAATCAGAGACATATTATACAAGTTTTATATGTCTCTAGTTCAATCAATGAATAATTATTTCGTTTAGTATGATCAATAAAACAATCATTCATATTTTTGGGAATGTATAAGTCTTGAATTTGATCTATTTTTATCTGACCTTGATTTTTCACTTGTCCCATCGGACAAGTAGTATGGTGAATCTACTTGCCCGACACCTTTGTCCACTTGTCCCGGACAATCGGACAAGCGTTAATGTCGAGCCCTGACAATGTATAAGACATATCTCTTTAAAACCCTATCTTCCGGTAATATCCAAAATGGCGGACATAGAAATATCAATTTTATATTTTTAATATTCAACTTTTTTCAAAATGTAAAGAAAATGTTTTTGTTGGTTTTTTTTTTGCTTGTCATTAAACCATTGGCTTCTAGTTATCCTCAAAACAACTAATTTCATTGTGTTGTAAATTTTTAAATAACACTTCTGGTAAAAAAAACCCAATATGGTGTAAATTTCAAAAAAGAGTCCTCAATCTATGTCTTTGATTTAGAGTTTTAGATAGATTGGTTAAAACAAAATGAAATTACTGAAGTACTAAAACATGTTTCAAATTACTTCTATTTGGCTAAAAAAAACATGTTTATTCACAGTCACCACCATATGCAAACAAAGCAGTGCACGGGAGACCCGATTTTTCACATTAACAACGGCCACAACATCCTCTGTATCTGTATCTGTATGAATACGTTGTCGATACCAATATAACGGTTTGAGTGAGCGCCGCCGATTTATTGACGAGGCGTAAGAGCAGATTTGACGCTCTCTACGCACACTACAGTGTCGTCTAGCTGATTTGACGTGATCATTTCTTTACAAAGAATGAGTTTGAGTATTGTGGTGTTTTCCTTAGTGGAATCCCAAAACACATAGAGTGATTCTTTACATGCTTTTCCACAATATTTGTTGCGTGGTATTCTTCGAACTTCTTGGCAGTTATGTTTCTCTTAGGACGCGCTTTTTTGAGAAATTCGTCTGCTTCAATAGCGGGAATCAGCCCCTAAACCACTTTGTACAAAAATATCAACTTCTAGATTGTTCGTCTTGCAATTGTCTGGAGGTCTTGTAGTTCCAGTTGGGCAAGCATATTGGAGACAGACCCGTCCTCTCTTGACTTGTAATAGATGGTGATAAATCTTGCCGCTTAACGTTGTAACCTTTCTAGCTTATTTAAGTTTGTTACCGTGTAAGGGTCCCATACTATGGCTCCATATTCCATCGTTGATCAAAGAGCGAAATGTAAGCTGTTTTTTGCAATCTTAAAGCTTGTGGGCAGTATTTCAAGTTTCTTCTTTGAAAGCCTAGTGTTGAATTTGCTTTCTTTGGCACGTTTAATATTGGGGTGGTCCATTTGGGTTCTTCCGAAATTTGTAGGCCTAGGTACGGGTTATGCTAAACTGTAGATTTTATGGCTGTTGTTTCTGATGCTTAAGATGTAGCATTTTTTGGCATTGAATAGCATTTCCTAGAACATCCACAATGTACAACCTTCTGAAATGATGAGGCCTTAGAAAGAGTTATTTAAAAGTGATCCTCTTAGTCCCTTCGCCATCCATTAGCGCCTGAAATGGTTAGCATAAGAGCCAAATCGAAGCTCGTCCCCCTAAACAGTTGCCTTAGTATATTGCACGTTCGACATGCTGGAAAAGACTAGACTAAGATGATACCCTCAATTAGTCTTCCCTTTTGCGCAAATAGTTATTTTCTTGATTCGTTAACCATGTTAACCCCATTTGATAGGTTTGTGTGATCTTACAGTTAAACCTCGGTGATTTAGGTTGATCAATCATCATTTTTTATGTTAAAGTCACATCTTCAAATGCCATCAATGTCTCCCACGCTTTCCTTTTCAAGCAATCAGAGAATCATATCACAACTGGTTAAGACATGGATCACCGTCAATAAGTGTGTGTAATCAATCATTGCCAGGGGCATTTGAAAGGTCATTGATATACATTTATCCAAAGCTTTTTGCCCTCCCAAACACAATCCATAGTTCGTCTACCCCTGTCACGGAATAGCGAAATAGTAATGACAGCATCATCAGTAACGACTATTCGAATGATGACTCGTATTTCATTGCATCAGACACATGCACCATGATTCTATCGTCAGCCTATTAATGTGAACATAGTGATAAACTTGAAATACATCTCGAGGTAGATAAGATAGAACATCCTGAGCATTTGTTATAAGAAGCAAGAGCTACATTTAGGGGAAAGGGAATACACAGATGAATCCAGAGTCAAAACAAGATGATGACAATAGGAAAGAACTTTTAAGTTGTCATTCGAAACAGCTTGCTCAATAGATTTTGAGGAAAAGGGAGTTGTAGCAACAATTGCTCAGGTTGTTCTGTGTTATCCATGGCCACCACATCATGATGTTTCAAGCTTAGCATCATGTGCACGTGAAGAGGCTGACACTTGAATCAAGATGAATGTGTCTGATGCAGTGAAACACAGACTTAACTTAGTCATGACTCGAACAGGTGATATTGATGTTGCTGTCATTGCTTTTTCGCTTTTCAGTGACATAGGGGCAGACAAACTTTGGCTTGCATTTGGAAGTAGGAAAAGCTTTAGATATATATATATATCCATGACCTTTCAAATACACTAGGCATTGAGAGATTACACGTTTGCTGTAAAAGGAACTGCTTTAAATTTGGTGACATGGATGGTGTTTAAAGATGTGACTCATTTAGAATGATGATTAATCAGCCAACATCACCAGCTATGAATTTGACAATGTCGTTTGATAGAACGATACGTGGTTTTGTTGTAAGATCGAACAAACTAATCAGATGGGGTTAACAAAGCAAGAAAAAAATTGTTTTTGGGAGAGGAAATACTTATTGAGGCTATTCCAACCACTCGGTCTAGTCTTTTTCAGCAAGTAAAACGTACAATATACCATGGTGGGTGTGAATGAGTAACAAGCTTGGTATTGATTCCGATGTTAACTAGTCAATCGCTTATGAATGGCGAAGAAAAAAAAATGATCCATGGGAACCCTTTTGGACAACTCTTTGTAAGGCCTCTTCATCTTATCAGGAACTTGTACATCATAGATGTAAGAAACAATACCACTATCTTTGTAAATTTGAAAAATAATCCCTCCGATTGTGAATAAACATGTATTTGCGACCATAAATAGGTAATTCTAAAGATGTTTAAGAACTTTAGTGATTTTATTTATAGATTATTACATGGCATTTTTCATATTGCCCTGGTACGTATCAGCCCTAGACTCCCATATCAAGCCAGAGGGCTTTAGCCCGAGGGCTTGATATGGGTCGTGGGCTGATACCAGGGACCATATGAAAAATGACATGTAATAATCTATTTATCACATATTTTTAAGCAAGAGAAAACAAATAGCTTACACCAAATTATGTTTGATATTTCATCAAAAATCAAAAAGATATTTAACGAAAATAAAATAAAAAATGTATCACTGTGAGTTTAAAAAAAGTTCGTATCACAGTAGGTAAACAACGTTTTGTGAAAAGTTTCAGAAATGATTAACAATAAATATATTAATTCTAAGAATTGCAAATATTAAACAACTTTAAAATGTTACATTACAAATGTTAAAAATGCTTAAGAAGAATCCTATATCGCTACTCATTCCAGTGTGGCGTCATATATTTTATAAATTCTTTATGACGTCAAAATTTTACGGGAACTTTTGTGATTTTCACTGTTGATTTCTACTTTTTTCTTCTACAGCAGATTCGTAACTTTCTAAATTTCTTTCATTGTGTTCAACTTGTTTACAAATAGTCTTGATTGACAGTTTACCGGAAGTTAAACTCGGGGGCTTGATATGGATTTCGAGGGCTGATATCGATATCGGCCCCGAGGGCTGATAACCAACCTTGACTTCCGGCTATTATTGGTCATGCAAAAACGTACATATCAGTACAAAATATGTGATAATTTGTTTTAATCAATCTATCCAAAACTCTACATCGAAGATATGGATTAAAGACTCATCTTTGTAATTGACGCCATATTGTTTTTTTTTTTACCGGAAGTGTTAACTTTGTATTTAAACATATAAAACTGAATAGAATTAGTGGTTTTGAGGATGACTTAGAGCCACAAGTATAATGACAAACTAAAAAAACACCTTTTATTTACATTTTGAAAAAAGTTGAATATTGAAATGAAAAATTATCAATATTTCTATGTCCGCCATATTGGAGATCACCGGAAGTAAGGGTTTTAAAGACATTTGTCTTATACATTGTATCCATGAGAAGCACCAAAAAAAGGTTCCTGCACAATATAATGATGGTAGCAATACTTTAAACACATTTCAATTACCCTTCCTAAAAATAAGCTTATTTTAGTACAATGTTCACCATGTTGGATTTTACTGGAAGTAGGGTTTTTGAAGACATCTAATTTATATCATATATCCAAAAGTAGTACATAACAAAGGTTTGTACCAAATATTATGATAGTAGCATGTTTATAACACCTTTTCACATGCTTGCCTTCGATATTAGGCTAATTATAGTATGATGTCCGCCATTTTTGTTTTTACCGGAGGTGAGACATTTTTTTCAAATGCCTCCCTATCTGAAATAAAAGAGAAATAGTTGAGGAAGGTCTATGCCAAAGGAGAAGGTTCAGTAAGACCCCTTTTTGGCCCCAAAATTGGAGTTTTGCAAAATTGTGAAAATGTAATCTTTTAGCTATTTTTTGGAAAGTAGAATGCTTCTGCTACATAAATATGTGCTGTTTTTGACAATACAATGTACATATATCGTGTACTAGCATCATAAAGTCATGCTTAATTACTGAAATCTTCACAATTATAGCATTTTAGTTAAATTTTAGACGGTTTCCGTCTTAAATGAAAGTGGCCGCATTCGTGTTCATTCATGATATTGAAATGTAAGTTGTATTTGATGATAATACATAACATATATAAAGGTTGAGGATGAACACGGTTGCGGCCACTTTCATTTTTGACGAAAACTATCTGAAAAGTGACGTTTTTTGGCATATTTGATAGATTTTTCATATTTAAGCTTCAATCGGAGGGTTTTAAATGACTGAATCAGTTAAAATCTTTTACATAAACTAATCGAATCAATTGAAATACACACTTTAGTGTTTAAAAAGTGTCCTAAATATCTCGTTAGATCAAACTGAAATTTGGGGCCAAAATCGGCCCTTACCGGACCTACTCCTTTCATGCTTGTAGCAGAATGTGCACAATTTTTCACAAAGCTGCCGTACTAAATAGATTTTTTGTTGTATAAATCATTTTAACTTAAAAAGTTAGCTAATAAAACTTTTAAGATTTTTTAAATCAAGCTGGTTGTGGCAAAAAAAATGATTGATGGCATTAAAACTGGATTTCTAACTATTTCATGAAATACTTACTATGATTATACTGTCCAATAATACCAGTAGGGCTGGAGAAAAATACACCGGTCAATCTGGTCAGCTGAATCAGCAGGTCTAATCCAGGCTCTAAAAAACATATTAATTATAGAGTGTAACAAACAAAATTCTGTTTTTACCATTATATTCTGGTCTAATTCTACATAAACAATATTCAGCTTTAACAATTTTTAACCCATTAACAATAATTCCATTACACATTATATACACAATCATTGATTTGACCTTTTTTTTATGAATAAATCACATGCATGTTTAATTATCACATATTATAAACCAGTAAAAAAAAAAATTCTCACCAGAAGCAGCCATTGGACTGAATATATGGAACTGTCCTCCATCACTCTCATCAACAATGTGACTGGCTACATCTTCAAAGAACTCTCTTACAATGGCAAGGTCAAAGGTTTCTGCATTCACACTACAATTCTCCACTAGTTTTATATCTCCTGGCTGTTCATAATGAGTAAATATTCCTATACTCCTACAATCAACAGTAATTGATACAATAACCAGGTGCTCCGCAGGGCGCAGCTTTATACGACCGCAGAGGTCGAACCCTGAACAGTTGGGGCAAGTATGGACAAAACATTCAAGCGTGATACAGCTCTGAATTTGGATTGTGATCAAATTTTTGACATTACATGTTTTTTTTTTACACAAAACAAATGTCAAGATTTTACAAATCAATTAAAGATTTCTTTTTCAAACTTTTTAAATCTAAAATTAAATAGTTGACACAGCATAGGTTTCTGACACAGAATGAATGTGGTCTAATGAACTTAAAAGTTTTTTTTTGCCTTTGAGCAATTCACTATGCTGTTGAATATTAATCCTCTCAAAAAAATGTTTGAAGAAATTTTCTTTTTATTTATGAAATCTGAAATGAGAAAAATTTAACCCCCCCCCCCTTTTTTTCACATCCCCGTTTCCCTTTTTCCAAAACTGATATCAATTCAAATTTCTAATGGAGTTTGCAACAATAACTACTCTTTTAAATACATCATAAAATATTAAAATGTAAAATAAAGTGCTTGTTATCACTGAATGGTAAAGATTGGTTGGTAGTAAAAGTGAATATACATTGTTTATTGTATAAAACAATAAAAAAAACTTCATCAGCAACATTTTATATTGGCAAATTTCCAATGAAGTTATTTACATAAAGTTATTGGCAAATAAAAATAGAAAATGACATCATAGTCATGTCTGGCAAATGTCCAACATACATCTAAAAACATTTTAGATAAGATAAGGAAAAAAAGCTTCATCAGCAACATTTTATATTGGCAAATTTCCAATGAAGTTATTTACATAAAGTTATTGGCAAATAAAAATAGAAAATGACATCATAGTCATGTCTGGCAAATTTCCAACATATATTATCAACTACTATTCTATACAAAGAAAGATAACTCAAATTGAAAATTAATTGCTATTGCACAATATTGTGCAATTAGATATTTCTTGCTATTGTGCAATACTGTGCAATTGAAAATTTCTTGCTATATTGCACAATACTTGATATGGAATCCTGATTTGGACCAACTTGAAAACTGGGCCCATAATCAAAAATCAAAGTACATATTTAGATAAAGCATATCAAATAAGCCCAAGAATTTAATTTTTGTTAAAATCAAACTTAGTTTAATTTTGGACCCTTTGGACCTTAATGTAGACCAATTTGAAAACTGGACCAAAAATTAAGAATCTACATACACAGTTAGATTTGGCATATCAAAGAACCCATTTATTCAATTTTTGATGAAATCAAACAAAGTTTAATTTTGGACCCCCATTTGGACCAACTTGAAAACTAGGCCAATAATTAAAAATCTAAGTACATTTCTAAATTCAGCATATCAAAGAACCCCAAGGATTCAATTTTTGTTAAAATCAAACTAAGTTTAATTTTGGACCCTTTGGACCTAAATGTAGACCAATTTGAAAACGGGACCAAAAATTAAGAATCTACATACATAGTTAGATTCGGCATATCAAAGAACCCCAATTATTCAATTTTTGATGAAATTACACAAAGTTCAATTTTGGACCCTTTGGGCCCCTTATTCCTAAACTGTTAGGACCTTAACTCCCAAAATCAAACCCAACCTTCCTTTTATGGTCATAAACCTTGTCTTTAAATTTCATAGATTTCTATTTACTTATACTAAAGTTATGGTGCAAAAACCAAAAATAATGCTTATTTGGGCCCCTTTTTGGCCCCTAATTCATAAACTGTTGTGACCTCAACTCCAAAAATCAATCCCAACCTTCCTTTTGTGGTCATAAACCTTGTGTTAAAATTTCATTGATTTCTATTCACTTATACTAAAGTTATTGTGCGAAAACCAAGAATAATGCTTATTTGGGCCCTTTTTGGGCCCTTAATTCCTAAACTGTTGGAACCAAAACTCCCAAAATCAATCCCAACCTTCCTTTAGTGGTCATGAACCTTGTGTCAAAATAGATTTCTATTCACTTAAACTAAAGTTATAGTGCGAAAACCAAGAAAATGCTTATTTGGGCCCTTTTTGGCCCCTGATTCCTAAAATGTTGGGACCAAAACTCCCAAAATCAATCCCAACCTTCCTTTTGTGGTCATAAACCTTGTGTTAAAATTTCATTGATTTCTATTCACTTTTACTAAAGTTAGAGTGAGAAAAATAAAAGTATTCGGAAGACGACGACGACTACGCAAACGACGACGCCAACGTGATAGCAATATATGACCAAAAAATTAAATTTTTTGCAGTCGTATAAAAAAGGTATAACAAATGTATCTGTACACATAGCAAAATAATCATGAATCTTTTAAAACTGTGAAACATGGGGCTCAAATTTCTGATATTTTAAGAAATGGAGAATATTGCGTAAACGGTTTTATAGAGATTTTGTTCGATAATTTTTACATTTGCATTCATACCACATCTATTTATATCATATAAAACTAATAAACAAGAATGTGTCCATCGACATGATGCCCTGCTTGCACTATCATTTTGTATGTTCAGTTGACCGTGAAATTGGGATACAAACTCTAATTTGACATTAAAATTAGAAAGATCATATCATAGGGAACATGTGTACTAAGGGCTGTTCCATTAAAACATACATGGTACACATGGAAGGCACTTTGAAAACAGAGTACCCACTCATAGAAGCGATTTAGTGTCCTTTATAATTTTTAACCTGTTCCAACAATATTTCGCATCCACCCATAGTGTCAAATTTAAGTTGCCTTCCCTGGGTCCCATGTATGTTTTTATGACACAGCCCTAAGTGTCAAGTTGATTGTTAATGATTTGTCTCAAAAACAGTATCTTTATGGTACTTACTTGGCTCTTCTTCCATCTAATTCTTTCTTTAATTTGAACATCAAAGTTTGTGCTGTAGTTCCCTCATATTCATATACTATAGGTATCACTCCAAACAGGACAGCATCCACTATCAACTGTAAACAATTATTGATAAATATACAATATAAGGTCAATGAAAGATAAATATAAACTTTTTTGTATGAGGCTGATAAACTGGGGAAGAGCGAGGTTCTACTCAGCCCTTCCCCAGTTTTGCGTAGAGTACAAAAAAGTTTATATTTTTATGATATTGACCTTATATTGTTTGTATACTGCAAATTAAATTAATACATTGATGGCTTTTTAAATCGTAACACAAATGTCAAACCCACTTTCATTCCTTAATGGACCTCTGATTGTGAAGAAAGTTTTCAATGATGAAATTGACATTGCACAAAATATAGCTGTGTTACTATTTTTAGGAAATAAACACAACTAGTTGCAGTATAAATCTATTATACTTCTGTAGTTCTTTGTTTCAGATAACATTATGGAAATGTGCATCAGGTGCATTAAGTTTGGTATCGTTGAATTTTATTTCATCATACTGATTTTATTCAATTATATTATTTGTCATTGTTAATTTATTCTTTAAGATTATTATAAGATTATTCAACAAGGATTTTTTTGAACACTTGCTAAAACTTATTTTTCTTTGAGTCAAACATTGAAATTATTACAGATGTATTTAAATTGGTGGTACATTGTATTATTCCTATCACTACCACCATTAAAACTGTTCACTATGATATAAAATTGTTTATATATTCTCTGTAACTATGTAATTTGTAGTTTATGAGAAATAAAATTCATTCATTCATTCATTCATTCATTCATTCATTCATTCATTCATTCATATTCACATCAACAAATTGTCAGAAAAACAGAAAAGGAAAATGTTTGTTTGGTTGGTTATACACTAAACTGAAAGCTGTAGCCTTTTAACAATTATCAAGCTATAATGTCACTATGTCGGTCCAACTTACAATTTTAAAGTCTTGTTGTTGTAACTGTTTTAACAATTTTAAAGTTACAAAAGATATTTATATGTATACTTACATCGGCAGCAGGAACTCTGGATGATATAAACACCACCCTAGGGGCGTCAGTCACTGCTAAATCCCCAGCCACACCCATTGTATGTTGTGTGACCATCAGACCTTTGTACAATGTCATGGCATTCATTGTATCCAAAACTCCACCTGTTCTGTCTTGTCTTAAAAAAGATAACAAATTATTAGCGATAGAAATATATTTACTGTATGTTGCATCTCATTACAATTTAACAGAATCGACACATTGTCTTAATCAATTAAATAAAATAACTACAAGCACATAAAAACATTAAAAGCAAAGGCACAGTGCTTTCATTGCTGTTCTACATCTTTGAGTCACACATGAGGTCTTCAACAAGGAGCAAAAAATCTAATTGCAAGTTGAAGATACTTCCTAGCATGAATTTGATTGGATTTTTTAAAACTTTTCTATAATTAATTTAATAATGTTATCATTTACTATATTGTATTTGGCCAAGTTTGGATAGAACAGAGTCAGCTCTTAATAAATTTAAATTTGAAACCCAATTAAAAAAATAAGATGCTTTGCTTCTAATCCAATTTTAATTATTTTAATATATGTAAACTTGGAAGAGGACACTTGTCAAATCAGCTTTCAGAAAGGGATGCTTGTGCAATGAAGGTCAGTTTTGGAGCATTTTTAGTTTTTATTTCATTTGAAGATTGTTATGACTTTGTTCCAAGAAAATTTCAATCGGTTCAACTAGCCAACTTAGTATTGTTAAAATGTGTGCATGTATTTTTGATCATAATGACACTTACTTGGTATAAACTTTATCTGGTGGCTTCCAGCCTGTAAACACCAATTCTTTCTTTCTTTTCTCTTGCATGTTCTCCAAGTCCATTACTTCAGATAATCCTCGTCTCTGTGATGTATGTTTCAGATCAAGTTCATCACCAGCCTGAAATCATATTTATCATTAAAATCATAATAATCATTAAAATCATCATCAACTACTTCTTAACCCGAAAAAAACATTTTGCATAGATGTTTTATATTTCAAGTAAGATATTAAATTGAAAATCATATTGTATTTTTTTTTGAATAATAATACAGGCAATCAAATTTTTTTTTAGCTGTGCTTAAATGTCATTTATATTTTTCAAACAAATCACTCAAGAACATTTGAAAGCAAGACATGAATCACAAACAGATTGAAAATTGTAAATGCATGTGTATTGCCTATTTTTGAAAAATAACAGTTTTTTTAAAATGTATCCATAGAACATGGATGCCCCACTTCCACTATCATTTTCTATGTTCAGTGGACTGTGAAATTAGGGTCAATAATCTAATGTGGCATTGAAATTAGGGAATATGTGTACCAAGTTTCTAGTTGATTGGACTTAAACTTCATCAAAATTAAAACAACCTTGAGCAAAAACTTTAACCAAAATCCTTAACCTGAAGCTGACAGATGAACAGACAGAAGGACAGACAAGCTGACAACCAGACTAGAAAACATAATGCCCATAAATTTTTACTGACCCATTTAGGACAATTTTAGAAAAAACATGCAGATAACACTTTCTGAGTTGCTAACATTTTAAATAAGCCTAAGGAGTTATATACTAAATAAATTCATCCATATATTATGCTGAGAAGGTGTAGGAGCCAATGAGTCAAAGACAAATTTTACAGTGCCAAAGTGATAGAATGTTAAATTGTCACACCTTCAATTCCATTTTATTTAAACAGACTTACCGTCAAAGCCCTGTGTCCTTCTCTTCTGGTCACGGACTGCAAGCCTGGTTCAAAGTTAAGAGATTGAGTAACTGCATCTTCATGACGTTTCCTTGGGATCCCCCATTTGTTGTGTAGCACCAATGCAGATTTAGGCAGTTTTGGATCATTTGCATTAACTCCATTAAGAAATGCATAAAATGATTTTTCAAGGTCATGTGGTTTCATTGAAGTTCCTTGCCATGGAGGTCGTACATCCATGTTTCGTCCTGAAAAATATTTCTGAAGGTTAATAAGGTCATAATAAAATAATTAATTAATAAAGCGCTAAAATATTTCAAGCATTCAACAAACATGCAAATAACTTTGTAAATAATCAAAAACAAAATCCTCAAAATCATAACTCAATTAATGCTTTCAATAGTTTTATAATCAGAAACCAATGGAATAAAACAATCTCAAAATTGCTAAAAACTAAATATTTAAAAAAATCATTCATTCAAAAATTATGATGCTACGTACATTTACTATTTTTTCCAAAGAGGTTCAGTTCACCTGACTGTTTCACTGTGAACTTTTAAATGAAGTCTCATGTACTTTTATATCAATTCCATATGACAACTGTCAATCATTTTATAAATAGTAACAAAAACCTAGATGTTGTCCATTTCTGAATGCTTTTCATGAAGTGTCAACAGAATTAAAGTACATCTGACCTGATAGAAGTGCAAATGAAATATATATTTCTTGCATGATTTCCATGTGATTATTTCATCATAAGTTAATTAGAATTTCAGGTGACCTAAATTTCTGATAAAATTGAAATTAACATACTTTCATTGTTTCTACAAATGTGCAATTATAATACTGAGTTGAAATAAAGAAAAATGAATTTTAATTGTCAACTATCTAAAGAAATTGATATTTCAATTTCATAAGGACAATTAATAACAAGCATTTTAATAGAATTCTCAGTTCATTTATTTTTTACTTCTTCTAAGTCATTAGTTCAATTATCTCCACAATAGAAGATAAAATTTTGCTCTTGTACCCTTCAATATCAATGTTTTTTTACTAGGTTAAAACCCACATAAAAAACCAAACGCTGCATAAATCAGAAACTGTAACTCTCTACATGCATTAAATTTTAAAATTATGATCGATTGCTTTTTTCCTTAGAATATTGTAAGAAAAATCTAATGGGTGGTTGGGGTCTAAATGCATTTGACTGATACACTTTGAATAATACATACGACTAGAGTTTGAAGATAGTCTTCCTGATTTGCTTCTTTTAACTTTTGTGTATTGTTTGTCAAAGTTCATCTCTACTGTTCTAAATCCATATCTGGCATCAATGTCCTTAAAATAAAAAATTATTTGTATACATTATAAAAAAATACATAAGCACCAACCGTCATATTTTAATGAGGGAAAGTCTTAAATTAAATGGTATGCATATAAAAAAAACATTTCAACAGCAGAAAATATATGGAATCCCATTTATAGCAGGAGATATTCTGTTCTTCAAAAAGTAACAAAATTCCAATAATAATTGATTAATTAAGGTTGTTTTACTACACTTTCAGCACTCTTTTTTTTATCCTGACAGCAAGATTTCATTGATGGAAGATGTCATATTACCTTGAGAGAAGCACTGACCATGGTCAGAAAAAAACAATTGCAATATATCTATTCAAAGTTATCCTGTTAGATTGTAACTAATCAAAACTAATGTTACAAAGTTGCAATGTTCATATAAGAATCAATTTTACAAAATAAAAATCTATAGTTTACCTTGTCAGAGCCTGTAGAATAATCAAATGTCTTTACACAGCCACCAAAATGTCTTTTCCAGGCTCCAAATTCCCAATCTGGTGGCTTATATCTCAGAAACCATCCAAGCTTCATACATTTTGGCTGCCATATAACATCCTGTTGAATATAAATAATCAACCAAAGCCAATCAAGTCTTTATTCTATACAATAAGATGGACTATATCCCTACCATTATGATTGTGATATATTTCCACTAGAGATGGTTAAATGACCAAACTTTAATATCTAATGTTTATAGAGCCTGTAATTTGAATTTCGCTTGACACTATTCTTTATTGAAGGTCAGCTATGTGAAATATGATGCAAACTTTTAAAATTGAGATCAGAACTTATGAATTTCAAATTTGACCAGTTCGGATAGACAAGAACTCTTTTATTTCCTAAAATATGTTCTTCTTATTCATATTACCTGTGATTAAGGCAATTAAAAATTATGTTTTTTCACAGTATTCCATCAGTTTTCAAAAGACCAAATACCAAAGATGTGAAGTTTTTTCAAATTTGATCTGGTAAAGAGCATTTCTGATTTGCCATCTCTAGAAATGCTCATAGCAACAACAAAAAAGTTTCAATTAACTGTATATTATCTAACCAAAAAGGTGCTTAAACTTATAACCCAGTATTTTCTATAGCTTGTATATGGATTTTCTGTACCTGTTCACTAAGGAATTTCCAGTGCCAGCAAGCCTGTGCTGCTCTACACAAACTCTTGGGCTCTAGGAAAGAAAATATATACATAGACAGAAATGCTGGAAGTACAGTAGTGAAGTCTAGATGTTGGAGGGGGACTTTCTCCTGGAACCAGTCCTGTATAAACCTGTATTGTGACCTTCTACACTGCTGAAATACCATATCAAAAAATCTTTTCCTCTGGGTGTCTGTCCATAAGTCAAACTGAAAAAGAAATAAAACATAAAATGGGAAAATATATAGCACAACTCAAGTCAAGAGACCAATTATTTTGCAAAACACTATTTCTTGCTGTGAAAACAAAGTATGAATACAAATGTATTTTTCTTTAATTCATTTTTTCAGAGATTTGATTGATTGAATTTGTGTCTACTTAATGCCAGCATCAAATATTTCATGTATATGCAGAATAAATGATTCTAAACAACAAAAACTTTTATTTACCATTTAATAATGCAAATAAAAAAGTTCAGGTAAATCGTATCGTTTGACCATATCTTACTGTCAGAAAATTTAACCAAGTTATTATTTTTTTCCTTTTAGATCACTGACGTTAATTGTTTTCTATATAATAAGAATATATGAACTTATCATAGTTATTTAGTTGCACTTACCCAATGAGAAACAAGATCTCTCCTTTCATTGAATATCTGTAATTAAATGAAAATTTTGAATACTGCAATTCAAACAATTTTGCTTGCATTTATTATTACAATTGCTGAACATTAGAAAGAAAGTAAAATTGATTATGATTTTTGTGATTACAGAAATAATCTCATCAATATTTACATAAGAAGCCTTTTTTTTGTTATTTAAACCTATCAGGTCATGTTTTATCAAATAATAAAAACATCACAAACAAGAATGTGTCCCTAGTACATGGATGCCCCATCCGAATTATCGTTTTCTATGTTTAGTGGACCGTGAAAATAGGGTAAAAAGTCTAATTTGGCATTATAAATCAGAAAGATCATATCATAAGGAACATGTGTACTACTCTGTAAGTTTCAAGTTGATTGGACTTCAACTTCATCAATAACTAGCTCTACAAAAAAAACTTTAACCTGATGTGGGACAGAGGGATGCACATACAAGAAAACATAATGCCCCAAAATGGGACATAAAAATTAGATTTTTTTCAATGTTTCAATTTTTACTGCTAAGTGACATCAATAAAAATTGAAGATTCTAATTTTGAAAAAGACAAAATGATGATTAACAGATGTTGCCAATTTTGAACTGATGCTTTTAGGCAATCCAGAATGACAATAGATAAATTGATAATTAATCTTTTGTTGTACTTTTTTTGCTCCAAATTCATTATGTCATAGCAGTTTTATAGCTTGATTATCCCATATTGATGCATAAATATATATACTAAGTCTTCAACTTTTCTGGTGTCATTTGTGTGTATTATGTAGGTAAAAGTGACCTTGACCTTTAATGGTTTACTTTTATATAAATTGTGAATTGGAGGGAGAGTTGTCTCATTGGCACTCATACAACATCTTCCTATATCTATTATTTATGTATGGTCAAACACACTAGACCAATTAAATGCTTGGTTGGAAGTATGTAAATTATTTTAGGATTAATTTTTGTAAAAGATTTTATGTCTAGAGAATTTCAGAAATGATATCAAAAGTCATATAAGTACATGGAAACAGGACAATATTTTAGAGCCCTCTCTCTTTTTTTCAAAGACCGTTATTATTTTGTTTTCTGTTATATTCCAGCATTTTCGCGTTTCTGTATACTATGAACATACGTATCTCGATTATAAATAAAGTGTATTTGCTATTAACTATTAATGCTAACTTTTCTTTTCCATGGCGATCATGCATGCACTGCTATAGAGTCTATATATATATTAATCATAGTATACATGTACATGCAGGTAAACGCGAAATTGATTGTTTTGTCCCCGTCCGGGTACTTATGAAGATAATGTACACTTAAAAGTAGTGGTTATTACAATCTAAAAACCACGATATGGACCACGCTTTGATTGGCTTATTTATTTTGTCATTTTTGTTATCTAAAAAAATAAAAATGTTATCTATCATACGATTTGTTCTCAATGTTAATACCGGTAGTCATGACCGACTTAAAAGTCGGTCTGATGACAAAAACATACCGGGATGTCTATACTTTCGTTTTTCTCCCCAAAAAACCCAACTTGACTGAATAATAATAAGAATGGATGACAAATGCGACTATGCATTGTATTATTTATTTTTCATTTTCAGTCTTATCTATCATACGATTGGTTCTCAATGTTATTACCGGTAGTCATGACTGCCTTAAATGTAGATCTGATGACGGAAACATATCCGGACGTCTATATTTTGATTTTTCTCCCAAAATAACCCAAACTGAAAAATCATAAGAATAGATGACAAATGCGACTATGCATTGTACCTTTAGGACACAGAGGTATAATGATTAATTTATTGTGAAAGAAGAGAAGTGACACACAAAATGAGGTCTTCTCGTTTAAATGTTTAGATACAATCTGTAATTTTGTATTTTACCTGTTGATTTGAAGGTTTATGGACTACAGGAGTCCATGTACTATTGTATGTTCTCATTTTTAACGTATCATATTTCTCATTTTCCTTCACCAGCTCCCTCTTCCTGTTGGTATTTAGACCTATCACTTTATTATCATTCCGTGTTAGGGCTCTGGTAGACGTTTTCATCTTCAAGGTTCTTCTTTCTTCATCTTGCTGCCTGTCTAGTTCATCCATTGTTATCTTTGTTGTTCCTACACACAAAAAATAAAATAAATAAAATATAAGTCCATACTATGCTACATAGATATAGGAAGATGTGGTATGAGTGTATGTTAACGGAATTTATGATTTTGTCTTTATATTCTGCTACTCTACAATGGCAACATTAACATTATGAACGCCTAGTCATTGAATAATCTTAAATCAATTATTCAGAATTAACTCAAGATTAAACATATCTTCACAAGGTTTTCCATCCCATAGCCAAGTTGGAGAAAAAATAAGACACTTAAAGAGGATAAATTTTTATCTATCAGTATTCATTTTGATTTGCACTGGTCAACATTTTTAGATGGCTATACTAATGGGTGCTGCATTAGGGGTTTTAGCAGGTTGGGAACAACCCCTCAATGTGATGACTACCCTTTTAAATTTTATGACTATGAGGGCTACATTTCAAGTGATAATTTTTTTGTCTCATAAACAAACACTTCTTAGTACAAAAGAGCACATATTTATATTATTTGAAGATCTTTTTCTGAAAGAACTATGCATCTATCTGGTATTATATATGGTCAAAACATGTCTAAGAATTCTGCAATATTCATGGACTTATCTTCTTTATTATAAAAAAATAAGTGGATCCCTCTTTCAGTCTTCAAGCTGAGTGGCAACCCAGGCTTGTAAAATTGCTCTCGGGCCTGTAAACATCATATCTACAGGCCAACAGAATCTAACTAAAAATTTTCAAAAATTGAGCTCCGAGCTTGTAGATTTAACAGTTCATCTTGAAGACTGCTCTTTCAGGAAAGTTTTTTCCAAATATAATGATTTTTTCCGACACATGTACATGTACATGTATATAAGCTTAAAAAGCTACGTTTTTCTTTTTTCTTTTATACAGCAACAAAATGACCCCTTGTCCTTTATTCAGGTGAACAGTCGTTTATTCAGGGGGATATTCCCAACCTGTTTGGTGCTGTATTTAAAAATTCAATTTGAGAGTACATAAATGGGATACTAAAAAATACTTAAAAAATACTGGAAAATACAACATGCCACACCAATGACATTTACATGTAAATGTATAATTAATATTTAACAAAACATTTTTTTTTCTCAATTCAATGCATTACTAAAGTACTTGTAATTTAATGCATTAGTTCCGAGATATTCCACACTTGGCATCAAAGACTTTTCCAAATAGTGATATATATATACCTAATCATTATTTGGAAATCTGTCCCTGCTGATCTCAGAATCTGCCTGCTTGAACTATTGACGTCATACATCAATCACGTTTCAATCATGGTGTCAGATATTTTGTATTATATGTCATCAAAATTTAAGAAGAACCTTTGTGATGTCCAGTTATGGTGGAAAAATTGCGAATAGGTATATTTAATGCTATTTTCTAAAAAAATTCTTTGATCTTATTGTCTGATAATTTCCTTTCTCAGCACAGTATAGTGATATGACAAATTATCCCTAAAAACTATAAAGGACCCATATGCCAGTTATCAATGAAATTAACAACGTCGCTATAGGTTGCATATCGATAAACAGATCATCGTTACTTATTTCACCTCGATTGCTTTTCTCAGTTTCGAAGTACTGGCTCAAGGAGTCAACCGAGAAAATCAATCTGGTTGTGTTGGTCAATGAAGTTATTCGCCCCATGCGGCATGCCTAGTTGTGTCTAAGTACTCAGAGAAAATTTCATGGTGTATTTAAGGTAGATACATGGTATACCGCCATCTTGGATTGTACAATCACAGTAAAAAATAGGTCTTGTTATTTGCCTAAATCTGCAAATTTGGAGACAGATTTGCAATTTAAAGAATAGACTGTTTAATAATATAAAAAAACTTGGTAATTTATTGTATAATTCAAAATATTTAAACAAATATCATTTTATTTGCTTTTAGAATCATTTTTTTCAAATGAGCCATTTAAGGGAAGATAACTATTTTAGTAAAAAATTTATACTGGTCTGATAGGGAAATTTTTTCTTTTTACTTGTAGCAAGAAAACAAGTTTGGTGATACCATCTTTTCTTTTTATTTTCTTAAAATATATTACAAAACCTATCTTTTTCTAATGAACATTATCACGTGATTAACAAGGAGATTCCCTGTCAGCCAAAAAAATATATGGAATGCAATCAGTGTCATAATCTTACATGTTTTTGATGTATTTTAACAATAAAAGATGACTTTTGGTTTATCAAATGAACTTCAAAAGGGAGTTATTGAGCATAATTCTTGTAAATTAAGTTCAACTAACGTTGATTACTGAGTTTTATAGAGGATTTGTGTAAACAGTTTTAATTTATTGTGTATTTATTTGTTTTGTTTAAAAAATAAAAGATTTGTGTATCACTAAATTATTATTTTTATTTTTTTAATATTTTACAGGTTCAACTCAAAAGGCAGAAAGATAAGCAAAAAGAAACTGAAAATAATGATAGAAATGATATATACATTTGTAAATTGTTTGACTGTTCTCAGTTTTATTTATATTTAACATTTACTGCAAATAGTTCTTAATTAACAGTTGGAATACTTTTGAGTTTTGAACATTTGCTTGATTTAATAAATGTGAACTTTATATTCTGTTGAAAAAAATCATGATTCCAAAGGGAAAAAAAATGACTGAACTGTAGCTTTAATCTCATTTTTTATAATTAATGCGAAGTAAAAATAACTGTAACTAGCAACTTTTAATTCAATTTTGTAACTTGTTATTTGAATAATTTTTAAAAAGTTAAAAAAAAAAAAATCTTATTTTTTTTGGTGTTTCATTTTTTTTTTTAAGGATTTCAGTCTTTATAAAAATTAAAATAAATACTTGGTCTTTCAACAATGTTTTTATTTTCACTGATTTGAAAATGAACAAAAATATGCTTGTTTGAAATTACATTTATATGCTCACCACTGGGCTTCCATACTGTGTGTTCTTCTTGTGTTATTTTTAGAACAAACTTTTTCCACGAAAATAAGTGACGTACTTGGCATCATATAAAATTGAGAATGGAAATGGGGAATGTGTCAAAGAGACAACAACCCGACCAAATAAAAAACAACAGCAGAGGGTCACCAACAGGTCTTCAATGTAGCGAGAAATTCCCGCACCCGGAGGCGTCCTTCAGCTGGCCCCTAAACAAATATATACTAGTCCAGTTATAATGAACGCCATACTAATTTCCAAATTGTACACAAGAAACTAAAATTAATATAATACAAGACTAACAAAGGCCAGAGGCTCCTGACTTGGGACAGGCGTAAAAATGCGGCGGGGTTAAACATGTTTGTGAGATCTCAACCCTCCCCCTATACCTCTAACCAATGTAGAAAAGTAAACGCATAACAATACGCACATTAAAATTCAGTTCAAGAGAAGTCCGAGTCTGATGTCAGAAGATGTAACCAAAGAAAATAAACAAAATGACAATAATACATAAATAACAACAGACTACTAGCAGTTAACTGACATGCCAGCTCCAGACTTCAATTAAACTGACTGAAAGATTATGATTTCATCATATGAACATCAGGCACAATGCTTCCCATTAGGGGTTTAGTATCATACCATCATAACACATATGAGAAGAACATAGCCCGTGTCATGCCAACAACTGTTTTTAGAATGCCGATTTGTGTACACCAGAAATGTACAATGTAGGTCATATCAAATAAAGCAGGGCTCACGCTACCAGGTGACTTGGGCGAAGAAGTCCCCTTCCCGACCGTCACTTCGCTTTCCCCAACCCCCAAAAGCGAAAACAAGTCGCCCTGTTCTTGACGACAGTCGCTTTCAGTCGCTTCCGTCATCGGACATTTTCAATTTTTACCAAGTTGATGAAACATCAAATTTTTATTGATAATTAAAGAAATTCAGACATAAACGATTCATTATCTTTTGAAAAGAGGTTGAAGCATTGTCTTCGAGTGTGTAAAGGTTATTTGATAAAAATACAACTTTTTATCACTTCGTGCATTTCCGCAAGTACCGGTGCTTGTTACTCGAAAACGTACATCAACCTCAATTTCGGCGGCAAAATAAGTTTGTTACTTCATTTAAACGTGATAAAAGTTGCCTCCAGTAAATTTTAATCCATTTATTGCATAAAAAACGTCATGTTCCTTTCCAAATAACTTGTCAAACATCGTTTATTTTTGTAAATTTTCTTGCATTCGTCCGCCATTGACCGAATTCTAATCTCCGGATCTGAACCGGACCAGCTATGACCGAAATCCGTACTTTTACAATAATTACTACGGACGCACGGATGGAACAGCTGACAGAAGAATATTGATCCCAAAGGGAAAAATTACGCATTCCACACGCATTAAGGAACTTTTGGTTACATCTAATTGATTGGTGTATATAACTCCTTATATTTTTTATGGATTGTTTCAAACTATTGATTAAAGTTGCTTAACTCTGAGACTATTATACCAGAGACATATATGTCTCTGATTATACTAATATCAATATATTATGGCCCAGCTTAATAACTTTTATATTTTTTTATGAGAAACACTGAATGTCATACACAAGATAATTTTTAATTAAATTGTAATTGATATATTATAATTTCTTTACATTTTTTTTTAAATATTTTTTATTTTTTTAGTGCTAGATATTTAGTTGGTAGTTTCTCACAAGCTTAAACAACTTTTAATTTCAAATGTTACTTTAATTGTAATTTTTTTACTCAGATATGAATTGAATAGTATAAAAAGAACATTATTTACATATGGCCCTTTATACTATTGTAAAATCCAAACATTGTATCGCACCGCGCGGATGAGCACTTCTCTTTCAAATCTCACCACTTCTCCCTATCAGTTTCAAAAAGAGAAGTCACTTCTCCCTATAATTCTGAAGTAGTGTGAGCCCTGATAAAGTAGCTAACAGAAAGAATCAAACTAACTTGTATTATTTTAATGAAGTTCTAAGGTAACATTATCAACATAAAAAACGAACGGTTGTTTTTTAGTTTTACCGCATTCCGTTTGAATAGTCTTATATCCACGAATATAGGTGACACTACCGTATTTTTAAAAAGAGCATAGTGAAATCTTCATTTTGGCTAAGAAACTTACAAAACCTTTGAATAGACTTATTAAGAAGGGATATAATTACGATACTGTTGTCAAGTCATTAAAGATTGCATATTTTGGCTTTAATTTTGAGTCACTGATAAGGTCTTTGCATCGGAACTAAACACATTTATTCTAAAAACAGTTGTTGGCATGACACGGGTTATGTTCTTCTCATATATGTTATGATGGTATGATACTAAACCCCTAACAGGAAGGATTGTGCCTGATGTTCATATGATGAAATCATAATCTTTCAGTCAGTTTAGCTGAAGTCTGGAGCTGGCATGTCAGTTAACTGCTAGTAGTCTGTTGTTATTTATGTATTATTGTCATTTTGTTTATTTTCTTTGGTTACATCTTCTGACATCAGACTCGGATTTCTCTTGAACTGAATTTTAATGTGCGTATTGTTATGCGTTTACTTTCAGGGTTCGACACTAACGGTAGTCCGGTGCCCCCCTAAAATCTAGGAGGACTACCAAAACATGGTTAATCAGTAGTCCTGTGGACCACCTGGAAATTTGTATATGGTCTGGCTATTTCAGTGCTAAAAATTGGCATAAAAGTCCTCCCAAATATGTTTACATTTTTCAAAGACAGTGATGGCATTTGGAAGAACGTAAATTTTATATTGTTATTATTAAAGCACTTTTGAGATCCAGATTTCTGATCAGAATCTTCACAGTGTTTGTAACACATGGGATTTTCAATGTAAAATGAAAATGTCTGATAACCAAAATGTGAAGAAACTGCAGATTAGACAGCAAAGGTCAGCAATAAAAACGTAGATGTCAGAGTTAAAAAAAAATACTTCCCAAATTTGGAAAAAAAATTATTACCCCTAAAAAAAGAAACAGGAAGAGGTAGTTTGAAAAAAAAGCCAACAATATTTTTTAGTGGCTTTCTTATTAAAAAAAACCCATATATGCATGTCATTCAAAATGGTATTAAAGGCATTTTGATTTAATAATAATGATAATAATAAAAATTATTTATTTAAAGAGGTTTTACACAGTTAGCTCTAAAGCTAATCTTCCCTGAGGCCCTCATGAAATACAATGAAATATAACAAACAATTACAAAATATCAAACAGACACACATACATGAATAATGAAATAAAAAATTGTTATGAAATATACAATTTTCAAAACAGGTAAAAGTTACAAATTCATATATGACATGTATAGTATTGGCATCAACAATATCATAAGTTTGAGTAAATGTGTGAAAATTATTATGCATATAAAAAATGCACAGCTTCTTAATGTTCCATCAAGTAATTTATTTAAATCTTTTTTGAATGAGCTTGTACTTGAGGTTGATTTTTTTCAGGGATATTGGTAAGTTACTCCATAAAATAGATCCTGAATATATAAATGATTTCTTATAAAGCTCTGTTTTGGCTTTTGGAACTTGTAAATTTTTGCAAGAGGCATTTCTCAAACAATTGTATTGGTTTATTTCTGGCATTTCTTTAAACTTTTCAGGGATATATACCGGGGCTTCATTCTTAAGGCATTTATGCATCAAAGCTGATTTGTGGTATGAGATTCTGTTCTCTACTGTCATCCATCCAAGCTGTTTAAACAGTGGAGCTGATGATGAAAGTGGATCAGCATCTAAAATAAGTCTTGCAGCCCTTTTCTGCAATTTTATTATTCTGACTAGCTCATTTTTAGCACAACCATTCCAAATAATACAACAATAATCTATCAGTGGGAGAATATAACCATTATAAAATAATAGCAACATATCCACTGAATTGCTTTTAACAGTGATGATGAAGTTGACCTCTAGTTCACAAACAAAGACATTGTATCACTACAATAAAAATCTTATAAACTGTTTGAAGAATTAATGAAAACTTTGACTTATTTTTATCCTTTTTTTCTAAATAATCCTGGAATAAAAGGTCAAATAACTCCACCTAACAAGGCCTTAGAAATTGTCTCAGATTGCAGATTTTGCATTTCATTTTTCAAAATTTTCTGACGGTAAAAGTTCAGGAGTAATAAAATTTATTCACTGAATGTCAACTTTAATTTATCTGAAAAAAAAACCATAATATTTTCAAAACTCAAATGAACATTTGTGTGCTTTTGAGGTGCTCAGATGGCAGGAAATTGCATCTTATTTCGAAAAATTTTCTTGGGGGGGCATGCCCCCAAACCCCCCTAGCTAGTTCGGGCCGCGTTGCGGCCCTCACCGGTGATAGAGGTGGACTACAAGGACTACCCAAAAATTTTTCTTGGTAGTCCTGTGGACTACATCACCACTAATGTTAGTGTCAAACCCTGACTTTACTACATTGGTTAGAGGTATAGGGGGAGGGTTGAGATCTCACAAACATGTTTAACCCTGCCGCATTTTTGCGCCTGTCCCAAGTCAGGAGCCTCTGGCCTTTGTTAGTCTTGTATTATTTTAATTTTAGTTTCTTGTGTACAATTTGGAAATTAGTATGACGTTCATTATCACTGGACTAGTATATATTTGTTTAGGGGCCAGCTGAAGGACGCCTCCGGGTGCGGGAATTTCTCGCTACATTGAAGACCTGTTGGTGACCCTCTGCTGTTGTTTTTTATTTTGGCGGGTTGTTGTCTCTTTGACACATTCCCCATTTCCATTCTCAATTTTAAGTATAAGAAAATTCTGTCTCAAAAAATATTTACTTATGATCTACCTTAACACTGCCGTTTTTGTCAAAGTGTATTGTGAACCTTAATTCCTGTTAATCAACAACAAAGTCAACATATTAGACCGTCACCAATATGGCAATAACGGTTTTAGAATAGAAAGATAAGATGTGACAACATATGATAGGCCTATATCACTCAAAGATCCCACTATATTCGCCAATTCAAGATAATTGGCACAGGCACTTGCTTCTATTCATGGGAAGGTTTTTATATACTTCTATGTATATGGATAGCCGACCTTCCCATGCCCATGGACATGGTATGGATAGAAACAGGTGCGTGTGATAATTGGTCTGAATCTGGGGTCTGGTGGCGATTTGTGTGAAATTCGTCAAGATTTTACTTCATTAATTTCAACAGAGATAACTTTTCATGTGTGAAAGTGTATTGCATTTATCTAAATGTAAACATTACTGTTTTTCGTTGTGTTTACAAATTCTGTATTCTGTATTCTGTAGGTGTCGCTGTTGACACTGGATTGTCTCCCTTGTAATTATTTAAATCTCGCGTGTATTTATATTTCACTCTGGTAAACAACTCACTTGTACAAATTCAACTGACAAGTTCCTGCCACCCCGCCATTAATCGTGCGCATGCGCGGCTTGGTGTTGCTAATGAAAGAAGGGAGCAGTAAGTTTATAACAAATGATCGTCAATTTCCTCGTTGAAAATAAATATATATCAATTTTAGCTTTGCTGCCAAATGTGTATTTTTTTTTCACATCTTCGTCCGTCAACCGTTCGGCTGATTATTTTTATCCGAGGATTGATCCATAAACATGGCCTCTCAGTCTGAGCACAGCGGCTAAAATAGAACATGGGGGAACGCAGGTTTTTGCTCATATCTAAATAAATATGTATATTGGCCCATAGATATAATGGCTATTTTAGATCTGGTACCCTTTATGTTCTCCCATTTATTTGTATTGTAGTCCTGTCATGTAATGTTGTCACTTTTAAATGTTATATTTAACATTAATTAATGTTATATTTAACATTAATTGCCATAAAAGCGAGAGGTTTGGCATGCCACAAAACCAGATTCAAACCACCATTTTAGGATTTAAAAAAAAAATAAAAAAATTTAGGCATGGGCAGGTGGGATACAACCTGAGTTTATTAAGGCAATCACTCCTATAAAGAGTTACGTGAGACCAACAATTTCGGTAAACTTATACGTGGATCTTTTCTTGTTGATATATTTTGCTATTAAAAGTGTCTAATAACTGTCTATCTATCCATTATAGTTTCATGGATAGTAGTGAAAAATGTAAAATTTTGTTGAAAATCGTCTTTAAGTCTTAAGAGCAAGCAGTACTTCTACGACGATTAGACTGGTAATTTCGACTATATGACCGCAAGTTATACAGTGTTATATATGCATTTACACATTAAAATGTTAATTTAACAAATCAAGAAATGTAGAAACTCTTGAAGTTGTAACGTATGGAAAAATTCTGAGGAAAAATTACATGTTACAAATTAAGAAATTACATTTTACTAATTAAGAAATTACATGTTACAAATTAAGAAATTACATTTTACTAATTAAGAAATTGCATGTTACAAATTAAGAAATTACATTTTACTAATTAAGAAATTGCATGTTACAAATTAAGAAATTACATTTTACTAATTAAGAAAATTGCATGTTACAAATTAAGAAATTACCGTCATTTGAAGAATAAAGAAATTGCATGTTACAAATTAAGAAATTGCATTTCACAAATTAAGAATTGTATATGGCGGATTTTTAATTTGTAACATGTAATTTTTCCATCCGTTACATGAATTTCTACATTTCTTTGTTAAATTAACTTTTTAATGCGTAAATGCATATAACTTGCGGTCATATAGTCGAAATTACCAGTCTAATCGTCGTAGGAGTACTGCTTGCTCTTTAATGACGATCTTCACCAAAATTTTACGTTTTTGACTACTATCTATGAAACTATAAAGGATAGATAAACATTTATTAGACACTTTTAATATAAGAAAATGATTTTTCAATATTAAAAAATAGCTCTTTTTGTCCATTTTTGAATAACCTTATAAAATGGTTAAATACGCCCCTGAATTTCATCAAACGTGTACCCTAAATTATATTTCATTTTACTGTTTATTGATAATTGATAAGGTTTATGTACCCTTCTGTAGCCATTTTTGTACGAATTTTTCAAACCTCAATTGTATCAAAACTAAAGATATAATAAATAATAGAGATAGGCCATTTAGTACATGTTCCAAGGGGAAACTTGATGCAAAGCATTATTTTTTTACTGTTTCATTGCATTTGTTAGAAAAATAGGACTTTGTGGCAAATAAATCAAGATTTTTATAGAAAATCCACAGCCTTTAATACAGAGATTTTTGTTATAAAATTTGAAACATAAACTACTCACTGTATTTTCTATGATGTGCTAGTGTTTATTTTTTACAAAAAGTTCTAAGTAACCTGTAAATTCCAAAACACCTCGTGCTGAGTCACTAAAGTCGAGCGCACCCTAAAAGGTGTACTTGATTTTGGCCATATTTATACTTGTCTTAACCAATAACTACATTTATAATAGCGAAATATAAGGAAATCAATGCTAGCACTGCATATGCAATAATCCTATATCTATCAGTCATCAAATTGCCAAATATGAGAGTACAAGGATAAAGGCTGTGGATTTTCTATAAAAAAACTTGATTTATTTGCCACAAAGTCCTCTTTTTCTATTAAATGCAATGGAACAGTAAAAAATAATGCTTTGCATCAAGTTTCCCCTTGGAATATGTACAAAATGGCCTATCTCTATTATTTATAATATCTGTAGTTTTGATACAATTGAAGTTTGAAAAGTTCGTACAAAAATGGCTACAGAAGGGTACATAAACCTTAAAATATTTACGACACAATGCATATATACATATATTTGTTTTTCGAAATATTAAATAAATTCAAAAATATGAATGTAATCGGACTGAGAATTTAGAAATCATCTTTAGGAAGGTATAATCAATTTGTTTCGCTATTAACATTGTAACTATTCTCATTTGGAGCACTCGCACTTAAGAAATAGTACGACAACCGTTATCTAATCCAGTTCTAAAAATAGACCGACTTTCGAGAAGTATGTCTCTCGTCCTCGTTCATCCGGTGCATTGCTCGATTCATAATTTTCAACACATGCCGTCATCACAAAGTTGTGCGAATGATTATCAGACATAATTACCTGATATTAAATGTGCAATCTCGCGGTAATGATTGTTTAAGATTTGTTGTTCAACTAAAATTGGAGTTTTTGGGCTATTAAGATCATAACGTTTTGCACAAATACTCCGATTATGTTTACTTAGTATAATTCAGTACGCCCAATTTAGGTACACACACATTGACCCGCGAGTTTCGAATATGGCATATTTAAATGGACTATTTCATCATTTTTACAATGAACATGTGCAAATGGATTTAACAGAAACTAGGAGAAACTCTTGGTTTGTTAGATTTATAGTTGAAGAAATTCTGAAATACGTTCACAGTGCAGACAATAGATTTTCGATAAATAAAGAGTGCGTTGGCAGTTTTCATTCGTATACCAAAGTGTCAGAAGCAGATGAATTTGACTTCGGTGTAGTGTTTGATACCGGGATGACGCATCAGTGGTTACATTTATATCAAACACCATTCTATGACTTTGACAGAAAGACAAAAAAGGTGATACATTCCCAGAATTCACTACCAAGAATGTTATTGAAATTTCCCTTACTTGTTAACACTTCAGTTCAAATATGGAAACCCCAAAGATTAAATGAAGGACCAAACTGTGTAACACTGGGCGATTTTATAGTTCCAATCAGTGTGAAAAGACAATTTAAAACTCTAGTGTGTGCTGCTGTTGACCATATTATTAAAGCCCGAATTTGCAGTCATCAAGTCATTGTTCAAAACCTAAACGATTCCCCAGCTATAACAATAATCATAAAACAACTGGAGGGAGACAGCATAAGCATAGACATGGCTCCGATGCTGAAGGTGCAGTTACCATTTCAGTCTGAGATGAGGTGGCAGCCTGACTTCGGATGGCCCATACCTGGGGCCAAGTGGCCGTCCTCTGAAAAAGTACAGCACATGTTTGCTATCGGAATAAATTTAGTGACAACAGATCCTCTATACTGGAAACTGTCATTTGCCACATGTGAAAGAGACCTTCTAAAAAACATTGATAAAGATGGATCATGTCGGAAAAGGTCTCTCAGAATAATGAAGCGGCTTCGTGAGCTGAGTTGGTGTCCGAAAGAGGTGACCGATGGTCTAACATCGTATCACTTGATCAACATTCTGTTCCTCGAGTGTGACCGCTATCCAGAGGACCATCAATGGCGAATGCGTCTCATAGGGGAACGGATCCTATCTATGTTGGAACGGCTTCTTGAGCATATTAGAGAAAAGCATCTGCCACAATACTTTAACAGAAAGAGAAACCTTTTTGTGAAGAAAAGCCATCAATCTTTAGACAAAGCTGGAATAGAAATAAAGCAATTTATAGAAAATCCAGAAAAGTATTTGAAAAAGAAATACAAATGAAAAAATAATTATGTACATCAACTGTGGCATGGATATTGAGAAACGAAGTGCTTATGGATCAATATAATATTCTGTCATGTAGCATGCTGTGATTATGCTCCAGGTAAAAATCTGCCATTCTAGTCAATAAATGTTGGATCCTCAATGCTCTTCAACTTTGTACTTGTTTGGCTTTATAATATTTTAATATGAGTGTCACTGACGAGTCTTATGTAGACGAAACACGCCTCTGGCGTACTAAATTATAATCCTGGTACCTTTGATAACTTTTTATATTGTATACATGCGCGCTATTTTAAATGGTAAATATTATTTATATATGTCCGTTTAACATGTTTTAATGAAACATCGTTGTCAATACAAGTATAATAAAATTGTATGCGACTGTCATAAAAGTGAGAGGTTAAGCTAAATTTAAAAACCAGGTTTAATCCACCATTGTCTACATAAGACAATACTTGTACCAAGTCAGGAATATGACAGTTGTTATCCATTCGTTTGATGTGTTAAATCTTTTGATTCTGGTACTTGATTAGGGACTTTCCGTTTTGAATTTTCCTCAACGTTCGGCGGTTTTGTTATTTATTTTTGACTTGTGAGTTTGTGTCGTTACTTAGTGGTCGTCGTCAGGTGTTGTATAAAAAAATCTCGTCTCACCTGAAACTAATGGCAACCAATCTTGGTCTGCATCATCAATATGGGATTGTTTTATTTTAATTTTATGTCATTTGACGTTGCATTACGCTATAGCTTATGGTTGAATATCACGAATAGAAGAGGCCAAAGTTTTACCTAAATCCAGTCGTTATATATATTCCGACTACCATGATCACTCCTCAAGAAACGGCAGTGGATATAGGTTGCTGAATTATCCACAGAAGATGATGATTTATCGAGGCACCAAATCGCCTTGCACTGTGCCCGACGCGCTAGACCACTCGACCACCTAGGCTCTAAAATGAAGTTTCAGTAGCAGGGTGTTACCGTTCCTTGTCAGTTTTAATCTAGTGTCGTAACACAGTACATGCTATGTAAGGCATGAAGATGGAATTGTTGCAGATCAGCTGAATTATCAATTGTAAAGAATCATACAAATTAACGTAAGATGCAGTCACAGAAATAATTATATTATAAGAACGTCTAAACCAGTGACGACACTACAACATATTTTTTCACTCCATCGGATCACCATTGATGGTGATAATAGGCTGAAAACACATTCTGTATGATAAATAATTCGTCTTAATAGCAGCCCAACAATGTTATATCTGTAAATTTGCGTAAGCAAATGTTTAGTTCTTCACTGGTCGGGATTCGACTTATGCTACTGACATAACGTGGCACCAAATCACCTTGCATTGTGCCCGACTCGCTAGACCACTCGACCACCTCCACGCTAGATTAAAATTGACGAGGAAAGTTAACACCCGGCCACTGAAAGCTTTAGGGCCTAGGTGATCGAATGGTCTATGTATGTTGGCATTTGTTTTTGTTGCAATTCAGTGTTTGTGTTGTTCCGTTGTTTTCCTCTTATAGTTGATGATATGTTTTCCTCAGTTTTAGTTAAAACCCGGATTTGTTTTCTTTCAATCGATTTATGACTTTTGAACAGCGGTTTGAATCGGAAATATCACTCTCAGTTTGAGAGTATTCCGGTATTTTTCTCAAATCTATGAAAATATTTGATCAATTCACATAAATAGCCGTGGTAGATTTTAACTCGATTTATAAGCATTTTGTGTAATTGGAATATAGAATAACATGGCTAGGTTTTATAGTATAAGAACATGGATAGTAAACTGCAAATGGGTAGTTAACATACAAATGTTGGCCACAACGTTGATAACTGTATAGAGATACGCATACTTGAGTCCGTGTGTATAAAATGAAACCCTTTAAAGCGATACGTTTGTAAAAACCTATATAGAAAGTCCGTATATTTCACTGTATTTGGATAAAATTATATACGTTGGAATTTTCATTCGTATGCCGAGGTGTCTGAGGCCAATGAGGTTGACTTCAGTGTAGTGTTGGACACTGGAATGAAACACCAGTGGTTTTATTTGCACCGAGAAACATTCTATGATTTGCACAGTAAAATGATAAAGATGATCCGTTCACAGAAATCACTGCAAAGGATGAACTTGAAATATACTGTACTTATCGGTATTTCTGTTTGAAAATGGAAGTGGCATGGACTAAATGAAGGACAAGACTGTGTTAACTTACCGAGGGACCCTTTACTGTTCCTATTAAACGAAAAGACACTCAATCAGTACTCCAGTGTGTGCTTTTGTTTGCAACATTAATAAAACCAGAACTTTTAGTAATTAAAAGTGTTGTTCAAAATCTTGACGATTCGTCAGCTTTTACATTGATCATAAGACAACTGGAGGTAGACGATATCAGCATATACCAGGCTCCGTTGATGAAGGTGTAGTTACCATTTAAGTCTGAAATGAGATGGCAGGCTGGCTTAAAATAGCCCATACATGGATCTAAGTGGCCGTCCTCTGAAAACGTACAGCAAATGTTTGCAATCGAAACAAATTATTTACAGGTGGAGCAGGATCTGCTTACCCTACCGGATCACCTGAGATCATCCCAGTTTTTGGTGGGGTTCGTGTTGATTAGTCCTTAGTTTTCTATGTTGTGTCATCTGTACTATTATTTGTCCGTTTTTCTTTTTACTTTAAACCATTGCGCTGTCAGTTTGTTTTCAATCAATGAGTTTGACTGTCCCTTTGGTATCTTTAGTCCCTCTTTAAGTGACAACAGACTTTTCATATCGGAAGAAAAGGATTGGACATATCGGAGAAAGTCTCTCCCAATAATAAATATTACAGAGCATGCCAGTATTTATATTTATGTATTGTTCAATAAGTGTATTATTTTTGTAAAAGGAGACAGATTTGTAAAAGCAAATTGCTTGTTTCTGAATCCTGAATATTATTTCATTTGCATAATATCGTTTAATATTGATTTATCTGAATAAATATTGTTTAAACTAATAATAAAGCGGCGTCGTGGGCTTATTTGGTGTCTTAATAACATGACTGATGGTCTAACATCATATTTGTTACAAACATTCTATTCCTCGGGTGTGGACGCTATTCAGAAGACATCAATGGAGGCGTCGTCTCTCAGGGGAACAGGTCCTTTCTGTGTTGAGATGGCTTATTCAGCATATGAAAGACAAAAACTTGACACAATACTTCAACAGACGGAAGAATCTTTATGTTAATAAAACCCATCGATCTTTGGACCAAGATGAAATATACATAAATGGCTTTATAGATAATCCATAAAACGTATATGAAAAATATAAATATAAATGAAAAAGTATACTCATTTCAAATCAATGTCTGACAAAGATATTGAGGAATGAAGTATTTATGGGTCAATATAATATTCTGTTATGTAGCATAAATAAAAGTAAAATCACAAAAATACTAAACTCCAAGGAAAATTCAAAACTGAAAGTCCCCAAGTAAATGGCAAAATCAAAAGCTTAAACACACCAAATACGAATGGGCATGCGCAGGGTGAATATATGCCATTCTGGTTAAAACATTTTGTATTTTCCCCCATGTTTTACTAAGCACTAAGTGAGAGCTTTTGTTATAACTTGGTGTTCGTCGTCAGGCGTCGTACATAATATAAACAAAATCAGCTCCTCTGAAACCAATGGAAGCCATACTACTTTAAATTCCATGTCATTTAACCCTGCATGTCGTCCAAGCTAATGGTGGAATATCACGAAGTGGTTAAAGAGATGAAATGAAGAAAAAGGGAAATAACACTTTCATTGGGTCGATGGACTCTCAGTTCTTCGGTACTGACATGATTTTCAACAAAACTTTTTAAAATTGTTTAAGATTTACTCCTCAAAAATGGAATTTAAAATTGATTTTTAAGGAATGGCGGAATATTTTTCCGGTCTATTCGAAATAGTGTAAAATATATGTTGTACACTTTTAAATAACCCGCGGGTAATTCAGTGTGTACTACATTTTTAATGTTATTTCTTCATAGACAGATCAAATATTACAGTCATTCCGTAAGTAAATTTGATATTACTAAACATCATGTTAATATATATTTTATATTTACAAAACAAACACAAACCGATCTCGGTCATTGCAAATACATAGACAAAACTAACATGAAAAACTTGACAATAATAATATACATGTTAAAAACAGGTTTTGGATTTCTTTCCCTCAGTTCTAATGACTTTGATAAAACAAAATAATGTTTTATATCATTTGGTGCTGATGCATTTAGTATAATCAAGAGTTTATCAGTTAAGTTAGTGTAATAAAATTGACATATATATCTGTAATATTTTACAAAGATTTTTCTTTTAATTTTTTTTACTTAATTTTACAGTTAAAGAAGAAAAATATGCAATTCATCGTGTGATATATATATTTTTTTCGTATCTTGGTATTTTTGTAAATCGTACAATTTTAATTGAAAGACAATGTTCGCTTATTCTAGATTTTGTTAGCATTTTTCTTGTTTCTTTTTATGGGTGTCATTTTTAAGAAATTTACATATTTATCATTTTCAATCAAGTCATTTATGTGATCATCAATAAGAGTTTGATAATAGTTCATATAACCTTTTTTGTTGAGTTTTTAACTTTTTAGTCTGTTTTAAAGTTACACTTTCTCCAATAAGTTGGATGTCAATATTTATTTCTTGTGACACATTTTTTGCAAAAGTATACCAAGAGTATGTTCCTTCAGTTTCTAAATTTTCAATAAGTTTAAAGGCTTCATTCAGAAATACTGAATTTAGAAGTGGGTTTAGATTTTCATTATTTAATCTAGATAGTTACATCATAGTTTGGATGTTTTGAAACGTTTCTAATGGCAGAAGTCCTAGTTCATTTCTAAAAGCTAGATTTGTTGAGCTTCTTTGTGTTCCCAGTTCTTGTTTAACAAGTTGCAGCTGTGTTTTTTCTAAGAAAGTTTTATTAATGAAATGAATAACATCAGATATATATTGACATTATATAGTTGTTTCTCTCATCATACATTTCACTTATACTGTTTGAAATGTTAGTTTTATATCACATTCTTCACATGTAAGTGTAAATTAATTTTTTTCAATGTACATTGAATTAAAACAAACTATGATGTAATTTTCTTTGTGCTTCTCCGTTATCTTGGTGATAGTAATCGTTTAGTTTTCTTAAAGGTACATTGATCTTTCCAATCATGAATGACATTCCATTCAGGGTGAAGCATTTGTAATTTTAAAGCAAATTAATCATTTAAAGGGTGTCCATGGAAAAACCAGGCAGTGGATGGCACATGACATATTTTGTTTTCAGAATTTGTTCATCTATTTCATATCACAAATTCATTCTTTCTCAAAGTTAAATTTTGTTTTTTATTCACTGCAACAAATAGAGAAAAAAAGTACATAGAAAGCACTGAAAATTCATTGAAAAGGGAAGATAACTGTTCATTTTGTACAGAATTTTGTTGCGTTGTTAGTGAACTTCAAAATCATTTTCTGAGCCATCCACTGTTGTTTCAAAAATATCTTTGACATATATATCCTTTGTATGATATAAACATTGTATTGGAACCAAAAATTCAGTGGGAAAAAATGATGTTGTGCCACTCATATAATAGAATTTGCCTGATATTTACTCGGACAGCCTCTTAATGCTTTATAGATTCATAAACATTAAATATTAAACAATCTTATATATATGAGTTTGAAATTTGTAATCAAAATCCTACAGAAGACTTTATGGCCTGTATACCAATAGGGTACATTTCATATTCAGGTAATATACATACTGCCTTTGCGCTTAACGTTAAGGTGATTTTTTTCACAAATTTGATTGGGAGTTTAACTGATTCCATTGATAAATATTGAGTTTTGGTGTTCTTCAATATAGCTTCGTATCGTAATTGGAAGAAAAAAAGATTTTCAATTATTTTACATACTGCAAAATAATGTCATTCAAGTGCTTTAAAAAATATTTTTAATAGAAAAATGTTGACATATTGATTCGCTGCATGTTATATGGAAAATTTTGAATGGAAGGACATCTTTAACTCAAATCAAGAAATAATTTGTAGCTGTAGGACATTATTTATGTTCATTGCTTTTGGTTAGGAGTGTCCTTATTCGTTTAAAGAGGACTAAATCATTCATGCTCTTCTTTTTCTTTATTGAAATGATTAAGCAGTTGTTTTGCTTCAGTCACAGGTGCATGAACTTTTCTTTCAGTGTTAATGATGAACAAACATCATTATGTTTCGATAGACCAGGGTCGAGTTCAATATCGTAGCAGCTACGTAGCTGCTAACAATATTTATATAACAACTAGTCTTTAGCTACACGTCCAATAGTAAAAATCTACGTAGCACTACGTACTAAGCTGCTACGGTATTGGACGCAGCCCAGGTGCTTTTGACATTTGTTCCTTATATGAGCTCCGTGTCGATGTCTCTGGATGTTCAGCTTTTCAACAAATAAAATACAAATTTTATTCACTAATCACAGTGGCTGTACTAGGGCAGAATAATTACAGTGTAATGTATGACTTCAAGACAAAACATGCAATACTTAACATGATTTGAAAGATTGGGTTGATTAAAACATATACAATTATTAAGGTAATGAACTACATAATATATATACAAAACTGGTGAATAAACCAACCATGTGCAAGCCTTTGTTTACAAAAAAAGTTAAAATGTTCACCAAAATGTATTCCAGGTCTTATATAGCATGTATAGAGAAACAACTGTACACAAGGTACTAGCAATAGTTTTATATTGTTAGGAACATCGTTCCAGTTCATAATTCTTCACATTACTATTAATTTTTAATAAGTTATAGAAAACGTTGTAGTGTTACCTCAGGACAATGTATAAACTTGTCTATTTTTATTGCAGCACGATTAAGTGCTCTATCATCTTTATTTTCTAAGATATTCATTGACCTATTGAAATACTGTGGCAAATGTTTTTCGGATAAATGTTTGAGTAGTTGCTTACACATACCGATAATTCGTTTATCCAACAAATCCATATTCCACTGCCTGCACATTGGTAGTCGCTCGCATTCGAGGAATAATATGTTTTTTAAATGATAAGAAGTAAGACCATCCGGATTTTCAGCTTCATCGCCTGGACACCAAACAAGTTCTCGTAGACTTTTCATTATTCTAAGAGATCTCCTCCTGCACGATCCATCCTTGTCAATATCCACGAGAAGTTCTTTTTCTAAAATGGCAAATGACAGCTTCCAGTGCAATGGATCCGATGTAACAAAGTTAACTCCCATATCTTTTATTTGTTGAACCTTTTGTTGAGATGGCCATCGAAATTCATTTTTGGGCCATCCAAACTCTTTTTTTAATGGCAGTTTCACATTGACCATTGGAGCCATATCAACATCTAAATAATCTCCACCACGCTGTTTAACGGTGAAAGTCACTGCTGGTGAGTCGGATAAATTTTCAATTTCAATTTCAATTCTTTCACTGGGCTTTGGATTCGTTCTCCAGAAATCAATGGCACTACAAACAAGTTCGTTGAAATGCCTTTTAAATTTAAGAGGTACAAGACAACCATTTTCCGTCACATCGTAAGGCCCTTTGTAAATGGATGTAAGAGTGTATTCCAACGGCAATACATCCAACGGATATTTTGAACTGACAATAACTTTCTTATCAACGTCCATAGTATAAAAGGCATCTCGATTTACGTGTCTCCAACTCTGTACCATATCAGTATCGTAAAGGATGCTGTAGTCAAATTCATCTGCCTTCGAAACTTTTGTGTACGAATGAAAACTTCCAACTTCAACTGGATCCTTTTTAAACTTTGAATCTTGTCCGTTCACAAACCAAAGAATTTTTCTAACAACGTCCCTCACAACAGTTGCGTTTTTCTTGGTTCTTTTTATGTTCATTTTAACATTTTTATCATAAAAATCTTGAAACATTTCTAATAATTCACAAGAATTTTGTGCCATTTGGAAAAATATGGGTGCGCTCCCTTATTTTGTACAGAGCATTCTCACTTGCACTCGTCTGGAAGTGGCTACATTGCTTATTCGTGCAATTAAAAAGAAAACTTTTATATAGGCATTTTGTGTAAACGTTTTAGAAAAATTGTTCAATTATACGACGAGAAGCGTGTTTATTTTTTATTTTATCTTTCGAAAAAAATCATTTCTTATTCCTGTAATCGGATGCACACGGAATTTGATAAACAAGAATTTCCGACACATTTCACATCCTGGTAGATAGTCTATTTTAAGAAAAAGGCACTGAAGGCCGTACATTGACCTATAATGGTTTACTATTTGGATCATAGATGTAATATTACATCTATGTTTGGATGGAGAGTTGTCTCAAGGCACTCATACCACATCTTCCTATATTTATATATGCAACATTTAAAGCTTGTAAAAAGGGTATTTTCTAAAACACTTTAGTTTGTTTAAACTTAAGAATTTATACCCACAGATGCAAATGAGCTCACATGAAAACAGTATAATGATCTATAATCTTAAGACATGTTTAACCTGGTCGAGGGAAAATGACATCTAAATTTAATTAAAATAACTGTGTGTGGATTTCATAAAGCTGTCATAGTCCCTCTTTTAGTGACAACAGACATTTCATATCGGAGGAAAAGGATGAGATTGGAGAAAGTCTCTCCCAATAATAAATATTACAGAGCCAGTATTTATATTTATGTATTGTTCAATAAGTGTATTATTTTTGTAAAAGGAGACAGATTTGTAAAAGCAAATTGCTTGTTTCTGAATCCTTAATATTATTGCATTTGCATAATATCGTTTAATATTGATTTATCTGAATAAATATTGTTTAAACTAATAATAAAGCGGCGTCGTGGGCTTTATAAGCTTGGTGTCTTAATTACATGACTGATGGTCTAACATCATATTTTTTTTTTACAAACATTCTATTCCTCGGTGTGGACGCTATTCAGAGGACATCAATGGAGGCGTCGTCTCTCAGGGGAACAGGTCCTTTTTATGTTGTGATGGCTTATTCAGCATATGAAGGACAAAAACTTGACACAATACTTCAACAGACGGAAGAATCTTTATGTTAATAAAACCCATCGATCTTTGGACCAAGATGGAATATAAATAAATGGCTTTATAGATAATCCATAAAACGTATATGAAAAATATAAATATAAATGAAAAAGTATACTCATTTCAAATCAATGTCTGACAAAGATATTGAGGAATGAAGTATTTATTAAATATCATGTTTATGGGTCAATATAATATTCTGTTATGTAGCATAAATAAAAGTAAAATCACAAAAATACTGGACTCCAAGGAAAATTCAAAACTGAAAGTCCCCAAGTAAATGGCAAAATCAAAAGCTTAAACACATCAAATACGAATGGGCATGCACAGGGTGTATATATGCCATTCTGGTTAAAACATTTTGTATTTTTCCCCATGTTTTACTTAGCACTAAGTGAGAGCTTTTGTTATTACTTCAGTTGGTGTTCGTCGTCAGTCGTCGTACATAATATAAACAAAATCAGCTCCTCTGAAACCAATGGAAGCCATACTACTTTAAATTCCATGTCATTTAACCCTGCATGTCGTCCAAGCTAATGGTGGAATATCACGAAGTGGTTAAAGAGATGAAATGAAGAAAAAGGGAAATAACACTTTCATTGGGTCGATGGACTCTCAGTTCTTCGGTACTGACATAATTTTCAACAGAACTTTTTAAAATTGTTTAAGATTTACTCCTCAAAAAATGGAATTTAAAATTGATTTATAAGGAATGGCTGTAATATTTTTCCGGTCTATTCGAAATAGTGTAAAATATATGTTGTACACTTTTAAATAACCCGCGGGTAATTCAGTGTGTACTACATTTTTAAAGTTATTTCTTCATAGACAGATCAAATATTACAGTCATTCCGTCAGTAAATTTGTTATTACTAATCATTATGTTAATATATACTTTATATTTACAAAACAAACACAAACCGATTTCGGTCATAGCAAATACATAGACAAAACTAACATGAAAAACTTGACAATGATAATATACATGTTAAAAACAGGTTTTGGATTTCTTTTCTTCAGTTCTAATGACTTTGATAAAACAAAATAATGTTTTATATCATTTGGTGTTGATGCATTTAGTATAATCAAGAGTTTATCAGTTAAGTTAGTGTAATAAAATTGACATATATATCTGTAATATTTTACATAGATTTCTCTTTTAAATTTTTTACTTAATTTTACAGTTAAAGAAGAAAATTCAATTCATCGAATGCAATTCATCGTGTGATATATATTTTTTTTTCGTTTCTTGGTATTTTTGTAAATCGTAGTTTTTATTGAAAGACAATGTTCGCTTATTCTAGATTTTGTTAGCATTTTTCTTGTTTCTTTTTATGGGTGTCATATTAGATTTAAGAAATTTATATATTTATCATTTTCAATCAAGCCATTTATGTGATCATCAATAAGAGTTTGATAATAGTTAATATAACCTTTTTTTGTTGAGTTTTTAACTTTTCTAATGGCAGAAGTCCTATTTCATTTCTAACAGCTAGATTTGTTGAGCTTCTTTGTGTTCCCAGTTCTTGTTTAACAAGTTGCAGCTGTGTTTTTTTCTAAGAAAGTTTTATTAATGAAATGAATAACATCTGGTGTTGAGCTATGTTTGTTAGCTCGCAGTTTTAGCTCTATAAAATTAAATATAACACATTTCACTATTATATGTTAGTATAGGTTGGACCAATGTTTCAAAAAGGTTACAAGACACTCTCACAGAAAAATTGTTCAAAGCCTGATGAGTAAGAATTGCATCTGTGCATATCAGTTTGATGATTATTTTTTCTACATGCCATTTTATGTCATGGTCCAGTGACTTGCAATTAATTACCAATTTTTTTAACATTAAGTTTTTGTCTGTTATTGTTTGATGGGCACCATTTACAATAGACAACGATATTTTCTATAAACTTTCTGGAAGGCCTTATCTATTTTGTATATGTTGGTTCATCATATTAGAAGTTAAGGTTCCGGTTGTACAATAATTGCGTGAGTTTTGGCCAATGGACATACATAATTGCTTTAATTGAAAAAAAGAAAGTTTCTATTTTTATTCGGTATTACCCGTTTTAACTGATAAGTTTTTCAGTTACTCATTTATATATTCAGAGATTTGTTCTGTTCGGAATATTTGTTTTAGGAAGTTATGACCATGGGACGTCTAATAACATTTTCCGTATTTTTTTCCTGTATCGTCTAATCGATAAAATATTCAGAAATTTCATAAATAATCACAAACCATCATTAAGTATCGTACTGGTTTACCGATTTGTGCTGAAGTTTGAAGAAATACTTCGAAAAATCGGTTTCCGCTTTGATTTCTGTATTGCTTGAATCTTGAATCAAGCCCAAACAAAATCTAGTCTAACCATGTAGGAGTTCAGCAGTGCTCTCTTTCATTTCTAGATCGTTTTCAATAATAATTGTTTTGCAAAAATGTGTGCGGTGGACACCCTTTATGTCTTTTTTTTCTCCAAACAAACAAGGATTTGTTTGCAATGTGGCCCAACTTTATTATTGGGAAGTATAATGACTGTATCGATTGTCCCTGATACTGATTGATAACTTGGACGGACGATTTTTTTTCATTTCGGTCAGAAAACCGATAAAAATGAATGTTTAACCATCATCTGTTGTTCAATGTTTAAATTTCAATCACAGTATATGTTTTTTCTTCTTCAGAACTATCGTCTTTATCAAGGCAGACTTCTACCCTGAGAGAACCGCAAACCGTTGACATGATAGCAGGCAATCCGTATTGTCTTTAATCGTATGTATATATTTGTTGGTAAGATATGGCTACATTTGTGTTTACTATGTAAGGTGGATGTGGACCCTTAGGCTAAAATAGAAGCTCTTTCATCTCAAAATTTACTTTGAGTACATCGGTATCAAAGGTACCAGGATTATAATTTAATTCGCCAGACGCGCGTTTCGTCTTCATAAGACTCATCAGTGACGCTCAGATCCAAATAGTTAGAAAGCAAAATCTGTACAAAGTTGAAGAGCATTGAAGACCTAACATTCCAAAAAGTTGTGCCAAATACGGCTAAGGTAATCTTTCCCTGGGATAAGAAAATCCTTAGTTATTCGAAAAATACAAAGTTTTGAAAACAGGAAATTTGTAAAAATGACCACATTATTGATTTACATGTCAACACCGAAATTTTGACTACTGGGCTGGTGATACCCTCGGAAACGAAACGTCCACCAGCATTGGCATCGACCCAGTGGTGTAAATAGTTATCAAAGATACCAGGATTATAATTTAGTACGCCCGTTTCGTCTACATTAGACTCATCAGTGACGCTCATATCAAAATATTTATAAAGCCAAACAAGTTCAAAGTTGAACAGCATTGAGGGTCCAAAATTTCCAAAACGTAGTGCCAAATACGGCTAAGGTTATTTATGCCTGGGATAAGAAAATTCTTAGTTATTTGAAAAATGCAAAGTTTTGTAAGCAGTAAATTTGTAAAAATGATCACATTATTGATATACATGTAAACACCGAAATGTTGACTACTGGGCTGGTGATACCCTCGGGGACGTGACGTCCACCAGCAGTGGCATCGACCCAGTGGTGTAAATAGTTATCAAATAGTTATAACTCGTGTATAACGATATTTCTCCACTCTCAACAGTTGAAATTAAATTATTTAAAAAGCTCGGCAAGCCTCGCGCTTTAAATAATCAAATTTAACTGTCGTGAGTGGAGATATATCTTACCACACAACAGCGTCGTAAAACTAAAGAAAAATTGTCACGTTGTACGCGAAAAAAACTACGGGTTGGTCTGTACTCAGAGAAAATTTGGAGATAAAAATGCAGCTATTTTAATCGAAGGGTACTGATGAACCTTAAGCATCAGGCCGTTACATGGTTTTCTCGTGTTCGTTTGCTTTCGTTAATTTTTAGTTGTGCTTAAGTTTTATTTGTGTTCAAATTCATTTATGCTGTAATTTATGTTGTGTTTCAGTTTTATCATGTTAAGATATGTAGTTTAGCAGTGGTTTGCAAGCAATGTATCTTATCATGCATGTGCTGTATATATGCATTGTGATATAGGCTGGGCATTATTATTTAATAACTAATGGTATTTACTGACCCCGTATATATCGTATTGAGTCACTAGCACACTATGTAACGAATGTATCTTAACGACTATCTTTATTTGTTGAAAAAGAGGGACGAAATATACCAGAGGAAGAGTCAAACTCATAGATAGAAAATAAACTAACACCGCCATGGCTAAAAGTAAAAAGACAAACAGACAGATAAAAGTACAGAAGACACAACATAGAAAACTAAAGACTAAGCAACACGAACATTTTTAGTGTTCAAGTGTTCAATTTGCTCTCACCCCATATGGAATTTACTGACCCCGTATATCGTATTAGGTTACTAACACACAATGTAACTAATAATATCATCTGCATGCTCTCTGTTTTAATGTTATGTTTATGTTATCCATATTCGATAAAAGCTCCCAAGAGGCTATGTGTAATGATATATATTCAGTGGCGGATCCAGAACTTTTCAAAAGGGAGGGGTGGGGGGTCCTTGACTGACCTAACGGGGGCCGCTCCAGTCATACTTTAGTGATTCCCTATATAATCAACCAAGTTTTCCCCACGAAAATCCGGCTATGATATTTATCGAACAACAGTAAAACATTTGTATTCTTCTCCGTATGAAGTGCTTACGTCTTGATCATGTTAAGGCCCTGTTATAGTTTACTATGATAGATTTATGTTGTCTCATTTGCACTCATACCACAAATTTATATATCTGTATAAATAACAAAATGATAAACAGAAAATAATACGTTTAAAAAATTTACAAGCGTTGATATTTATTACAATACTGTTTTTGACAACATGACTACTCTATAAAGTTATCATTTCAAATATATATCTAAGACAGATATATATTGACATTATATAGTTGTTTCTCTCATCATACATTTCACTTATACTGTTTGAAATGTTAGTTTTATATCACATTCTCCACATGTAAGTGTAAATTAATTTTTTTCAATGTACATTAAATTAAAACAAACTATGATGTAATTTTCTATGTGCTTCTCCGTTATCTTGGTGATAGTAATCGTTTAGTTTTTTAAAGGTACATTGATCTTTCCAATCATGAATGACATTCCATTAAGGGTGAAGCATTTTTAATTTTAAAGCAAATTAATCATTTAAGAGGGTGTCCATGGAAAAACCAGGCAGTGGATGGCACATGACATATTTTGTCTTCAAAATTTGTTCATCTATTTCATATCACAAATTCTTTCTTTCTCAAAGTTAAATTTTGTTTTTTTATTCACTGCAACAAATAAAAAGAAAAAAAATACATAGAAAGCACTGAATGTTCATTGAAAAGGGAAGATAACTGTTCATTTTGTACACAATTTTGTTGCGTTGTTAGTGAACTTTAAAATCATTTTCTGAGCCATCCACTGTTGATTCAAAAATATCTTTGACATATATATCCTTTGTATGATATAAACATTGTATTGAAACCAAAAATTCAGTGGGAAAAAATGATGTTGTGCCACTCATATCATAGGATTTGCCTGATATTTACTTAGACAGCCTCTTAATGCTTTATAGATTCATAAACATTATATGTTAAACAATCTTATATATATGAGTTTGAAATTTGTAATCAAAATCCTACAGAAGACTTAAGGGCCTGTATACCAATAGGGTACATTTCAAATTCAGGTAATATACATACTGCCTTTGCGTTTAACGTTAAGGTGATTTTTTTCACAAATTTGATTGGGAGTTTAACTGATTCCATTGATAAATATTGAGTTTCAAGAGTTATAGTGTTCTTCACAATGTTTAATGACCAAAAATAGAGTGATATTGGGCTACACAAGAATAAAAAAGTTTAATATCGGAAACAAATCCATCTCCTTAGAAGAAAGCTTTATTTTTAAATACAAAACAATGCCTCTGTGCAGCATTCAATTAATGCATTGTTCAAAATAAACCGGTCTTTAGTAAGCTATGAAGGGCTTATACCGTATTTTGTTGCAAGTCTTTTAGATAAATAGACATATATAAATTTTTGTAATATACACACATATTTTTTATGGAAAATTCAATCCCATCTTTGATGGGAATGGTCATTTTGTGATTATAAACATCTGTGTTGTGTAAAGATATAATAAATGTCACCCATTGAATCATTCATTATTTAATAAAGGACAAATTTGAATTCATTAAATGACTTTTTTGCGTCTCATTTCTCCATTCTTACAAACGGGGAAAGCCTAAGTTTGTTAACAAAAATATATACTTAAAAGTCATTACAGATTTATACAGACACTACTATAGGAAACAAACAATAGTTGTTTATCCTTTGGAAGTTTGTCACAGTTCATAATACTTCACAGTACTTTCGACCTTTTTTTACATTATAGAAAAAGTTGTAGGTTTTCTATAAATTTTCCTTAACCTCATTTATAAACTTGTCTAGTTTTCTTGCAGCACGATTAAGTGCTCCATCATCCTTATTTTTAAAAAGATTCATTGACCTGTTGAAATACTGCGGTAAATTCTTTTCTGATAAATGTTTGAGTAGTTGCTCACACATACCGATGATTCGTTTACCCATCAATTTCCTTTCCCACTGCCAGTCCATTGATATGCGTTCACATTCGAGGAATAGTATGTTTTTTAAATGATATGATGTAAGACCATTCGGATTTTCAGCTTCATCACCCGGACACCAGATTTGTTCTCGGTAGCCTTTCATTATTCTCAGAGATCTCCTCCTGTATGTTCCAGACCCCTTCTTGTCAATATCTAGAAGAAGTTCTCTTTCACAGATGGCAAATGACAGTTTCCAGTAAAGTCGATCGCATGTAACTAAGTTTACCTTGCTTTCTTTCAGTTGTTGGACTTTTTCGGGAGCTGGCCATTGTGCTCCATGTTTGGGCCATTCGAACTCATCTTTAAACGACAGTCTAACATTGACCATTGGTGCTAAATCTACATTAAGATCGTCTGCACCACGCTGTTTAATGGTGAAAGTCACAGCTGGTGAGTCGCATAAATATTCAATTACAACTTTTTGGTCAATTAGGGTATTTTTTGTCAAGTAATAAACAGCCTTGCGTACCAGTTTCCTGAAATGTCTTTTAAATTTAAGAGGAACAATAAAACCATTTTCTGTCACACTCCTAGGCCCTCTGTCTTGTGTTTTTAGTGTGTATTTCCTCGGCAATATTTTTAATGGAACTTCTGAACTGACAATCCTATGATTGGCATCAGCAGTATACAAGGCAGGTTGATTCACATGTGTCCAACTGTGCACTATTCCGGTATCATATAGAATGCTGAAGTCAAATTCATCGGCATTCGAAATTTTTGTGTACGAATGAAAACTTCCAACTTTAGCTGGATACTTTTTAAACTTTGGATCTAGTCTGTTCACATATTCAAGGATTTTCATAACTATGTTTCTCACAACTTTTGAATTAATCTTGGTTTCCTCTTTGTCCATTTCAACATAGTCATGATAAAATGTTTGAAACTTTCTGTTTAATTCCCATTTTGTTGCCATTTTGTCACGAAAGGGTCCGCTTACTTAATTAGGTCAGAATGTTTTCATTGACACTCGTTTGGAAGTGTATACATAAACTTAATCCTGCATTTTAAATCTTCAAATCTAGCTCTGTGTATATTTGTTATATAAAGAAGATAATCCAATTGTGCGAATATATAGTTATTACGTGGTTCTAATTTTTCTTTACCTTTCGAAGAAATTCCCTGCCATTAATCGACATTTCTCGAAAATTGATAAACACGGAATTCCCGGCACATTTCACATCCTAGTTGCCAGTTTATTATTAGAAAAAGGTAAAAAAGGATGGAAGGTATTTGTAAGCTGAAACTAAGTCAAGCATGCAAAATTTTTGATTTTGCATTCATTGGGATACATTCAGAAAATTGTTGACTCTTACTTATTGCAAAAAATAAATGAGGTGGAGGTGAAATTTAACATATCTAACATACTTACAACTTTTTCAAAAGGCATGGAGTAGTTTGCAGTATCAGTAATGTGCTTCAGCTTGTGTTTTCAGTGGTTTTTTTGTACAATTTCTATTTTTTTCTATCGTATAAATATTACACAATTCATACATAGGTAATAATGTACACAAGTTAAACTAATCGTGTAATGCACAATCAAAACTGAGATGGATCAACATGAATGCATAATAATAAATGAATTCATTTTGACAATCGTTAGTGTTATCGCCATTGTGATATTGTACTGTAGTAAAACAATTTGTACTCTTTTCTTTCGTTTTTGCTACTGTGCTTTGTGTATATGCCTTTTTGTGTTTCTTTGATACATATGACGTGGCATTGTACTAATACATCCCGCCATTGTGTTATTGTGCTATTGTAAAACAATTTGTACTTTGGCATTTTTACCTTATATGTCAGTTTGTTTTGTTCTCACATCATTGTCAATAAAATGGAATTTGATGCGACTGTCATACAAGTGAGAGGATAAGCTAGCCATAAAACCTGGTTTAATGCACCGTTTTCTACATAAGAAAATGCGTGTACCAAGTCAGGAGTATGACAGTTGTTTTCAATTCGTTTAATGTGTTTGAGATTTTGATATTGCCATTTAATTAAGGCTTCTCTTTTTTGAATTTTCCTCCCATTTCATTATTTTTGTGATTTTATTTTTGAATTGTTTTACATTCGCCATTTCAGGGCCTATTATAGCCTACTACTAGTATGCGGTATAGGGTTTGTTCATCGTTTGAAGGCTTTATGTCAACTTCTATGGCATATGGTCTCTTATGGAGAATTGTTTTATTGGCTTCCAATAAGGATTATTTTCATTGACCCGAATACTTAAATTATTATTTATTTCCATCCTGATTCTGATCATTTCCTCATAATCTCACTCTTTTCACGAAGTTTTAACAATTTTGCCAAGTGACATAAAAACATTATCAGGCAACACATCAGAACTGACTGTATTTTTGATAGTAATAATTTGAAGATGGCGCGTCTCATGTGTTTTCGACTGAAGTATATAGATTTTAAATTATTTTTTACATACTGCAAAATAATGTCTTTTAAGTGCTTATAATTATAGTTTGACCAAATTTTGACACAGCATTATTAATTCGCGGTATTTTCTATGAGTTGTAGCTGTAGGAAATTATTTATGTTCATTGCTTTTGGTTAGGAGTGTCCTTCTTATTCGTTAAAAAGGGGGGCTAAATCATTCATGCTCTTCTTTTTCGTTATTGAATCGAGTACGCAGTTGTTGTGTGTCATTCACAGGTGCATGCCTTCTAGCATTGATTATGTGCAATCATCATCATGACGTTTTGATAGACCATGTGCTTTTATTCATGTGCGTATATCAGCTTCGCATCGATGTCTCTGATTGTCCATCCTTTCAACAAATACAAATTTTAATCAATAATCACTGTACCCGTAATAGGGCAGAATAATTACAGTTTAACTTATTGTTACAAGACAAAACATTCAATACTTTACATGATTTGAATGATTGAATTGATTTAAACATTGAACATATATACAATTATCAAGGAGAAGAACTGAATAACATATACAAAACTGGTGAATAAAACCAAGCATGTTCAAGCCTTGGTTTATAAAAAAAGTTAAAGATTTTAAGAAATTGTTTTTCAAGTTTTTATATAGAAAAAACAACTGTACACAGGGTACTAGCAATAGTTTTATATCGTTTGAAACTTTATTTCAGTTCATATTACTTTACATTACTAGAAACTTTTTGTAAGTTATATAAAACTTTGTAGTGTTTCCTCCGTACACTGTAAAAACTTGTCTATTTTTCTTGCAGCACTATCAAGTGCTCTATTAGATTTATGTTCTAAGAGATTCATTGACCTGTTGAAATACTGTGGCAAATGTTTTTCTGATAAATGTTTGACTAGTTGCTTACACATACCGATAATTCGTTTATCCAACAAATCCATAGTCCAATGCCGGTCCTTTGGGAATCGTTCACATTCCAGGAATAATATGTTTTTCAAATGATAAGAAGTTAAACCATCCGAATTTTCACTTTCATCGCCTGGACACCAGACAAGTTCTCGGAGACTTTTCATTATTCTGAGAGATCTCCTTCTGTATGATACATCATTGTCCATATCTACGAGAAGGTTTTTTTCACAAATGGCAAATGACAGCTTCCAGTACAGTTTGTCCGAAGTAACTAAGTTTACTCCGATATCTTCAAGTTCTTCAATTTTATCGCGAGGTGGCCATTTAGCTCGGAGTCCATGTTTAGGCCATTCAAACTCATCTTTAAATGGCAGCTTCACATTGATCATTGGAGCCATATCTACTTTCAAACAAATTTCATCGGGCTGTTCATCGGGCTGTTCATTTGGATGTTTAACGGTGATAGTCACAGCCGGAGAGTCGGATAGAGGTTCTAAAGTTACTCTTATGCTACTTTTGGACTTAATCTTTGTCCAGTATTCAATAGCTTTGATTACAAGCTTATAGAAGTGCATTTTCACTTTAAGAGGCACCAGACAACCATTTTCCGTCACACAATAAGGCTCTTTGTCGCGAGTTGTTATAGTGTATTTCAACGGCAATATCGCCAATGGTGTGCTTGAACTGATGATTTCTTCAGCGTTGATCTTATAAAGGGCAGGTTGGTTTATATGAATCCAACGCTGTGTCATATCGGTATCAAACAAAACACTAAAATCAAATTCATTTGCTTTCGAAACCTTTGTGTGAGAATGAAAACTGCCAACTTTAACGGGTTTCTTTATAAACCTTGAATCTAATCCGTGCACATAATCAAGGATTTTTCCAACAACATCCCTCACAAGACTTGCATTTATCTTGGTTTCTTTTCTATTCATTTCAACGTTATTGTGAAAATATTTTTGGAACTTTCCATGTAAATCCTCAGTATGTTTGGCCATTTTGTATCTAAAGGGTGCGCCAATGAATGTTCTCACCGTTGTCAATCGTCTGGAAGTGTCTACTTGTTCTTAATCATGCATTTTTAATTCTTCAATATAAGAATTTCGTGACAATTAAAAAAATCCATCTGTTGGACTTGATATGTGTTATCAATTTGTTTACCTTTCGAAGAAATTCACGTCCAGCAATCGAAAATACTCGATAATTGATAAACAAGTAATTCTCGACACAATTCACATCTCTAGGGAAGCTAGCTCACATTTTCTGGGTAGGCTGAGGCACATATAAAAACAAACGTTTCTCATCAACATTCTATTCTAATCTCTAAATTATAATTACAAAACAATATACGGACCATAATATTGAAGAAACTACACAAAGAACGATAACTCTATGAAAACTAACTGACCATGGCAATCTACATTCTAACATCCCCGCCCAACAAAAAACAAATCCATTTTGTTTCAGATGGTCAGTGAGATGTCATAACATTAAAAAACATTATTCAAACAGATCAATCATCATCAAATACTACTACTTTCGAAGACTCAAACTCAATGCTATAATAGCATTTGCGTGGTATATTTAGACTCACAGTAAATATTTATCAACAATGTGAATAACCTAACACTGTAACATGTATGTATACCCTTAGAAAATGAACAACACTGCAAACTTAGCATGTTTTCAACGGTATTAATGAAAATTCATAAAAATACGGATGATTTTACGAGAGAACTGTTTATAAATAGGTATTCCATTTTTGGTTTACACTTGAAACCGGAATTAACCACATAGTTCATTGACCTCTCAAAATATTTTATGACATCCGATAACAATGTGTACCATTTGTTTTCATCTCATTGAACCCTAAATTCGTTATCTCAAGGGAAATTTGTCATAATTCTACATGTGTAAAACAGTCATCAATAATCAAAAATACAATATCAGTTGTACACAATAAATTGAAAAAAAAAAACTTCATAACAAATACACAGTAAAAAAAAAAACTTCAGACTTTTTTTTTTCTATTGTTATCTTTTTTTTCTTTTTCTTATAATTATAACTAGCTACTTTACTAAAAAGCAAATTAACGACTAAGAAAAATTTAACTAATGCTAAAACACAAAACTAACTACAAAAACTTGTCAAATTAATAACTATAGTCTATGATATGGAAATGCAATCATGTCTATTAAATTGTCAACATATCAATTAACGAAGTAATTTCAAATGGTATTTAAAGTCCATGAAAAGAATGTAACATCACTCTTTACGTCTTATTCTATAACTGGAGGTGGTCTTTTTATTATATATTGTTTTGCGGCTTCATTTAACTGGTTCTCCACAGTCCATATCGCATTTTGTGCAGGTTCACCTTAATATTGCACTAAATATTCATAACACTCGTTCCGTTTTCGTTGAGCCAAAATGCGTTTGACTTTGTAAAAAGTATTGTCAGTCTGTTCAGATGATGAAGTATCGGCTACTGTACTTTCACTTATATTGTCTAGTTCTGATCGATACCGCACTGGCTTACGAATTTGTCTCACTGGTCTTGTTCGTAAATTATTGTTAACTGAGGGTTCACTATTTGGTTCGTCAGAGACGACATTACTATTAGGTTCGGAATTAGTGATAGCTCCTTTTTCTATTTCATTCAAAGTTTGCTCATTTTTCACTGATATTGGAATAAAATAATTGGTCGGATTCGGAGCGCGAACAAACGCTATTTTAAGACGGTCCAAATGCACTGGATTCTTAAACAATTTACCACTGTCCTTTTCTCGGAGTTTAACTAAATGTGGCGATAAAATTTCATGAACAACATATGGTCCCGCGTATTTTGGTTGAAGCTTTTTTCCTGGTCCAACTTATACAAAATCACCAATGTTAAGTTTAAGCGGATTTGTCTTTTTATTTTCGCGTTCCTTCATAATTTCACTTGCTTTTTGTGCATTAACAACTGCTTCTTCTCGGATTAGTTTCAGTTTGTCTATTTGTTGGTTCATATAACTATGATAATCACTATGAAGCGAATTAAGGTCTATTCCAAGTTTCGAAACGGAAAGAGGAAATTTCGGACGAAATCCGTAACCACTTCGTACGGCGAATATTTAGTTGAGTCACTTGGCGAGATATTAAAAGAAAATGTTATCGCAGGTAACATATTGTCCCACTGTATTCCCTTTTTAGTATAAGGTGTTAAACGTTCTGCAACAGTCCTATGTGTACGTTCGCACAATCCCAAGCAATGGTGTATAAAACTTGGGGTAAAGTTTTGATTTACTTCTAAAATTTTGCAAAGCTGATCAGTGCATTGTGAAATAAATTCACTACCTTTGTCACTTATAACGCAATCACACACGCTAAAAGTACATACTAATTGAAAAAGTGCATGTGACACTGTAACTGAGTCTGAACTGAGTAACGGAACACAAAATAATAGTTTGGAAAACATATCAACTGCTGTGAAAACATATGCGTTCCCTTTTTGTGTTATTGGCAATGGTCCAAACAAGTCTACCTGCCAAGTTTGAAAAGGTTCTGTAGGCGTTCGAAAAGAAATTATTTCGGACTTCGTATGAGCTTTTGTCATCTTTCGTTCCTGACAGTCGTGACAAGAACGAACATAACTTGACACTGTTGATGGCAAGTTTTGAAAATAAAATTGTTCTGAAATATTGTCCACTGTTTGTTGTATACCCATATGGCCTGCTAAAGGTGTTTGGTGGTAAGTTTCTAAAACTTTAGGTATTAATTGTTTAGGAATAACTAACTGAAATTCTCCCATTCTTTGGGTGCGTTTCGACTTTGCAACCCGCGAGTGAAATAATAAGTCATCGAGCATGCTGTAATCAGGTGCTTTTAATAACAAACGACGAGCTTCCTTCTGAAGTTTCGGTAATGTTCCATTTTCTAAGTAAAGAATAACTGGAAGTAATGTTTCGTCTAGTCTTTGTAAATGTTTAATATTTTCTCTGTTAAAATCAGTTGGCTGATCACGTGTCTTATCAGCTGTGCCAACAAATTTTATATCCTGTACTGTTGTGAATTCAGTACCAAATCCAGAGTTATGTACATGTAAATATAAACTATCACCAGTTTGATCACATTCAGGTCCACAAGAATCAATAAAATCAATAGGATGCCGTTGTAAAATAGGAGTTAAATCATGAATGCGTAAGTTATCAGTCTCATTTTCATATTTATTTACAAACAAAGTGTCACAAGCACAGTCAGAAACGCATTCATTTTCACATACATCGAATAAATCCGTCGGGTGCCTCTGTAAAAAAGAATTGTTTTCGGAACTATCTACGTCACATGAGTGACTATCGATAAAAAGTGAATCGTTTTCATTAGTAGTTCGGTTATCATCAGGGTAATTCGAAGTAATCCCACTATCGGCTAAAGTCACTGAATTGCACGGTAAAGACGAATGACCATCAATACTTTCTTGTTTGAATGTCAATTTACTCGACTCCTCCTCGGTATCTGCTGTATAACCCGTTTCGATTTCGTCAGTAATTTTTTCCAACTTCTTCGACTTCATACGGAAAATGGGGGTAATTTTCATTAAGTGATTCTTCCGCATTAACGTCCAGTAGTGGCGCATTTTCGACTCTTGAAAGTGCATCGGGAACTTGCATATCGGCGGCAGGCTTGTATTTGATATCAAAATTAAATTGTTGTAACACAGCTAACCATCGGTCGTAAATGGCTCCTTTAAACTGATTTTGAAATAACGATCGCAACGCCTGATGGTCACATTCTACGGTGAATCTGTCTCCGCGTAAATAACTAGCACAGTCAACTATACTTGTAACAACTCCTAGTAATTCCAATTTGGTTGGTCCGTATGATTTCTGCCATGAGTTCAAGGATTTAGACCCAAACCGTACCACTCGGATTTGTTCACCTGTATCACTTGGGTGTTTTTGATAAAGCATGTAGCCTATACCTGTCGCTGAACTATCTACTGCTAGGAAAAATTGTTAATCAAATCTAGGAAATGCCAAAACTGCGGATGTTAGCAATAAATGTTTGATTCTTGTAAATGATGTTTCCTGTTCCTGTGACCACACAAATTTAGCAGATTTCTTTAATAATCGAGTAAGCGGTTCGGCCGCTGAGCTGTAGTTTGGAATAAATTTCCGAAACCAATTAAACATACCTAACGCACGACGTAGCTGTTTAACATTCTGTGGAGGAGGAAATTCATTCAAAGCCCTGACACGGTCGGGAGGTGGTCGGATGCCTTCTTTTGAAATATGGTGTCCTAAAAATATTGCTGACGAATTTGCAAAAGTACATTTCTGTGGATTAAGTTTAAGCCCTGCATTACGGAAACGATCAAAAACTTCTTGAAGATCAGACATATGTTGTTCGAAAGTTTCGGAGCAAATGAGAACGTCGTCTAGATAACATAAGCAAGATTTAAATGTCAAACCTCGTAAAATCTTGTCCACTAACAACTGAAATGAGTTGGGAGCTGTGTGTAAACCCATTGGTACTCGCAAAACCTTGTAAGTCCCGAAACATGTATTAAATGCGGTATATTTCGAACTATTTGGTGACAACTTCATTTGAAAAAATCCACTACTCATGTCTATTGACGCTATATAATTTGGAATTCGTTCCGCAAAGGATTCTGTTAGCTCTTGTATATCCGGAATAAATGATTTAAGAGGCTCCGTTTGGGTATTTAAATAACGAAAGTCGACACAAAATCTAAATTGTCTTAAACTAGTAGTTTTTTCACTTATTTGTTCAGAAGACGGTTTCGAACGTTTTGCCACTAAAACAACTGGGCTCGTAATCGGTACCTCTTCAGTTGCGTTGAGTTCACAAATAACACCTTGTTGTAGAAGCTCATCAAGATGGTGTCTTAATACCTCCTTTTTGTGAGGAGTTAATCTATACGGTTTTTGATGTAAAGGTCTCATATCTGGTTTAAGTATGATATGGTGTTGAGCAATATCAGTGCAGCCAAGATTCGGACTATCCGTTGTTACAAATACCTCCTTATTGTCACATAATAAATGATTTAATGCAATCTTTTGATCGTCCTTTAGATTCGGATTAATTTCAAAATTTTCTAGAAATTCGCAATTTATACTGTCACCTTGTTCAGCTGGACATTGTTTCACTAAATTAATATTTTGTACAACAGGAACATTGTTCTTGCAATTAACATGTCGGACCTGGTACATTTTGTTCCATTGTCTTTAGGATAACCCGCAAATTTTCGGCATGTACCCAATTTTTCCATTACTGCAATGCTCCTGTATTTTGAACTTGAATTTATGATTGAGGGGGTACTTGTGCTAAATGTTACTTTCTTCAAATTTTCGGAATTGCATTTTATATTTTGTCTAGCGGAAACTAATTGTTCATCAATATCAGCAGGTGTTAATACAGTTTTTGTGAAGTATGGCTGAATTGGGTCTATTTCAGGTGTTTCGGGAGTTTGTACCATTAAATATTTTTCAGCAAAACTAGTCAGAATCAGACCTTGAAATTGGTGTATATGTTTCGCCCAAATAATTTTTGCTAAGGAAAGTGTCACTTAAAACGGATTTGTCTGAAATGTTATTAAATGACAGAAATGTTGGGTTGAGGTAAAAATTTTCATCGTCACTGCCACCTTGATTCATGAGTGTTCGAGGGAAATGCAATCCAACATAGTAAGTTCAGGATAAAACGCTCGACAGTAAGTTCATAATAAAACGCAAAGACATAAACAAATTGTTTTTCTTGTTTATCGTGGCCAAGTGCGAAAACGAGGTGCCATGTGGCGATGATGTGCTGATGCTGAGTGTCAAATTTTCAATGTTTCTGTAGGAAAATCTTACTTTGTGTGCATACACTATTATAACGATGATGTATTAAAATTATTACGAAATTCGGGTACCTCCACCATCTAGGGAAGCTAGCTCACATTTTCTGGGTAGGCTGAGGCACATATAAAAACAAACGTTTCTCATCAACATTCTATTCTAATCTCTAAATTCTAATTACAAAACAATATACGGACCATAATATTGAAGAAACTATACAAAGAACGATAACTCTATGAAAACTAACTGACCATGGCAATCTACATTCTAACACATCCTAGTAGCCAGTCTATTATTAGAAAAGTGTAAAAAAAATGAAGAAAGGTATTTATACAATGTGGTAACCAGCAACCTAGTCAAGCATGCAAAACTTAGAGCTAGTAAATTTTGTTTTTCTTAATTTGTTTTTGTATTTATGGGGTTATAGTCAGATTTTCATAAACACTTACTTAGAACTGAAAATAAAGGAGGCTCAAATATGTTTATTATATATATAACTTACTTAAAAGGCATTGGCTGCTACTATTATCATAAAATTACGTCAGCCTTTGTACAAATCAAATCAAATCAAATAATTTTATTGGTGTAAATTCCTATACAGAAATGATACCAGCTGACATTTACAAAATACAAATACAAATACAAATAGAAAAACAAACAAACAAACAAACATACAAACAAACAAAAACCAACATATCTTCTCAATATTTTATATTTACATTGCGTGGAGGTGTTATTCATATTATTAATTCAAGCTATTACAATAAGCTTTAATATTATAAAAGCTCTTAACAACATTATGTTTGCTTTAAATGAATGTTCAAATCATACATATCGCTTATTCTAGCTACACTTACAGTACTAAATGTCCGTATCATTACTTTTCAAAATGAAACTAAACTTATCTTGTTCACACATATTAACAAAAGATGGGACTATATCACTTAAATTACAAAAGAGTACATTTCTATTAAGTTCTAACGCTTTACATTGAATGAGGAAATGGAACTCATCTTCAATTCCATCCTTGTAAATTGGACAAATTCTCTGTTCTAAAGGTACAAGATATAAAATATTTCATCAACCAATCATTGTGCCCAGAATTTGACATACACAATTAAATGAATAACAAAATAAAGCTTCGCAATAAAACAAATGATTTGCAAATGATTAGAATGATTTATAGTACATTTAAATAAATATATGTATACGCATTTAAACAAAGTAAAATTAGTAGAAACAATGTCCTAGACAAAACATTTAGTAATTGTACATGTTATTGTGGTTTGGGGGATTTTAATTTGGGATTGATATTACATTGTCAGATGATATTATAAAACATCATACACATTATACATAGCAAAGCAACTAATGTGCATCACTAAAATGCAATCCAGATAAGGCATAAGGAATGTATAATACGATTTTTTTCCAATTTGACTATCGTTAGTGTTCGCGTTTGAATTATTTTACAATGCCATTTTGGACCTTTTTAACTTACTATACGGTATTGGTTTTTTAATCGTTGAAGGCCCTTTATTTGTTATCTGGTATGACATTCGACCGGGTCTCGAATACCAATACTGTCTTTTAATAAAATCTCCCATACAAAGTTTGGAGACTTATTACTTTTCTTATTTATACTATTTTGCCTTTTCCTCTTCCACCGGTTATTAATTTGAACTTGGCAGCATCCGTTCTCAAACAACCGTTGGTCAGATTAAATGCTCAACTTAGGGTCCCACAATATGTTAGACTTACATGTCTAGTGGTGCAATAAGGTTTTACTCTACATCTGCAATAGGGGTTATAAAGGTGCTAAAAATGAAAGAGTAGATTACTATAAATTCCTATGAGATTTCATTTATTTTTTTTCCAGATGATTAGTACTTGAGAACAGTTAGTGATAGATGCATGTGGTATTCAGTAATGACCATGGGAACATATGGCCTACTGGATGACCAAGAGGTCAGTGGTTACTTATGAACTTATGACATTGAACTTTTTTTCGATTGAAACAAGAATCTTTAATTTGTTTTAAAGAACCCATATAGTTGCAAAACTTACACAAATGTTGGAGAACCTAATAGTATATAATTCTAAATGTTCTACAATAAAAAAAAAATCCAATGTTCACTAATGAACTTGACCTCTGACTTTGCACAAGTATGTTTTAAAATTTACCCAAGCCTACTTCAAAGTTTGAGAATTTATATAACTGCAAAGGGTCTACATGATGAAACAATTCGAACGATCACTTATGACCTTGGCATTTGATTTTAAAAAGTAAAATCACAAATATACTGAACTCAGAGGAAAATCAAATCGGACTTGTTTTTCATGTCACCCTCTAATGCAGACCAATTCAAAAATCGATAATTTAAAGGACAATAAATTGAATTTACATTAAATAATTAAGGACAATTCTCATGTTCCACTTTTTGGCTCAAAATGTTTTTATAGACTCAAAATTTGAATAATAAAAAAAAACACACTTATATTGTTTTTTTTAACGTTGTTATGTACGTGACATCATTGTAAAATACTTTAAATCTAAAAATCAAAAACAAAAGACAATAACGACAGGACATTCAGTACAAAGAATTAAATAACACAGATTGGTACACCTCGAAAAAGCTTCGCATCGGTTGACAATGTGTTCTCGGTGTGAAAAACTTCTCTATCACCCTCTCATTTATATGTGCTATTGATTTTATATAAACTATAAAGATCATAAGAATCGAGTTATGTCCGTTTTTCCTATAAATAATTCTCAGGACAATGCAAGAACAAATATAAATTTCTGGCAGAAAGTTTCATTGCCCCATGATCCTCTTTATTTTTAAAAAGATTTTTTCGTCTGTTGAAAAAACTGTGGCATGCAGTTAACAGATAGCTGAACGAGGAGATGTTCACAAATGCCAATAATTCGTTCATCAATCAATTCCATATTCCACTGATAATCTTTGTGCATTCTATCACATTCTGGAAATACCAAGTTTTTCAAATGATAGGATGTAAGACTACATGGATCTTCATAATCAGGAAACCAAAGGAGTTCTCGAAGTCTTCATGATTTTAAGAGATCTCCTTCTACATGTTCAAGTTGCATTCCTATTTAAGGCCCACTAGACCACGACCGCACCATGTTCATCGCGATCTAAAACAAATTCAGATCGTGGTGAGGTCGCGGTATTTATAGTTTGTTATAGTTTTTAAAACGTAACAGAAGTAGAAACAAATGCATCGTTTGGTTAGAGGGGATTGAAATTTTGAGTAATTTTAGACAATGTTTTGACGAACGACAAACTGTAGACGCATTTGCAGCGAGTGTATAGTTTGTCAAAATTTGTAAAAACTTGTAAAAGTATGTTAGAAACAAATGATCAAAACTTGTGCTTGCTGAACAGTTTGAATCGTTACTGTTAGAAAGAAATTCCCACCAAATAAAAAAAAAATTGTCTTTCGTCTCATTTGAAAAATTGAAATTACGTCAAAAAGTTCGAATGAAAAAACAAATTGACTGGAGGGTGACCTATAGTTGTTATCTACGTAAAGGTTAGGGTAGAGGTAGAGGCAGAGGGAGTTCTGATAGTAAAGAATCATGATCCAGAAGATATATGTCGGACCGACAAATCCAACCTGATACACAACCCATTGCTGGTCCATCAATATCAAATGACGATGCTTAAGGGAACGAAATCAGGGATGACACAGATATGTCATCATAATTGAGCCATTGGTAGAGGTTGAGGCAGAGGGAGATCTGATAGTAAATAATCATAATCCAGAAGATATATGTCGGACCCACCATCCAACCTGATACACAACCTATTGCTGGTCCATCAATATCAAATGACGATGCTTAAGGGAACGAAATCAGGGATGACACAGATGTGTCATCATAATTGAGCCATTGGTAGAGGTTGAGGCAGAGGAAGGGAGATCTGATAGTAAAGAATCATGATCCAGAAGATATATGTCGGACCGACCAATCCAACCTGATACACAACCTATTGCTGGTCAATCAATATCAAATGATGCTTTAGTAAACGAAATCAAGGATGACACAGCTGGAGAGCTTTTATAAATCTTATATGACAATAGCCAGGATGATCGTAGTATGAACGTAGATTGGTCGTAAGAACAGCGTGGGCTTGCTAAAATCGTACTATGGTATTGAACACCGTGGTAAAAGTGTGGTATAAACGTCGTATAGTCGTAGTGGAAGCGTGTTTGGGTCGCATTAAGAACGTGGTGATCGTAATGAGGTCGTATTAAAGTCGCTGTGTGATCGTAGCGTAGTTTCCCCGACTAGAATCAAGCTGTCGCTGCGATGGTACAGCGACCTTTGCGTTCTTATCACGACCTTGCTGCGCTCTTACTATGCCTTTTCTACGACCTGATTTCACCACGAGCGCATTACGATTGTTTTGCACATGTTCAAAGTTGGCCACGCTCATCACGATAATGAAGACCTCATCTCGACCGTACAACGACCTTACTGCGATCTGCACGATCGCACTACGATCGTCAAAATTTGCATTTTTTTCACAGATCGTAGTGCGATCGTGTCCTAATGGGACTTCGGTACTACATATATATCTACGAGGAGATCTCTTTTGCACATGGCAATGGAATTTGAAAATGATAAGGTCACTGTACGTAAGACCAGCACATGTTTTTCTTATAGCACAATTGATCAAGCACAAAAACCGAATAATGCAGTTGTGAAGGGCGATGTTGGTCCCATATGTGTAACCGACGATCCCTTTTTGACTAGTGGATGGTAGCTGAACCAGAGGTCAGTAGACTAGAAGATGAATATGAAAGATCTAGTGGTTTAAGTCGTTATACGATAAAAGACGAAATAATGAAGACTCTTCGAAAACAAAGAAGGCTTTCTGTAAAAAGCTTCAAAGGCTTTGTAAAGGGTTGAACAAATTTAGAAATCCATTTCTAGAAGAGCCGTCAGATTAAAAAAACTCTATTAAGGAAATTGTTTATTCGGAAGCAGGTAAGATATGTAATTATACTCCAAGATATTGGTCGTAACAATATGAAGATCTTTTGGCGCAAATGCAAAACCTGCTTTTTATAACAAGATAAAAAAAAAGAACAACTTCCTTTTATGGCCGTAAAATGAAACTGGAAACATCTTTGTCAAAAACAAAGCTAGAGAACCTTAAAAGTAATTGCGATATATTTTCTCGACTTTTCATTTTTTGTCATAGTAGACAGTTTGACTTGGAAATTTTTTTAATCCATAAAAATCGAACTGCTCCTCCGTATTTGTCTCAGAATGTCACTTTAAACAGTGGTTTTAAATCGATGCAAATGGGTATACTTGAAATATTCTGCGATTTGCTTATCCAAATTCTGACGCATTTATCGTTAGTGGAACAGCAATGGTTAATTCCAGGCCACCAAGTTGGGCAAACATATTTGATGATTATGCAAATGATGACATACTTCCTTACATTAAAATCTTGCATCAATAAGTATTCAAGAGTAAACATTGTATTTGATTTTTACTTTATGAATCATTTGCCTGTGACATGACAAAGTTAAAGGCAAGGTTCTTTTGCTAGACGGAAAGGTGTTGGTTCTGGTGGAACACCAAGGGATTTGAGTAGTTTTCTCCGTGAAGATGACAACGAAATGAATATTTTCAAGTTTCGTGCTGACAGAATTGCTTTCTTAGGGACTAATAAAAAATGTGTATGTTTTTCATGGTGAAAATATTCTTTGTAATTTCAATAAGGATACTTCCCTTGCAATAATGAAGAAGCAGATACACCAATGTTTGTCCATGTTCGTCATGAAAATTGTTGAAAAAGGTAATTTCAGGTAGTACTGACACAGATGTAGTAGTATTAAGAATTGCAGTGTTCGCAAAATTAGGTGGAACAAATTTTGGATCGGTTTTGGAAGGACTAAACACTTTTGATTGGTTCCTGTATGTGATTTATAAAATGCGTTTGTTCCTCGTGTAGCTGCTCTTCCTTCTTTTCATGCATTCAATGGATGTGGCACTTTGTCGGATTTTCGTGGGAAAGGGAAGTATTTCCAGTTGTAACGGACTTTTTTTCGCTTAAGTATGAAGACACAGACATTGACATCATTGAAGCATTTGTTTTCATCATGTACGACAGAACAACATCAACATTTGCTGTTAACGAGGCACGATGTGAATTATTTGCCAGAAAGCAGCGGCATTGTGATGCAATTCCGGCTACAAGAGGTTTTTTTCCGGAGCACATGAAAAGAGAACCATATCAAGGAGGACATGTTTGGGCTCAGCCAGATTCAGGTATTCGACAGGTACATGTTCCAAATCATGAACACTGGGGTTGGATGAAAGAAAAAATCAATGGCAGTTGGAAACCAAAAATGGAATTCTTTGGCTGCCGTTGTATCATCGTGTCAGAAACTTTTGAAATGCGGTGGCAAAAAATCCAGCTGTGTTGGTGAGTGTAAATGATCCTGTTCTGGCCTTCCTTGTACGAGCTTTTGCAATGGCAACTGTCAGATTATTATAAGATAAGCAACCTGTCTTTCTAACCGAACTAGGCATTTAAACTTAACAAAGAAAGTGATATCAGTTGTTAAGTTGATGGAAATTATGAAAAAAATACATTTTCAAAGATTGTGCCGCCATTTTTTAACCGGAAGTCACTCTTTTTCTTTATTTTTGTGATGTGTATTTCGTACTTTAGGAACTGTAATTTACATTTTATCAAATCTTACATTGGATTATAACACAGCTTTCAAGGATTTACGAAATGTAGCTAATTGAATATGACGCCATTTGCCAAATTTTTTTATTTTAGTCGGTTAAGAGCTATGTAGAGCTGATGTTTACTGTATTTATTTGTACATATCATGTCCGACTCTAAATAAAATTTACTTACATACTTACTAATGTGTTTTGTTATCCTCGTGTCCGTTAGTGTATAGAAAGTTACATCCCAGCTCCTTTGTTCTAACAGGGGTGATCTGAGCCGGATCACCCCTACCAGGTCACCCCAGTTTGGGTTTCTTTGTTATGCATGCTTTCCTTTGTTCTGTAACATTTTGGCGGGAATGTCAATTCCGCTATAAAACTTATAATTAATTATACGGAAAAGACTATCTATCAAAATTCACGTAGAAAAAATCCAGTGTATATGCTGGGATTCGAACTCAAGACCTTTAGCATATCAAACCACGACACATACCACTACACCAGGACGAGTGAATACGAAATAATAGTAATTTGACATACTTAAAGGAAGCAAAATCTTTTTATAAGTGGGGCGAGTTGTCAGACCTTTATTCAGTCGAGTTTTAACCTTTTTTCGTTAATTAGTGAGTTTTCAGACTGATTGTTCAATTTGATGTTACACTTTTTCAAAGTGGGGAAAGTCGGTAAACAAGAATGGGATGATATTTTTATAAAGTGGCGATATAGTGTGGGCCGATTGGCAAGTGGGGCGAGTTGACATTGTTTGATATCTACTCATCGTGTTTGGGGGTCAAAAAGGGTATACATCATATAGTAATATATAAAGTATATTGTTATGGTTGTGTGGCGTTCTAAACTAGATTTAATGAATTGTAAATGGTTTTTCGTCTAATCTGAAACAGCTGGGATGTAAAATAGTTATCCCAGTCGGACTTGGTGTGTCAGTGTTAGATCACCCTCTAGCCTCCGGCCATCGGGGTGATCTTACACTGACACACCGCATCCTTGTGGGATAACTATTAAGTATATACTATGAAAATTAGAGCGAGGGGCTTGCCCCAAGCTCTTATTTACATAGTATATACCTTTCTATACACTATCCAATTTAGCAAACATTTACTTATAGGTTAGACAATACTTGGTCATGTTTTATGAAGATTTAAGCCCAAGGCGAAGCCGAGGGCTTAAATCTTCATAAAACATGACCAAGTATTGTCTGACCAATTTAGAACATATTCACACTTTCGAGTGACCTTACAAAACTATCCTTTCCCATTGTAATATTCAAACCTAAATAAGAGTTCACTTTTTATAATGAACTAAATATAATACATAGGTAATGTTCATTTCAATGGATGAAATGAAATAGCACTGACATAGTTTGTGATGGATAAATTTTTTTTCTTCTGCTTCAGGTAAAATTTAATACTTATATCATATATCTTTTTTATTTTAAAAAGCAACACAATGTTATATGAATCCCCTTTTTGAAATTTGATTTTTTTTTATAAATAGTAAACTCTCTGTATGAATATTTGAATTCAGACCATACAACATTATATGCTTACTTTTTATTGATAAATTTAAATGTATTGTGTTTCCCCGAAAACAATCCTTTGCTATATATCAGCAGTCTGGCAATGTGTTTTTTGATAGAAAAAGAAAATAATTCCCCCAAATGCATATCATTTTATTTATCCTTATTATTTTTTTGTGTATTCTATATATGTGTACCATTAAAAAATGCATGAAATTTTGCAAAATTCACAATATTTTTATTTTAATCTTTGCTCTTTCGTCTCTAATCAGTAGGCTATTTTCCCAAGGAAAATGCCTTAGGGGATTGTACACTTCGTTCAATTAAATAAAAAGTAACACATATATAGTCCCTTATAACTTGATTAGAGTACAATGCAATCTATAATTGTAATCATTTATCTTCCTGCATGTAATTACTTTGTACCCAACAATAGAGTGAACCATGAAACCTTGTGAAGGGAAATTGAAGCAATTTGATCTATTTCGTCATGAATCGATTTATTATTGGTTGCTTAATGTTCAATAAGCGTTTTCCACCACCCTTGTTTTGGTTCTGCCACTGCAAACTATCTTAATGTTTTAAAATTTATCATGTATAGTAAAACACAGCTTTATACAAATGTACTAATGAACATACTTACACAAGCAACTACAATCTTTTCATTCTGGAGTCAATATTTTACAATGATAATTTTGAGTAGATTTACAAAACTACGTAAATGAGCTACATCTAGTCAGCCAAAACATATCAATAGACTAATTACAGGATTACTCAAGTTTTAGAACATACTCACCCCATCTCGTCCAATGAAAAGTCAGTTTTTTGCCCTCTAATTTTCATAGTACATGGTTTTCCATGCACTATGAAATGCTATACATGAATGACTTTTCATTGTCAGTTAATTATGAAAGTGAACTCTTAATAGCTGCACTAACGAAGTGTACAATCCCCTAAGGCATTTTCCTTGGGAAAATAGCCTACTGATTAGAGACGAAAGAGCAAAGATTAAAATAAAAATATTGTGAATTTTGCAAAATTTCATGCATTTTTTAATGGTACACATATATAGAATACACAAAAAAATAATAAGGATAAATAAAATGATATGCATTTGGGGGAATTATTTTCTTTTTCTATCAAAAAACACATTGCCAGACTGCTGATATATAGCAAAGGATTGTTTTCGGGGAAACACAATACATTTAAATTTATCAATAAAAAGTAAGCATATAATGTTGTATGGTCTGAATTCAAATATTCATACAGAGAGTTTACTATTTATAAAAAAAAATCAAATTTCAAAAAGGGGATTCATATAACATTGTGTTGCTTTTTAAAATAAAAAAGATATATGATATAAGTATTAAATTTTACCTGAAGCAGAAGAAAAACAATTTATCCATCACAAACTATGTCAGTGCTATTTCATTTCATCCATTGAAATGAACATTACCTATGTATTATATTTAGTTCATTATAAAAAGTGAACTCTTATTTAGGTTTGAATATTACAATGGGAAAGGATAGTTTTGTAAGGTCACTCGAAAGTGTGAATATGTTCTAAATTGGTCAGACAATACTTGGTCATGTTTTATGAAGATTTAAGCCCTCGGCTTCGCCTTGGGCTTAAATCTTCATAAAACATGACCAAGTATTGTCTAACCTATAACTAACCAATTAATTGTAAACTTTGATTTAGTAACACATCGCTGAACATGATATCAGGGTTATTTATACTCACTTACAATACCTGCTAGTAAAGAAAAGGTTTCGATTTGTTAAAGCATCAATACATTAGTTTAAGTAATAGATACAATGGATAAGCGTTGATTCAGGGATCCTGGTGTTGTTTTCCCAACCAAATTTAAAAGTTGACAGCCTGTATGGAACCAATCTTTGGTAGGTCTTCATCAGAATGATATTTTTTGTCCTGGATGTCTACTTGACAATGCATCCGCAGTTTTGTTTTGTGTACCTTATCTGTGCATAAGGAAAAAATCCTACTGCTGTAGAAATAATGATCATCGCCCTAGTTTCCTAGTAGCATCTTTGGGACTATTTAGCCAGCGCACTGTAATCTGTAATGCTATCAGTGAATCCAGTAAACTTGCTGTTGCTATGTATAGTTCGAAACTCTTACTAGCTTCAACTTAAGTTAACCCTTCTTTGTGATTGATTTGACGTTTTCCAGATCTCTTAAACCTCCATCTCCGTATGCAATGAACTTTTTTAATCATTTATCATATTTGTGACCTAATACAAATCCAACAGCTAAATATGTTGCGAGGTAAAATTATTTCTTAAAGTCAGGAAATGAAAAAAATTGCTGAACTTATGATATTTTGTTTTAATTTACTGAATGCATTATCTTGTTTTGTAGTCATTTCAAATTTTCATTTTTCTTTAAGTGTTGTAAGTGGAAATTATAATTTACTGTAGTTTTGAATAAATTTTTCCATAATGATTGCACATACCTAGACAACTGCATAATTGTTTGACTGTTATTGGAATTTGATATTTTGAAACTGCTCCTGTTTTAGATTTGTAAACCAGTATTCCATGTTCAGAGATAATATGTCCAATATATTTAACCTGTTTTGCTGCAAAATGACATTTAATAGGTGTAAGAATAATGCTGCTTGTTTCAGGTTTTGAAAAACAAACTTTAAATGTTAGAGGTGATAATCAATCTGTTTGGAAAATACTAATATTTCATCTATGTAGATAAGAGCTATTTTCCGATGAAGTTCTTGTAAAATTTAAGTCATTTACATTTGAAATGTAGCTGGTGCAATTGATAGACTAAAGCATAATCTCTCAAAATGGTATTAGCCTTGTGGTGTCATGAAAGCTGTTTTATGTTTTCACTTTTCATCAAGTGGCACTTGATGAAATCAACTAAAATTGATTTACGACAGTTCACAAAACAGCATAATAGAATTACGAACTGTGCGTCACATGAATGTTACAACGTCACAAAAAATGACGCCACAAAAAGATGTCTCAAAATTTAATTTAAAACGGGATTAAGTTTGTAATGCCGTTATTTGATGTATTTTACAATTTGAACAATCACAAGAATATTAATATAGAATTGAGTTAGTAACTTTTATTAATTGTAATATCTAACTATTGTCGGTTTTTCTTTTAATTCATAATGTGTCAAACAAATAAATTCTATGCATTTTGTTGCTTTAAACTAAAATCATATAAATGAACTAGGTGATTAATTATCTTTACTTTTACAAACGAATAGAAAATAAAAACTAAAATTAATAGTACCTACGATAAGACATAAAACCTCATCTATTGTCGGAATAGGGAAATACACCTTTTTAGTAACCTCATTTAATGTTCTAAAATCTAAAACAAACCTGTATGTATTATCTGTTTTTTTTCTCTCACTAAAAAAGAGGGACGAAAGATACCAAAGGGACAGTCAAACTCATAAATAGAAAATAAACTGACAACACCATGGCTAAAAATGAAAAAGACAAACAGAAAAACAATAGTACACATGACACAACATAGAAAACTAAAGAATAAGCAACACAAACCCCACCAAAAACTAGGGATGATCTCAGGTGCTCCGGAATGGTAAGCAGATCCTGTTCCACATGTGACAGCCGTCGTGTTGCTTATGTGATAACAAATCCGGTAAATAGTCTAATTCGGTAGGTCACATTCATGAAAGGGAAGGGGATTGTAGTTACGACGTAAGGAACATATCCGATATCATTTGTGAAACGGTTATTCCATAACGGTCAACCAACTCGTGATGGCGTCCGTAAAATTTACGAAGGGATGAGATAACACTGCTATAATAAGGACGCATTGATTCTTCAATATTGTCATTGTCTTTCCGAGTTTTGATTTTGTATTCCATAACTTCTTTCATTTTTTGTGAATATTGAACGCATCTTGATCTGACAGGTGAACCTGTGGAAATTTCAATGTTTTGATAATGAATGTCTGTTTTGTCTTATTCTGATGGGTCTTTTGCAAAAGCGCTCCTTTTTGTTCTTATAAATGATAGAAGTTCATGATGTTGTTCTTTTGTGATGTTAAAAGAATTAATTTTAACATCAAGATCCAATGCCTCTTTAAAGTGTCTTGAAATTATGTTTCTGATTTTATACTGTCATCTAAGACACAAATAGGTTTGTCTAAACTTCTGCGATAGGTGAATTTTGTCCCTATAAGATTTTCTCTATTTATAACAGTTTTCAAAACAATAGACAAAACTTGCATTTTACCCTTATGTTTTATTTTTAGTCATGCCGGTCATCTTGGATGGCAGGTGGGGTCATCGGACACCCTAACGAAGACTGTGACAAATTTTAGTTAAATTATGACCTGTAGTTTCAAAGAAGTTTTTTTTTATAAAATTTACGACGACAGATGACGACGACAAACACAGCAATAACGAGAAAATGTATGTTTAGACCCTAATCCCTAAACAGAAAGGACAATTACACCCAACACCAATCCCTACCTTTCTTTTGTGGCTTGGAAGCTTGGGTGTAATTTCATAGAGATCCATACAACATTAAAGTTATTGTCTGGAAACCAAATTATTTAGACGACAAAGACGATGTCAACAACGACATTGACACTGCCAACGTCATTACATAATACAACCGTTTTTTGCAGTCGTATAAAAACATAAAAAAATTGGGATTTAAGAGGTATATATACTCCAAAAGTCGTCTGACAATTTAAACTTCAATGAACAATAAGTAGATCTGAACATCCTGATTTCTTTTGCCCCTGTCAAACTTTTATCTATTTCATATCAACAGACAAATTTGTCATCATATAATCGTACACATTTTTGGAACTATATATCCCATCATTTTTCATTGTCGACAGAGGAGATATATATATGATTAATATGTCTTTTATAGTCTTTTAAAAGAGGTTCACCTTTTAAAAAGTAAGATAGCAGAAATACGGATTTTCTTGATATTGTAAATAGAAGGTTCCTAAGCAATAGCAAAATCAAAAGATCAAACCTATCAACTATATAGCTAGTTCTGATGATTTTTAACCGAAAGAATGATTTTACACCGATTCATAAGATTGGTGGTTCTCCTGGCATAAAAGGGAGTTACAGAATATAATGTACTAAATTTCGTTACAGATTTATTAAGAAAACCCTATACAGGGTGCACGTGTTACTTGTATATCGTTTGTATCTTTCTTATAGTTCATGAAGAGATCTTGTCAGTTGAAGAAAATTATTTACTGTAAATACCTTTCAGGGCAACTCAAAAACTGATTTAAATTTCTGGCAGCAAGTTTCAGTCCTCTATAATCCTTCTTATTTGCGAACAGATTTTTTGAACTGTTGAAAAACTGAGTCATATGCATAGCAAATAAATGAACTTTGAGTTGCTCACACATACCAATTATTCGTTCACCCATCATTTCCATACTCCAATGATAATCTTTTGGCAGTCTTTCGCATTCATGAAATAACAAATTTTTCAGATGATAGGAAGTGAGACCGTCTCGGTCGTCTTGATCTGAACACCAAAAGAGTTCTCGAAGTCTTTTCATGATTCTAATAGATCTCCTCCTGCATGTCCCAGATCTATCCCTATCTATATCTACAAGGAGTTCTCTTTCACAAATGGCGAAAGACAATTTCCAGTAAAGACGATCGGATGTAACTAAGTTTACTCTGATATTTTTTAGTTGTTGATTTTTTTCTATAGCTGGCCATTTAGCCCTATGGTTAGGCCATCCGAACTCATCTTTAAATGGCAGTCTTGTATTGACCATTGGTGCCAAATCTACATTTAATTCGTCTCTACCACGCTGCTTGATGGTGATCGTCACAGCTGGCGAATCGGATAAAGGTTTAACGTTAACTGTCTGGATAATTTTGGAATTCTTTGTCAAGTAATCCAAAGCTTTAAGTACCAGCTGCCTGAAATGTCTTTTAAATGTTAGAGGCACGAGACAACAATTTTCTGTCATACTATAAGGTCCTCTGTCTTGGGTTTTAAGAGTGTATTTCATCGGCAAAATTGGCAATGGCACTGCTGATTTGACAATCCTATGCTTGGCATCAACAGTATAAAAGGCAGGTTGGCTTAAATCACTCCAACTTTGCTCCATTCCGGTATTAAATAGAATACTGTAATCAAATTCATCTGGCCCCGAAACCTTTGTTAATGAATGAAAGCTCCCAACTTGTTCCGGTTCCTTTTGAAACCTTGAATCTAGTCCGTTCACATATTCAAGGATTTTTTCAACTACGTCCCTCACAACATTTGCATTTCTCTTGGTTTCCTCTTTGTTCATTTGAACATGTTCGTGATAAAATCTTTGAAACTTTCGATTTAAATCCCCAGTGTGTCTTGCCATTTTGTAACTTAAGGGTGCGTAAACTTATCAAGTACAGAATTTTCTTACTGTCAATCGTCTAGAATAAATTGGAATTCGCTTGTATTAAACGCTTTGCTCTGTGAACAATGGTAAGAACAAAGTGTAGTAGTCAGTTGAGAACCCGCTTATCGTCTGGAAATTTATACATCTAAATCCTCTGTCTGTAATCGAAAGTACAAGAAAATTGATAAACTAGGAATTCCCGACACAATTCATATCAGACCTTTTCAACATCTGTCGACACTGACTAATAACATCTACAGTTTACAGGTAAAATGGAGGGGTCGTCTCAAAAAATGAAAGCATCAAGATAATCGATTTGACCTTATTAATACTGTCTTGACTATATATAGCTACAGAAGACATATCAAACAAAAAGTTAAATCGATATTTTTCTCTATTATATGATTAATCTTATAACATGTATTTACACATTTAACCGGCGTTGAATTGATTGAAAAATCACTGCAATCATTCCGCACCTTGATCAGCTGTCTCTTCAATTTTATGATTATGCGTGTCGCCTATCAAAGATAGTGCCGCATGACAATAACAATAAATTTGTTTCTGTAAAATTATTGTGAATTTTTTTCCGACCGTAGTCGGTATTAGTTTCGGTTTGTGCCCTTTGAACTTAAGGACGCTTCACTATGGCAACAGAATACGCATGCTCCAAAATCCTTTCTGTGATTGGACAAAATGCTGTCATGGTGGGTGATTTGGTTGTGTTTGAAAAAACGTCTCCAATAGCTCTTTGCATCCGTGACAGCTGTTTATTCGGGACAATTATATAATTTTTAAGGTAAACTTTGTTGCACGAACGTACATGACTTTTAGAACGCACCTACGCATGTGAGATTTCCGCGGGGTTTTGGTGAATGTATCAACAGAAAGATACGAGGACCGAGAATACTGAACACAAACAGAGAAAACGTTATTTAAATGGTATCTTTGTGCTTCTGAATGTTATCGAAATGATAGTTTTAAACATATACTCAAATTTAAATACGTCGGATATCTTTTTTAAAGATAGTTCTTGTTTAAATTAAAGGGAAACTCCGCAAAAAAATCAAAAAATGGTATTATGTCCATTCTGTATTAAATGCTCAAATTCATAGTTATTAAAGTTTTATTCTGCAAGACAAGAGATCACCATCGATTTTAAATTTAGAGTAATAGTTCTCTGCGTGCCGCCATTTAGAACATCCTCTCCGTTTTTAACCACGATATGTCTATGAACCACAAAGGACCAAGACCACAGTAGCCTAATGTAGTCGTAATTGCGTGTCGATATCGTGTCAATCGTACGGTTGTTTTATCCGACTAACTAACTTGATACGGAAAAAGTTTTTTTTCTAAGTAACCAAGGTCTGTCGTTTTAAACTGTTTATATGTGAATTGGTGAAAAAGTCATAGTTCAAAGTAATAAATGAGCATAAATAAGTGTTCCGTGAAAATTGTTTACGAAAATCTAATTTGTTCATAATTCTTTTATGTAATAAATTCTGAACTTCCCTTGTCTGATCACCAGCATGACTAAAGGTATTACTCCCAATGTATTGTGAAGTGACACGTTCAGGTATTCAAGCGATTTCCTGTCGGACTTGCAAGTTCATGCATCGTTTCACTTCTGAGGGTATTGATCAGTATACACGACCGATAACTTGAAAACTTTCCATTTTGAACTATCAGGTGTATAATATATACATCTATGTCTTGCGTGCCCGATAGTGATGTACTAGTCATTACTAAAAACGCATACGCTTGTTTATAATTAACATTTCTGGTGTAAAGAATACGGCACGGGACGTTTGCGCTTTTTCATAGGACATTTGCGCTTTTTTTTGTGGACACTTGCGCTTCAAAACATAGGACATTTGCGCTTTTTAAAAATGGACATTTGCGCTTTTTACATAGGACATTTGCGCTTTTTATATATATATATATCTATGACTTCCCTCCTCTTTTATCCGGGCTTGGGACCGGCAGGTGGAAATCTTGATTCAGTTGTAACGTAATTTTCTGTCAGGTAGTCTGCAAATTTGGAACATCTCGGTTTCACATTTATTGGCTCTCATTTTGAATCGTTTGGAGAACCATTTATTCTTCTTTTTTTGCGTTTCTTTTAGTTGTTGCAAAAATTTTAACCGAAAGAAAACTTTTAAATAGTCAAGATGTTAAGCACAATCAGATCGACACATACGACAAATGTAGCAAAACATGCCACTCTTCATGAGTTAATGCCTCTAAATGACCATGTTTACACATTTTCAGAAGCAGAAGGCAGTTATTGACCATCACTTTTCACAATAAATGGCGTGTGTTGTCTAAATTACTTTTATACTAGAGATAAGTTTCAAATCATGAAAACAGTAAAAATGGTCATCAAAACAAGACATACAAACATGGTTTTCCCGTTTGAATGGTTTTACACTAGTAATTTTGGGGCCCTTTATAGCTTGTTGTTCGGTCTGGGCCAATGCTCCGTGTTGAAAGCCGTACATTGCCCTATAATGGTTTACTTTTATAAATTGTTATTTGGATGGAGTTGTCTCATTGGCACTCACACCACATCTTTCTATATCTATGGCACTAAATAAGATAAACAAATAATTAAACAGAGCTGGTTGCGAAAACAAATTAATATCAAAATGGCATGTCTTATTAGGCGAGGGATTTTGCCGGGTTCTTAGATTCCTTTTGTTTTTCTCTATTGTAACAAAAAACAATTTTAGGCTAGTTAAATTTTAGAGAATTTTGAAATAATGAACTAATTTTACAAATATATATTTTTTATTAACTTCCTATTATATAGAAGTTCATTAAAAAACAAAAAACGGTTTAGGATGGAATGCAAAGCAAACTTACTCATATTACAATAATTTAAACGACTATGTTTTTCATGTTAAACATGCACAGTCGGTTTTCCTGTTTACATCGTTTTACACTAGTAATTTTTTGGGCCCTTTATAGCTTGCTGTTCGATGTGAGTCAAGGCTCCGTGTTGAAGGCCGTACCTTGACCTATAATTGTTTACTTTTATAAATTGTTACTTTGATGGAGAGTTGTCTCATTGGCACTCATATCTCATCTCTCTTTACCTTTTTTAACTTATTGACCGGATTTGTAATAACATGAGCAACACGACGGATGCCAGATGTTGAGCAGGATATGCTTACCCTTCCGGAGCACCTAAGATCACCCCGGATTTTGGTTGGGTTAATGTTGCTTTGTATTTAGTACTATTATTTGTCTCTCTGTTTTTTTTTAATTTTTAGCCATGGCGTTGGCAGTTTCTCTTTGAAAGAAATAAGTAGATATGTTTATACTTTCAACTATGAACCATGCTTGAATGATCAAGACACATAGAACATGTATCACATATTTTATATATATAAATAATAACAAAAAAGTTATCAACAGCCTACCTCTGCAACTATACATTTTCACTAAATAGTACTGAAACAACTGAACAAGATTGACAGGAATTGCCCAATCTTTTTAACAGTGCCATAGAGAAACAAGTATCAACATCCGCCTACTCCGAAAATAAATACTGACAATGAATTTTTAGATGCTACGTAAACAATACCTCGAGGCCAATAATTTTTTTGTGTTTTTTTTTATTTTTATTTTATAGATATTTTGGTCTTTGGTTTTCTTTTCTTCTTTTTGTTTACCTTGCTGTACCAAAGCTGGTTTAGATTCTAGAATTTTTAACATTATTACTTTGATCATGTTGATATTGATCGTACAATGTATATTATTACTGCATGGGTTCCGTATCTTAACGGTTAAGAACAGACAAGAATTTGGGAAGTTGATTTCAGAATGAGCACTACATGCAGTCGATCCGCTGATCATGATAGCAAATCTAAGTATTATATATAATACCCAATAAGTGTTAGCTTATCAAGGAAGAAAAAGAAACCTTTAAAACATTTAAAGATGGGGTTAGAAACTATTTTGAACAATTTCATACGTAAGTATACTTGTAGTCGTTAATTAAACTATTATAAAGAAAACCCGATAAAAATAATCGAAAACATTATAGTGAACAAATTCACACATCAAATAACAATTAAAAATAGAGTAACAAAACAAATATCAATCCGACATGCGTTAATTTGCATAATTATTCATAGTAAAGAACTTGATAATTTCATGTGCCCAATAAATAACAATTAATATAGAAATAAATCCTAGAGTAATATACACACTTAAAGTTTGATTTTTTTTCGTATTTTTCATATTTTATCTAACTAGTATAAGATATTTTATTGTTCAAGATAAAAATACAACACTTAATACATCCTCTTTGGTTGTTGTATGATAAATACAACAGGAAGTTGTGATGAATAAATAACTGCTCCCTACATGAAAAATAACCTGAAAATTGTTTTCTTCCGCAATTTATCAAGTAAATCAACATATCGTAAAACTTAATATGCAATCAATTCTATTCTAACTTCATTGTAGTGTGAAAACACTTCCAACTCAGCTTAGATGATCTAATTCTATGACATCTAAGTCAATAAGATTCTTGTAAATCTATTCGGAACACTCTTTACTCTGAAAAAGGGAGATAATCAACACGAAGTTCCGGAATATTGCATTGTGGATAATTCTGAAGTCGCAGTCGTAAGAAATATCAAATGCATGTTAATTTAAAGCATAACTGTTGAAATTTCTGCACAATATCAGAGTAAATATAGTATTTATTTAAATGTCAATGTTTTTAAACGGAAAATGAGGGTAAAACGATTAAATATTTCCCTAATCTGTATATCATTTTGAACGGTCAAAAGGTAAATGTAATAACCGGAACTGTTTACGTCTAATGGAGAAATGCGTATTACATTTTATGTATATATATATGTTTTACCTTAGTTTAACATGTTTAAACTCCTAATTTGATTAAATAAAAAATATCTCGCGACGCATTAAAATTTAAATTAAAAAAAAATACAGTATGTTTTGAATTTTACGAACTTTAACATATATATATATAATACGTACATGATACATGTATATGTATGCATATTCAAATTTAATGTGTTGATCTGATCCATATTTATAAATACAATTTTATCATGCTGAAAAGCTTCTAATGGAGTGCTAAAAATATGCATAAAACATTGATATATTGTATTTGTTTTTTAATTCACTGAGTGAGTATTTGTATGTTCATGGCATTAGTACATGCTCTGAGAGTACATGACTCTGTTTTGCACAGTCGGAGACGCATGCTATTTACGAATATGTCTCTGGTACAATCATCTCATCTGTGTCAAAGATGATATATTCTTTTCCAGCTATGGTGTTAACCACTCATCTATTGTGGAAGCGTAATCTTTAACCAATAGTATTTTTTTTAATTCTTTTTTTCTTAAGATACATTTACGTGTTTTCGTGAGAAGTTGAGCATTAGATAGTGAAACATAACTTGTTTTAGTTTGGGGGGGGGGATACGACATTGATTGTCGAAAATCATTGTTTTTGTTTGATTTTATAAAAAACGAATATGTATCTGTTACAATCATCTCATCTATTGTGGAAGCATAATCTTTAACCGATAGTCATCTTAAGATACATTTACGTGTTTTCGTAAGAAGTTGATCATTAGATAGTGAAACATAACTTGTTTTAGTTTGGGGGGATACGACATTGATTGTCGAAAATCATTGTTTCTGTTTGATTTTATAAATAAAAACTAGTTTTTCAGTTAAAAACGAAATGCAAAAAAAATCGTGATTGTCCAGAGAGTCCACCTTCAAAGATAAATGATCGGTGCATGCCTTAAACTACACATGTAACTTCAGAATAAGAAACGAAAACAAAGTATTGCCTCCAAAATAATTTAGAAAAAAAATCAAATGACGAAAGAAGGATATTATTATTTTTTATGAGATAACTTTACAATTTACATAATAACTATACATAATAACTATATTTTGCAGATTAAACAAGTGACAGTTTCTTTTGGAAAGATTACTACAGAAACCGTTTGTCATGTTTATTGTAAGTATGGTTATCTCTCAATCTTTGGTCGTAATTTTTCGACTCATATCTTTTGTCAAAGTAATCGAGTGCTCCTATTGTTGTCAGACAAAGAAAAATAGAAACTTTATTAGATGCCCCTTTAGTTCAGTGGTGGATCCAGAGGGGGGGGGGGTCCGGGGGTTGGAACCCCCCTTTTTTTCGGCCGATCAATGCATTTGAATGGGGATATAAAAAACATATAGTTGGAACCCCCCCCCCCCCCCCCTTTATCCTGGGTTGGGAACCCCCCTTTTTAAAATGGCTGGATCCGCACCTGTAGTTACCTTTCATAATTGAACATTCTACTTAGTTGTATTCTTTATTCATTTTTCTATAACAATTGATAGTTTTAGCTTGCTCTAAAGTCTGGTGGACTTTTTATGGCTTTATTAGGGCAATGAAATGTCTCTGAAGGGCAATGTGCGTTTAATATGAAAATGATTTGTAAATATTATTCGTTTTTTAAGCAAATATATTTTTCTGGATGTCTTTAGATGGTGTGTATTTCGTGTTTATACAAAATGTTGCAAATTCACTGTTTTTTTAAAAGAAGTTTTCTTTATAGATAAGTAGATGTGCTATGAGTGCCAATGAGAAAACAAGCCATCCAAGTAACACTATGAATAAAATATTAACAATTATAGATCAAAATACGGCCTTCAACACAGAGCCTTGGCTAACACCGAACAGCAAGCTATAAAGGGCACTAAAATGACTAACGCAAAACGATTCAAAAACAGGAAACCCGACTGTCTAATCTATATAAAAACGAGAAACACTTATGAACCTCACGAACAAAGGACAACTACTGAACAACTAATTGTGTTGTATATTAAATAAATCATGTTGCTGTTACTTAATTTCGGTCCCATTATAAACACATCTTTGCAAAAGTTTAAAATGTAACTTTTACACACACGTAATCATAGTCAGAAAGATTTTTCTTGGAACATGTTAGATTATTTTGAAAATAATTGTAAGGATGCCGTACATCTAGAACATTCCAAAAATATAATTTGAATTTGCCATCTCGCTCTCGTTTTCCGCTTACCTGCAATTTGTGCTATCATCATCACTAAGCATCCATCATTCGCCTTTTATCAAAATTTCCTTTGTAATTAATGGACCAAAATAGAACCAAACTTAGCCACAATAATCCTCGATATCTAGTTAGAAATCAGTCCAGTGATCCGGCATGCAAACCAAGATGACCTCAAATACATAGAATAGAACAGCAGTTTTGAAATGCAAATTTGTAATCTGGATTAATAATACGCAAACCGTTTAAAATAGGGAAAATCTGACGATGTAGTAATTTTTGGAATGACGAGACCATTTGTTTTATCACAGATTGCGTAAATTCGTGATAATAGATTAACTTGGTACATGTAATAAAAAAATTTAAAAATCGTGACCAATATTTTCACGAACGGTATAATTGGTTACAAGAATTATAATAAGTTATCAAGACATCTAAACTTCGGAACTAGTTATCACTCTTTTTTATATGACTGCAAAAATTGAAAATTTTTTGGTCGTATATTGGTATCATGTTGGCGTCGTCGTCGTCGTCCGAATACTTTTGGTTTTCGCACTGTAACTTTAGTTTAAGTAAAAAGAAATCTATCAAATTTTGACTCAAGGTTTATGACCACAAAAAAAAGGTTGGGATTGATTTTGGGAGTTTTGGTTCCAACAGTTTAGGAAATAGGGCCCAAAAAAGGGCCCAAATAAGCATTTTTCTTGGTTTTCTCACAATAACTTTATTAAACTTTGTTTGATTTCATCAAAAATTGAATAATTGGGGTTCTTTGATTTACCGAATCTAACTGTGTATGTAGATTCTTGTTTTTTTGGTCCCATTTTCAAATTGGTCTACATTAAGGTCCAAAGGGTCCAAAATTAAACTTAGTTTGATTTTAACAAAAATTGAATCCTTGGGGTTCTTTGATATGCTGAATCTAAAAATGTACTTAGTTTTTTATTATTGGCCCAGTTTTCAAGTTGGTCCAAATTGGGGTCCAAAATTAAACTTTTGTTTTTGTTTGATCAATTTCATTAAAAGTGGAATAATTGGGGTTCTTTGATATGCCAAATCTAACTGTATGTAGATTCTTAATTTTTATGCCCCACCTACGATAGTAGGGGGGCATTATGTTTTCTGGTCTGTGCGTCCGTTCGTCCGTCCGTTCGTCCGTCCGTCCGTTCGTCCGTCCGTCTGTTCGTTCGTCCGTCTGTCCCGCTTCAGGTTAAAATTTTTGGTCAAGGTAGTTTTGGATGAAGTTGAAATCCAATCAACTTGAAACTTAGTACACATGTTCCTTATGATATGATCTTTCTAATTTTAAAGCCAAATTAAACTTTTGACCCCAATTTCACGGTCCACTGAACATAGAAAATGAAAGTGCATGTTTCAGGTTAAAGTTTTTGGTCAAGGTAGTTTTTGATGAAGTTGAAGTCCAATCAACTTGAAACATAGTACACATGTTCCCTATGATATTATCTTTCTAATTTTAATGCCTAATTATATTTTTTATCCAATTTCGCGGTCCATTGAACATGGAAAATGATAGGGCGAGTGGGGCATCCGTGTACTTTGGACACATTCTTGTTGGTCCTGTTTTTAAATTGGTCTGCTTTAAGATCCAAAGGGTCCAAAATTAAAGTAAGTTTGATTTTAACAAAAATTGAATTCTTGGGCTTCTTTGATATGCTGAATCGTAACATGTACTTAGATTTTTGATTATGGGCCCAGTTTTCAGGTTGGTCCAAATCAGGATCCAAAATTATTATATTAAGTATTGTGCAATAGCAAGAAATTTTCAATTGCACAGTATTCAGCAATAGCAAGAAATCTTCAATTGCAAAGTATTGTGCAATAGCAAGAAATTTTTAATTGCACAGTTTTGCGCAATAGCAAGAAATCTGCAATTGCACAGTATTGTGCAATAGCAAGTATTTTGTATTGCGCAATAGCAAGAAATATCTAATTGCACAATATTGCGCAATAGCAAGACATTTTCAATTGAAGTTATCTTTCTTTGTCCAGAATAGTAGTTGAATCAACTTAAATCATTGTTTTATACAATATACAATGTTTATCATATACTTAGAGAAAATAACATATGATTTTTACAGTATGATAATAGCATTAAATTAACGTAAATTCCATATTTTTCCGAAATAGTGTATTAAAGCGGGGTGATATGAAAAATTTATCACATGCTTCGATTATTATCACATGCCTTTCCCTAATGTTATTACATGACATTCCAGCGATACTTGGCAAATTCCGTAAGATACACCTCAATGGTAATTTTTCAATGAAAAACATTACAAAGTAGGGTACAAAAAAATAATTGGATAGTGGAAAGTATATTGTGTAAAATGAAAAAAAAAAACACCAAAAAACAACAACAAACATAGGATAAAATAAATGCATTTTTACAAGTTTCAAACATAATTTAAAAGAAAGTAACTTTAAATATGTTTACTTTTTCAAACAGTGTTCATTGTGTATATTGTTGAATTATTTTTTTATCGTCCATAATAAAATATATCATACTGCTGGTTTTTTTCTCTGTTGAGGCATATGCTAGAAAGATTTCATATCGAATTTACTACATTTGGGGTCCGACGTCCATGAACTTTCCACTCTTTGAACTTCTATTTCAGAACCACGTAAAAGGATCTGTAAATTTTATCTATAATTTTCCTCCATTGTTGAAGCATATGATAAAAAGATCATAACATGTCATTTTTCATATCGCATGAATTATCAGCCCCGGTCAATATCAGCCCTCTAGCCATGCGGCTCTTGGACTGATATTAAACCTAGGGCTGATAATACATGCGATATGAAAATTGCCATGTAATAATCTGATAATATTCACTTTTACTACCAACTGATAAATTAAAACAATCTTTACCATTCAGTGATAACAAGCACTTTTTTTACATTTTAATATTTTATGATGTATTTAAATGAGTAGTTATTGTTGCAAACTCCATTAGAAATTTGAATTGAGATCAGTTTTGGAATAAAGGAAAGGGGCATGTGAAAAAAAAAATTGGGTGTGTGGGGGCGGGGGGTGTTCAATTGTTCTCATTTCAGATTTCAGATTTCATAGATAAAAAGAAAATTTCTTCAAACATTTTTTTGAGAGGATAAAACAGCATAGTGAATTGCACAAAGGCAAAAAAAAAAAATGAGTTCATTAGACCACATTCATTCTGTGTCAGAAACCTATGCTGTGTCAACTATTTAATCACAATCCCGGCAAATTTAGAGCTGAATCCAGCTTGAATGTTGTGTCCATACTTGCCCCAAATGTTCAAGATTCAACCTCTGCGGTCGTATAAAGCTGCGCCCTGCAAAGCATCTGGTTGTTATTCGTTATCAAGGATTAAATCTTTCAAATTTCGAGTCAAATCTGTGATCTTTATAGCAAAGTCCCTTCTATTTTAAATTTATTTTCTATTTGAAATTAAAGAAATTGTACTTACATTTTATTTTTTATTTCGTAAATCAGGGATTAAAAAAAAAAACCCAAAAAAACCTTTTTATTGAATATAATCAATACGAAAAAAATCTCGTTATTAAGGGTTAAATTCTTTATAACGAAGCAGAGGTTTATGAACCGTTATAATTCATGATTACAGATGCAAATTCTTACTTGTCAGATTCAGATGCAATAGTTTATTAAAGTCTCACCACTTGTATAACATTATACATTCCAATATACATATAAAACATTGCGTATATATGTATATTGTGCCACGAATGATTGCAATTATTTATCATTTGACTACGAATCTGTGGAACTAGACTTATTTATCACAGATTTATGTAATTCGGATTAAATAAATTATTATAAATTGTCGTAGTAGTCTAAATCTGTGTTAATAAATATTGAAGATTTTTTTTTCGTGATTTCGAATTCAAATAACATTTTTGGAAGTCGTAAATGTCCTTCCTTATAATTTGTTAGTCTACAATTGTAGAAATTTTTAATTGTATCACCTTTTAAAATTCGTAATCACTGATGTTTGAAATATAGTAATTTCAAATTATAATTTGTGATAACGCATTTCGAGATCTCTCATCCAGACCAGATATTACGAATGTAATTATTAATTCGTAAACATGAATTCTATAACCTTGTGATAATAAACATAAATTCTAAAGTTAAGAATTTACGGATCAGCGAAACGAATCTACAATATGAATGAAAAGTGGCATTAAAAAAAAAATCTTATTGAATGCACATAAACAAGTGTGCTAGTTAAAACATATTTATTTACAGTGAATTGGGAAACAAATTATTGAGAGTGCTGCCTTGTAGCGGCATTAGCCTGCTTTCAAATGTGTTGTTCCTACTGCACAAGTCACATGTGGTATTATCAATAGTAGACGTCCGTCCGCCTGTCCTTCCTGATTAATCAGCATATTCTTTTCTCCCTATCCGAAAATTTTATTTGTCAATTTTTACCCTTTTGGCTCACCGGGAACCAAAGGGCTCAATGTGAACGTATGCCATCACTTGGCGTCTGTCGTCGTCCGTCGTCGTAAACTATTTAAAATACTTCTCCTTTAAAACTACGTGGGCTTCGAACTTTAACTTAATGTTCCTTAGGGTATTTAGTTTACAAATTGCATTCAATATTTTGACCCATCGACAAACATGGCCGCCATGACTTAAAGAAGAACATATGGGTCAATTGCAGTTTTTGCTTTTAAATCAAAAACTAAAGCTTTTAGAGCAAATTTGACAGGAGTGATACGGATTGTTTGCTCTAAATTTATCAGCCCTGAAATTTTCAGACCAATCGAACAACCCATTGTTGGGTTGCTGCCACTAAATTGGTAGTTTTAAGGAAATTTTGCAGTTTGTTGTTATTATCTTGAATATTATTATAGATAAATATTAACTGTAAACAGCAATAGTGTTCAGCAAAGTACAATCTACAAAAAGGTATGACCAAATTTGTCAATTGACCCCTTGAGGAGTTATTGCCCTTTAAAGACAATTTTACACAATTTGTCCATCAGATTTGCTAACATTTAAAAATCTTCTCTTAAACAATTGTGCCTAATACTTCTTAACTTTTAATAAATGTTCCTGTTAAACTATTGCACTATTTCCAGCCACTATGACGTGCAAACAGCGTTTTAGTTCTCCTAAACATGCGGGTCCACTTGGTATCCGTCAACGTAAACCTTTTCAAAAATGTTCTCTGAAACCATTTGCCCAAATTTCAATAATAAGTTGGCTGACTAACTCTAAGGTCTCTAGTTCAAAGGTACTAAGTCTTTATTTTGGTTCTAATCAATCAACCAGCATGTCAACTTTGTATAAAAGGTGCCACGAGGGTTAAATTCAAGTAAATACTAGTATATCTTGCATCTTAACAATCAACAAAGACGATACAATCTGACGGCTAAAGATTATTAAGATCTCTACTTTTCATGCAGTTTACCTCAACCACATTTTATGAAACTAATACACAATACTTATTACAAAAAACTCAGTTCAAGTACAAATGGCGTCACTTTAACCGTTCTGCAGCTATGTCCCTTTATAACTTCACATAAGAACGCGGTGGCATCATCTTTGTCCCATGAACACATTCCCTTTTTCTTTTTGGAATATTTTGCTTTCCTTGCAAATTTTCTTTGTAATCATATTGGTAAATATGAAACGTAATCAGATCAACTGATTAGCAAATTCTGGCAAAGAATCCGCGTGACAAAAATCGCAACTTGACTTCATGTATGAGTTAATTAATCAAATGAAAAATTTCCCAAATATGTAGATGTTAAAGGTATATTTAGAATTTCCAGTTTGAAAAATAGTAAATATAACACATGCACATGTTAAGGGTTTGCATTATAAAAGAGGGGCGAAAGATACCAATGGCAAAGTGAAATTCAAACAAACAAGCCGAAAATAAACTGATGTCAACGTCATGGCAAAAAAGCAAAATCCCCACCCAAATGACAAACATTAGTACAAAACATAACATAGAAAACTAAAGACTATGAAAGACGAACCCCGCCAAATCCTGGGAAGTTCTCATGTGCTCAAGAATGGCAAGCAGATCCTGATCGGCATATAAAACCCGTCTTGTTGCTCAAGTACAAACCCGTTGAATGAAAATATAATGTCTAGTTTGTATACCGAATGAGATATCGTATATCCTTGCGATTCGATACCCGAGAGTTCCTTTAAGGCAACCCCTTAAAAATCTAAAAAAAAAGAAAGTAACAAGAAACTAAAATTAGATGCGAATTTCATGCGTACAAACCCAAATAAAAAATGAAGCAGGATTCGCCGGGTGCCTGGAATGGATAGGTTTTGTTTTATTGTCGAGCCTGCGACTTTTGTCGCAGAAAGCTCAACATTTATATAGGGATAGTGATCCGGCGGCGGCAACGTTAGCCAACTTCTTTAAAGCTTTATATTTTAGAAAGTGGAAGACCTGGATGCGACATACTGTGTATATAGATGCCTCATGTTACGAAGTTTCTGTCAGTCACATGTCCATTGTCCTTGATCTCATTTTCATGGTTCAGTGACTACTTGAAAAAGTTAAGATTTTTTGTAATGTTAAATTCTCTCTTATTATAAGTAATTGGATAACTATATTTGGTATGTGCGTACCTTGCAAGGTCAGACAGTTTTCTCATGACCTCGACCTCATTCCATGGATAAGTGAACAAGGTTAAGTTTTGGTGGTCAAGTCCATATCTGAAATACTATAAGCAATACAATGTAGGTCTAGTATATTCGGTATATGGAAGGACTGTAATGTGTACATGTCCATCTCGCAGGTGTCATCTGACCTTGACCTCATTTCATGGTTTAGTGCTCAAAGTTAAGTTTTTGAGTTTTTCTAATAAGATATGCAATAGGTCAACTATATTTGTTGTATGGAAGAATTGATAGCTGTACACGTCTGCCTGTCGTGTTTCATCTGACGTTGACCTCATGTTCATGGTTCATTGATCAATCTTTAGTTTTCTTGGTTAATGTTAAGTTTATGTGACAGTATTGTAATAAAGCTTTATATGTTATAGGACTATCAACATAATATTAATGATTAGTAAAGAAGGCGAGACTTTTAAGCGTGTTCACTCTTGTTTACTTCAGTCTAACGAGTCAAATATTATACATATATATTACCTGGTTAATTATTTACCAATATTCTATAATTTCAGACTACCTTATAATAGCCATAAAAATGGAGGAAAGTGTGGTGTTGTTAGAAAAGACCCCAGTCCATCACTCATCTGAAGATGGCCCACCATCAATACAAGCAGATTCAGACAAAATTGGCATAATATTAAGTTCGGCTAAGACAACTTCTTCGCATCCGGCTATTCGGAACTCGACTTCATCTACAGAGTTACCTAACCTTGCGGATATGGATTCAATCGCGGATGTTTGTCTTGTTGGTTCCACAGCCACAGTAACACTAAGTTCGTCATCACAAACATCGACAGATCAAAGTAATATAAACATGATAAAAGGATCTGCAACAAAATCTGAAACTTTACCAGCATCAGCTCATGTGTTATCATCCGTCAGTGGTAAGGCAGACGATCTGCCCGTTACTTCTACGTCAACAGGGATAAATAATGTGACGATTCCGAAAAAAGCCACATGTCACAATGAAGCATCTGTCAGTGGTAAGGCAGGTGATCTGACAGTTACTTCTAAGTCATCAGGGATAAATAATTTGCCGATTCCGAAAAGAACCACATGTCAAAAAGAAGCATCTAAACACCCACCAGTTGGATTGTCACTGGCTGTTATGTCTAGTTCTTCTTCTGGCGAATATATCTCGCGGAAAACACGTACATTTGCACCACCAGGATCATCACTGATTTCATCTACCAAACACAGCCCAAAAGGTAGTTTGACATCAGTAATTTCATCAAATATTTCATCTACACAACAAGGCTCATTGGTACCAGCAGGATCATCAAGTATTTCATCTACCACAGGTACTTTGGCATCAATAACTCCATCAAATACTTCCTCTACACAACAAGGTTCAGTGGTATCAGCAGGATCATCAAGTATTTCATCTACCAAACACAGCCCAATAGGTAATTTGACATCAATAATTCCATCAACAGAACATTTCTCATCAGGTTTATTGGTATCAGCAGTTTCATCAAGTATTTCATCTACCAAACACAGCACACATGGTACTTTGACATCAATAATTCAATCAAATATTGCATCTACAGAACAAGGTTCATCAGGTTCATTAGTATCAGCAGTTTCATCAAGTATTCCATCGACCGAACATTTGACCAAAACCGAGGAAAATATTATGTTATCTACTGAAACTGAAAAATTATCTAGTTCACAAAATCCGACTTCTTATAAAAAGGAACATTGTTATACAAAATCTAGCCCAGAAACAATGTCAAATGCTAATGCTATGGAAACAGAAACAACAGTTGAAGTGGATACTACCAAAAGAGACGTTGAATTTGTAAGTGAAGAGAACGAACATTTTGCCCCAAGTCACGTGCAACTTGACAATAGTCAACCCTCGACACCAACATCTTTAGATTCCATAATGTCGTTCTCTTTGTCAAATAATGACAGTAATGATGGATCCTTTTATATGGAGGTGGATGTCATTGACAATGAAAGAAATGATGACAGGGAAAACAATGACAGGGATGATGCAGATGGAAGTCACCTTTCTGCTGAGTTGAAGACAAAATTGAGTAAAAGCAGGTATACATGATATCAATATATATATTTGTACGAAACACACGATTTTTAACAATGCTCATCAGATAAGTTCGAAACATACTCGGAAATTCAAATTTACTCCAAATCAATTAGAGCACAAATCAAAAGTGCATGACAAGAAAAAATCAACCTAACACTGTCCTTTTGAGTTATAACTTTTACATACAACGTACATCATTTCTTCTTGAGTTTTGCTACTTACGTAAGTTGGAACATCCTGAAACCAGACACTCGACACTCAATGTATAGAGGACAAACTTAGTTTCACGAGTTCCAAACAAATGAGAACAGGCTCTTTGTCAAAGTCTTTGTTTTGCATGTTTTCAAGTTTCAAAGCGATGGAAACAGGTCTTTAAAAAAATGGACACATTACTTTATTACTTTATAAATGTCAGTCCGAAGCGCTTTTCTGGATAAACCTTTATCATGGACGTTCTTATTTATAAATCTGTATATTTGAAATCAAAGGCTGCATACAAACAGAAACAATGGGGGATCTATATGACCAAAACGGATCAAAACCTTATAATCAAATCAATTAAGGCCAACTTTGCCTGTTGGAGTTAAAACCTTAGCTTCTTAATATTTTTTAAGTTCATGACTGGACAATTAAGATAACGTTTTGGAATGCATATTTATTATGACCTCTTAAAGGGGTGTTAGCTGACAAATTCATATTCACCGATTTGTCTCAAATTCTCATATTTGATTTATAACATAATAAAATGTATATCCAAGTTCCAATAATTTTGAAATTAACAATTAACAATGCATGCGCATGTAGTCGACAATATATATCAGCATTTCGTGTATTATAGTCCATACGCTATATCAAAGTAACCATCGAAATGACATCCGAAGACATCCGACAGTCACATAACCCGATATAACTAGAAATTGTTTGAAATAGATTGAAACAACGTGCGATTGGATTGTTCTACATGTTCTATGTCTGTTTGGTTTCATGATAGGAGTAAATAAAATAAGTGAATCATCGTTTGCCTGTACCAAGACAGGAATATAACAGTTGGTATCCATTAGTTTGATGTGTTTGAGCTTTCGATTTGGTCATTTGATCAGAGATTTTCCGTTTTGAATTTCCTTCGGAGTTCGGTATTTTTGTTATTTTACGTTTTACGTATATAAGAATGTTTTTACAACAGTGTAAAAACAAAAAATCAAATCAATTAAAATAAACCAAACTTTGTTTTTTTTCAGCGATTCGTTTGTATTGCCACCAGCACAAAGTATGGAAAAGGACAAAATATCGACAGAGCTAAGCAGGTCGAAATTTTCTGTTGACGAGCCTATAGAACGAAAATCAATTAATAATGACAAAGATACACATAAAGATCAGTCAGAGGAAGCTTCAAATAGTACCGATTTTTATCTTAGATTTCCTGAAATTACGAAGCAGCTTGCTTGCAAGTTTCCATCTCTACCACATACCGACAAAAGTTGTGATGAGAAACAATCACCAGAAACACTAACACAAAACACATCTGCTGAATCAAACTTAGATGGAAGGGAGACCAGCACAGCAATAAAACAAAAAAACAATGACACAAACCACGCTCCAGGTGGTACAATATCACCAGAAAAAGTAAAAGTTGCTGTAGAAATATCATCCAAAAGTAGAAAAGATAACAACAGTCAAAGTAATGTAACTGGCAGGGTACAAAATGAAATCTGTATTCAGAAGGACGATGAAATTGATCATGGAGTTGGAAGTTCTGACATCGAGGAACTGAATGAGAACCAGTTATCTAAATCAGAAACTACCGTCAGTTTTACTAATCCAACACCTGTCTTTCTATTTGCTAACAAGAATAACAAAAAGTTTTACCAGACAGATATAAATGAATCAATAACACCAAAAGATTACGAAGACAGTCCAGTTTTTTCTCTTTGCACGGATTCAACTGCCAAAAAAGATCTTCAAACAAGACCTGGCTCAAAGACGAAAACAATAGCAACGTTGAAGAAAGTGTCCAAGTCATTAAGTAGCACAACGGATATATCTACAGACAAAACAAAACGACCGAACACTACAGAAAAAACAACTGCAATCAAAAGCAACAACTCGAGTTCAATTTCGTTGATAAAAATTCACCACACAACTAGTCCAGTAGACCCAAATATTGTCGTTTTGCGTCCAACCTCCGTAGTTTCATCGACACAGACAACTTTGGTAGGTAATTCAGGAACACAAACCCCCCGTTTAATTGGAAACGCGTCAGTGTATCCTACCTGTGCTACAAGTTTGTTGAAATCGTTTGCTTCTGATTCTCTGAAGATATGCAACACTGATAATTCTGTAGGACAGTCTTCAAAACGTTCCGAAACCTCCAACGTCAACAATATTACGGCAAGTAGCAATCGCCCAATGCATTCTGGGAAATACAATAATAATCTCTTTAGGAACAAAAATGCAATTCCAGAAATTATTGTTAATATTTCGATGAATTCTACAAACGCTGGAACTATAGTAACATCAAATTCTTGTGGAGCACAAAATCTCAAGAATACTGACAGTAAACCAACTATCGCTGCTGCTGGTCATACGAGGCCGAATCTCTCAACACTACTATCAACAAAGCTGAATGTCAAAACTGCTATGCCCTCTCAAGTGAATGTATCAACTACAGTGCCGACGAAACACAATGTTGCAACTGCAGTGCCGACGAAACCGAATGTAGCAATTTCAGTGCCGTCTAAGGTGAATGTTTCAACTGTAGCGCCGAAGAAGCTGACTGCTGTAACTGCAATACCCTCTGACGTGAAAGTATCAACCGCATTGCCGACAAACCTAAATGTTCCAACTGCAGTGAGGACAGAGATCAAGCGAACATTACGACCAATGTTAATACCAACTTCTTCGTCAAATCCAAACGCAAACAATGTACAGTTATTTAAGTGTGAACTCCCAAAAGTCAATATTGTGACAGACAATGATGTTACCAACAAAAAAACTGTTGAAAATAAGACACTATGTTATAAACATAGTTCGACAGTCAGAAATCCAGTCTATACCAATGTCACCTCATCGGGACCTTATCATTGCCAGTTAGTAAACACGGGAACACACCCGCGTGTCAGTTTTAGCGATGTTAACAACGCTGAAAAAGTTACAAATCCTAACCAAAATCCATTAGTAATTACTGTGTATCCAACAAATTATAGTTTGTCATCTGCATTGGTACCATCATCGAAAAGTGTTCAAGATAAAACTGTTCCAGCTAAAAGTGTTCCAGCTAAAAGTGCTCCGGCTAAAACTGTTCCAGGTAAAACTGTTCAGGGAAAAATGTTGATGCAAACTGGAAAGTCTTCACTAGAATCTCCGACAGTTAACACTGCTGTGCGTAAATTGACAAGCCAAATAACAAGCTTTCAGATACGTCCATCTAACAATATGAGCAGTCAGATACGTCCAGCTAACAATATGAGCAGTCAGATACGTCCATCTAACAATATGAGCAGTCAGAAACGTCCATCTAACATTATAAGCAGTAGTAATGCATCGTTACAAAATTTCGGCAAACTTGTTTCTGTCCTTCCAAAAACCGTGCACAAACAAACAGCAACAGCTTCTGCTGAAAGTGTTCTCGAGAACACGAGAGAAGAACTTGAACAAAAATTACTAGAAATTTTAAACAAGACAAGTGATAAACCGGATGTTTTCAACCATACCAACACAAAGCTAGTAAGTTCACAAAAACAAATGTTATCGACAGCTAATCATCCTACAAAATGTGTTGTAAAAGAAACTTCTCCAGGTTTTACCATTATCCCACCAACTATAACTGTCCCACCTAAAGAAGTCATTGTGCGGCCGCCCATTATTGTTAAGGTCATTAATCATGTTAATACGCAATCTAACAATTCTGTATCTATACTTCCAAAAGCAGGTGGATTACATCCTCAAAATACGACAATGAAAAAAACGACTTTTGTTTCGCCATTAAAAACATTTACCGTAAGTGATGCATTGAAACAATCGATTGGTTGTTCTTCTGTTAGACCGTTGAAAACGACTGTGACACAGCAAGTTCCTGAGATGTACATCCGTTCTAATAAACAACCAACGGCATCTGAACAAAATAATTATTCAAAAACAACACTGGTGAGTCAAGATGTTCATTATTATGTTGAGAATGATTCGACATCAGTAGACCCACGTGATCCATTAAATCAACAGAATAGAGGTAATCTATCTGTCAAATTCCCTTTGATTTCGAAAGATGGCGAAATCATCAACTTGAGTAAAGTCAATGCGGCGTCTCAATTTAGTGTGCCAATTATCGGATCACATAGCAAAGGCATAAGTACCGTTAGTCGTTTAGCTTCTTCTCTTCCTACGGTGGAAACATCCAACATAGATTATGAGTCAAACTGCGAAGAAAATACAGAAAGTTCCGGAATTTTAATCGATTCTGTTTATTCGCTTTTGCAGAATGATCCTGAGACACCAAATGAACTTTCAAGGGAGGTAATTTGGCCTAAAGTCGACAAAGAACAGATAAGATACTTTGCTTATCAGTTTGATTGTAATGTTCAACGCGCAAACGTGAGATTAGATAAAGAAACTAAAGAAGATGATCGGCTCAGAGAACCTTGTTTTGTTGTTCTCAAGAGCTCAAACGACGGATCGACAGCTATTGATTCACGGTGTTCTCTGAAATGTAGGAGACCTTTTGTAAAAAGATTAAGTGAAAGAATTGTTCGAAAAGGATTGAAATCTAATAAAATATGTGTAAGAAAGAATATTTATAGATCGGCAAAAAGACTGCAAAAGAAGTCATCTCCAGGTAAATCTGGTCAAAATACACAAAAAGCCAAGTCTTTATCTCTTAAACCTAATTCTATTTCTTCTGCACAAAAATGTGCAATTGTCCCACCAATATCGGTGGCAAACACACCTGGAAGAATGTTGCCAAATCCACTTAACACAGATGCCACAGTTCCACTTAACACAGTTGCCACAGTTGATAAAACGATCACCGATAAACATGGCAACAAATTTATGATGATAAAGCTAGGCAGTAAAACTATTCTAATCCCAACTATCAATAAAGCTGATAAACCCAAAGCTTACGTTCTAGAATGTGACCCGAAAACATCGCTTAGTGAAGCCATCAAACTAGTAACAAAACAGCATATGGCCTCTTTTCCTGATAAAACAAATACATCCATTTTATCATTAGCCAGCTCAAAACCGTCGGCGACTGTTACTAGACAAACGCCTTATACTTCTAGCGTGGCAACCTCATCATTTGCGGGTTGGGCTTCCACTTCAACTACTTCTGCGCATACGATATTACCAATGAACAGAGTGAAAAGCGAACCTGTTACTGCAGGATACGGAGATGAACAAGAACATGACGATTACGTTGTAACAGTTAAAACTGAACCCGGAATTTCTAGCTATAGAGATGAATCAAAAGATAATGACAGTGGTCCTTCAAAAAGCAAAATTGCCAGAACAGAAGATGCTGTAAAGACTGAAAGTGCACCTGAAAGAATAAAACGTTTAAGGGATGAACTGAAGACTCAAGAAAAAGCTTTAGAGGAAGTCAGACGCAAAAGAAAACTAGACACGTCTCTTTTGTTATGAATTTATATAAATAATTTCTCTACCAAGCTACGAGTCGACAGATATAAACGCGAAAATGAGAAGAAAAGAAGATATTTTTCATAATGTTCATTGAGTAAATATATCGGGATCAATGAAACATTTTCAATACCTAGATACAGTTTTTTACGTGCCAGTAAAATGTTATTGACATTTTTTTTTACGATGGCCTCAAAGTGAAACCAAGATTGTTTCTAATGAAAGACATTCTTTATCAAGCAAAACACGGTTTACGATATTATTCATAAGCGATATTTTAGGAGCCTAACAATTAATTGGTTTAAAAGTGACGTACATTTATCATAAGGAAAGGTATTCTAGTATTTTAAATTACGGGGATTAGCAAAATACAAAGGTTAGAGCGGAATGTGTTGTAAATATTAATTTGTGCAATTTCTCACTGTTCATTTTTTTAATTTGAATGTTATTTCCCCCAATTGTTTTAATTTTTTTTTATGTATTTTAAATATTGGGCTGAATAAATGTGACTATATGAAAGTCAAGTGAGATTTCGTTTGAAAGAGACTTACAAGTACCGCTTTTTAAAAACCCCAATTTAAAGATCAGTGTGTGTAATAGTTTTTGTCGCTCCTTTAATTAATAAGATCAAATGAGTTTTGAGACTTGTCAAATTATTGAAAGATATTTTATCGAACAAAGCCCGTACTTTACAACTACTTTTCTATTTTTGCTTCACCCATAAAGAGGTAGTGACTACTAGAGAGAATGGCCGAGGTCTGAAGAATATCTGTCAATCGAGTATGACCAAAAGAGCTCGATCGTTTAATGTTAATATCGCGATAACAGGTGGTCAATAGTACCATCTATTTATACAGTACTGTATGTATTTTATAGCGGTGATTAGTGAAAAAAAAACTATGAAAAGGTTGAGTAAAAAGTGAATGCGGTCAATATTCTTAACTGTCATTTAAATTTCAATGTTGTACAATACAAAAAGCCTAGATAAGTTTATTTAAGTTTTTGTTTTATAAATAAATTATTTTTCCCAGTGTTAACAATTGTCTCAAAGAGTGACATGTTACAAAGAAAACACCATTACTTCATATTACTGCTTCAGTAGCAAAAAAATCACTAATAGAATTGGTTGATAACAAAAACCAAAACAGAACACAGCACACATGTAATAGAAAATTAGGCCAACATAACAAAATCGACATTCTGGAAAAGCACCATCACGTAGATAAACTGAACTCTTCGTTTATAACAATATATGACTAAAATGAAATTGAGAATGGAAATGGGGAATGTGTCAAAGAGACAACAACCCGACCATAGAACAAACAACATCAGAAGGTCACCAACAGGTCTTCAATGGAGCGAGAACTTCCCGCACCCGGAGGCGTCCTTCAGCTGGCCCCTTAAAAAATATGTATACTAGTTTGAAGTGATAATGAACGCCATACTAAACTCCAAATTGTACACAAGAAACTAAAATTAAAAATAATACAAGACTAACAAAGGCCAGAGGCTCCTGACTTTGGACAGGCTAAAAAAAGCGGCGGGGTTAAACATGTTTATGAGATCTCAACCCTCCCCCTATATCTCTAGCCAGTGTAGAAATGTAAACGCAAAGCAATTCGCACATTAAAATTCAGTTCAAGAGAAGTCTGAGTCTGATGTCAGAAGATGTAACCAAAGAAAATAATCAAAAGACAATAATATACATAAATAACAACGGACTACTAGCAGTTAACTGACATGCCAGCTCCAGACTTCAATTAAACTGATTGAAAGATTTTGTCTTCATCATATGAATATCAGGCACAATCCTTCCCGTTAGGGGTTTAGTATCATACCATCATAACATACATGAGAAGAACATAACCAGTGACTGAGTCATGCCAACAACTGGTTTTTAGATAAATGTGTTTAGTTCCGATGCAAAGACCCTATAAGTGAATCAATATTAACGCCAACATATGTAATATTTAGTGACCTGACAACAGTATCGTAACTATATCCCTTCTTACTAAGTCTATTTAAAGGTTTTGTTAGCATTTGAGGTGAATACTGGCATTTTTGTGCTTTATAAAGAATATTTCCATAAAAAAATTGGATGTGAAATATCTGAACGTATAAGAAGTCTGCATGTTGAGCTATATTTATGAATGATGTCCTTATACCGATGATCGTGACAATTTAGTAAATGTTTTGACAAGTTTGTGATATCGAAACCCATGGTGTAAAAAAAATCAGTAATACATAAATTTCTCTCGTAAAAATCTAAAACATTGTTACATAAACGAGCGCGAATCGTACAAGTTGAGATATTTAAACACCGTAAGACCGTGGCAAGGGAATATACCATCTAAAAAGGATAATTAACGATAGGAAATGAAAAATCATCTCTTTTATCATAAATTTTATATATACTATTCATATATAAAAACAAACACAAAATATTAATAAAGCTGTTAAATGTCAAAAATATGCACGACCAAACCCAGTGTTCCTGTTATCAGACCATATAGATGAATCCGGCATTATTCTACTAACAATACATTACAAAAAGGCGGAAGATACCAAAGGAAGAGTAAAAACTCATAAGTCGAAGATATTCCGTAAAATTCATAGTACAAACGAAAACCACAAAAGAAATACAACAGTATACAATGAGAATGGAAATGGGGAATGTGTCAAAGAGACAACAACCCGGCCAAAGAGCAAAAAAAAAAAAAAAAACAACAAAAGGACATCAATAGGTCTTTAACACAGCAAGACAATCCCGAACCTGAATGCGTGCTTTGGTTACTCCGGGAAGGTAAGCATATTGTTGCTCAAGGTAAGTACACTTTTGCGGTTGTCTCATGTGTAAACCATAACTTCTCTAATCATTAGCCAAATTACCTAATTACCCAACCGCTTAAAAAAGTTTTTATGAGCAACATGGAGTTCATTTGTAAATTCAAAAATGATAGACTGTCAATTTTTTCAACTTAGAAAATAAAATATTGAGAGCACATCTTTTTGTAGATCACTGAAAAGGTTAGATGTCGTCTTTAAGATATGATTATTAAGAGAAAGATATTCTAACACCGAATATTGTGCGAAACGATTTCTACAATATCAGGCAGTTACAATTTAAATCGCTCGGTAAACATCGAAATTTAAATTTGAATATTGATTTGTCTGAATCGGAGAAAAGTATCGCACTCGATGAAGGTGTTTCTGTGACGTTTGGGACAGCATTGATCTAGTGTATATTTTGTTTATGTTTTTCGAAGAAGTCGGAGACTGTTGGTGGTTGATGATATCTTTCCAGTAATTGGGTGAATTCCTGTTCTTTAAGGATTATGTATTTTTGTGATAGTCCTGCAAATAGGAGGTTTGCATCATGGATTAATAGATAAGAGAAGGGTAACCAAAAAGAATAATCAATGTTATGCTAATATAGATAAGGTAGAGAATATTTGACAAAAAGATATAATGATAGAAAATAATACACGGGGAAATGAAGCACAGAATAACTTAACAGTGGAACCTTACCCGAGTGAATCCGGCAATTCTTATATGGTCATATGCCAACAATTGACGGTAATCTTATCATAAAATGTCAGAATCTTTTATAATAAGGGCCAATTAGATATAAAATAAAACAATTTTATTAACCAATCGTGGTGCCCAAAATTTGAGCTATGCAATCAAGTGAATTACAAAATAAAGCACAGAAAATGTTTAAATTCTAAATGAATAAAGTATAATTAAACTAAAAAATATGAATACACATTTACACCAAGTAACCTGGTTATAAACCAAGTTATTGACAAAACATAAAATTATTTTCGGTGCCACTGTGACCTGGAGAAATTACATAATTTTTATAGTTCTAGGTCAATACAGTCAAATCACACACTATAACTGTCAATCCTGGCTAAAGTCCGTAAAATCTGACAAGGTCAAAGATGAAGCTAGTTATATACATCCTTGACCCCCTGCTGTTTACACAAATTAGGTTGATTTTAATAGCGCGCAAACGTGACTAAAGCCCTCAAAATCCTAGCTTAAACCCTGCTTATGTCAAGACCTGTCCAGTTCGTTTTGGTCAACCTTAAAATGCATGACCACAGTCGAATTTTTTAAGATTTTCAAATAAAACTTTATCACAATATTGAACATCCAGAAGCCTTTTCAGATTATCCATAATTGATAGAATGGTAAATGCTTAACTTCCCGCACAGGAACTTGAGAATAATATTTGGGAGAGACTGCCTGGCAAGTTTCAGTATACACACAAACTGGCCGTAAGTTAAAATGACCCTTGCAAATAATCATCCGGGCAAAACTTCAAAATTGAAAATTAAGCAATATGAAATTTTAGAAAAAATAGCGAGTGTTATCACATGTTCAGAAAAGAATATATATCAATAACTGCCGATGATAAATAAACCAGGCTACTTATATAACATCTTTTGGCGTGTCCAAAAATGTTGAACGATGCCATTGGAAATTAGTATGGCGTTCATTATCACTGGGCTAGTATATATTTGTTTAGGGGCCAGCTGAAGGACGCCTCCGGGTGCGGGAATTTCTCGCTACATTGAAGACCTGTTGGTGACCCTCTGCTGTTGTTTTTTATTTGGTCGGGTTGTTGTCTCTTTGACACATTCCCCATTTCCATTCTCAATTTTATCATCATTGTGACTAGTTTTGTAGTTAAAGGAACATATTAAATCTGATTCCCCGAATTTGAAGAACAGACGCTAGAATTTGAGTTAGAGAAAAATATGATGGAGATAAATTAAAAGTTTTTATTTTATTTTCTTTATTTTTTATGTAGGTACTGAAATAAGTTTGAAATAAATGGAAATCAGTTAGTACCAAGCTACATCTTTGTAAATTATATAGATATAGGAAGATGTGGTGTGAGTGCCAATGAGACAACTCTCCATACAAATAACAATTTAAAAAGTAAACTATTATAGGTTAAAGTACGGCCTTCAACACGGAGCCTTGGCTCACACCGAACAACAAGCTATAAAGGGCCCCAAAATTACTAGTGTAAAACCATTCAAACGGGAAAACCAACGGTCTAATCTATATAAACAAAACGAGAAACGAGAAACACGTATATATTACATAAACAAATTATGTCTATATATATAGGTAATAATGTTTTCAATCTTATCAATATCAATGTAAATTGAAACTAAGCAAATTGCATCTTTTTCGTCTGTTAGGCGGGTCTCTGTTTATTTTTACAAAAAATACGGAAATTGCTTTTCCGGGATACGGTCCGATATTACATACGTAAGTGTATTTCCGGTAAAAACTTTCAACAACGTTTTTCACTAAAAATGTTAAACGTGATAAAGAGAATAAAGTAACAAGATAACAGAACTTACTCATCATGTCTGTGATAATAGAGACATCTCTTGGAGATTTTACGATCGACCTGTTCACTGACGAAAGGCCAAAATGTAATTAGTTATTTAAAACATCAGATCTATAATCTGTAAACACAAACTTTAGTAGACTTTACACAAGTTTGACTCGTCACTGAAACAGTAAGCTCATCTTTTCACAAGAAAAGAATTAAATGTTGACATAAACAAATAAACGGTTTCGTTTCCTCATTTCAGTTCAGAATGTGAAATTGAATGTTAAGGTGCCAAGCTATTTATAAATACTACCACTGCCACTGGAAATCTTACAATTTTTTTAGACACTTTTTTAATGTTATTTTTAAATAGTTATGTTTCACTGAATAATTAATTATTATAAGGGTTTAACCAACCTTAATTTAGTAAGGTTGGTGTACTCCAACTATTGGAGGAAGTTATAGAGGAAAGAAGAAGACACTTCTGTTTTTCAGCAAACTATATGTATGTTATTTTAACTCTTAAAAGCTTAAACAAAATTGATAGATAAAAATTCCAAAGTTAATAGATTATGAGCACATTTATCATGTTTATTAAACCCTAATTAGAAGTCATTCTTTGTATATTGCAATCTTTTAATTTAAACATGTTGAATTTATGTCTGAAAAGAAAATAATTTTAATTCTTCGTTGCAGGTTGTAAAAATTTTCTGAAGTTATGCAAAGTCAAGTATTATAACTTCTGCCTATTCCATTCTGTTCAGGTATGTATGCTTAAGTAACATAAATGTGTTCTGTTAGTACTCTTGGCTTAAAAATATTAAACTTCTCCTATTCTGTTGTGACAGGGAAAAGTAACTTCTCTCTTAGGCCTGGAGCCAGAAATGTCTCAAAAATCTATTAATATATTAAAAATTGTAAATTTATGCCTATTTAATTTTTTTATAGCATTTTATTTTTAATGTGTGAATTTGATGTCATATCATTGTGAGACAGAAAATAGGAAAATGTTTTCTACAGCATTCTGGGATTTTTTTAAACATAAAATCTAAGATGAAATAACATTATTTTCCTGTAAAAACGGAAAATGTATATTATTAAGTTTAACCTGTACATTGATGTTCATGTAAGTTGTAACATTTTGAATAATTCTGGATGGGCTACTGTTATTACATGAAAATCATTAAACATGATGCACTAGTCTATCATCTTAGCTATAGTTACCTAGGCCTATTACAAAACATATATTTCAGCTAACATAAACCACTGAAAAAAATCCTTCATCGGGTATTTTTTCAACAGCAGGTATTCTCTATAAATTTACCTTGATTCAAATGGATTTCAAAATGAACTGGTCAATTGTCGAATTCGGAAATCGCTGGCCGATTTACTAAGCGGCCCTAAACTATATAGTGGAATCATCCCTGCTTATCTAAAGAAGGAATGTGGTAAAAAGAAACTCACTTGCTTATAAAAAAAAACAACTGTGAAATGTAATGATTCATCATGTTCATTTATTCCTTATATCAACTGCAATGTTAAGATTGTATACATACATGTACTAAGAGACAAATTTTAAGAGAAAAGTTTATTTTACATGAAAACAAAAAAATAAATTCAAGTTATGCTTATTTCAGAGAAATTTCATAGCTCAGACTGGTGATCCAGATGGAAATGGTAGAGGGGGAGAATCTATTTATGGGTAAGTTTTCTTCTATTGCATGTATATCCTTCCAATCAAGGAACACCACAAATGTATGAGTAAAGGAGAATAATACCCTGTCTTTGTTCATTGGATTTACATTAGAAACCGTCCATATGTTAAACATTTTTAAACAGAGGTTATCAATTAGATTCTGCTTAACAGTTTCTTGTGAAGTTCTAAATATTTGAATATATTAAAAGTACATATAAATATGTGTGTTTTAGAGGTTCTCAAAACATAGGAACTTTTCACTAAAAACCAACAAATTAAGTCAAATCAATTTATTTGAAAAAAAATGGTAAAAGAAATAACATGATTAATATCTGAATTTTTAAGATTTTTTTTTAAAGATTCAAAACAATGTTGAAAAATGTATTTTGAAAATCATCAGTTATTTCAGTAGTTATTTATTTCCTATATCTTTGTAGAACTTTATATGGAGAGCAAGCAAGATATTTTGATTGGGAGTTTGTGCCTAAAATAAAACATGTAAAACGAGGTCTTGTTTCTATGGTAAACAATGGGAACAATATGCATGGATCACAGGTAATCATTTTTTTAGTTTTACAGACAGTACTGGTACACATTATTAAATAACGGAATACAAAAGCTCTGAAATAACCATTATATAAAAGGAACAGTAACTTTTATTCAGTGTGAAAGTTCCTGCTACATAAAGAGACAGAATTTGAAGAGAAATTTAAATTCAAACATATAACAATCATAACTTTAAAAACCAAATATACAAAAAATTAAACAGATTTGAAAACATTAAAAAAAACTGAAGGAAAAAAATCAAATGAAGGGGTGTTTTTCAGTTTACTTTTTAATACATTTCAAGTTTTTTGTAAACAATGAATTATCCATATAAGGTTGTGTTAGAACTGTTTACAAGATGTCCATTTTATGTTTTTTACAGTTTTTCCTGACTCTGGGGGATTCATTGGACTACTTGGATGGTGTACATACAATTATTGGTGAGATCACCGAAGGGTTAGAGGTCATCCAAAAGTTAAATGAAGCATATTGTGATGAAAAATTCAAACCATTCAGGGATATCAGGTAATATATCTTTTTATGAAAAGATTAAAAATTATCACAAATACTGTGCACCAACTAAATGTTTGCAATGTATTTTTGCAACTTTGGGGAGTATCATCCTTACAGGTGTCAGACCACCAATTACTCCCTCCAATTTAGAACGTATGTAAAAGTAGTCCTACTCTGACACAAAATAGTGCTTTTGATGTCATTGTTTACCTAAACTAACCCACAAATTTGCAGGAATGAAACTTTTGGTGAAAGGGAAATATATTTAGACCATTTTGAGCCAAAATTCACTTGTCTATGAGTTTGCATTAAAAATTCAGGATTAATGCGCTACATAGTACACTAATTTAAGATTTCCAGAAAACCGGGAGTTATTTTGGTAGTACCTGTCTTTTCAAGATCAGAAATTTGTTACAAGACTTTAAACATTGGTTGAAAATTGGCATGTAGAAAGGTGACACATGTACAATTCAGGATATACCTGGTTTCCTTGAAGTTAAACTTAAGGTAAAATATTTAGAAAGCTGTGAAAATTGCAAAATTTGGTTGAACAGATAGGGATTTTTAATTGGTGGTCTGACACCTTTAAGGGAAATGCGGTGAAACCCCAAATTAAGAAAACAATTGATTTTTTTTACTTAACTGATCATATGAAGTGATAGTAGTCACATTTCAATCTTTTTGGTGGCAAAAAGTCACATATTGCAAATTTAGAGCCTTAGACCTGAATTTGTGCTATTTTTAGCTTTTCCCACCCTGACAATATACTTTCACTTAAAAAAATGTCCCAAATTGTTATAAATGCACAGTAAGTTGTTTGCGTGGTATTAACATTAAAACATGGTTATTTTACCACCAAAAAAAGTTGTTGTCTTCAAGATTTAATGAAATTATTCGATTTTTATTCCTTATACCATTGCGCCATAGCATGTATATGGCAGATAACATAGCCTGATGTAAACATTGCAAAAACTCACAAAAATCCCATTTATAATCTCAAATGAAAGTTTTATACCTTAAGTTGTATCAACTGATAGTAAATAAAAACAGTTAAATGACCATGACTGCACTTTTGATCATTTAATAGTACCATTACTTACACCAGGTGTAAAAAAGGGGGGTCAATATTCCTTGACTCTTCAATACCTTGGATTTTTTACTTAACCCATTGTAAAAATTGTGGAGAGTCTTTTAAGAAGTAGAACAAACAAGAAAAAAATCAACAAAACTGATCTTGATATTGAAAGTGTATGTTCCTGTAGTCCAAAATGCAATTTTCAAGTATTTTCTATCAAAGTCATACATTACAGTCAGTTTAAATATAGCTGTGAAATTTGAAATATAAGTCACATTATGCTCAGATAGGATGTTTCTGACTTCAAATTGACTAAGGATTAAGAATAAAGCAAAGCAAAGAATTCTGAGCAACTTTTTTGGCTCTTTAGGTGTCAGACCACCAATTACTCCCTCCAATTTAGAACGTATGTAAAAGTAGTCCTACTCTGATACAAAATAGTGCTTTTGATGTCATTGTTTACCTAAACTAACCCACAAATTTGCAGGAATGAAACTTTTGGTGAAAGGGAAATATATTTAGACCATTTTGAGCCAAAATTCACTTGTCTATGAGTTTGCATTAAAAATTCAGGATTAATGCGCTACATAGTACACTAATTTAAGATTTCCAGAAAACCGGGAGTTATTTTGGTAGTACCTGTCTTTTCAAGATCAGAAATTTGTTACAATACTTTAAACATTGGTTGAAAATTGGCATGTAGAAAGGTGACACATGTACAATTCAGGATATACCTGGTTTCCTTGAAGTTAAACTTAAGGTAAAATATTTAGAAAGCTGTGAAAATTGCAAAATTTGGTTGAACAGATAGGGATTTTTAATTGGTGGTCTGACACCTTTAAGGGAAATGCGGTGAAACCCCAAATTAAGAAAACAATTGATTTTTTTTACTTAACTGATCATATGAAGTGATAGTAGTCACATTTCAATCTTTTTGGTGGCAAAAAGTCACATATTGCAAATTTAGAGCCTTAGACCTGAATTTGTGCTATTTTTAGCTTTTCCCACCTTGACAATATACTTTCACTTAAAAAAATGTCCCAAATTGTTATAAATGCACAGTAAGTTGTTTGCGTGGTATTAACATTAAAACATGGTTATTTTACCACCAAAAAAAGTTGTTGTCTTCAAGATTTAATGAAATTATTCGATTTTTATTCCTTATACCATTGCGCCATAGCATGTATATGGCAGATAACATAGCCTGATGTAAACATTGCAAAAACTCACAAAAATCCCATTTATAATCTCAAATGAAAGTTTTATACCTTAAGTTGTATCAACTGATAGTAAATAAAAACAGTTAAATGACCATGACTGCACTTTTGATCATTTAATAGTACCATTACTTACACCAGGTGTAAAAAAGGGGGGTCAATATTCCTTGACTCTTCAATACCTTGGATTTTTTACTTAACCCATTGTAAAAATTGTGGAGAGTCTTTTAAGAAGTAGAACAAACAAGAAAAAAATCAACAAAACTGATCTTGATATTGAAAGTGTATGTTCCTGTAGTCCAAAATGCAATTTTCAAGTATTTTCTATCAAAGTCATACATTACAGTCAGTTTAAATATAGCTGTGAAATTTGAAATATAAGTCACATTATGCTCAGATAGGATGTTTCTGACTTCAAATTGACTAAGGATTAAGAATAAAGCAAAGCAAAGAATTCTGAGCAACTTTTTTGGCTCTTTAGGTGTCAGACCACCAATTACTCCCTCCAATTTAGAACGTATGTAAAAGTAGTCCTACTCTGATACAAAATAGTGCTTTTGATGTCATTGTTTACCTAAACTAACCCACAAATTTGCAGGAATGAAACTTTTGGTGAAAGGGAAATATATTTAGACCATTTTGAGCCAAAATTCACTTGTCTATGAGTTTGCATTAAAAATTCAGGATTAATGCGCTACATAGTACACTAATTTAAGATTTCCAGAAAACCGGGAGTTATTTTGGTAGTACCTGTCTTTTCAAGATCAGAAATTTGTTACAATACTTTAAACATTGGTTGAAAATTGGCATGTAGAAAGGTGACACATGTACAATTCAGGATATACCTGGTTTCCTTGAAGTTAAACTTAAGGTAAAATATTTAGAAAGCTGTGAAAATTGCAAAATTTGGTTGAACAGATAGGGATTTTTAATTGGTGGTCTGACACCTTTAAGGGAAATGCGGTGAAACCCCAAATTAAGAAAACAATTGATTTTTTTTACTTAACTGATCATATGAAGTGATAGTAGTCACATTTCAATCTTTTTGGTGGCAAAAAGTCACATATTGCAAATTTAGAGCCTTAGACCTGAATTTGTGCTATTTTTAGCTTTTCCCACCTTGACAATATACTTTCACTTAAAAAAATGTCCCAAATTGTTATAAATGCACAGTAAGTTGTTTGCGTGGTATTAACATTAAAACATGGTTATTTTACCACCAAAAAAAGTTGTTGTCTTCAAGATTTAATGAAATTATTCGATTTTTATTCCTTATACCATTGCGCCATAGCATGTATATGGCAGATAACATAGCCTGATGTAAACATTGCAAAAACTCACAAAAATCCCATTTATAATCTCAAATGAAAGTTTTATACCTTAAGTTGTATCAACTGATAGTAAATAAAAACAGTTAAATGACCATGACTGCACTTTTGATCATTTAATAGTACCATTACTTACACCAGGTGTAAAAAAGGGGGGTCAATATTCCTTGACTCTTCAATACCTTGGATTTTTTACTTAACCCATTGTAAAAATTGTGGAGAGTCTTTTAAGAAGTAGAACAAACAAGAAAAAAATCAACAAAACTGATCTTGATATTGAAAGTGTATGTTCCTGTAGTCCAAAATGCAATTTTCAAGTATTTTCTATCAAAGTCATACATTACAGTCAGTTTAAATATAGCTGTGAAATTTGAAATATAAGTCACATTATGCTCAGATAGGATGTTTCTGACTTCAAATTGACTAAGGATTAAGAATAAAGCAAAGCAAAGAATTCTGAGCAACTTTTTTGGCTCTTTAGGTGTCAGACCACCAATTACTCCCTCCAATTTAGAACGTATGTAAAAGTAGTCCTACTCTGATACAAAATAGTGCTTTTGATGTCATTGTTTACCTAAACTAACCCACAAATTTGCAGGAATGAAACTTTTGGTGAAAGGGAAATATATTTAGACCATTTTGAGCCAAAATTCACTTGTCTATGAGTTTGCATTAAAAATTCAGGATTAATGCGCTACATAGTACACTAATTTAAGATTTCCAGAAAACCGGGAGTTATTTTGGTAGTACCTGTCTTTTCAAGATCAGAAATTTGTTACAATACTTTAAACATTGGTTGAAAATTGGCATGTAGAAAGGTGACACATGTACAATTCAGGATATACCTGGTTTCCTTGAAGTTAAACTTAAGGTAAAATATTTAGAAAGCTGTGAAAATTGCAAAATTTGGTTGAACAGATAGGGATTTTTAATTGGTGGTCTGACACCTACAGCCAAGGAAATACTACATTTCCACCTCTACTGTCTTCAAAATTATCTCCCCTTTATTATATTTTAAAATTTTGAATTATTTCCCTTTGGTCACACAAATGCACCAGTCTTCAATAATTTTACATTTTCTATTACTGTATCAAACAAACTGAAAGTAGAAAAAAACTATTTGATTTAAGTTAATTAGTTATATAGAAACTATTTAGAGCAGTTATTCTAATATTAGAAATGTGTCACCATTCCTCTAATAGAAGATTCCCTGAAAACTTTGTAATAAACAATGTCATAATATCTGTTCTTGATGGAACAAATATTCTATACACATATTCTGTATGGAACAAATATTATTATTATAACAAGGCATTTTTATAGCGCATTATATAACACTACAATTACTCTAAGCGATTTACATGTTAAAATAAATGTTAAAAAACATGTTAAAAAAATGTTCTTATAAATACTGTAAAATTTGTTGGAAATAATATTACAGAATATTTATTCCACTAGAAACAACTTCTATTTCATAACAATATGCCTTAATTCTACAGTTTTTACAGTAATGTCAAAACCACAATCATAACACATCATTAATATAAGTAATCATCTATAAGTTTGAATTATGTTTATTCCAGAATACACCACACTATTATATTAGAAGATCCCTTTGAAGATCCACCAGGCTTAGATATGCCTGACAGATCTCCTTCTCCCCCTCCAGCAGTTATTGAGGTAAGACTTCCCTCAAAGAAATTTTCTCTGAGATAAGCCATACAGATCTCCTCCCCCGCCAGCAGTCATTGAAGTACAACTTCTTTCTAAACAGTTTTATTGGTGACATGAATAAATGATCTTTCTCTATAAACAACAAAAGATTGCATATATGGTTTCCTATACTATTAAAAAGAATTTTGAACGTATTGTTTGTAGTTTATATTGGACACATGCTTTTCCAGGAAGACAGAGAACATTTATTGAAAATTTAAATTTAATAAACTTTTTTTAATCAATATGTTTTACTGTTGACAGCTGTATGTGTAAAATTCCTCAATTTGATATTTCTACAATTTTGAAATTGAGGAAATATCTTTATGAAATTGGAAAAAGGGTTTCAAACATTGCAAACTTTGTTTTAAATGGTCCTTTGTTTTAAAGATTTAGTATACTGTTTTCAATAAAATTCAAACAAACCTTTTCATTCAAAATGAGAGAAAGCCAAAAGTTGAATATATATTAAACAAATGAAACAAAGCAATCTTTACTTTATCACTTAAACGATTTAGTAAAGGATCATTTTTATGGCCCATCTGCTGTCATCATGCTTTTCAGTCTGTTTGTTTGTCCGTTTGTGCATTGGTACGTCTGTCCTGCTTCAAGTTAAAGTTTTTGATCAAGGTAGTTTTTGATGAAGTTGAAGTCCGATCAACTTGAAACTTAGTACTCGTATTCTCTATGAACTTTCTAATTGTAATGCCAAATTAGAGTTTTGAACGTTTCACATTCCACTGAACATAGAAAATGAAAGTGTGAGTGGAGCAACCATGTACTATGGACACATTCTTGTTATGAAATATTTTACAAACACAACGATATAAAAATGGTACTTATGGAGATTTTAATGTTTTACAGCGTGCACGTTTAGCTGCTGATGCTGAAATTGATGACTTGGAAGGAATGACAGAAGAAGAAATAAGAGAAATTATGGAAGAGAGAGAAGAAAAAGCTAATGCCCAGTTATTAGAAATGGTAAGACAGTATAAAGGGAATATATTTTGTGAATTTCAGATATTAAGTCCAAAGTCATTCAGTGTTCTCCCCAGGCCGTTTTAGCGCCGCGATTTTCAGCGCTAATTCAATTTCCCGCTGTCCTATTGCACTTACCGCAGCGCTATCCCACTCAACCGCGTCGCTATATTTTTTTTAGCATTTTTTCAAATTTCCCGCTTATTTTACTCTTCGGATCACGTGATTGACTGGTTTACGATTTTTGAATGAATTATTTCTGTTGTATTAAAGTAACTCCCCGGGACCAGTCTAATAAAAATGGCATCTTTGAAAGATCAAATTAAACAAAGATTTCGACATTGACATCTATTTTTTCAATTAAAAGAATATATAGAGGCATATATGAATGAAATGAGATGAAATGAATTGACCGCATTTCCCGACGACACTCACAAACTTGTTTTACGAACTTTGAACAAAAGATGATTTTAAAAACGATCAAACAGCGGGGTTTGTTACAAATTATTTGCCGGGTTTACTATCCATACGAACCCTGAAAATGAGTCTTTGAAGTATTAATTATCACCTATTCAAACTTATAATTGTTTAGTCAGAAATTCTACCATTTGAAAACAATTGAGAGGATATGATTAGAAAAACAAACCCCAAGCTGATATGACTTGAGAAATTTCACTTTCTCGATGTTCAGCTTGGATGAGGCCATTTAAATATTATAAAACTTTAAGGTCAGACAAATGAGAAATCTTTATGCTAAAAAAATGTTGATTCCTGTCAAACGTTGTAAGGTAAACTGTACACTGCTACAGTGGGTAACAAAACCAAACAGAAGCTGACAATGACTTTATTGTTGGTCCTACATGTTCTGCAACATTACCTGTTAGTGCTAAGAAATCTTCACATAGGTAGTCTGGTGTAGACCCATCATGGAAAAAGACTTCTCCTTCAGTTTTATACACTGATAGTATGAGGATTTAATATATGAATTTACAATGGAGGAAAAAAAAGACTCTTCTTCCATATCATGTGTATCCAGACAAAAGCATTAACAAACAAAGGGGTACATTGTAACTATCATGAGCATGATGAGGACATCATTACAAGAGAAAACATCAATAGCATAATATAATAAAAACACATCAAATCAATTACAAACAAAACGCGCGCCGCAATAAAGTTACTGAGAATTGTCGAAAATTACGCGCTTACCACAGCGCTATCCAAAAATCCTGGGGAGAACACTGTCATTGCCAAATCTTGTTTGCTAAAATTATAATGATTTTAAGACACCAAAGAAGAGCACAATAAAACTTGTCTGACTCAGGTGTTTGGGCTTAACAGTTAAATGAGCTTATCATAGATACAATGTTTAAACTTTTGTTTACTAGACACACATTTTTAGTATTAGACTCCACAGTGACAGTCAAAACAAAAAGGTAAAGAGGCCAAATAAAATTGGAGAGCATTGACGACTAAACCACTTTTTACTGCTGTAAGCAGGACATTTTATTTCTGAATGTTAGAAATGTATTCATATAGGAGAACATCAAAGTTTAGCATGTCATGACAATTTATTTTTTACAAGCAGAAAATTACAAAAAAAAACATTATTACAATATGCTGCATAATATATTATTTTTCTAGAGATATTCTACCTGTTCTTTACACTAATACACATCTTTTTTTAATAGATAGGAGATTTACCTTCTACAGATATCACAGCACCTGAAAATATTCTGTTTGTATGTAAACTAAACTCTGTCACTACAGATGAAGATCTGGAAATTATATTTTCAAGATTTGGTACAATAAAAAGGTAATTTATATATATGATAACAGCACAGTTTATGCTTTTTAATGTCGATTTTGAAATTGTTGGAAAGCATGTGCTGATCCTGCTGCAAAGAAATTTATTAGAATGTATAACTTAATATGTGCACATTAAAAAAATTAGTTTTGCTGTCATTGTTAGACTTTTGTAGTTCATAGAATTTTTAGAATCCACTTTTGATGCAATTATTAAATTCAAAATCACAATGTTATCACTTTTATCCAATTCTGAGGACCCCAGTGAATCACTCCCTGCATTATTCTTACATAGAGCTGTACTTAAATTACTGTAAATTAAGAAATAATTTTTGCATAATCCTGTATATATTTGCATAAGACATATAAAACCCAATATATTTATTAACTAAAATGTTTTTGCTTAGAAAAACATTGTTTTTGAGAAACATTCAATAATACTTGCAATTTTTTGTTGTTCATAGAAATTACAGAATCCACTTTGATGCAATAATTAAATTCAAAATCACAATGTTATCACTTTTATCCAATTCTAGTGACCCCAGTGAATCACCCCCTGCATGACAGTTTTTATGCCCTATTTATGGGCATTATGTTTTCTAGTCTGTGCATCTGTTCGTCTGTACCTTTGTCCGTCCGTTCGTTCGTTCATTCATCCGTCCCGCTTCAAGTTCAAGTTTTTGGTCGAGGTAGTTTTTGAAGAAGTTGAAGTCCAATTAACTTAAAACTTTGTATCGTGTTCCTTATGATATGATCTTTCTAATTTTAATGCCAAATTTATAGAGTTTTTACCCCATTTTCACAGTCCAGTGAACATAGAAAATGATAATGCGGATGGGGCATCCGTGTATTAGGCACACATTCTTGTTTACCTGTAGGTTTATATGATAATAAAATGACTTGAACTATTTACCCTGACAAGTCGTAATTGTCTTGACACAAATTTGTTCAATTATGAAATTAATCCCTTAACTTTTCAAATGAGGAGTGGATCTTACCTAGTTAACACATTGATAAAGAATTGGCGACGAGTATTAAGAACTTTTATTGATTTCTGGCTGTAATATTTGATATCTATATTTTCAGCTGTGAAGTGATCAGAGATCAGAAAACAGGAGAGTCCCTACAGTATGCCTTTATTGAATTTGAAAAGGTATCATTATTGTTAACATAAATACTAAAGACACTTCATATTAAAGTTACAGAGTTGGAATTGGCATTAGGGGAAGGGGTAAAATGATTCAGCTTTTAGTGTTGACATGTTTATATTGTATAAGATTATAAGCATTTGCATTGAACATGGAACACAAGAGACAAAAAAGACTCATTTGGACTTTGCTCTTTGCTCTTATCCATGTTCTAAAAACTTATCTATGTCCACTGTGGTTTTTGTCATTTTTTGGGTAAAAATAATAAATGCAAATGCTTATAATCTTATACAATTGTCATGGACATTATAAACTTTATTTGAAGACAGCAACCCGAAATATGAACAACCAAAAGATGTCTAGAGGTAAAAGTACAATCTATAACTGTCTAGAATATATATCATGACTTAAATAGCAATGTATAAAACAGAAACTAGCAAAATACATGAAGATACGACCTAAAAATACGTTGTTTAGGTTCCTAGCTTAAGATATTGTTTTATTCAATAGTGATCCTGTGTTGATTTTTTGTTTGTTTGTATTGTATATCAACCCTGAAGGAAGATAAGTTTTTGTAAATAACTGTGTATATAAAGAATTTATTATTACATGTATTGATATTTAATGAACAAAACATTTTTTCAGAAAAAAGATTGTGAGAGTGCGTACTTTAAGATGGATAATGTACTGATTGATGATAGGAGGATTCACGTAGACTTCAGTCAGTCTGTCTCCAAGGTCAAATGGAAAGGAAAAGGTAATACTGTGGATTCATTTATTTCTGTTGGTACCAATTTTTATGTATTATAGAAAACTTGTTAGTGGATATTTGATTTCGTGGTTTTACGGAAGTCTGCTTACAAGCCTATAATGATCTTGTTATTTATTGAACATTTAATTTTGTATTTCACCTCTGCCCACGAAATCCATGAAAATCGGTATCCAACAAATAATAATGAATCCACTGTAATATTTAAATGGCACAAAATAAATAGAGATTCTTCTGTTACTTTTAGGTTATGATATGGTAGTAATTAGCCAAACAAATATATATTTTTTGGTGACATGTCTTACATTATAAATGGTAAAATTCAAATCCTATGAGCGCAGTCTTCATTTATTTTTGCAATAATTTTAATTGATGACATTTGTGAGTTAACAGAAATATATACGTTTATTTACAATGGAAGTGGCAATGAATACATATAAGACTATGCTGGTAAATTGTCTTCGTAGTTAAAGAATTTGTAACATTTTTAAAAAACATCCGAAGAGTAATTGCTATAACAGTTTGTTCATTCTCTCTTGCAGGAAAAGGTGTGGAAACAATGAAAGAAGATCCAAAGAAACCAAAATTTACAATTAAAGATAAATCACAGAGACAAGACAAGTATCCTTTCAAGAATATGACAGTTGTTGTCCATTTGGTTTTTTAAGTGTTTTGTTATTTGATTTTGCCATGTGATTAGGGAGTTCAGTATTTTTGTGATTTTACTTTTTTCTGTTTCATGTTCCTTGGCTTTTTGTGGTAGTTTTTTTTTTCTGTACATGTAGTGATTTTGTATCATGGATGAATACCACAAATCCTATCATAAAGTTAGGAGGTCAATTTCACCAAAATGGATTTTTTTTTATACATTGGCTCCCAGAAACTATGAAATTACAAACATCCCAATATGACAGACACAAATTCATGAAAATTTAATTACGCCAATTTCTCCACTTTATCAGATTATTTTCAGATTTGTATTATGCCAAGAAACATTTTTATAAGCATTACTATTGATTTTTTTTCTCTAAATGATGGAAAAGCAACTAGAAGAAAGAAAATCGAGATACAAAAGTCAAATCCTTGAATGTCAATTATATATACCTGTTTAAAGGGGCACTAGCTACGAGATATATAAAAAATCTAAAGTTTGATTTTTTTCTGTTCAATCAATAATGATAGTGAAATAGTGAAATAACAATTCGCTTTTTGCAGCCAAAAAGGTTCAATTTTGTCAAATTAAACGAAGAAACATTGGTAATTAGTCATTCACTTGCAAGTGAATGAGTCGACCTCTTTAAATCCGTATTCATGTGAACTTTGATGTAACCCCTAGCTAGAGATTGACAACGCATGCATTGTACGTGTACTGGTTATTTAAAGAAAAAGAATGTCAAAAAACAATGAAAGTGAAACTACGGTAAATCATTTGATTACTAATTCGATGCACATAAAATCATTCTTATACGGTTGAAAACAATGAGAAACATATTTTTTAATCTATAAAATAAAATCAAACAGACCTATAAAAATATAATTGCACGTGTTGGTTTAATCTATTCATATCTTTATTTATGTTTACATCGCTTATATGGTCATTTGAGGTCAAATCGATAGTTAATTAGATGGCGTCTGGACTAAAATACACACGAAACGAACCTATATATTATCTACCCCATGCTCTGTAAACTGTTTATTTTATACTTTTGATAGTTTGGATAAATGTTTTACATTGTTATGAATCAAATATGAGAATTTGAGTCAAATCGGTGACCATTAATTTGACAGCTAGTGCCCCTTTAAAAATTCGGAGATATGCTATGAATGCCACTGAGACATCTGTGGACAAGATTTCAAATGATCATTGATGAAGATGTAACAAAGGAGGTATTAGATTATTTTCTAGTAACCTCCTTGTGTAAGCTAAAAGTATGCAAACATGCATTATTATTCCAATCTTGGGAACATACTTTAATAATGTGTCAATCCTTAGGATGAAAACTATTTAGTAGAATTAACAATATACAAAGGAACATATTTATCTTTAACAATCCACAGTAATTATGAACTGGTATTTGAAGAAAATGGTGATAACAAGAGTTCTAAGAAGAAACACAAGGACAAGTCACATGACAGAGATGATGATTACAGAAATAAGGTACATGAATTAAATTGGTAGTCTATAGATTATAGTTTGTGGGAGACAATTTCAACAAAACTAATAGCACAAAAACTAGGACCAAAGTGTATTTGGGTTAATTAGTCTTTTATACTAAATCAGTTGTTAGTTATGTTAATGTCTTTGATTTTTTTCAAAACAAAATGTTGTGTGACCCAACTTATCTGAAAAGGCAATAAATAGAATCAAAATGAGTTACTTCCCCTTCATTCATTAACATGCTTATGTTTTTAAAAAAATACTAATATCCATTATAAAATTACCTTTTTAACTGGATTTTTGTGTCAAAAATTTCGGTTATTGATTTGGGGATGTATGGCGGGTGGCCGGGCGGCCGGGCGGGCGGCAACCAAATGTTGTCCGTGCATTTACTCATGAAGCGTTCAACCAAACCTTTTAAAATTTTAATATGTTGTTAAACAACAAAATGGAGGTCAAGTTCAATAATGACGATTTTGACTTTTACCGTTCAGGAGTTACGGTTCTTGAAAGTTTAAAAAATGTCGTGTCCGTGCATTTACTCATGAACCAGTCAACCAAACCTTTTTAAATTTTAATATGTTGTTACTGACAACAAACTGGAGGTCATGTTCAATAATGACGATTTTAGCTTTTACTGTTCAGGAGTTACGGTTCTTAAAAGTTAAAAAAAATGTTGTGTCCGTGTATTTACTCATGAACCGTTCAACCAAACCTTTTAAAATTTCCTATTAGGAGTTTTGGTCCTTGTAATATTGATAAATGCCAGAACACAAATAAATGTTAAAGAATCCGGTTACTGTCATTTTGAGCTCTTGTAATGAGTTTGTTGTCATACAAAAGCATACAGTACTTAAATTTTATAAAATGACTTGGATATTGTTTTTATGACATTTGAATTATGTTTATATCCTCAATATTTTGAAAGCCTCGGTGGCCGAGTGGTTTAAGTAGTTCTACTATTGTAATCACTAGCCAGTCAGCACTGGGGTTGTGAGAACAAACCCTGCATGTGTACCTGCACTTGACTTAGATTTTAATTTACTAGGATTGTCAGTCTTCCAATCAAAGGTCAGTGGTTTTCTCTGGGCATTCTGGCTTTCTCCACCCATAAAAACTTATAATTACAGCCACGAAATAGCCCAAACGTGGCACTAAAAAATGTCATTTAAACTCCAATCAATCTGTCTAAATATTTTGAAAATAAAGTTTCATGCCACTTTGACATCTTGTTGTATAATGTTTTTTTTTTTTAAATTTTTGTCTATTGACTTATAAAAAATGGTGAAATACCAATGTTTGTTCAATTTCAATGTGCAATAAATTACTAAAAGTACAAAAGTTAATGTCTTCTTATGATTAGAACAGGACATACAATGAGTAATTTATTTATTTTATTGTTCAAGATTAATAAATTATAAATGCTTATAAAAATCCTCATTAAAGTCTTTATTAATTAAACTGTATGGAAAGATATGTTAACATGGATTGAAGTTAATTTTGCTCTTCCTCATGTGCTGATTTATTTCGTCAACAAAAACTAAATAACAAATGGTTCATTTATTGTAGAAAAACAAGTTTTAATTTGCATATTTAAAACTTGTTTCAGGAACAAATTATAGCTTTATCTATAAAATGAATTTTAATTGGTATTCAAATCAACAATATTGACACACTTCCTTAATTATAAATATTGTTTTGTACGAAAACACATTGCAATGTTACATTAGATTTATTTTCTTATTTTCTAGTTTAGGGAATATTATTTTAGTTTTTTGGAGAGATGAAATTTTAAGTGAAAAATTATTTCAACTATCATGCATTCACAACTGCTAAATTTACATATGGTATTTGCATTAGAAGAATTTTTTTTTTACTAGTTGTTGATTTTGTTACAGTTGGTACAGTGTAAGCTATATATAAAGATATATTTTATTTAGATAACCCAACAACATAAAAACCACAAAAGATATCTAAGGAATATTTTGTGAAAATGAATATTTTATTTGTCAGAAAAAAAAATATGAGTTACTGCCCTTCTTCCAGGATATTCTGATAGGAATATTTATAGTAGCCTTGTGAACATTGGAAAATATGATTAAACGGAGATACAAGGTCTGACTGTACTCTAACATATTACTGAAAGCACTAAACCATTAACTCAAGATTGTATTTAAATATTAAGTTATGAAATTATGTATTTATATTTTCTAAAGACATTTCATGCTGCTACCGTACCTCTCTGTCAAAATTTAAGGAATGTTTATTCATTTATGTACTATTAAAAACAACTTGCTGTGTCCTAGATCTTGAAAATTTGTTGGTCCAATGTCTGACAAAAATGCCAATACTTGCATTATTAAATATTATAAAAATGAGTTATATTTATGTCAGCCCATGATAGTAAATTAGTCTTCAAGTTTTTGGTTAATGTTAAATTCTATAAATGAAGTAAAATCATAAGTTTATTACTTTTAAATTACATGTTTATGCCAAGATAAGGTTTTTGAGCTAGTATCTTATTTTGTAATATTAATAAATCAAAAGTGGTTATCAGCAGAATCATTAAAATCTTTGTAAATCATATTCCATGTAATAATACGGGTATGTAGACATGGATTGGGCTTTTCCGCATCTTTTCATCTATTTATACGAAACAAAAGTAATAAAATATCAAATGATTCATTTATTGTAGAAAAAGAACAAGTTTTAATTTGTATATTTAAAACATGTTTTAGGAATGAATTATTGCTATATTTACGAAATGCGATTAAATCGATGATAATTTTCATATTAAATGCATATTTTACATAAAATTTACAGATGTGCATTAGATAAAAGATTACATCAGTTTTGTATGGAATATGGGTAATATAATCTGTTAAACTGACTGTTAAACTAAATGCATTTTGAACATTTGCATATTACTGCAAATTAATGTCATGAATATAAGGTTTTAATAATGGGAAAAATTTAACATTATACATAAATTTCTGAAAATATATTATCACAAACTGATGAGATATAGGAGGAAGGGGGACTTTTGAATGAGAATTATTTCAACACATCTTATAGACCATGCATGTGATGTTTTTCAATAAACTTAAACTGATTTGTTTACACCACTGGTTGGTTTCAAACTCAGATTTTTAACTTAGATTTCAGTCAGAATATTTGTAAATAAAGAAATTACTTCAAATAGAAATAAAGGCTGTTTCTTGTTAGTCACAGAAAACATCTAGAGTATACATCTATAAGGTTAGCCAAGATACATAAAACAGTAAATAAACTCATCATAGATACCAGGATTAAATTTTGTATTTACGCCAGATACGCGTTTCGTACACAAAAGACCATCAGTGACACTTGAATCCAAAAAAGTTATAAAGGCCAAATAAAGTACAAAGTTGTAGAGCATAGTTGACCAAAATGCAGAAATGTTTGGCCAAATACAGCTAATAATCTATTCCTGAGTTGGAAAAGCCTTAGTATTTCAAAAATCAAAAGTTTTGTAAACAGTTAATTTATAACTATGACCATATTATTAAAGGATAATTCAATATTTTTTGTTTTTGTCTAACTTGAATATTTAAAAAAAATAAAGAATAAAAATGAGTTACTTCCCTTCATCCGTGATATGTACAGTAAGACATAGTTGTGTGTAGTGTTCAATGTCCCAATAGTGAAGTTGTTTAGATATAAGATGCTTACAATACTCAAACTTAAAACCTTTCTTTTGAATGTTAATCATTGGTTCTAGATATTATTTTGACATTAGATTAGGCTATTTTGGAAAAATGATGGGTCAGTTTTTCATTTTATGTCATTTATAAAATGTTGTTCAAATTTTAAAGTTTATTGAGTTACAAAAAGGCATCATATCAGGGTTTGTTAAATTCCAATGCCCAATACATTACAATATGTACCAAAGTTCATGTCTCCATATACTGTAAACCAACTTAATTTCGCGAGCGATTTATTTTCGCGACTTTGGCGATTAGAAAAATGACGCGAATTTAAATCGTCGCGAATATGTATAACTTGGATCTTACCTTATTTAAACAACTCTAGTAAATAAGAATATCGCGAAATTAAATAGCCGCGAAGTTGACTAGATAAGGCTAAACGCGAAATAAAGTATCCGCGAAAATAAGTTGGTTTACAGTAATTAGAACAGAACAGAAAATAAGTTGGGGGTCATCCATAATTGTCATCGAAACATACACTTTTTCAGACCCCCACCCTCCCTCAAAAAGTGTACCTACATCAAGGATTTTCAGATTTCAAGACAAGAATCAATCATTCTTAATAAAAAGAAGATAAAGTCTATTATAGTTTAGTTTGATATAGAAATTTGCATTGAAAATAAACTGAAACATATCTGACAGTTTTATTTGATAATTAAAAAAAAGTATACTGTAAAAATGTTGATTTTTTAACCCCCTCCCCCAAGTGTATGTTTTGTATACTTTGGAAAATGGTTAACATTTATGGATGACCCCTTTAGTTATTTATTTTATTTTTATTAATTAATTGTTAATAAATTAAAAGTGCTAATAGAAGCCCTATTAAAGTCTTTGTAAATCATATTCTATATAATAATATCTAGACATAGATTGTGTTCTTCCTCATCTTTTGATTTATTTATTCAAAACAAAAAGTAATAAACATCAAATGATTCATTTAATTTAATTTATAAAAGCAACAAGTTTTAAATTGCATATTTGAAACTTGTTTCAAGATCATATCAATGATACTGTTAATTTAGAAATATGGAGGTGGGGGTGGGGGGGGGGGGGATAAGAACTTGCATTCTGATATCTGACACATTTATCTGTATGCAGATTTTCTTGAAATCATAAGAATAAATCTTGCTTTTTTGTCAATATTTTCCGAATTTATAGTATCTATCACAAGCCTGTCTTTTCTTTGTAGGTGGTTTTATTTATATTTTAGTCTTGATGATCTTAAAATTAAAGAACTGTTGCATGCTGATTCTTTTGCTTGAAAGTTATCTGTAATCAGCTTATTGGTTTCTTCTGTCCACAGGGGCCTCGGTGGCCAAGTGGTATCAGTAGTTCTACTACTGTAATGATTACAGTAATCACTAGCCAGTCTTCACTGAGGTTGTGAGTTCGAACCCCGTTTTTGTGGGTGCACTTGACTTCAATCTCAATTGACTGTGATTGTCAGTTTTCCTATCGCAGGTCTGTGGTTTTCTCCAGGCACTCCGGCTTCCTCCACTGAGGCCACCAAATAGCCCCAAAATGGTGCTTAAAAGTGGTGTTAAACACCAACAATCCATCAATCAATCTTCTGTCCACATGATATTTCCTTTAGTCAGTGGTAGTATAAATTCTCCCTCATTTTTATCCAGGAGGCCCTCTTTTACTAGGCCTACTTATTGTAATAATGTTAATTTGTACTTGTCCTGCAAATGCATGTAATATTTGTCGCTGGACATTAAGCAAACAACAATCAATGGTATTTTCATTCCCTTTATTATAAATTTAGAAAGAAATCAAGAACTATAACTGGTTTTAATTTGCATATTAGAAAATTGCATCAGAAACAAATCATGATCATATTATAGATAACATTCAATTCAATGATTTTACTTTTAAATTTGCAGATGAGCAGATTAAATCAGTTTTACACACTATTTAAGTACTAATATCTGTTAAACAGACTGTTAATGCATTTTAATTATTTGCATATCATTGTCAACAAGAAATAAATATGACATTTTTAGTTTAGATCAGGATGCATCAATATCTGAAAATGCAGTACTAAAAACTAATGGATTTAGAGTTTAAATTAGAAATAATTTACTAAAATAAACAGACCAAACGGCTAAATTATGTATGTGATGTTTAAAGGGGAAGGTATGATAATGCCCTTTTTTTGGCCCCTTGAATTACAAAAAAGACTGCATACTAATGTTAGTTCAGCTTCTTTGTTTATACAAAAACTACCAAAGTTAAGGTCTTCTTATAATTACATAGAACTGAAATTGATTGTCAGATTCATTTATTTTTATTTTGTAATATTAATAAATTAGAATTGCTGATAAAAATCACCATTAAAGTCCTTATTAAATATATTGTATATAAGGATGTATATATGTAGACATTGATTGTAGGTTACTGTGAATAAATAAATTTATTTATATTTTTATTTTATTTTTTAAGATTGATGAATAAGAGTACAAATCAAAATGCCATTAATGTCTATATTTAATTGTATGCTGTGTAATAATATGTAGACATGCATTGTCTATATCATTGTACTCTTCCTCATGCCATGCTTTGTTTATTAAAAACAAAAACTCATGAAATATCACAGAAAAATTGCTGAATTTTACGATTCATTCTCTGACTCAACTTTGCCTCAACCAAATGTTATGAAACTTATACCCATTGCTTATTACCACATAACTCATATCATGACAAATTCAGGTAGTGTCATGTTCACTTCTTATTGAGCTATGTCCTTTTGTAATGTTATGTGTAATTGTGGGCATCAGCTGTGTTCCCATCCTCCATTTTTTTCATCTATTTTATTTGTTTGGTTCCTCTTTGTATTTTCTTCTGTTTTTCAAACTGCAGAAAGAAAACAGTTTTAATTGGCATATTTTAAACTTGTAGTTTCAGAAACTTGTTTAAATTGTTATACATTTTGTTATTTTCGGTCTTTTATGACTTACCCAATGTAGTATAAACTATAATTGTCTCATTTGCAATCTTACCTCATCTAGTTATGTTTATATGGTCATATTTATAAATCAAATTCAAATAAAGGATAACATTTTTCTTCAAATTCAATGTAGTAGATCATGCTTATATAACAGAGATTAAATCAGTATTTCACGGTAGCTAGTAATAAAATCTTTTAATGACTGTATATGCATTCGAAAATCTGCATATAACCATAAAACAAGAAATTAATGTAATAATATTAATAATTACAGGGTGCATTAATTACTGTAGATTCATTACTAGCTCACCTGGCCTGAAGGGCCAAGATGGCCGCCATGGCTAAAAATAGAACATAGGGGTAAAATGTAGATTTTGGCTTATATCTCTGAAACCAAAGCATTTAAAGCAAAGCTGACGTGGGGTAAAACTGTTTATCAGGTCAAGATCTATCTACCCTGAAATTTTCAGACAAATTGGACAACCCAAACTTGGCCTCAATCATCATTTGGGTATCTTGTTAAAAAAATGTGTCCGGTGACATGACCAACCAACTGAGATGGCCATTATGGTTAAAAATTAGTGTTGTCAACGGTTAACAGGTTAAATCTCTAAAACCAAAGCATTTTGACGTCGGGTAAAAATGTTTATCAGGTTAAGATCTATTTGCTCTGAAATTTTCAGATGTATCAGACAACCCCTTGTTGGGTTGAAGCCCCCGTATTGGTCATTTTAAGGATATTTTGCCGTTTTTGGTTATTATCTTGAATATTATTATAAATAGAGATAAACTGTAAACAGCAATAATGTTCAGCAAAGTAAGATTTATAAAAAAGTCATCATGATCAACGTACTCTTTAGAGCCTCTAGTTATTTCTTCAATACAAATTTTTATGGATTTAGTGGATAAAAGTGAAACTCAAATTTTCACAATAGGCTTATATACAGATATTGGTGGTGAAATCAAATATCCACAGAAAGACATGTTTTTCCGAATCCCTAGTATGTAAATTGGTATCAACAAAAATAAATGAGTCTTCAGTTGTTAAACCATTTTTTGCATGACATTAAACCTTAAATTGGAAATCCTGAGATGTCACGAACTTGCAAGCATAACGAACTTACAAGGATTGACGATAGCAGGGGAAGACAAACACAACACATTTGGGGCGTTAGCCCATTTGTCCGTCCGAGCTATGTCCCTTGGAAACATTAATTCTATGGAAAGTTGTATCCTAAGTTCTCTCAAGAAATTTATATCATATTCATCTGTATCAGCACTGTCTTGAACAAGTTCAAAATTTGTGCCAAAAAAGTATTTTCAAAATATTTATGGTCTTTAAGTTTGGAAACATTAATTATAAGGAAAGTTGCATTGTTATGTGTAATGTGGCTGGTGAACATTGTACCGTAACTTCCCTCTGTTCTTTTATTTGTCTTATATGAGCAAGTTTCAAACCATGTTTTGAATCAGTTTTGTTAACATTCATTTAAAATAAAGTTTTATCTTTTGTTTATTCCAGAAAAAACACAGAAGTAGATCAAGAAGTCCTGATAGAAGAAAATACAGGTCACCAGAGAGAAAGAGAAGAGATGAAAGAGTAAGAAGCAAGGACAGGCGCAACAGGTATTCTCCTCAAAGATCTAGAGGAGATAGGTACAGGCAGAGGTCACCACCTAGAAGGCAGAGGTCACCACCTAGAGGGAAGGGAGACAACTACTTTACACCTCCAAGAAATTGGGACGATAGGAACTCTCCTCCAAGGCAGAGAGAAAGACAGACGGACAGACATGGGTCACCAGCACGCAGGGATAGAGGAAAGGAAGAGAGGAATAATAGCAGATTATCAGAAAATAGGGACAAAAAGGCAAATAAGAAAAAATATGAAAGTTCTGATAACGAATCATTAGATAGACAGAAGGACAAAAAGAAAAAGAGACATGCTAGTAGTTCTGATGATGAATCAAGAGATAGACAGAAAAGTAAAAAGAAAAAGAGACATTCAGTTACTTCTGATGATGAATCATTAGAAAGAGAGAAAAGTAAAAAGAAGAAAAGAGTTTCAGTGAGTTCTGATGATGATGAAAGAAAGAAGAGCAAAAAGAAGAAAGCTAAAAAAAATGACAGTTCAGATGATGATGAAAATATTCCTAAAAAGAAGAAAAATAAAAAGGATCAGTTTTCAGATGATAGTGATGACAAGGAGAGTAAGAGTAGAAAGAAAAAGAGAAAGAAGAAAAAATATGATAGTAGCTCTGAGGAAGAACCAGTTAAACATTCCAAGAAAAAACAATATCTAACAAATTCAAAATCTGATAGTGAATCGCCTCATAATGATAGAAAGTACAGCTCTGATAAATATCAGTCAAAATCAGTAAAAGACTATAGAGAGAGTGATGAAAGAAGAGATAATCATAGAAAAAGAGAAAGAGATGAATATAAGGAAAAACGAAGGTAGCATTTGATCTTGTTGTTCGATTGTGGCAGCTGTTTATAGAGTAAATCCTACATAAAAAGAAAAATGCAATAAAATAAAATATTAAACATAAATGCAGATATTATTTCATATTTAATATGGATTATATGTGTTTAATGCATGTCAAATCTCCTCCCACTTTAGAAGAGAGATTTAAACGTTGTTTTATACCTATACACTTGGTCTGACCTTTTAAACATGTAAGAGAGTAAATGAATCAGCATCTATAAGGGGGAGGTTCCGATAGCAGTAAAACTTGGTTCAACCCACCACTTTCTTTTGAAGTGTCATTACCATGTCAGAAATATGTCAGTTGATCACCAACTGATTCTGTGAATTAAGTTTACAAAAATTTCCCCCAAATTTGCCAGTTAAAATTGACAGATTTTCATTACTTATCTTGAAATATACTGTACTTTATTATCCAGACGTAATTCATCTTGCGTAATCTTCAATTTACAATGTTATTTTTCCGTTCTATGTTCATATAATGGTACATAATGGATTGATCTAAATTAACAGTGTAGATTTTGAGTAGTAAGATGTCAGACCAAACTCTTTAGATTATTAACCAATTTCATTCCTGTTCCAGAGTTCTTGAAATCTTTTGAGTCCTTGAGGGAAATGTGCTGGTTTTCACTATTATTTCTGTTGAAAAATACTGAAATTGTGCCAGTCCTTTGCAAATTTGCCAGTTAAAATTGACAGATTTTCATTACTTATCTTGAAATATACTATACTTTATTATCCAGACGTAATTCATCTTGCATAATCTTCAATTTACAAAGTTATTTTTCCGTTCTATGCATGTTCATATATTGGTACATAATGGATTGATCTAAATTAACAGTGTAGGTTTTGAGTAGTAAGATGTCAGAGGCCCAGGAGACCAAAATCTTTAAATTATTTACCAATTTCATTCCTGTTCCAGAGTTCTTAAAATCTTTTGAGTCCTTGAGGGAAATATGCTGGTTTTCACTATTATTTCTGTTGAAAAATACTGAAATTGTGCCGGTCTTTTTGCAAATTTTGGTCAAAACCTTAGGACCACCACTTTTTGAGAACTCTGCTGTTCTTGGTCTTAGAATCTCATATTTTAAATACTCTTATGAACTAACAACATGATGTTATTACCTATGTTTGTATAAGAGGTGAGAGCCTCATGCTTTAATTAATGGATGATCTTTATTACTAAAATTAGAAAATATAACATGTTGATATGAGATACATCTATTGGTAAACTATCAGACTGTAATTGTACTAAATAATCCACCCAGTTGACAATAAATGATTTTAGCTGTGATATGATTGGCAATGAAGCAACTATCCACAGAGGTTGAAATGAAGTGGATGTAAGTAACAATAGGTAGCTACAGCTTCAACAATATAAAAATCCCTAGACAAGAAAAACATGAAACAATTTAATTGAGAAAACTAACTGCCTACTTTTATCAACTTACGACTGACAAGAACCAAAAACAACCACATAAATACAGGTCCTGACTTGGGACAGGCACATAAAGAATAAGGCAGGGTTTAACATGAAGGCACCAGCCCTTCCCTAACCTGGATCAATGGTGTAACAATACAACATAGTAACTAGATACAAAAACCAGTTGGAAATGGCTGAACTCATCAAATCGAAACAAAGCAGGAACAAACTTCTCACAAAAACACAGAACGATGTGGGAGGGAATTTCAACATCCCTTTTAACAAAACAAAAACACAAGTACAGATCTGAGAAAACTCAGTTACTGACAGCTAGTTTAAAACCAATATAATGTATATAGGACTAAATATCAATCATTATGCATCTAACATCCAATGGATTTAGTGCATTGAAATACCTCATTTTGCAGTAAGGAGAAAACATGACCTTGTGCAATGCTTTTAAATTTGCATGGGCCAAATAAGGGCCTTAGTCCCCCTACTCCTTTATAGGTATCAACATATTGTAGAATTGAATGTGCATATGTGTATAGCAATAATATTCAACTATGGGTTTAAGTTTACTTATAAGAAAATCAATATTTATACCAATAAAAACAACGTTCAATAATTTTATTAATTAGTATAGGATTGAATTGGCAACCTTTGAGAAAAGTGTTTGACAAGATAAAACAGGATTTAAAATAGGATTTCTGTTATATGAGATCGGTGTAAGTCTCGTTGAGACAGCTATCCCGCACTACATTTCAAAGAAAGGCGTCTCCTGAAGGTCATGAAATAGTGTTCAACAAGTCAATAGACATGTGCTTTATTAAAGCTTGCGGTCGTAAACAAAGTCAATAACTTTTCGCCAGGTATAATTTAGTAATTAGCGGATCATATCAATACGAACAAAATAATATACAATCGATCTTCAAAAAAGGCAGGGCGCTCTGGAAACTGTAAAAAGGGCACAGGGGGCACTCGGGAAAGGGCGGGCGCAGCGCCCTCTGAAAACGGTCTAGCTGGAACACTGTTTAATATATATCAATGTACAATGTATTACATGAGATATTTGCAACTGGATTTTGAAGTAAACAAGTTTGAATCGCTAATTTCCAAAATGTCGAAAAAATAAATATTCGAGCCATTCAAACAATACAAACAATTTGATCGCATGTAGGATGATTAGCAATACATCGGGCTTTTATCAGAGTGAATGGTTGCAAAACACATTATTGTATAGGATATATATGATAGATAAGATCTGTACTGAATCAGCTGACAACAAAAAATGTTGTCCGTTTGCTGTCAATCAGTTACAAAGAATTAATTTTTCACATTTTTGAGCTACTATTATCACGTGAGAACTAGACCAATCGTGTTGTTTTAATACAAAGGAGGTTGAATTTACATAAAAAATAAAAATTTCATTATTACAAATATTCATGAAATATCTGCCACTGGATCATATATTTTAAAAGCAATAATTTATCAATAAATCAAACCTAACATATTTTAGATAAGTACTAGTAACCGATTCGTTTAAATTTCAAAATCATAAGGCTTTAAATTTGTTTAAACTTAAGTGTTAAATTAAGACAATTAGAAAGAAGACACTGAGGATACCAAAGGGAGACATAAAATCCGAATCCTTCTCAACATGTGCACCACTCGTGTCACTTTAAAGCAGATCCTGATCAATATGTGGCACCCCTCGTGTCACTTTAAAGCAGATCCTGATCAATATGTGGCACCCCTCGTGTCCCGTTAAAGCAGATCCTAATCAACATGTGGCACCCCTCGCGTCACGTTAGAGCAGATCCTGCTCAACATGTGGCACCCCTCTTGTAACGTAAAATCAGATTATGTTCAACATGGGGAACAAAGCAAGTCCTGCTCAACATGTGGCACCCCTCATGTTGCTCTAAGTTTCATTCAGTGATGTCACTTTCAAGGGAAATAGGATGAAAGAATGCATGGGTGAGGTGATTAATTTCTTTGTTAGAATTAGATGGTTATACATACGACCCCACGGCGCTATCAATCTTGGTACAAAAAGTCAAAGTACCCTATTGATGATAAAAACACGAAGGGGGTTTATAATCTCATATGGATATTTATACTAAGTCAATTTTGTATAGACATGTAGGCATGCTTGGGGAAAATGTAAGAACATTCAAGTAAATGCAGTTGACATTAATTATGATGTGAAATATTACACTTGATTTCGTTCCTTGTCAACATGATAGTTATAAATATAAACGTCAGATTTAATTAAATTTTTTGAAAAAAATCATTTAATAAAATAATTAATGTTTTTAAATTAAGTTTTTCCGTAATCTATTTACTGTTGAAACCTGGCTTATAATGGTTCGGTCGTTAGGCCGAACACACGTTTAGAAGTTTCATATACTGGTTAACAATAAATTATGATTCACCAAAAGAATTTCTTAATGCGTTATTAATTGGCTCATCTCATATGTACTTTTGTGTAAATAAAGAGATGTACAAATATTAAGTTATATTTTTTGCATATGAATACAAGCCAGACGGGGATTGTCTAGGATAAGTCAATAAGTCTCAAATTCGTTTGACAGCCTCATTATTTATGTGTTCATTTTAACAATTAATTTTAAATTAATTTCAAAACCTTGTGTCACATAGACTCGGATTTGATTCCTCAGAAAAATAAATTCATAAAAGGTATAGTTTTACATTTTTAAAAATGTCCATTAAACATGCTAACGTATTTAATTTGTTTATTCTTTAAGCATTTTCTAAGGACACAAGATAGCCAAAGTATACACATTATGACGCATGTACTTTGTACTCATTTTGTGTTGAAAACTTGCTATTTATTTTGAAAGTCGGCAAAACGTCATCCATGTACGCAACAAATTGTAGCTGCATTAGAGAAAATGCAAGTTTTAGACATACCATACCATGGTACCTAGTAAAATCTATTGTGGAAAAAAATCGAAAGGCTAGTATACATTTTTAATGGTCTCTTCACCTAAATTTCTGTGGAAATGTTCCTTAATATTTTTGTGTATGCTGATTACAATCAAATATAGCAATGACTTACTTATCAGAATCTTATTAGGTTAACAAAGTACTTACACTAAACTTTTGAGGTTAGCCTATTTCACGAAATATTGCTGAAGATGCTTACCACAAATGCGCACCTGTCCTGAATATGCATGAACTATTTGTCACTTTACATTAAGCAACCAACATGCAATCAATTGATCAAGCTCTCATTAGTTAAGTTAAAGTTTCATTCCAAAATTGCACCACTTCCTCGCCTCTGTGTATGGAAATATATGAACATCATGAAAATAAAACTTAGAAGATTCCCATGTTTACGAACTTCTTGTATAAGTATTGTAGATTTCTAATTTAAATTCAACTTTTTCTAAAAACGATGAAAAATTTAAATTAAAAAGAAAGATGCGAGTAGGTTGAAGTTTTATATATAAATTACTTTAGATCAATCAATTTTATGAGAAAAGAAATACAAAGATTGATAATTAATTTGTCGAGACTTTAAAACTTTTAAAATAGTTTTCCCCCTAAGAATAATTTTAAAGGAATCATGTTTGAGGATTAGAACAAATGAGTAATTTATGTTGGTGCATCACAGATATTTACATGTTGTTTACCTGTCTTAAATCCCTACAAAGGTCATATATTCAAGTGATCCCCTTTCATGTGACATAAAAAAACCGGAAATATTTTTATTTGATATACCTTTCCGAGTTTTATTGGTTTCCCATGAAGGGAGTAAAATGCAGCGTACATAAAACGCGATCATCCCCTCGTTTATTTGTCGTCAGTGACATTTTTATATCGTACGTTTTGCATTTATTTCAATTTATATTAAAATTTATTAAATTGAATGCTTTAAAAAGCAGTATATGTCAGTTACAGTTCCTTTAAGGAGGAAGAATTAGAATTTCGATGGAATTTGTGATTTAAATTCAATTGAAATGTTTCAATTTAAGTAACAAAATGACTGTCATGTTTGAATTAATTTGTAAAAAAAAGAATAGAGTTTTTTGTCAAGTTCGTTCGTGATTTGTGACCCACAACGCGATGGTATTGTATGGAGAATACAGATGTACAGTTGAATTTGAATTTAATTGTATTTTAGATAATTGAAATGCTTGTAATTGTATAATTAAATGTTTAATCTTTGGCTATATATGTGACCTCTTTGTGATTCCTTTTATCTGTTGAACAATAGTGGTTTGACGTTTCAAAGTATTCTACTATGTTGAGAAACAGGATAATCATTGGCACATTTTTATTGACTTCGTATTTCATTCAATTTGTATTTTACTATTTAAGGATCAAAGTCGGTTAAAGAAGTTTTAAATTAATTGTACAGACGATTTATGTTTACAGACTATATTCAATTTGTGACCCTAACATGCTTATACAGAGCTTTGCGATAGAACCCTAACATGCGCATGGAACCAATTTTCTCAGTTGGGATAAACCTAGTATACAAAAGAACTTGGTGTTACCAGTACCTTTCTTGACCTTAATTTGGACGTCGGTACATTCACGGCGTGGTTGTCAAGACATGTTGTTTTGTTTATAATAGCAATGTTGTACCAGAAGATCTATAGGCATGTTACTGGTTGTAAGCATGCATTTTATGGGATAATATGTCAATCTTATCTTCACTGACTTTAGCGGTTTAACCGTTGAGTCCATGGCATGTTTGAGTTACACAGAATTTGAGATATATGTGAAATTAATACTGTGCGTACATGACTACTAAGTACCTAGTAAGTGATGGCACCGTAAATTCAAGCAAATGTAATAACCTCATTATTATAAAACAATTTGCGAAAATAGCGAATTGTGTAATCATAATTTATTGCCTAAATCGAATTATTTTTTATTAAAATAGTTTCCTATAGTTACAGTAATGACAATTTATTATGTTCATGGATAAGAAAAAAATTCTTGTAACATTGAATAGACTCATTTTTTTTAGCATATACATAGATGGTGAGAAAATGAAACAGATTGACCTTTTTAATGGGTGTCGACATGAGTAGAGGGAGATAACTCCTTTAATCCCCGGCTAATCTATACTCAGTGCGCTTGTAATGGTAGTTTCGTCAATTTCATTTTAAAAGCATTCGAGATGCATGCGACTCTGATTTAAAATAATTTGTATTAATTAGAAACTTAAAACATTTTTGTTGAAATTGCTGATGCAATTTATCAGTGATTTCTTTACGTTCTGTCCCCTTAATCTAGGTCACTCTCCATAATAAAATATAATATGATCCCTAATAAAAATCATGTATATGACAGATGTCATGAAACTGGATACATGTTGGTTTTTTCCAAAAAGGAAACTGTGGTGTCACGTTGTTAATTAATGGTGATACATGTACATGAAGTTCAGTAAGCAGCAAACTCGACTATTGTAATACGAAAAAGTATTTTGTAATTGTAGATGATATCTAAAGGAAATTGTATACAAAGACCACACATTAGAAATTGACAATAATATATGACATAGCAAAATTCATTTTCTTTTTCCATCATTTAAAAACGAGTATAAGAAACTCGATATGTATTCTTTTAGGCAGTTTTAGATGCGTAAACGTAACTTGTGTGCCAATGGCATTATCTATGCACTTTTACAATATTAAAATTGAGAATGGAAATGGGGAATGTGCCAAAGAGACAACAACCCGACCATAGAAAAAAACAACAGCAGAAGGTCACCAACAGGTCTTCAATGTAGCGAGAAATTCCCGCACCCAGAGGCGTCGATCCTTCAGCTGGCCCCTAAAGAAATATATACTAGTTCAGTGATAATGAACGCCATACTAATTTCCAAATTGTACACAAGAAACTAAAATTAAAATAATACAAGACTAACAAAGGCCAGAGGCTCCTGACTTGGGACAGGCGCAAAAATGCGGTGGGGTTAAACATGTTTGTGAGATCTCAACCCTCCCCCTATACCCCTAGCCAATGTAGAAAAGTAAACGCATAACAATACGCACATTAAAATTCAGTTCAAGAGAAGTTTGAGTCTGATGTAACCAAAGAAAATAAACAAACTGACAATAATACATAGATAACAACAGACTACTAGCAGTTAACTGACATGCCAGCTCAAGACTTCAATTGAACTGACTGAATGATTATGATTTCATCATATGAACATCAGGCACAATCCTTCCCGTTAGGGGTTTAGTATCATACCATCATAACATATATGAGAAGAACATAACCCGTGTCATGCCAACAACTGGTTTTTGAATAAATGTGTTTAGTTCCGATGCAAAGACCCTATACGTGAATCAATATTAACGCCAAAATATGCAATCTTTAATGACCTGACAACAGTATCGTAACTATATCCCTTCTTAATAAGTCTATTCAAAGGTTTTGTTAGTTTTTGAGGTTAATACTGACACCTTTGTGCTTTATAAAGAATATTTCCATAAAAAAATTGGACGTGAAATACCTGAACGTAAAAGAAGTCTGCATGTTGAGCTATATTTACAAATGATGTCCTTATACCGATGATAAAATTTAGTAAATGTTTTAACTAGTTTGTGATATCGAAAACCCTGGTGTAATAATTTTTCAGTAATACATAAATTTCTCTCGTTAAAATCTAAAACATTGTTACATACACGAGCGAATCGTACAAGTTGAGATATATAAACACCGTAAGGTGGTGACAAGGGAACGTCACCATCTAAAAATGGATAATTAACGACAGGAAATGAAAAATCATCTCTTTTATCATAAATTTTAGTTTTCAGCTTTCCGTTAGTGATATAGATATCAAGATCGAGGAAAGGGCAGTGGTCATTGTTAGTGTTAGCTTTATTTAAAATAAGTTCAACAGGATAAATTTCTTTGATATACATACTGAATTTGTCATTATTGAGAGCCAAAATATCATCCAAATATTTAAAAGTATTATTTAATTTGTTTATCAGATGTTGTTTCGATGGGTCTTTGCTTATTTTTGTCATAAATTGTAACTCATAGCAATACAAAAACAGGTCCGCAATAAATGGTGCACAGTTAGTCCCCATTGGAATTCCGATAATCTGACGATATACGGAATCCCCAAAGCGAACAAAAATGTTATCTAGTAAAAATTCAAGGGCATACATAGTATCAAAGCATGTCCAATTGACATAGTTTTTTTGTTTATTGCTATTAAAAAATGACCTAAAAGAGTTTGAACATATATATTCACATTCTGATTTTTTAAATGCCCATTTAATTAGGTGTGTGAATTTTTTCTTAATGAGAATATGAGGCAATGTGGTATACAGGGTAGAAAAATCAAAACTTTGAACAGATTCAAAATCACCAATATAAGCATGCAATTTATCAAGTTCTTGACACTCCAAAAGTAATTAATTCCACTATTTTCGAAGGCCTTATTTGAACAATTTATTATCAGGTTTTTAATTGTACCAAGTGTGCTGGTAAGAAGAATAGACAATTTAGTAGTGGAACATTGGCTTGAAGACGAAATAAATCTATATTTGTAAGGTGTTTTGTGTAGCTTCGGAAGCCAATACATAGTTGGGACTTTCATTGTATTTGGCTCTGCTTGTAAAGCGGTAGCTAAAAGTTTATGTTTGTTACAGATGTCGTTTTCTGAAAATGGAGTCAGTTGGAATGTTGGTAAATTGGTGATTTCTTTTTTCAGAACCTCAATGTAAAATTTACGTCAAACAATAATAATATTATTAGCAGCTTTATCGACCGGGACAAAAACAAATTTCTTGGCTAGTTCTTTTAGTTTATGTTTAATACGAGAAATAGGTTTATCTTATTCTCTATTTTCGCTGGAAGCCAAGTCGTAAGTAACAACTCTGATGACGGCAACTAAGGCAATACAAAACAGACTACAAATAAGCCGTACGGTGACCTATAGTTGTTAATGTCTGTGTCATTTTGGTCTTTTGTGGATAGTTGTCTCATTGGCATTTATACCACATCTTCTTTTTTATACAAATAGTTATCAAAGGTACGCCAGACGCGTTTCGTCTACACAAGACGCATCAGTGACGCTCATATCAAAATATTTATAAAGCCAAACAAGTACAAAGATAGCCAAACCCTAAACCTTTGTAGAGAAAGTTTTGAAAATAGAACTTCAAACATCATATGAGGACTTGTCTTCAATCACAGGGGAAAAAAACCAATGCGATGAAATATTAATATAAAGACCAATATGGTAGCGAATCTAAAGTCGTTTAACTATTTGTAAAACATTTCTACTTTCGCATTACTCTGTTTACGGAGATTGTCAAGTTGTTATGAATAGGATTTCCACAAATTTCCTCACTCATATTTAAATTCATTAACTGATAATTTAACCAAAACATATTAATAGATAATTGCCACTTGCAATAGACGAAAGTCCATTATCAACAACATGAACCACATTTATATCAACCCCTTATTAAATCCTATCATATAAATGCGGTAGTATACAGTGAAATTTCCTTGTATGAGACATATCTTGGTTCCAATCCATGGAGAGCCAAACCTAAGACTTGAAACTTTGGGTTTGCTGCTTCACTGCTATGCATTTAACATTTGGGGTAAGAGCAAATGTGCTGTCTCAAAGTCGGAATATTCTGTTAGGATATTATAACATGTCTCCCTGATGACGCTTTCATTGTTAAGTAGAAATGTAACATATTAAAATCCGATAAGTGTTAAGGTCTAGTACAAATCAGGGTTTATACTTATATTGTACAAACTTTTTCTCATCTTGTCTGAAGTAATATTTGTCGCTGGACGTTCAATTCATGATCATCAGCATTATAATACTAATTTGTATACGTAAATTTTATGATACTATAGAGCTTACAATATCAAGATTACAAAACATAAAGGAGGTTGCATAACACTTTGTAAAACATGTTGCGTAGTTTTACACAAATCTACATAATGGACCATACAAACTTCAATGCTCACGAAACATGTTTTTGCATGAGCTACAATTAGCACTCGAGAACAGGCGTTTTGAGAATTATACATATGTATATGAATAAACTGAAATGTTAGGTATACAGAAATGCAACCACAATTTTAAACAGCACAAAATTCAAAAATAGACAAGTGTCTCTACAATTCGCAAAGTATTTAATAAAAAGGCTTAAAAACAAAAACTGACCAAAAAGTGTTTAAATGAATGTTTAAATAAAATACATAAAATTACAAAAGTAAAAAACATGTATATTTGGGTCTGTTTAGTGTACATATTTTCGCTGTCCTAGTACACATTTTTAATGAGGGGGCCATCTGAAGTTTTTTTTCTCGCTATGTTGAAGACCCATTGGTTGCCTTGTCACTGGACGTTCTATTCATGATCATCAGCATTATCATACTAATTTTCATACGTAAATTTTATGATACTATAGCGCTTACAATATCAAGATTACAAAACATAAAGGAGGTTGCATAACACTTTGTCAAACATGTTGCGTAGTATTTTCTGCTCATTGGTGGGGATAATGTCTCTTAGACACATTTCACGTTTCCATTCTCTTTTTTTTATTATCATAAAAACAAACAAATATTTTTGAGTTTTTTTTATTGTGACAATACCTTTTAGATGAGCGTTATGTAATAGTCATAAGTACTAACTATATCACACTATTTCTACGCACCTATAAAATTTAAAGGATACAAAGACTACCTTAAATGTTGGTTAGTACATAATACCACCCCAACCACAAATGTTTACTCTGTCAAAAAACAGCAGGCGTTTACCAACGACCAATCAAAACTATTACATATTCAAATCACGTAACGCTTTTACGTACTTCTCTAATTTGGCGGCTAGCATTTTTATATATTACAGTCTATTTTCTTCCATATCAAATCTAAATTACTTTTTTCATTGGCATCTTTAATCAAATAACAATATGAAGAGGACATTGCAGTGCCAATTATTAAACTGCCCTTGGGAGATTACTGTATTATTGAAATACACATGGGTAAATATAATGATTTTTATGTGCAAATGTCATGGTAAAACGCGCAACGGATATGCAACGGAAGCGGGTATTATCATTGTTTCTTTTAAAACTGCTGTCTTTTTGACAATCTACAAATCACGAAAGAACCGTTTTCATAATTTTGTTTGCTTAAATATGGCTACTAGTACTTGTATACGCATACTATAACAATTCATAACGAATGGTTACTTGTTTCAATGTTTCAACTTCTCGGATACTTTCTCGGATACAGAAACGACGTGTCAAATATCCTCCTTTATCACAATCGAGGAAGAGAAAATGATTGTGGCTTCGATTGAGTGTTGAGTGTAGATCATATTAAATGTCATCTACGATACAGATATTCCATAACTGTTAACCAAATTATGATGGCGTCTGCAAAACTTGAAGATATGAATTCATTCTTACCACTTTGGAACAAAGGCATCAACCGTCTATCAGCTTTATCCCTAGATAAACGTATCAAAGCTTTATCAAAGATTCTATTTTATCCTTTGACACATCGACAAAATTTGAGGTTGTTTACTGTTGCATATGTTTCATATCAAAGATGAAATAAAAATACAACATTTTACCTGCTTTAGATATGCACTTATATTTACATTGGGAACCAAATAATTATATATATTTGGTATTTGCTTTCTTCGTAGTTACATTTGATGTTTGCATATTTTCACACCATAATCTGTGCAATATGAATTTATTTTTGATGTGCTAGCAATATGACATTTATACCAATGAATTTTGCATTTTAAACAGATTTAATCGATTCAAAAACTTATCAGCCTATGTCAGATGGTTTCAGATTACTCAGTTTGTTTAAACGATCGTGAAATACTGAAGATCTATGGCAGCCTAGAACATGAATTAAATGTGGTAGATTAACATTGGCTATATTAAATTAGATATTGATTGGTTATTTTCCAATTGTATTCGAATTCATAGATCAAAAGCAACATGAGTTTTCACATAGTATAAAAGGATGTTTTTTGCCAGAGAGCTTTTAAGTACATCATAAAATCACAAAATATACCAGGCTTTATTTAGTACACCAGACATGCATTTCGGTTAGATAAGAATTATCAATGGCGCTTGAATTTAGACGGTCGAAAGGCAAAAACAAACAAGAACTTTAAACAGCAAATTAAACCAAGACTTTAAAACAAAGTTCAAGGCCATTTGTTGAACTCGAGATGTCTGTGATGTTTTGTGGCCTTTTGGTTGATATAACATTCCTTTTTCAAAATATAAATTCAATTTTTGGAATTTGGGTCCTCAATGCTCTTCATTTTGTACTTGTTTTGCTGTATAAATATTTTGATCTGAGCGTCACTGATGAGTCTTATGTAGACGAAACGCGCGTCTGGCGTATTTAAGTATAATACTGATACCTTTGATGACTACTGTAAATTTAAACCCATTTACACCATGAAACAAAACTTTAACTGAATATACTTGTTAATTAATAAGAAACATTACAGCATAATGACATAGGTAAAAAGTGAAGAAATGAATTACTCATTAATCCGGGTTCTTTTTATTCCTACAATGTATAGTTTTATTATTTTTGAACATACAATCGATAAATCAGAAATTGCACTTTTCGTTATTTTTTTTTTATCTCCGACTTAACTTTTAGTTAAGTCTTTCCTTTTCTGTTATACTTTCCTTTTGAAGTCATAGAAATTGAAGACATTTGTGTACTTACAAATTTGCATCTTGCAATTGTCAAAATCGACCAATGATCCAATTATTCACTACAAGCTTGGTTCCTTTTTATTAAGCTACCGACTATTATATTCAGAAATTTAATGCTGACCATATAAATAAGAAGAAAGGAATTTCTTGACGAATAAATATATGTAATCTGAGAAATAATGAACTCATTTGGCTGCTCTGTTTTAATCCTGTACACTACATTAGTTTGTTTGAATGAATTGTTTGATGAGCCAATATGATAATCCTTGTATTTCAAACAGAAGGAATAAAACCTATAAGGAATGAAGTCAACTGTGAATATGATAAATCCTCTTTTGGTATCTTTCAAAAGTAAAGATGATATAATATATATTAGTTATGTGTTCATGTAGTCACAGGAGGCAATGCCTCTAACATATATTAACTACTGTAAACCAACTTATTTTCGCGGATACTTTATTTCGCGTGTATCCCCAGCTAGTCAATTTCACGGCGATTTAATTTCGCGATTTTCTTATTTACTTGATGTAGTTTGATAGGGAAAGATCGAAGTTATACATTTTCGCGACGATTTAATTTCGCGTTAGTTTTCTACTCGCGAAAATCGCGAAAATAAATCGCTCGCGAAATTTAGTTGGTTTACAGTATACATATTACTGTTTGGTAATAACATATTTACATTGAAATGACAGTACATGACATCTTTTTTTATTGTTTTACTATTTTTAAATCTGTCTTATATAAAGACAACAGTATGTATACCGGTGTTCAAAAGTCATAAATCGATTGAGAGAAACACAAATCCGGGTTGCAAACTAAAACCGATGGCAATACATCTACTACAAGAGAAAAACAACGAAATAACAGAAACACTGACGTAGAACAAAAACAAACGCCAACAAACAAACAAACGAATTATTTAATGACAACTGCCATATTCCTGTCTTGGTACAGGACATTTAAAAAAATGATGGAGTGAACCTGGTTAATGGCTAGATAAATTTCCCACTTATATAGCAATGTTAACAAATATCGTTAGAATGAAACCACGACAGTAACGTAAAAAGAATACAATAAAACAAATGCAAGAACACTCAGCACAGAGAAACCCACAAATAAATAATACAATAGTCGCTCCAACATGTAAACCACAGAATAACAACGAACATCTTCAATCTCCCTTTTAACACTTACAAAACTGGTTCATATATTAAACATACAGTCGACAGAAAATATTTCTTACAATTTATAGCTCATTTGAACATACCCTGGTTCGTATTAACAATAGAGATGAAGATGAACTTAAAAAAATCTTTTCGTTTAGGGGTATAATTAAGAATTGTGTTGGATCACAAAAGTTATTTAAAAATTTGATCTTGGTGCAATCGAATTGTGTTTTCCTTAATATTTGTACATAAGTTTTTTTCGTTCGAAAAAATATTCTTTTGATGTACAAGAAATATGACATTTATATTAATGAATTTTACATTTATACATTAGAATCGACACAAAAATGTTATCAGTTAGTGTCATATTGCTAAGTATGTTTGAACAAACCTAACAACTTATAAACTAATCAAGATATATGACAGCTTAGAATATGAATTGAACTCATTAGAAAAAGAACGGGTATTGGAATTTGCTTGGTATTGCTTTACCCCTTATCTATAAAATAAAATTGAGAATGGAAATGGGGAATGTGCCAAAGAGACAACAACCCGACCATAGAAAAAATCAACAGCAGAAGGTCACCAACAGGTCTTCAATGTAGCGAGAAATTCCCGCACCCGGAGGCGTCCTTCAGCTGTCCCCTAAACAAATATATACTTGTTCAGTGATAATGAACGCTATACTAATTTCCAAATTGTACACAAGAAACTAAAATTAAAATAATACAAGACTATCAAAGGCCAGAGGCTCCTGACTTGAGACAGGCGCAAAAATGCGGTGGGGTTAAACATGTTTGTGATATCTCAACCCTCCCCCTATACCTCTAGCCAATGTAGAAAAGTAAACGCATAACAATACGCACATTAAAATTCAGTTCAAGAGAAGTCCGAGTCTGATGTCAGAAGATGTAACCAGCTCGCGGCTCTCATCGTGTTAGTGTGAGCTTTTCATATCACATGGAGTTGTCATCTCTGGTGAACCTTTTAAAAACAATTTCTCTCAAAAACCACCAGACCATTTTCAACCAAACTTGGCATTCAACAAAGAAATTTTGTAAGTGAAAAGTAAATTCTTAATATGCCCTACACGAATACATTCATTTCAAGTAAATTACTAGCCTCACAATGACAATTAACTGTGTATATACTTGTACACAGTTTTTTCATTGGTTTGTGGTCCCAGTATTTATGCATTGTCTTTAGTTAGTTGTAGTTTAGTATGTGTTTATGCTGTAATTTAAGCTATTTCAATGATTTAAAAAAAAAATACGTACTCACACAAATGAGGCTATATCAATTCTAATAAACCAACTTGCTAACAAATTGTCCACTGAGAGTTTTCTTTAAAATGAATTATTCAGATGCCCTTTCCTAACTCAACGTTATGAATGCATGATTTGTAAAATATTGTATCTTAGTCTTTTTGCGTCCATGGATTTATGAGTTTGAACAGCGGTATACTACTGTTGCCTTTGTTTTTTGCGTCTATTTGTTTATTCTTGCAATATATTATTCTTTTCGAAACCTCTTTATTTAAAGCCGACAAAACAACTATTTCGTAAGTCATTAAATATACCCATTTGTATGTTTGAAAGACAAAACTGTGTTTATTTAACTACCAAAAATTTCGTAAAATATTTGAAGCTACAATTTTTACTTCAAGTTGATATTATTCACTTTCACTATATTGCTCTCATTTTTGCAGACAGTTTGTTTATTAGTTTGTATTGTTCGCTGCCATATTAAGTATTTAGCTAAAACCTTTTTATCAAACAGAACGAAGTTGTATTATTTAGATATCATTTTATAAATGGTCTTTCTCTACTTTAAAGGATATTTTTCATGTAGACCTTTTTATATACTATTTATGTATATGATGGAGTTATGGATTCTTTAGATAAAAAAAATTTGAGCATCACAACTCGAAACGATTACCTCTCATATAAAAATATAAAACTGTGATGTTGTCACATTGACAACCATGCACCAGGGTTTACCAATATTTACATGTAAGCAATCCATACTGCATATACAGTTAGCTTTTAGTGGACACAACAAGACAAAATTTGAAACAATTCAAACAAATAAAAATCTAACGGCTTAACACAAATCCAAAATGGCAGGTGGAGACTAACGAAATGCAACCAGTATTATGGCTACGATGAATGAAACACATATAACATCATCTGCGATAAAGGTGTAATACCACAATTGATTCCCATATTAGTCTTTGTTAAATTTGCACTTTTCAAAAAAAAGTGAAGAATTTATCTATGTTTCAAATTAAGAAATACTTGTGTACAAGCTTTAGTAACCATGTAACCTTAAGTTTCCAAAATATTCTATAGAAACCTCTAATAAAAAATACCCAAGAAATATGTTTATGACCTAGAAATGTTTTACTGCAACAAAATGAAGGCTTAATTACCAACAACTGTCAAATTCAAAGGAATATTTTTATTCCTTTAATGCTTCAACAGAATTTGATTGTTTACTGTTGAACATATTTCATATTCAGAGGGTGAAAAATTCACTTATATCTTCCATTGGAACAAAATAGTTAAGTAGATTTGGTATTTATTTTATTCGTGGTTCCATTTGGTGTTAACTTATTTTCACATCTGAATCAGTGCAAAGTGAATTTATTTTTGATGTGCGAGTAAAATGATATTTATATCGATGAATTTTGCATTAAAGAGATTTAATTAATTCGACAGCTTATCAACCAATGTCAGATGGTTTCAAATTACTCAGTTTGTTCAAACGATCGTGAAATATTGAAGATCTATGGCAACATGGAACATGAATTAAATGTATTGAATGATGATTGGCTATATTAAATTAGATATTGATTTGTTATTCTAATACAGACATAAAAAGAAATAAGTTTTAAAATTGTCAATGCTCTTCAACTTTGTACTTGTTTGGCTTTCTTTACTTTTTTGACCTGAGCGTCACTGGTGGGTCTTATGTAGACGAGACGCACGTATGGTGTATTAAATTATAAGCATGGCACCTTTGATAACTATTAGCATGTTGAAATGTCCTATTGTAATGTTTATTTGTGTATTTATTTGTTCTAAATGTTTTTACATTTATGTGTACTGTAGTCCTATCATGTAAAACATGGAAAACAACATGTTGTAATTTTTGTGTTATATTAAACATTGCCATAAAAGCGCGATGTTTGGCTAGCCGCATAACCAGGTTCAATCCACCATTTTTCTTAAAATGTCCTGTTCAAGTCAATAAAATGGCAGTTGTTATCCTTTAGTTCATTTCTGAGTGTGTTGCATTGTCGTTTGAGTTTTTTGTTGCACTTCAGTGTTTTTGTTGTTTCGTGTGTTGTTTACCTCTTATAGTTGATGTGTTAACCTCAGTTTTAGTTTGTATTCCGGATTTGTTTTCTCTCAATCGATTTATGACTTTCAAATAGCTATATACTACTGTTGCCTTTATATAAGAATGATTTTGACATCAGAAAACACCAAATTTAGAAGCAATGCAAACAAAAACTTTAAAACAACGTTGCTTGTCCCATATCTACACTTTGCCATCTTCTTAGGGCCTAGTTATTCTTCGGAGAAGGAAAACCTTATCGTTTAATCAAATTTACAATTCGGATTTTGGATTGAAGTTTAAAATTTCATATTTTTTTTACATTGTTTTATTTGTTTTTCCCAAATGAAAAAAAAACTTCTAAAAATGAAGATTTAATTAATAAACGCAATATTTAGAAAACGAAAAACAAACAAACAAACACTATACAATACATACTTATTTCTGTATCAATTTTGTAGTCATCTCATTAAGTTCAATGTAAGTTCAATGGTCGAAATAAAAAAAAAAGCAAAAGGGTTTATATCTCCAAAGAAATTATATGTGTTCACTACCACCAATATTTTTAGGAATTTTTGTTAATGAAAAATCTCGGATATTCGAGTTGGAGTTTATTTTCAATGTTTTAAGACCATCGATTTAGACATTGCCATGTTGAAAACAAAAGTCTCTTTTTGTAGACAAATGTTAACGTCAAGATGTCTTTGTTTTCTTTGTAACTTTGGTGTGCTGTCTTATCTCTGTATAAATACAATAGAAAAAATCTTTGAAGTGAAGCTCAAGAAATTTAAACTATATACTGAATATAAGGTAATGATATACAGGAAAACGAAAGAAATGTTTTATTCATTGATGCCGATGATTGTATTATTTCTTACAATGTATGTTAATTCTACTATTTTCATACAATCTATTAATTTAATATTCTACTTTTTTTATCTCCCGACTTTATTTTGATATAACTTTCCTTTTCTGTTATACTTTCCTTTTGAAGTTCTAGAAATTGAAGACATTTGTGTTCTTTCAAATTTGCATTTGCTATTAAGGTCGAAATCGATTACGGAACCAATTATTTACTGCATGGTTGATTACTTTATATTAAGTGACCAAATACCATATTTTTAGTAATTTAATGATGACCATAATTAGAAAAAGAAACATAAATATTATCTGACATGTGCTCAGGAAAGCGGCATGAACATTTATGCACATGAACATCTACAATTATATGACATTGCTTTTTCGTATTGTCACTTCTACAAACGATGACATTCATGCGTAATAAGCTAATGTGTTTTAACCTGTACGAATCAGTTGTATATTTTGCTTAGATGTATAATGACGATCTCTGTGTTTCATGCAGAATGACCAACGCAAACAGGAAATATGTATAAGGAATTTAAAACCTTTTACGTATGTAACGTAAATATGATTATAGTAATGTTCATGTAGCCGCAGAAGGAATTTGTCTCAATGATATATATTAAGTAAATATGCATAAAAATTATATGTATTAAAAACAAAGAATGTACAGCAATAATATTTATAAAAAAACCTTGAAAAGTGAAAACAGGATTGATTTGCGTTTAATTTTGTCTACGACACTTACTAAGCGTATTGAAATAAAATATTTCTTTCAACGTTAACTCTTTTTTCTTTATCTAAATTCTACATCATGACAACATTACCTTTATCAGTTTTCTTTCTAACATGTCTATTGAAACAATGACGTTGACGTTGACTCCTTCAGTCCAGTGTTTCAGCACTTCTATATTGGTAAGGAATTACGAACATTGTTAGATTGAAATATGTTGTTTTGAATCTAAGAAAAAATATCTTGAATAAGGAAATGAACCTCTCTCATGCAAAACTCTAAACCCTTGACGGGATTTTAGCTATAACATTGTTGTTCTTTTCGATTATGTCAGTTCTTCAGTGTTAATATCAGGCATTGCATTTCACTAATATTCTGGCGTGCGGCATCACTGCACAAAAATTCAGTGTCGGTCGAAATGCACAGCTGGTGCAGTAAAATTGGTTTCGTTATCTGTTAATCAACTAGTAGGGTTTCTTGGAACATGTATGTAGTAATACTTTTACTTTAAAAGATTCAACTTATAACTAAGTTCATGGACGTTTTAAGCTATCATTGTGCATGGATATTACATCTTCTCCCTGAAAAAGTTTGATTCGGCTGAAGTATAGTACTTCCATGTACAGGTTACGAAAGTAACCCGGAGTATAGAAATTGTGCTCAGTTTCCCGTTCGAGGGGTACAACTTCTATCAAAGGACTTCCGTTTGACTGTGTAAAATGTAAAGATAGAATGTAACCAAATCTGGTAGGAATGTGGACGTTAAATCCAAAATCTTCTGTATGTAGAGTGAGTTACTATCTGTTACTGAGAACCTTGGAAGAAACCCCTGAAGATGCCTTTCTGCAAAGTAAAATTTATGTTTTTATCAATATATCCCGAATTTACAGAAACATTACAAATGTACAACCCTTCATCACGGAAGAACAGCTTTACCGAAATTTCCGATTAATTTTATCAATTGAGAAGCTGAATCAACGGACCTGCTTACCCTTCCGGAGCACGTGAGATCACCCCAAATTTTGGGTGGGGTTCGTGTTGCTTATTGGTTAAGTTTTCAATGTTGTGTCATATGTACTTTTGTTTGTCTGTTTGACTTTCATATTTAGCCATGGCGTTGTCAGTTTATTTTCGATTTATGAGTTTGACTGTTCCTCTGGTATCTTTCGCCCCTTTTTTTTACATGTATTATGCATGTTATATGGTGTGTATCTTTATGTAAGAGTAAAATCAAACTTATTGTTGAAACATAAATATCATGTATCAAAAATACATCGTTGTGCCATTGAATATGTTCTTTCCTTATTCTTTACATTAGAGTTCCTGTGTGATATTAAATTCTTTTGATGTATGAGAAATAACATTTTTAGATTAATGAATTTCGTATGATTTGTATAAAAATCATCACAAAAAGTGTATCAGTGATAACGTGTCATTTCTATGTCTGTTTGAACTAACTTGAAACTTTATAAATTAATTAAGATTTATGACAACGCAGAATATTATTTCAGCTTATTAGTAAGAGAATGGCCTTTGATATATGCTCTCGAATGTTTTAATTAATATGTATACTTGGTTTGCCTTATTATGACATTGGATCTAGATAAAAGAAGATGTGGTATGAATGCCAATGAGACAACTCACCATCCAAGTAACAATTTATAAAAAGTAAACTATTATATTGTGTGTTTTTCTCATCACATGATATCTGTCAGATTTTTCTGACAGAAATTCAGCTAACCTTGCCAATAAAAATCTTTAAAATACAAGCAAAATTCAATAATCATTCTGCATATGCTTTAACCGAACATATTCTTTTTTTCCAAATCGTGTAAAGTTAAAACAATAACAATCAGAATTTAAAAGATGAATACAAAAGAACAGGTGAAACCAAAATCAAGAAGGCATGTCTTACGAAAAACACGAAAATATATAAGTATTTAACAAACACTAAACATTATTGTTTGGACAGATTATTTACTTGTCAAAATCTCAAGTGGAATCATTGGCCAGGTTTGCATTTCCTTTGTTGATTATAGGGCAATTGTTTCAAGTATATTTAAGATTTATTGGCACCTTTCAGTTTGTTGTTTTACGCACTATGTAACGCATCTATCTTGACTAGCAGAGACCTCTTCTCCTACCAGAACCTGGACCTCTTAGCATCAGATGTGAGGTGAGAGCATAAGGTCCATGTTTGGGGTTTTACTTTGACTTTAAAATGATGGCCGTTGCTTCTGTTTGATACGTAATATCATTAGGAAAGAAAGTATATCATTTTTAGCCATGGCGTTGTCAGTTTGTTTTAGATTTATGAGTTTGACTGTCCCTTTGGTATCTTTCGTCCCTCTTTTGTGAAGCATTTACTTAAATAAAGGCAACAATAGTATACCGCAGTTAAAAATTCATAAAGCGATTGAGAGAAAACATATCAACTAATAGAAGAAACCCACGGAACAACAGAAACACTAAAGTGCAACAAAAACAAACGCCAATTCAACTTACATAGAAACGAAATATAAGTTAACAACTGCCATATTCCTGACTTGGTATAGGATATTTTAAGAATGAATGGTTATTCTAACCGGGTTTTATGGCAAAATTTCGGTAGGGCTAACATAAACCTTGTAATAACACAGAATTAAACAAAAATAAAATCCCTTACTTCGAAGTTAAAAGTTACTTTCTATTGAAGAAGACTCTTCTTGTATTTTGTCTTCTAAACGAAGCATCTGCGATATATACATCGTACGTAGATGGAATATTCATATTGGTTCTATAAGAAAGTAAGTATACATTACCATTGAAAGTAAAATTATCACATTGTGCTTACATCCTCAAAAGAAGTATAGAAAGCTTGGATTCCTTTTTAAAACAGGCATTAGAACTGAGGACAGGGAACTCTCGATTTATTTATAAAATATATTTATATATCATATAGATAGATTGTCTTGCTTTTTTACTTTTTATGTTATCTTATGGTTTTGTTTGTTAAATATATTTTGTTTATGTTTATATTATTTGTCACACACTTATTGTTCAGAGTTTATATGACAATACATATTTGAACTTGAACTTTGTATTGATTAAATCGGAGCTAGATCAAGTAAACTTGAGCAATTGTGAGATAAGCCGAATATCATATTCATTTTTAAGGTAAAACTGTAGACAAAATACTTTCCTATGGTATGCTTTCCCATTGTGTTTGCTGAGTATGAAGAAGAAAACGATCAGAATGCATGAGGTGTAACTTACATTTTATCTAGGTTAAGACCGCAAATTCATTTTACAAAGTATTAGAGATAAAAAAAAAATATTGCAGATTTTAATTGAATCCCATTAGAAGACAAAAGGACAGTATATTTATCAGTAGAAGGCATGTCTTAAGCATAAGAACATTCTTTCTCCATAACTTTCATTTCAATTTTACCTCAGACTATCTTCCGCATTGCATTCATTCCTACATTTAATCTTTATTAATTTAACCATATTATACATTTCAATTGTCTGTGAACACGTCCCTTTTCACCTTTGAATTAAGTTTAAATTTGAATATGTATTTCCTTATTTCCCATGCATTTCTTTTGATGTCCTGGGACATTTGTGTTCCCTTAAGTTTGCATGTGCAATTAAAGTCAAAACAAACGATGGGACCAATTATTCACTGTTAGTTCTTCTTTTTATTAAATGGATTAAATTATAGTGTCGAGAAATTTATGATAAACATCATTTAAATAATTGGTCATTTTTATATTGTTTTCTTAAACATACATCTTGTACTTGTACATGAATTTTTTTTTATATATTTTTGTTATCACAGTCTCTGTCAAGCTATGGAATTTTAAGCCACAGAAATACTTATATTCATGATAAGGTAAAAAAAAGTTCTTTGACAATACAAAATTGTCTTTATTTTCTTATTATTATATTATAAAGTTGATAATATTTACATTCACTTGCAGACCGATTGCTTATAAGTTTGGTTTCTTCGTTGAAATATAATGTTTTCGGTTAGATAGATATAAAAAGATGTTGTATTAGTACCAGTGAGACAACTCTCCATCCAAGTCACAATTTATAAAAAAAAAAACGTTTACCAAAACAGAACAATATCCAACAGAGCCGACTATATTGTATATGTTTTTCTTATTGCTGAAGCTGTACTATTGCATATAATAAAACTATTGCTTACATACACTTCATTTCAACTTTGGTGGACAATTGTCTCATTGGCAATCATACCCTCGTCTTATCTTTTATAAAGCGAAAACATTTTTGGGGTAAATCTTTTTCTATGCAATTTTTTGTAGTCCTTTAGATATCGTCAAACCAATATAAGCATCAAGTTTTGAAACGATCGCTTCCCATATAAAATGAGGATATGTGGTATGACTGATTACAAATAACCGGCTTTTATTTCAACTTAATTTAATTTTTATTATGGAATTTACATTATTTATTCTGCTTGAAATTTTTAATAAATTCCATGTTTATTTTGTACATGTATTATAATGTTTTGTGCGCCGCACAACTCGACCTATTACAAAGAAAATAGCACATTTTCAATGTACTGTGCCGCGCAAAACACTATCTATACAAAATACCTAGTATGAAAAGTGCTATGCATGGCTCATAACATTAGAAGGAATGTATTGAAATTTTCAATCACAAGAAAGTATGCAAATTCCATAATTTCAAGTTGAAATAATGGCTTGTTCAATGTCCTTTTTTAAAAAGCCCAAATGTTCAGAAAAGCGCAGATTTCCATTAAAGATGCTTAAATGTCCTTTAAAATGCACAAACGTCACGCGCCGGACGATGATACATAAAATATATGTGGCCAAAGATATGGTCCAAATTACATGTACTAGTCATACCCGATTAATCTAAGCATAAGACCTATTACTTAATAATAAGGAATTCCATTATTTTTTTTCCATTATTTCTAGAAAGTTTTTTGAACGTGCTTGTATGTAATTTCATGGATTTATCTAAATGATTTCATTTCGAATTCTTTGTATGTACACATGAAAAATTGCATTCAAATTGAAATTCACTAGTGTCAAAACCGTCATTTAAAAATAACAAAATTTCTTTTTGGTACTGTGTATTCAGTGAATGAGTTACGCCAATTTGTTTTGGTTTTTGACAGATATACTGCATATTCTTGTCAATTTTGTAAAATGTAGAAATATTAATTGATTAAATAAATTAATTTCATGCCAACATAAATAGCACAGGTGCGAATATCCATGATTTTATATTTGTAGAATTTTTAATTTGATAGCCTTTCAATATGCTGTCATGAAAAAAAATTAAGCCTTAAATTCAGGTGTTGGATTTCGAGTTATTAAATCAATAATTTGAATTGCAAATATATTTTACAATACTGTGTAACAAAATCCATAAATTAGTTATTTTATGGATGTTTCAGCCCATCTAATTCAAGTTATAACATAATATGTATAGACCCTACATAGAAAATGGCATCGTAATTCACAAAAGAAATACAGGAAATTAACATAAAAATTAAATTAATTCAAATATGCTGCATGAAATATACCCGATATTTAAAATGATAACATTCAGACTTCATGACAAATGGGCGCAGTACAACCAAAGACCAACATTTGCGTAAACACCGTAACGATCCAAGGTATACATATTTTAACCATTTTTAGTTTTTATTTCTGCTAATAAATTATTACAATGTATAGGTCGTATTTAGAGGATTTGCCATTAATATTATTTATGAAATAATTATCATAATAATTGCACACAAATGGTGTTCGTCTGAAAGTTCGATTTGAATAAATTAAACACGTGGTCTTGAACTTGCACAGGTGTGTTTTACAGGCATTCAAGAAGTGTCAAAGACACTTTATTCTTGTAAAGAAGTATGCACAGGGAATGCACATTACAGAAAAATACAAACAAAAGTTGCACATCTCGTACATCAAATTATCTACCTACAGCACACATAACACGTCACAAAAGTCTTTTTGAATTAACACAAGCAACTTAATCTTTTTTTATAGCATCACGTCTGCATTGAAATCACCCAGACTTTCTCACATTTAGTTAAAAAAAAAAAAGGCAGTATTTCTAATCATTTTTTAAAAGGCAAATCAACATAAATCAGCTTTGAATTGACTTATATATGACATGTCCCGTTCAAAACAATAATGAAAAGCGTGATAAAAAGTTCACATATTTTGAAAAGAATGACAGTGAGCAGCCATCTTTGATTATTTCTTATACCGTGGTGAAAGAAATCCATACTGATAAAATGTTCTCCAAATATTGATAAACAGTTTGAAGATCCAAATGCTGTATACATTCAACAATAACCTGCGCAGAACAGCAAACACCGTAAGCTGTTTTGTTTTGCCTGACAATGTCAAGATTCAATAACTTCATAATTGCTGATAGACGGATAGCTCTGATTGTTGTTATAAAGTATTTTGCTCTGTTTTTTTTTAACATAAGTTTATCAAATGTATTGCATCTTTGCTTTCACAATTTACTTAATGTACAGCTTCAATTAAGTATCACTGTAAGTATTTATTCTTGATATTTTAAAGGTATTTGTGTTTCCAATCCAGTAAATAGTCAACAAGGGCGTCCTTACATATCTCCTTGTCTAATTACAAACCAGGCATTGAGTTAAGCCTTCCAATTGATATTTTTTCGTGTGTTTTTCTATGTTGTGGTGTTATACTATTGTTTCAGACAATGATAGTAGCTAAACTCATTAACAGTTTATATGATCATTTTTATAAATTTCCTCTTACAAAACTTTGAATTTTTCGAAAAACTAAGGATTTTCTTATCCATTGCATAGATTGCCTCAGCCGTATTTGGCCGTACATTTTTTGGAATTTGGGTCCTCAATGCTCAACAACTTTGTACTTGTTTTGGCTTTCTAACTATTTTGACCTGAGCGTCACTGATGAGTCTTATGAAGACGAAACGCGCGTCTGGGGTATTAAATTAAAAACCATGGAACCTTTGATAAACATTGGATGATTTGTCCCCAGCACATACATACATATAAAAAAGAAGATGTGGAATGATTGCCAATGAGACAACTGTCCACAAGAGACCAAAATGACACAGAAATTAACAACTATAGGTCACCGTACGGCCTTCAACAATGAGCAAAGCCCATACCGCATAGTCAGCTATAAAAGGCCCCGATATGACAATGTAAAACAATTCAAACGAGAAAACTAACGGCCTTATTTATATAAAAAAATGTACTTTCAAATAATTTGCCTATAACATTAATTTTATACCTTTAAATAATTTTCATTAGTACATGTATATTTTTTTTTTTGTGTGTATAGAATTGTATTTTTGAACAGTTTCTTTTTTTGACATGTATATATTTTGATATCGGTTTCTAGTATATGTATATTTTTTAATAGTTTTCCCTCGTACATGTATGTCTTTTGGATAGTTCTGATCTAAACATCCTTTTCCCTATAACATGTATATCTTACATTGAATACTAGTAGTTTAATACATCTTTATTTGAGTATGATTTTCCCAGCCATGAATATTTTGAATATTTTTTCTTAACTTCCATTTATGTCTTTTAATGATTTTCACTAGTACATATATATAAATGATTTGTTTTTGTCCTACTGTTGCATCAAGAAATGATCAAATGAAACATACACCGAATACAATGCGTAACGTCTAATCTTCGGGTTTTTTTTTTAAATAAGAAGTGTAATCGATTCTTGTCTTACTCATTTAATTTTTATATTCTTCTGTGAATTTTTTACCACCAACTTGACATGTAAACCTACGCATATTTATATTTCCTTAGCAGTTTGCTTTTATCTACATTGTTTGCCTAATGTTAAAAGAACTTTTAGTGATTGCACATTTTTTAACAAAGACTTAGTTGCATACCATTAAAAAGGCAGAATTTGTGTGTTTTGGTGTGCCTCGGATCATATTTTCTATATATTTATAAGAAATAAAGTACTCCACTTAACAATTTAGAAATATTAAATAGATTTAAACATTAAATAATAGTGAACCTTTTTCTTCAAAGGTGACGAAAAAAACGGTGATTGTACAATCATACACAATTCAATAATGCCGAAGTCTTCAGCGAAAAGATTAACCCCTCAAATAACGTAATAGTTACGCAAATAAACTAATACTAGACCATTATCTAGTACTTTGAAGTGTTTGTTATGTAATATATGTAATAAAAAGCTACTTCTTAAATTTACGGTAAGAGGCTATAATCATATATTATTATGTTTTTGTATAATTTTAAAGTGCCTTGGCAGACGATTTGAGAGACCGAAGGCGCAATTTTATATTATGAAAATAGAAAATACAGACATGATTTACATATGTAATAAAATTAGAGATGTCTATTTAATGCAGCTTTTTATATTGAAACCTTGGATTACACCTTGGGTGATATGACACACAACAAACGGGGGACAAAGGCTGGCTGACGTAAAAAAGAGTATGAACTGACTGACGGGTTTTTGAATACCAAAAAACTATACAGCATTCAAAATGAATTGCTCGTTTTTGATAATCGTGGCCTTAACTATTCGTAAAGGTTTTGAAAACTTAGATATAGACAAAAAAGACTTCTTAGGTGACATGGACATCATAAAAATGGCTGACGGTGATAAGTTGCAAAATAACAGAAAATTTAAACAGGGCGAAAACACATCCCAAAGAGTCAGTATATGCCTGCCATGCAAAATAACAAAGATTCCAACAGTCGTGTCCTTGTGCTAAAAAAAGGCATGAGGACACGATAACATAAGGAATGTGTGGTCAAGTGGCTTAAATGTTAGACTTGATAAAGGATTTTTATTGCTAACAAATCCAACATTTAAGCCACTTGACTCTCCGTGACGAATAGACTATACAAAATCGCAATGTTATACACATTAAGTTCCAAACGTCATGTTTAGTATGGGCGGACTAGGATAAATTGAAATACCCCCCCCCCCCCCCAAACAAAAAAAAAACAAACAAAAAAAAAACAACATAGAATCAACAAGATAGAGAAAATAAGGAGAATTGAATAAAAACCACAAATTAAAAAAAAAAATGTTAAAACGTTCCGTAAAGGAGATAATTCCAGCTACAATTGTCGTTGATTCTATTGAAATAACATGCATTTGGAATTATTATAAAATATGAATGACCTTCTAGTTGCAAAGTGATCGTTCATTTTAATTGTTTCTAAAAAAGAACAAAGAGTTCGCAATTTTGTAACACCAATAAGTGTTGACCTCTAAATTTCTCTATTTTAATGACCCATTTCTGGGTATTATGTTTTCTGGAATGTGCTTCCGTCCGTCCGTCCGTCCGTGCGTTTGTTCGTTCGTTCGTCGTTCGTCTGTCCGTCTATCCCACTTCAGGTTGGTTTTTGGTCGAGGTGCAATGTAGTTTTTGATGAAGTTGAAGTCCCATCAACTTGAAACTTAGTACACCTGTTCCCTATGACATGATCTTTCTAATTTTAATTCCAAATTAGAGTCTTAACTCCATTTTCACGGTCCACTGAACATAGAAAATGATAGTGCGGATGGGGATTCTTGTTTAACTAATGGTGCTTGGTTGTTGTCTTATTCGTGTTGATTTTAAGAAATCAATCGGTATGTCCAAGTCAGTCGATAAGTTTTGGCCATTCCCTTATTGTGTTTTTGTTTTGTTGTAAATTGTATGTTGTCTTCTAAATGCCCTGATTTTTAATTGATGTTGCCTTGCTGTTAGTGATGATTTTGAATACTCGATTGGAATGTCCGAAGTCCGGAGCATGTTATTCAGTTGTTCTCTTTTGCTGCTGTCTGTCATATATTTTTCGTTTAATGTTTTGTTGTAAATCTTGCAGTTGTTTTGTGGATCGAGCTAGTTAACGTTTTGTCATGTCTGGGTCTTCTATAACTGACAATATGGTCTAGTTTTTTGCTGATTTGCGGATGTTTGATGACCTCATGTAATTTGCTTTCATTACGTCATTTGAATTCTGGTGGGTAGCTGTATCAATACCGGAATATATTATAACACATCTTCTTACTTTTAATAGATCGGTCTTTAATGCCGCAGCATAATTTTTTTTTATTTGATGCTAATGCAGATTGATTCTTTTTTTACTTGTAACTCTCTAGTAGGGAGACGGATTTATATAAGTTTTTCTTGTTTCCGAATCCCTGTATTTAGAATGAAATTCAAAACAGTGTGGCTGTGGCCATTGATTGACACATTAAATTCATCCATTGACTGGGACAATTTACGTGAACGTTTGTCTGTAACGATCACTGTTCACGACGTACCTACGATAGACATTTAAACTGTGGGGTCACCAAAGGTTTCTTAACGCCTTTAATTATAAAATAATTCGAAAAATTAATCAGGTACCCTTATGTTTTGATTCATATAATTGATATAAATCAAAACATAGTGTTATTTCTGATTAATTTTTCGAATTACTTTATTAAGGTGTTGAGAACCTTTGGTGACCCCATAGTTTAAGTGTCTTTAAAAAGTACATAGTGAGCAGTGGTCGTTACATACAAACGTTCACCTAAATTGTCCCAGTCAATGGGTGAATTTAATGTGTCAATCAATGGCCACAGCCACACTGTTTTGAATTTCATTCTATATTGTATATTTATATTTCATGCACTTTTTGAATAAATATTGTTTAAACTAACTCTCTAGTAACAAATAAGTCATGCATTTTCAAGAAGAGACCAAATATTAACAATTGATCTATATAATTGGTCGTATTGGAAATATCAGGATGCCGCTAGGAAAGAGGATATCTTTTATAACAGGTTGGGGACAACCCACCAAATGGGGAACTATTCCCCAAATGAGTAACAATCCCTCATTTGAGTAATCATTTCGTTGTGCTAAAAACCAAACTTTACAAAAATGGGTCTTTTAAGGTAAAATGGCACAAATTTATAGAAAATGGAACAACTTCTCCCAAAGAATTATATTTCTGTTATGGGTTTTAAAAAAGTTAGAAGCCTTGAAAATAGCCAAATTTTCTGATTTTTCATAGGCTTGTATCTTCTCAGTAAATCAAGATAAGGATAATCATCTTTTGGAAAAGTTGCTGCATTTTTCATGAATATGTGCCATTTTAAGAAAAAAGAATCAGTTAAGAAAATTTAGTTTTTTAGCACTACCAAATGATTACTCAAATGAGGGAGTGTTACTCATTTGGGGAACAGTTCCCCATTTGGTGGGTTGTCCCCAACCTGTATAAGGACAGACGACAGACATATTTTTTTAAAGAATATTTTACATAAAAGAACGCTAAAAACAAACTTGCAAGGGTTCTTGGACGTGAAAAAATGCTGAACAAACCGTGCAAGAGGCTTTGGATTTAAAATCCGGATGGGCCGTGTACTTATGGATCCCACGACGCAAAACAACACTCCTTTAACATATATAGGTACTTTTGTCGAATGGAAAAGTTATGAACTATATGATTCATAGTAAACAATGTGATTAAAACAGCTGCTCCAAATATCTGGAACAATTAACAAATAGAACACAACTATCTTTAAAATCGGAAGGTTCACAACTTTTTGTATATTCCAAGTCACGAGAAAGGTTCCTAACTTTTTTTCATGACAACACAACATTTTAATGTGAATGGTTTTTGTTTGAATTAGTTACAGGCATATTTTAAATGTTGGAATAATATAGCATATTTGAGTTTTTTTCTAATTATTTTTTAGTTTTTATATGTTCCTTTACGGGTTCCGGGGGTTCGAACCCCCACCCCCTTTTTTTTGGCCAATCAATGCATTTGAATTGGAGCATATAGTTGGAACCCCCCCCCCCTTTACTCTGGGTTGGGAACCCCCCTTTTTTAAATGGCTGGATCCGCCACTGTCTGTATTTGCTTGTTAAAAGAATAATTATATAAAAGGAGAGTTACCACTTATTGATTATCAAAATTATCTTCTTTTTTTTTTTTTTTTTTTTAAAGTTCCCAGATAGCAATTTGTTTTTAAAAGTTCCCAGATAGATTGTTGTTTTTAATATATTCAATAATGCTTTTGGATGTGATAATTAAGCCTTTTATGTTCTGGGTGTAATTATGAAATTTACATTTGTTGTGTGTCAATCGCTGCAGTTAATTTGCAATCAACAAACAATTGAATAAAAGCTGACATGTGTCACAAAGCCACCAGATTATCAAAATGGACAGTGACCTATCTAATTTTATAAATATTTATTTTATTTTATATTTAGAACTAATCAAAATAAAGCTCATCTGATCCGATTTATTTGTTAATCTGTAAATTCCATTGTCACTTTTTCAATCGATTCACGTTTAAACACTTGTTCTTATTAAAACCAGCTGATTTAAGCTGGCTTATAATTATTCGCATACTTCTTGTATTTTGGAATTTCAAATGTCCAGTTTTGAATGCATTTTATTCGCCCACTTTTACATTCATTTTAGAAAATTTCGGTCAAAATAAATGAATAGTTTAATACAAAAATGGAATAAGTCAAAGAGAACTTATGTTCAAATACAGAGATATATAAACTACGATACCTAGCCCTGCCTTATATACTCAGTATCGAGTTCTTTGAAGCATTATTGAGTCATAGATTCGTTGGTTTTGGTGGGGTTCGTGTTGCTGTTGTACTCCTTTTTGTGACATTTTAACTTATCGTGTCTGTTTGTTTTGTTCACACATCGTTTGCAATATAGTGAAATTTGATGTGACTGTCATACAAGTGAAAGGTTTCGCGCATTTTGACAATGGGACTTTCCGTTTTGAATTTTCCTTGAAGTTCAGTATGTTTTGTGATTTTACTTATTACAGTGCCATTCGTTTGTCACCCCTATCCTTTCTTCCTCCAAGGATGATCAGATAGAAAAAGGTTCTTCCTGTTCTTATAGGTCCGTTCGTAATATAATATTGGAAAACAAAAAACAAATATGTTTATCATCTTTAAGGCGTAAAATTCGCCTGAAAAAGCATAAACCTTAATTGATATTGTATGCATATGTAAATAACTGCTGCAGTCAATTCGAGTACTATAGTTAAGGTGCAATCAACGGAAATGTCAAAATACTAAATGATTTAATGTTTGATGTGTGTCTTTCTATTTTGTGTTGTAACACTATTGTTTCAGGTTAGGGTGATGATTGGCGCCTATTAAATCGTTTCAGCCCGCTTTATTTGTTTTCACCTGTTCCAAGAAACCTGGTGTTCAGTGGTTGTCGTTTGTTGATCTGGTTCATAAGTGTTTTTCGTTTTTCATATAGATAAGATAGGTTTTCCTGTTTTATCAATTTGACATAAGTATTTTTTTTAACCCTTTATAGCTTGCTGTTCGGTGTGAGCCAATGCTCCGTGTTGAAGGCCGTACTTTAACATAAAATTGGTTTACTTTTAGAGGTTGTGATTTGGATGGAGAGTTGTCTCATTGACACACATACCACATCTTCTTATATCTACTTACATAAACATTCATTTTTCATGTCGATCGTCCTTCTCCTGTGACTTGTGAATGTCAAAAGATATATGAGATGACAATGGTGCAATCAAAAATCATCAGTCGCAAAGAACTCGACAATAACGTGACCAAAAGAATGAAAAGACTTACACAAATGCAAAACTATACCGAGAGAACTAAAAGATTGAGCAATACGATCCCCGCAACTAGCTCAGGTGCATGCTCCAGAAAGATTAGCGGTTCCTGCTCCACTAGTGGCGACTGTCATGGTGTTCATATAAAGTAACAGTAAGGTTAGAAGTTGAATAGTTTAATTTATTAATCGAGGACAACGAACAACTTCTCAGTAAAAATCTGACTTCTACTCAAATTCAACTAACAAGAGCCTGTAATTCAGTGGTTGTCGTTTGTTTGCCGTATCTACTGTTTGGCTTTATTTTTCGTTTATTATTTTCTACATACATCCGTTCGTCATTTAAATAATGTTTCTCGTTGCCTTAATTTGCAATAATTATATTAAGAGCCTTTTATAACTTAATATGTGGTATGGGCTTTTGCTTATTGTTGAAGGTAACACAGACGTATGGCGTCTACGGTAACCTATAGGTCACACGTTTTAGCTTATATGTCATTTGGGTGAAGAGTTGAACTTTTGCAATCATACCACATCTTCTTTTTTTAGTTACAACTGACCAAAATCTTTGAAGGTCAAGTCAGATATTAGGTCTTTATACGAACATTGATTGGACTTCAATAACGTACGGATTGTCTATTTTTCATACTGACCGTAGCCATACATAGTTCAGTGAGTAACGGATCGGCTTCACTTTTTTAATTGCAGATTCCGCGCTTATATCACACTTTAGTTTACATATTCAAATTCATAATTGTTTCAAAATGGCATTATGTCCTTGAATTGGTTCAAGATGATACGACTGGAGCGCGGTGTATTTTCCATTTTCATATTAAATTCATTTACATACAGATAAAATCTGGAATTGGATCTTCATCTCTTCAACAACTCGAATAGCATATTATGTTCACATTCATTTGAATATTTCGTGAATTTTTAATTTTCAATTTTGTTCTTTTATGACCGTGGTCTATCAACCGATAATTGCCTTTATATATATGGGAAACTGTCTTTTATTACACAATCAAAAACTGCATATCCAATTCAATTAAAAAAATGAAAGAATTTTATTCATTTTATTTATAGAAGATGATAATGTATGGCACTTCGAAACGCATTTTATTAAGAAAATGAGACAGTCTCGTTGCTGTCATATGAAAATTAGGGCGACAAAATTGAAATTTGAAATTCATGTTTAATTTTTAACAATTTGATATAAACATTCAAATTAAGAGGAAAAAAGTAAACGACGAATTAAACACGACATATTTGACAGAGTCGTAGGAAGCCATACGTGTCATGGGATAATGAAAAGAGCATCTAATTTCCTTTGATGTTGTATAAAAAATTAAATAGCAGAAAAATAAAAATTTTCATTGTCCAAATTATACGACAATTATTTACCAATTTGATCAATTTTCATACGCCTTTAATTGTGTTTTTATTTAAACATATGGAACCATTCTTATTGTTGTGGAGAGTACTAATGTTCGTATACCATTAAACTATTGTTCTCTAATTGTTACGGACACATTCGAAAAAGACAGCCATATGTCACGTGCCAAACACCGATAACTCCATCACAAAAAGTAAAATTGTTTTATATTACAAAATTACCCTAATAAAGCATATCTTCATCGCATAACTAAAGACTATCCAGGTTAATTTCAAAGTACTAACAAAATTATTAAACTGATAAAAATCTATGGCATTTAAATCAACTTTCTCGGCTTTCACCGAAAACACCCGACTGACACCTTTATAACAAGTATACACAATCAAGTACATTCAGGCTATTTAATGGATCATTTAAAAAGAAAAAGCAAACCATCTACGCTTCAAAAGTTATCACTTGAGCAATCTCCCAAAACTTGTTTAATAACTCTTAATTGATTTTAAAATATTTAATGTGTTCACAGTGTATTTTGCTTGAGCAGTATAATATATGATATTGACAAATATTTTTGACAAATAATACAATTAAAAAATGTACCCTGCTGTGTTTTCTGTTATGTAGGTCTTAATTGAAAAATGCATAGAATAGGAATATGTCGGTGTTTAAAACAGCAAATGTTGCCTTATGTATGGTGGGAGACTAAAAAAGAAATGTTCCGTATGACAGCAACACATCCATATGAAGACTTGTCCACTGTCAAGATCCTTCCATACAACTTTTGTAAAATCAGCATTATTTGAAGATATTAGTCTGTAACAATTAAGAGAACAGTTTCACGTTTACCTAACCTGGTTAATCAAGTGAGCGAATATCATACAAGTGAGAGGTTTAGCTAGCTATAAAACCAGGTTCAATCCACCATTTTCTACATAGAAAATGCTTGTACCAAGTCAGGAATATGACAGTTGTTATCCATTCGTTTGATGTGTTTGAACTTTTGATTTTGCCATTTGATTGGGGACTTTCCTTTTTGAATTTTCCTTGGAGTTCAGTATTTTTGTGATTTTACTTTTTCAGACAATTGAAATTGTGATTGATCAAGGAAGTTTAATGACACCTGTGTGGGTTAACATACAACTTAACAAATAAAAACTGTCTTGTTTTATTGTGTTGCTCGTTTGCTGCCTCAATGACATACACCCCAATATTTCCGTTATCTCAAAGTGGATACATTTATCACAAGAAAACCTCGAAATACAAAACGCTTCCGCCATCCATCCATTCATGTCAACAACAATTTACCGACAAAATACCAAAGATCCATGCGGAGGTTGATAACAGTCACAAAATATAGAGCACATCTTAAACCGAATTACTCCATTCAAGTATATGTGCCCTTACAGTATACTGTGTGTTGGTTTAACTTGTCTGTATACTTTTCAAGTAATCATGCCTTTCTAAGGTGTTTTTTTTCACAATTAGTATTGCCTTCTCTTGACTACTATCATATTATCTCATGTAGATAATCTATAATCGATACTGATTTGCTTTCATTTTTGTACATGAAATTATTAGCGTATGTACGTACTTTTGATTGTTGCTTAACATTTTCACTTTAAAGCAAGGATAAGCTTCTTGTCATTTTTCACTCACGTAAGAACTGAATTTCAAAACTTGTATTGTGCCAGATTTGTCATAACTAAAACATGATATCCTCCCGTCATTGTTTTTTGTCTGCCGCATATTGTCTAAACTCATAAAAAAAAACAAATTCTTCCACCAAAACTCGTCGAATACAATATTTCTCCACTCTCAATAGTCACGTTTTAAATTTGAAAATGTCACCGTTTCGATTGGAGAAATTTCGTATTAAAATATTTGCTTTGGTAGAATCTAAATATATATTCTCTACTTAAATTTTTAGTCATAAAATGTCAACCTTTCATCCTGTAAGCATATACTTCATACTTGGGGTAAGAAAATCCTCATCAAATATAGCAACACGAACAGAGCTGGAAACCCAAAATGTAAACCCCTTATTAAAAGAGGCTTCTGAAATATGTAAAAAAAAAATGCACTCAGAAGGAATATATATACATGGTAACTATACTTACCTTACTGATATTTTAACAGAATTAGATATTGATCCAGAAATAATAACAACTGTACAAAATACAGGTTCAGTATTTAATAACATAAAAAAGCAAATCAAATCGAGTTGCAGTGTATTTTTCAATAATCTATTAGAAAAAAGATAAAGAACTTAAATGAAAGTAATAAAATTTTCCTATACAAAAATATTAAGATTAACGTGAAACAAGAATTTTGCCTAAAACATAACCATTCTGACTCAAGAAAACTATTAACAAAATCCAGAATTAGCGAACACACTCTTTTAACAGAAAAGGGTAGACATCTTAAGATCCCTAGAGATCAGAGATATTGCAAATTCTGTAATGAGATAGAGGACGAAAAACACTTCTTTCTCAAATGCCCTAAATATAACTTTTATAGAAACAAATATTTTGACTCCATGAAAGTCAATTCGGAGTGGACATGCTTAAACTTAAAATAATACTAAACCCACATATCACAGTCAAATTAAAATACAGTTTCCTTGATAAGACAGTCATTAGAACTGAGGACGGGAGACCCAAAACAATAATTTGAACTGATACATTTTGTGTTTTAATATTGTATTGTTTATTTTTGTATATATGTTATGTTTGTCACAGATCATGTTTTTCAGTGATTTATATGGCAATAAAATTATTTGATTTGAAAAAAATATTTGATATATACCACTGCTCTTCGTTGGATACATTAACTTGACAGTAGGAGATATTGGTTACAAGAGTTGGGTGATCTTTTCTTCATTCTCTTATATTCGGGTCGATATTGCAACACAAAGTTTACAGTGGTGGATCCATGGGCAGGTTCCGGGTGTTGGAACCCCCCCCCCCTTTTAGTGACAATCAATGCATTTGAAGTGGGACATATGGTTGAAACCTCACTTTTAAAAATATGACTGAATCCTCCCATGTTCAAAGTGTATGTAGCTAAATGAAAGCTAAACACAAAACAAAAAAAAACTGTGATCGGGATCATAATACATAATTTATAGTTCGTTATAAAGTCAGTCTATTTGTGTACACTGTTTCTTCAGTATCATTAACTTAATCATTTTTCGTCACGCAAGTTAAGTTGCAACGAGTGCGAAAACAATTGTTATAATGTTCCGAAGTTTACCGCTTTTAAACGTTGATATCAATCTAGAAAGATAAATATGTCCTGATAACATAAATTGATATCCAAGATGGCTGCCTCATTATTCAACTCAACTTAAATGAATTACAGTACATTGTTTTAAATGACCCATTGAATCCGATCACAAGCTTTATCTATACACTTCGACATCCAATTATCAAACATGTTTTGTGTTACCTGGTTTAGTCGCTACATTATGTTATGTTCTAAAATGTATTATATTGAATATCTCCGATAGACGGGTATTAACACTAGGGTAGCCTGCTCTTTCCAATAGAGATAACTTGTAGACAATTTGCTTTTAATTGGTGTTGCTCCCTGTACATTAATACGTTTCTAAGTATTGCCTATTTGGAGATATCTTTGATTTACTGCAATTGCAGTCACGTGGCTGTATATCTTTGAGTGTTTTATATATAGTCTACGTAATCACATTGGTCGCGTGTTCATTTAGTCATTTGTTTCAACTTCCTCAAACAAAGTTAAGATTTTGACCGTTTTAATATATATGTAACTCAAGATTAAGGATATAACGAAATTAGAATCTCTTCTTCATATCTTGATCTTTTCTTCGCTATGTACAGAAAGATGGACGACTTGAAACGAATCTAGTATGACAAAGGGGTTGATTTCAACTTTTCAATCGTCAACTTCCCATTTCGCAGTCGTAACATATCATTTGTCCCATTGAATGGCGTTTACATATCTCAAATGATATGTTACGCATGTGCATATGCACACTTTACAGACTTAATTAACAGGTGTGGGTGTGTTCCTTACTGAAACAAAAGCTGCCCAAACAAAGTTGCGACGAAGAAAGACTTAAAACAACAATATACCAGTTTAACGACAACCTTCACGAATCGGTCAGTCTCAAATTACTAGCGAATGTTTCTGCAGTCTGATATATTAAGTTATCCAAATAATCATCTTGTCTTTTCATCTTACCGGCTGTGTCGTTTTTTTTCTTTTTCGAATGGTGACATTTTGACAAAGTGTGTGTTTGAAGTTCCTTCAAATTTTTTTTTGTGATCTTGGTTTGTCTACTTAATCAAATTATGAGATTTCAACATCGGTAAATTATCTTAGTGTTAATTTGTCCCTTTTGGTTTATTAGTTCTATTATATATTTAGTTTTTTATTTATTTTTTGTGTATTTGTTGTTAATTTAAGCTTTATATGTTCGTGCACATCGGAAACTGTTTATGTAGATTTTTTGTTTTTTTGGTCTATGAACGGTCACCACATGTGTCATTTCTGTTATGTGTGTCCTTGTTTACACTGTACACAAGTTATGCATTGACGGCTGTACATGTTTGGAAACGTTGTCAAAATGTAAAGAATCTCTTGCATGCTATTTTGTTGGAGAAAAGACTAGAGCGGTACATCGTAGACAAACTAATTGATTTAAAGAACAACACAGCCCACATACCAGTAAACAGAAAAATAGTCTTCCATATTCTCCAAGGCAATATTATGCCATGTTAATTTGTTCTTTTTTGGTTTCGTGTTTAAAAATGTTATGCTACTGATAACATCTATATGCCAAGTGTGATTAGTTCTATTAATATACAAGATATAATTGTAAAGACACATGTAGCTCTGTTGTTGATTTTGATCTTGACGTTATTTTTTCTGATTGCTGTCTCAGTGAGGTTCATACCACATCTCCTTTTATTCATATACCAAATTCATCTTATCTGCAAGTACGTGAAACAGGCTTAACCCAATCCCATTTTTTGCTGATGAATGTATCAAGCCAGGGTATCTGAACCATGTACTATTTGTTGTATTGGTTGTTGTTTTGGCTTTCTTTTAATGTATGTTTTTCGACTGTTGGTGTAGTATTATCTTACAATTATTTGGTAATTCATGTTTTTTGTTAACTTATTTATAAAGTTAATTATCGAAAACATGTTGAATTGAAATACATATTACATTCAACGAACAAAGCAAAACTATTCGAAAAAAAAGAACGACACAATTTTAGCAAAATACTTTAAAAAGCGCTTAATTTGCCAAAACAGCTTTTAACTGATTCATTGTTAAAAATCAACCAAACATTCACATCCCTAATTAACTGGGCATTTAAAAAGTCGGAATGCGAGTACATATGTTCAAACTCTTTTAGATCATTTTTTAGTAGCAATAAACAAAAGAACTATGTCAATTGGACATGCTTTGATACTATTTATGCACTTGAATTTTTACTTGATAACATTTTTGTTCGCTTTGGAGATTCCGTATATCGTCAAGTTATTGGAATTCCAATGGGGACTAACTGTGCACCACTTATTGCGGACCTGTTTTTGTATTGTTATGAGTTACAATTTATGACTAAAATTAGCAAAGACCCATCAAAACAACATTTGATACAAAAATTTAACAATACTTTTAGATATTTGGATGATATATTGGCTCTAAATAATGACGACTTCAGTATGTATACTAAAGAAATTTATCCTGTAGAACTTACTTTAAATAAAGCTAATGATAACAATGACCACTGCCCTTTCCTCGATCTTGATATCTATATCATAAACGGGAAGCTTAATACAAAAATTTATGATAAAAGAGATGATTTTTCATTTCCTATTGTTAATTATCCATTTTTAGATGGTGACGTTCCCTTGTCACCATCTTATGGTGTTTATATATCTCAACTTGTACGATTCGCTCGTGTATGTAACAATGTATTAGATTTTAGCGAGAGAAATTTATGTATTACTGAAAAATTATTACACCAGGGTTTTCGATATCACAAACTGGTCAAAACATTTACTAAATTTTATCACCGGTATAAGGAAATAATTCGTAAATATAACTCAACATGCAGACATCTTATACGTTCAGGTATTTCACATCCAAAATTTTATGGAAATATTCTTTATAAAGCACAAAAATGCCAGTATTCTCCTCAGAAACTAACAAAACCTTTAAATAGACTTATTAAAAGGGGATATAGTTACGATACTGTTGTTAGGTCATTAAAGATTGCATATTTTGGCTTTAACATTGATTCACTGATAGGGTCTTTGCATCGGAACTAAACACATTTATTTCTAAAAAAACAGTTGTTGGCATGACACGGGTTATGTTCTTCTCATATATTTTATGATAGTATGATACTAAACCCCTAACGGGAGGGATTGTACCTGATATTCATATGATGAAGACATAATCTTTCAATCAGTTTAATTGAGATCTGGAGCTGGCATGTCAGTTAACTGCTAGTAGTCTGTTGTTATTTATGTATTATTGTCATTTTATTTATTTTCTTTTGTTGCATCTTTTGACATCAGACTCGGACTTCTCTTGAACTGAATTTAAATGTGCGTATTGTTATTCTTTTACTTTTCTACATTGGCTAGAGGTATAGGGGGAGGGTTGAGATCTCATAAACATGTTTAACCCCGCCGCAATTTTGCGCCTGTCCCAAGTCAGGAGCCTCTGGCCTTTGTTAGTCTTGTATGATTTTAAATTTTAGTTTCTTGTGTATAATTCGGAGTTTAGTATGACGTCCATTATCACTGTACTATTATGCATATTTTAGGGGCCAGCTGAGGGACGCCTACGGGTGCGGGAATTCTCGCTACATTGAAGACCCATTGGTTGCCTTCGGCTGTTGTTTGCTCTGTGGTCGGGTGGTTGTCGCTTTGACATATTCACCATTTCCTTTCTCAATTTTATTCAACCAACCAATCGAAAACCCCACTGAAATTGAAGACAGACAAACAATTACACCATGGCCAATACAAAATAGACGAAAATGTAACAATAGTAAGCAAAACACTGAAAAAGCGAAGATGCTACAACAGTATGAATCCAATCTAAACTGTTGGTTTATTTAGGAGGTCCGGAAATACCATCAGCTCATGTTTCATACTGACGTCCGTCGTGTTTGTCGTGTAAAATTTCATGGATGACCGATATCCACGATGACAAACACTGGTTCCTTTTACGAACGAACTGTATTTTTGTTATTTCGTGCAAATCTACGCCGAATCTTTCTTTGATAACTAAAAGGTCATCACATTCAATTGAGGAAGGTGAATATTTTATCTAAAATCAATTCAAATTTCATATATCAATTACAAGCAATTACAAAATTATTGTCAACATGAAACGTAGATAATGTTTTTGGGTGTTTCCAGAATAATTCGCTAGTCATGTACCCTCGTGCACAATAGTTCAAGAATTCAGACACGGCATCATAAGGAAAAGAGTTAGAATTCAATCTACTAGTACAGTCAATGTCAACCAAAGTACAGTTGCATGATTAAGTACAACTGAGTATTTTCTATCTTCAGTATTTTCTATCTTAAATAACGTCCGTACCTTTAGTTTTACAGGTATACTATTATATATTGGTTTTCTAAGGAATCTAAGGAGGGAAGAAAACATGGCGCAATACGAACATGCATGTGCACAGTACAAGTATAACACAGCGTGTGACCAATCCATGTTATGGCAGTCTCCGGCACATCATAAACAATTGCTTTCAGTGCTTCTTTTGCAGTCGAGTTTCCTGATCTTTTAGTGTTAACTATATTCAGTTGCTATGTTTAACAATAAGGCAATTGAAACCATCTTCAGTTTATGATACAATACCAAATACTGCATTCATCATGCAAACCGGACAATATTTAAGGATGCAAGAGTTTGGCTATATCAACATTTCAACGAGCTTGAAAGAATACCTAAGGTCATTTGATGCTTGATTAATATCAAAGATGATCAACAGTAATATGTCCTTATACTTGTACTTGAAAACTATACAAATTACGCTTTAAGCAAAACATATAGTAGTATTTGCATGTACAAAATTCTAACTGTCTTCACAAAAACCTGCAGAATAAAACCCAGCATAATGGAATAAGAATGAGTTTGAATGCATGAAGAAATACTAGTACTGTGAATTCATTTTTGTTTCGTTGGATACACATTTTCGTGGAAATCGCGAGGACAGGCGAACCACGAAATTGAATGTTCGAATGAGAAACGGTCTTCTATGTAGATTTCGAAAAACCATGAAATTAGTTATCCACAAACAAGTCATTTTTCCCAAACCACGAAAACTGGTACCCACGAAAATAAATGAATCAACGGTACAGTTTTAAGTGTTCATCTCAACCTGTCACTGTGTTATCATGTATAAATGTTATCTCGTCTAGATTTACACACCTTCTATGATTTATATATTGTTGAATATTCAGCAAAATAGGAAAGGAAAGCTAGGCAACGGAATATCTTTCTTTAAAGAAAAAGAAAATTGGAACGTTTTCAAGATTACTGTTTTTTGAAAGATAATAAAAAAAAAATTGTTACATATTTTCTTGTGCAATTTGAAAAAATAACAACAATGATAATTTGTTTATTATGTTTTAAAATTTCAACTGTATATTTTTAATGAATTAAAGAATTTGATAAGTGTATCTTCATATTAAGGTTTCTTTCTGTAAAAAAAAACACTATTTGTTTTGTAAAAAAGACAATTAGAATCATTAAAGTATTACTTGAAAGTACATGTATTTTTCCATTTACAATTGGAGAATTAGTGTCAAAATAAATCTGGCAGTCTAATCAACAGAATTTTGATCTTTTACCAAATAAATTAAGAAATATCAGAGTTTTTCTAGTTTTTTATCATTAATTTTTTATTTATAAAAGTTATTTAGTCATATATCATCTTATTTATTCATTCACCAACAAGAGCCAATTTTCAACACCTGTTTTAAAAAAAAGAACTTTTTGTACCATGTTTAGAAATTGATAGCATGGAAGAATAAATCACTTTTAAAAGGGTATTACAAATAGTTGTACAATTATGACTTTGAATATAAAATTTGGATTAAAATGTTTATCAACATGCAATGTGTGACTTTATAAATATATTAGGAAAACCGTGGTGAAACATTTATAAAAGAAAACTTAAATGGAACAAAACAATAACACCTTTTGTTGCAAGAAAAAAATTAAGGTACTGTTTATCAATTAAAAAAAATAATTAATAATTATTATAATGCTTCTATTTTCAGTTACAACCCAAAAAAACTAGTCCATTACTTTCGAAGGAGTAACCTTTACGCCATTGCATAATTTCACTATACATCATGCTTTTAGAGGTATCTCAGTTTTATATTTTAGAGGTATCAACTGTGAAGAGAAAATGAAAGATCTATATATCAAAAATAGTTTTAATAAATGTAAATGATGAAATTATGGAATTTGAAAATATTAAATATTTCAATGAAAAACATAGCACATTTAGTATATAACAAACAAACAAACATAAATACAAAACAAAATTCCCTTTAGAAGGGGGCGAAAACAACAAAATTAATCTGGCAAGAATGTATATAGAAACAAAAATTCTAATTTTACGAAAACTTCGTTCTGCATCTTTGAATTTGATTATAAATGTCGTCTACTCTTTGCTGCAAAACTTGTATATTTTTGCGTGGAATTTTTGGTATGTATCTATGAAATTGTTCATTGTCTGTAAATAGTTTATGAAGTTCATCACCTATACTACCAGAAAGATGCAGACGTTCGATTTCGGACGCCGTCGATTTTCGAAAAACACACAATGAATTTAATAAAGATTTATGATATGATGAATATTTTTCTAGCAGACGATATCCATGGAATAATCCCGATTCATTGTCTAAAAATATAAGAGCACCGGAGGTACTTCTCTCCAAATTATGTGCGGGACTGTTCATCATCTGGTCGTTCCATTGTTTGTTGAACATATTATTAACTACCCTGTCTAAATTAGCTGTCAAGTAATCGAAAATAATTAAATCCGACCACTGCAGTAAATCACATATAGAATCTTTGGATTTCTTTCCGAGTTCTGAGCTCGGATATAAGTTTTTGTCCTCCCCACGAAATTCGGGAGGAATGAAAGACGGTTTGAGATTATCTATCCATTTTGTTACTATTATTACTCTATCGTCTGGCCACTGTGCGTTGGCTATTTCTGGCCGCACAGATAACCATTGGTCACTTTTAGAATCTAAAAGTTTTAAGGAAGATGGTGGCACATTTGCAATTTTTAATAATTTGCTTAGATAATAAGAGTATATTTCTCCTTGCATTTGGTCTGTGTTGAGACGATATCGTGCACATGCTTTGCTTGCGTCACGAAAAGTTAACATCCTATTTTGCATCCTTCCACACCCTTCTCCCATTTTCACGATTTTCACGGAATTCACTTTGTCTTTCCATGAAGTATGATCGCCGTTGTTAAATCCTGATGGACACATATCTTCTACATTTTTTGTCCAGAAAATTTCAGAAACAATATTTTCTGGCGAAACCACATTTAGGTCAGCGTTCGTAATTTTTGCTTGCGTATCCTTAGTTAATCCATCTTGGTGTAAAGAGCCTTTACTTTGCTTTTGATCTTGGTAATGATTAATAATTCGACCGGTTTGAAGAGTATTAGGTTCAATATAATCCGATGTTCCATTGTTTCTTGCAAATACAACACCGTGTCGAGAGGGTCTCAAGCTACTTAGAGGATTACTGATTGAAAGTTGTTTTCTATGGCCGGCAGGTTGAAACTGATCAACAATTTTTCCTTTGTCATCTTGTGTATTTGATGTGTCCAATACATTATTCAATTCATTTTGGCCATCTATCAAATGACCTGCTTTTAATTCTTCTATATGAAAACTGACTCCGTCTCGGGGGTCATTCGTGGGTAATGTTATCACGGGAAGCTGAATTAAAAGTCCAACAAAAACACCAAATGTAAAAGCGATACCCGTCATTGTTATGGCTAGAGATCTCCGCATAACACAATAAAAATCAAATTTTAAGTTCACATTAGCTATCTTGATTTGCACTTGTTCCTTTATTGTCTGGAAATTTAGATACAAGTCCTTCTGAGTAAATTATTAAAAAATGATATTTTTCTCTAAATATTTTTACTAAGTCCTCACTAGTGTAGTTTTAACATGTCCATAAATATTTCTACTAAGACCTCACTAGGGTAGTTTTTAATATGTCTATGCACTAACATTCGTTGTAATGTTCACGTATACTTTTTGATTCCGTCTCAAATACACAAAGTTTTTCTTTAAAAATCCTACTCACTAATTTTCCATGTGCATCATTGTACATTCATATCCAAAATGATCCAACAAGAATAGTTTCCGTGTTTATATGCTTAAAAAGTTGCACTGCTGTTTTTCACACTTTGTCCGTATGATTTGAAATCTTTATCTGCTAATAATTCCTTAATTAGTGTTTGTAACGAGTGTCAAATAATCTCTGTGACAAACAACAGTTCGGTTGTCGGGTTGATCATTGCGGTGAACATTGTCACATGTCATGTACCATGTTTTGATCTTCACACCATCGTTGAACTAAACTTCGTTCGAAAGGTCTTTATCCACGAGAACTGCAAGTAAAAATATTTTTACAGTTTAATGTATTATAATGACCGTTGTTATACTCCATATGAATATAAATCTGTACTAAAACCAATTCATATCGGATTTAGATATTTAATAATAATGCTTTAAAGTTTCTAATACGTCAACATTTCCAATGCGCATGTCTCGAATAAAAAGCAACCTACAATGTCCATATAAAATCGATCCAGGGTTATTAATTTCAATTCAGGTACTACGCCGCCTGCTATTCGGCGTGTAGAAGTAGACAATTGAACAAAAGAACAGAAAATTTCGAACAAATTAGTCCAGTCGAAATAAAAACTACATACTGTGAATTTATATATTATGTAAAACTGACAATGCGATCAAAAGTAATGTCCCTGCGGGATTCCTTCATTGTCAGCTGTCAATCATTTACCTGTTTATAATTAATGCATTTTTGTACAGGTAATACGTTTATGATGCATTGTCAATTTTTTATTGGTAAAGATAGAACTCGACATTTTAATATTAATGATGATTTTACGGAAATAGAAACAATATCTCGAGGTAAATACCTCAAAACCTGTAAACAAATTAGTTAACTGAAACATATAATAGGCTATTGGACTAGACAAAATTACATCACTTCATCCAACCATTAAATGTTAATATCCGTCATCTTTTAAACATACTGCATAAAATTAAAAACTAATAAAATTATCCTTTCTATTATAGAGTAGTTTTCAAAACATTATTGTTTTTTTCCCCTTTTTAAGTAATAATTGTTTTGCTTATTTTTTAATAAGAGAAGTATATAAGTTGTGACATCCAATGTCTTCTTTAAGCAAGGACTTATATTTTAATATTATAAATAGAAACGCCTGTTTAAAATAATTATATTTTAGAAAGTAATAAATACAATTTTCAATCATTTTTCGCTTTTTCGCCATCTTTTAAAATGTTATGTAATTGAATTATACAAAAAGACAAGATGTTCACTTTTATTTGTTTTATTTTAATATTTAAATGTCATCAAAAGTGACTTTAATCCAATCATAAGTTTTTAAAAGGTGCTATAGATAGGGAAACGGTTAGCCTGTAGGTAAATACAAGTCCTGTTAAATCAACACTACACCACAATATTTTGTTTAATCTATTGTCTACTATATTTGTCCACTTAAGTCTTGTGTCAATAATCGATGACTTTACTTACTAAATATTTAACTATTCAATTGAAAATCTTTTCCTAATCAAAACAAATATTTTAGTAAACATCAGAAAAAGTCTGAGGACAAGAGTCCCTTCAAGAAAGTAGATGAACACGCGAAGAAATGTTACGGCGTTCTCGATTTGTAAGGATTAGTTATTTTTTAGGACTAACACAAACCAATAATTATTAAAAGAGACTTGTTTTAAAGATACATTTGTCCTGTAAAAGAGAAGAATTATTAAAACAAGTGTGCTTTTTGTAGTATAAGATATTCAGTTTTGATCATTTTCGTCCCTTTGTCATGATTAAAAAAAGTCGTGTTTCTCCGCTTTTCCGCAACTTTCTGATACATTAATTTGGATTGTATGTAAAAGTTATCTTTTCATACAAAATTGAAATTCATGTACGAAATTTTTCAGTTGGTTTTCTTTCTTGCTTTATATATGGAAATGTACAAAATTGTACATGAACATTTTTCAAATAACATAAAGTACTGAAGAATACGAATTATATGTATGTATACAAGTACAAATTAAAAAACTTTTTTTCGCACGACCCTAGCTTAAAGCGGAACTCATCCCAACAAAGCGTTCATTCAGGAAGAAACAATATAGACTGTAACACGACAAATTCTAGTAACCCGACACTTTATTTGTTTCTAAAATATCAAACCTATTGAGCGATTAAAATGACAAAAATATTTTTTATCACGAAAGGTCATGCAAGGTCACGATTTCAGAAGCCTATTGATATACAAACTATCTTCTCTTATTTCAAGTACACGTAAGCAAACAAAATGGAGGTCCAAACTCCATGCCGTGTTTTTTTCGACATTTCGCATTAATTTTTAATATTCATTGCTTTGTTTTTTTATTCATCCTTTGCGAATTTGATATGGTGACACTTTAATGTAAGAAAAATATAACAGCGTTTTTTTGCTTTTATTATAAAGTCGTGGAATTTATTACAGGTGTGCTCGATTTGTTCAACAGACAATAATCAACTAGAGTGTTTTCTATATACGTGCCTAGAAGCAAGTTTTAAAGGACAAGCTGCATCATATCAAATTTACTTTTATGGTTCCAAAAATTGAAAAATTTTGCATATCATTATTTATAATCACGCAATCTTTTGTAACTTCATTATGAAGAATCAAATTTAATACTTGCGCATCAAGACATGAATAAACGCAATGAAATAAAAACTGCCTTTACAAAGTTAGCATCAACTTAATTGAATACTTTGGTTCGAACAGCAATGAAAATCTTCTGCAGAGGAAATGTGACTTGAAGCTACAAAAAGCTAAATTTATCATATGCGCAGCGCAACTAAATCTATTAATAGCGATGGTAGCATATTGTCCTCAAACCGAGGAGATAATTTGACTGAAAACTTACAATTTCAGAATCCGTCGAAAACCTTTGCATTTTATTTTTTTTATTTTATGTGCCAAAGTTATATACATATGAGTTAGCCTATCATCTAACTAATAAGCATCCTTCACAGACGAACTATTATATAACCGATTGACCTTTTTACTATGCTCATTTAAGCAGCCAATCGAAACCGATGCTTCTGGACACCTACACGTATGACCAAGAGCGATGGAATTGTGGAACAATTTCAAGTCACTCTGTATTTTGAATTTATCGCTTGTCAGTTGATTAATAGGTTTGATGTAATTATGTGTCTACATTTAATAATTAATTTCAGATGCCACTATACTTAATTAAGAATAATTACAATCTGCCTTTAAGCATATGGGTAAACATGTTTTTTTTTTAAGTAAGTTAAATGTTGCTATTTTTTGTATCCATGCATGCTGCCAGAGAAATGAGGACGGCCGCTCCAGTTGCAATATCACTGAGCATCATTTAAAACTTGAATTCAAGTTTTTAAACGTGCTTTAATAAGGTTAAAACTACGAAAATATTCAACAAACTTTTGCGAGTACGTTTTTTTTACAAAACGAGACATATGTGTTTTAGTCCGGCCGATCGGTGAAAAAAATGCTCAAATAATGAGGAAAGCACCAATTTTTGCATGATGGTACATTTTTGTGTACTGAGCAATATTAGCTATGGACCCACCCTCAAAATTCAATATGGCGGCTTATTTAAAGATGGCTGCCGTACGTTCTAAAATATTTTCCAGTATTGCACAAACCACAGTGGATTTGATGCTGGGTGCACAAAAATCAACATATTTGAATGACTTAGTGTACTTAGCAAGATTTTGTTTTTATCTCTTTTTGAAATACAAAATGGCGGCTATTTTCAAAATGGCCGCCTTGAAAAATAAGCAAATATTCATTATTGAGAATTGACCTGAATATAAGCATTTTGTTGATGTTTAGTGTCATTTGGTATCTGTCCTAGTTTTGTCCTTTCTGATTTTGCCTTGCCTGTCATTTCATACACAAAGTAGTAGCTTTCATAAAAAGCTGCAGTAGTATCTTTCATTAAAAGCTGCATTATTTGTTGTCTTGGGTCATACATAAATGCTGTGATTTGGGATTTATCTGCCTTAAAATATTATCTCTTGGGTCGCAATATCTTGCAATTTTAGACATTAAACTGTGAATTGAGAATCAGTTAAACACATATCAGTGAAATGGCAGGAATTGAGGACAACAAGGACAAGAACATTGAAATGGCAGAAACTGAATCACTTGGGAATATGGAGAAACCCACAGCTGAAGACGCTTTAACAGAGGACAGCTCAAAAATGACTATTAAACAATTGTACCAAGAATATTTAACAGATAGAAAATCAAATTCTCAAAGAACAGCTGAGATTTAACGCAATATAAAAGAGCGAAGCGCGAATATATAAAATATGTGTTGGTCTCATTACGTTTCAAGCTGACAAGAAAGAGTCAATGAATATTAATAATAAACAGATGAAAGCAATATCTCAGCAACTTCAGCAGTCTGAAGACAGGATAGACCACATGGCTAGTAAAAATTGCTTGGCGGAATTGATGATCAGACCAATAAGATATTCAATGTTGTGGTGAGATGAATGGACAAGCTGACAACAACTGAGGAAGGAGACACAGTTATATTTAAAAGTGCATTTGAACAGCAGGGTACCTTCAAACAATTGGCATCGGTTGTAAATGAATCAGTGGACAATCGAAATAAAGAAGTTAATATTTCTGCAATGGACACATCATCTAAGCCAAAATTTGACCTTAGCCAGTACAACGCAAGTTTACCACAAGTACACAACAAAATCCATGCCGTGGGTCTTTCCCCAATTGTAGTTTGCATGAATTATAAACCGCGCTAACTCTGTTAAAGGTGTCTTCACCTTTAGTCAAACGTCCTATGTCAGGGCCCTTGGCCCTGCATGAGACAGTTCAAATTATTCAACAACAATCTCCATTTAAGAACATACTATAAACCCCTAGTACTAATCAAGGATACCAGCAAAAGGCTTATGTGTCTTCTAACGCACACTAACTATCTACTATAAGTCAATAATATTTGGTTCAGACCAGCACACCGTTATAGAAGCAATTGGCTGCAAGTGGATTCTATCAAGTTTCTCCAATGCTGAATGCAGTGCCTACTTACGATATCATCCCCGTCGAGTCAATGGCAAATCCCACATTTAACACTCCAATTATGACAACCTCGTCCGCTTCTGGAGCTCTAATATGCTTCCCATAACAGCAAATTGACTCCATTGACCGATCCAGGAAAGGGCAGAGGATGGAAAAAGAGTGTGACCATACCTCATCTTCAGACTCTTCACTGGAGAGAGAATATACCCGATGGCAAGAAAATCTGTATGCAAGGGACCGGAGCCGAAGCCCACAGCTGCCAAAAATGCAAAAACTCAATTGAAGAGGATCCATCACTTGGGAGGCGTTCATTTACCAATTTGAACGAACTGCCGGTAGATGACAATGGGAAACCAGGAAAAATGTGTACAGGCTCCAGATTGCCAGGCCGATGTTGGCTTTGTTTACACTTGCGTGGTATACACAGATGATGATTCCAAGGCCTTAAAAATGCATTCATTTGGAACAGCGCTTCAGCAAGAAAGACGATCAAATCAGATTGGAACCAAAACATTCCGTCGAGGATGTAAAGACAAAGATTCTTCAAGGCATGTAATAGAGAGGAACCCAGAAACATCCAACAAGGCGTTAAAACTTTTACAAACCTCAAAAGCAAACCAGATGGCGATATATGGATAAAAAAGTGCCAATTATGACCATCGACAAGTCTACTTTGCTGATGGCGCAGTATCACCGACCGATAAAGAAAATATGAGCAGTCCTTTAGATTATGAGTTGCAAAATCTCACACAAATTGTAACAAAACTAGCTGATGTTATGCTTACAACTAATCAGCATAACTTTGGATTGGCCGATCAATATAATCTCGGTTCTTCTGATAAAAAAATCATGGAAGATCACCAGTTCAATGGAAGATCACATGATCAATATAAACATGGAAGATCTCTTGAGCAAAACAATAGCGGTAAATCGGCAGATAGAAGTACACTCAAGCTTAATGCCTATCGATCAGCAACACCCCACTAAGCTGGAGATCATATAGTCCCTAAAGACAACGGTTAGCATCTCCACGGACAAACTCCAGAAATCCCGAATATTTCAGACAACGGTCACCTTCACCAGGATACGGAGCAAATCAAAGTGTAACCCCAACAATGGAGCAAAGGGTCGGGTTAGTAGGACAACTCAGATTCCAAAGTCTATTGGCCATGGAACATCACCTTACGACAAAATCGAACAGAGGCCCACTGCCTCGTTCAATATTGTCATCAGACGAACCATTTGAAAGAGCTGAGTAGTACGAGGTACTATACATGACCAGAATGTGAACATGATTGTGGACACTGCTGCAATGATAACATTAGTAAATGAGAAATTATTTCCGGCAGAAAATGGAGATTTGGAGAACGTAACGCTACGTGGTTTGGGTTAACAGCTTGTTATTGGGAAGATTAAAAGGAACGACTCTCGACATTAATAGAGTAAACATATAATGGGATGTGTGCAAAGAGACATTAACAGACAATGTTATACTTAGGCTAGTTTTTTTGGACACACTGATCGCAGTGATAAACCTGAGTACTCCCACAATTACCATCAACAATAAAGTGATAAATGCGCCATTTGTTAATAGTGGAAACGAGATTTTAACTCAGCTAGTTTGCATAAAACGAACCATTACAGTTCCGCCAAATTCAAACATGACTGTTACCATTAAAACTAATAAAAGTGCTGACCAGGAGTGCATTTTAAGACCATGCTCTCTGAAATGTTGCAAATTGGATACGCACGTAGTTGGAAAAGGAAATAGTTGTCCCTTAACTATTTTAAATGATGGCAATCATATAATTCGCCTGAAGAAAGGTACACCTGTTGATTACATAGAATAGTTTGACGATGTAGTGGGTACGGCAGATGAAAGCGCGATAAGTGACGTTAGAAGTGGCATTGAAGAGAAACGAGACAAGGTGCCTCGGCACTGCCTCAAAGTTCAGATGATTTACCTACTATTCCACCATTTCAACCGACCTATATTAACGTCCATCGACTCGTTTCAACCTATTTCATTCCAACCATTAAAACTGAAAGCGTTTAAAGAACAATTACAATAACATGTAACATATTGATTAACATTTTGAATTTCACTATTTGTTTTTGTATATGCAGCTATCTTTGCAACTTATGTGTTATAGAAATACCCAAATTACTTGTTTTATACTTTAGAATTAATTGATAACAAATTCAAGAACATAAAGTCCATTTTTAAAGAATCAGTACTTTAATTTCCGAAATAATATAGAATACCTTTAGGACAATCTTGAATTTTAAACCGTTTTTCCGCCATCTTGAAAATGGCAGCCATATTGGATTTTTCAGAGTGGGTCCATAGCTGAAATCAAAGGGTATATAACCAAGAACTACTATGCAAAGTTTCATGCTTTCCTCATCAAGTGAGCAATTCTGCTCTATATCTGCACCAATCGGCCGGACTATTTTGTCAAGTCCGGCTATAGCTGATTCTGGCAGCAAAATTCACAGCCCTGGTATTTCGCCAATTGAAAATAAAATTCTTTCAAGTTGATTTAGGTACAAGGAAATATTTACTTTTAGTTATACATAAACAAAGGGCCCTGAATCTCAGACAAATTAGTTTTTATCCGTTATCTGTATATATAAACCAGGACACAGGTATTTGTTATATGCTGACTAATTTTATAAATTATAATAATTAAAACATGACACTTTTCTTCGATAGCCTAGTATATATAAGCTAGGCCAAATAAAACATGCACCTGTTTTTTATTACCTTAATTCTTCATCGTTTACACCATACTTTGAATACTTAAACAAGGACAGTAAAAATGTATATGTAACACCTGATACAAAAAAATAGAAGGCCTATATTCCGGATTTCAATCAACAGTTATATATTTGCAGAGGGATTATTTAAAAAATGTTGCTAAAATTAAAAAAAAAGTAGGACTTCAAATCTCCAAAGTCGTAAATAGGTACCATGCAGTTATGATTCCTGTTGGTCTTGGTCTGATTCGATAACTGATGCAACAATAGTCGAACAAACGCGTGGAACCAAAACAGAAACACCACCACCCTCTGAATCAGCTATGACAATTGGTTTGATTTACAAGGATACTTTTTGCCGAATGCCACAGTATTATACGGCTCTTAAATTTTTCTTCAAACTAGAAGAATGGTATATAGTTCATAGGGCAGTTGTACAGAAGGACCCTTGAAAATCCACCAAAATAAATCTCGTGCTAAAATAATATTATAAGGTTTAACTTCTTATGACATGGTCCCAACCATCTAATATAAAAGAGATTCAAACCCACAAAAATTCTACGTGAACGGCTTCTAATTTAAAAACAAAAATAGAGAGAGAGAAAAAAAGATCGTCCTTCAATGAAAAATTACTGTCAAACGGACCGACCGTTCGAGGGCTGTATAGCCACTTAAGGTATCATTAATCTATATCAGTCAAACAGGTCGAATTGTTCGGCACTGCAAATTTATATTTTGAGTTCATGATCGATAAGACATACATTTAGTACATATGATGCTACTTCAATACATATGTTACACATGCAAAACATATGCGACACCAATCCGATCGAAACATCAAAAAACCGATCAAGCAAGTCACAGATTGAGATAAAAGTAAGCCTTGATATACAAATAGATTACTTCATCAGTATCAGGAGAGGAATCTCATGCTATAGTATACAGTTATCCGAAACTATACAAAACACATTATTTTCAGCTGAATACTTTACTTTACTACATGCAAAATAAAATATTGAATTGAATTGAATTGAATTGCAAACAATCACTGAAGTAAACTTATTTATTTATAAAAGTATTAGAAACACTTGGAGAGTTGTATTATAATATAATAATTAAATAAGTAAAATATTTGCATACTTTGAAACTACTTTAATTTCTAATTTCTCAATCTCTGATGTATACTTTTGATATCAAATTTCATGTACATCTAGAAAATTTAATCGACCAGTTTTAAACAAGGCTCGACAGAAAATGAAAGGTAAAAATAACACACGAGGAAATAAAAAGGTCTAAGAATGTTAAGAATTTTATCAAACCTTTGAGGAAATTCCAAAGTCCTTGCTTAACTAGTAATGTCCGGTGTTCTTATGTATGAAACTGACAACAATAAAAAAAAAAATATATATATACACAACATATCCAGACAAAGCTTTGAACTTGTCTGATTTTTTAAACACGTACATGTAATTACTAGTCAACATTTTGTGATTAATTTCAAATGGCCAAAGTGTTGACAAACGTTACGTAACGATGTGAAATAGACACATTTTTGAGATATTTTATCTAGTCATAAAATTAAGACAAATTTTGATGGATTGACCTTTCTTATACTACCTATATATAGTAATTGAAGATAAACTTGTCGACTGAGTAATTTAATAAATATATTCAACATTAAATTACATTTCATTCAAATGTAATTTAAGGAATTTTTAAGATTGATCATGAACTACGACAAATTATTCAATCATACATATTCTAAAAATATGAATTGTGAAGTTAAATGTAATATTTTTACTATTAAAAATAATTAAATAGGTATGAAATTTCGGGCGATATCTTTTTGCGCCAAAAAGTAACTCATTTGCGCCACAACTTAATTGCGCCAATACCTCTTTTGCGCCACCTTATTTTCAAAACTATAGGTATCATTTGCGCCAATAAAATAATCATCTAATTGCGCCAATTTTATATTTTTTTATTTATATATAACAACTAAATGATTGACTAGGTACCAACAGCAAAAAATTCCTCTGACATTGTACACTGAAATTTCAAATTAGCCTCGCATCCTAATAAAATTATACCGCTTGCTGGATCGTTACACAATACAAACTCATCATCTTTGTTTGTAACAATACCAATATCATCCAATATTCTGTGGAATTCTGCTCGATTTTTAGATTAAGCCGGACGCAGTTTTCTTCTCTCTCTATACACAGACTGACACACATATTTTAAATCTTTCTTTTCTAAATTCTCTTCTTCAATTTTGAAGATTTCTGAATTTATTATTTTTGAAGGTGGCTCTGACAACACATTGATTGCTTTTCTTTTACACGCAGTTCTGAAAAATTGACGTTCTAATTTCTGGACACTGATAATGAAAAAAATATATTTCTTTTTAAAAATGAAAATATGGTATTTTATATTGCCAAAATCTGCTATGAAATTTTAATAAAGCGAAAATGTATTTTATACTCGTGACAGTTGACTTGTATTTGCATTATAATTTTTAGAAAAATTGTTTTATAGTCTCTCAAAACTCTTTATAGAGTGGCTCTTGTTGTTAACTTGTGTTTTAAAAAGCTGTATATTTTATATGTAACAAGTGGCGAGACTTTAATAAAGTATTTGTCTTGTCTTGTCTTGATTTAGGTAAAACATATTAACAGGTAAATGTGGCGCAATTCCATTTCATTTATTGGCGCAATTAATACCATCAAAATAAAAGAGAGTGGCGCAATTAATACCTTTTCAAAACTGCAATTGGCGCAAATTGATTCTGCCCGAAATTTCCTCAACGCACACGAATAAATATTTTTTTAATAATGAATTTACGGTCATTATACCTAAAATGGGCGTACTGAATCGCAAGATGCATAATGCCTTGAAAACCAATGTCCCATGGAGAGGGAACAAATTTGAATTGAAAAAAATCAATTTAACAGATCGTGACTTTACATTTTTATTTTTTTCAATGCCTTATGAATGGTAATTAGTTCTATCATGGGGTTCTGTAAGCTGGTAATGTGCTTCATCTGGTTGTATCTATTAAACATTAAACTCTTTGGTTGGGTTGTTGTCTCTTTGACACATCTCCCATTTCCATTCTCAATTTATTGAAAAAATATTATTCAACATTTATATTTGTGAAAAGGTTAATATAGTAATATATTTATAATTGTCCAAAAACATAACTGCATGTTCTAAAATTTGATAAAATAACCTATTAACACAATTTGCTGACAATGATAAACAACAGACAATTTATCATTCACTTATAAAAACTAGGCAGTAGTTATTATAAAGAGTGAGAGTATGATCTAAAATTATCATTTGAGTCAAACATGATAGAAAAAATAATAATCATGATAAACACTTCAACGACCATTTTTTTAAGGTTATGTAGCCACGGTATTACAACAAAATGACAATGTCACCAAAATGGCCATATGAGTCTCCAAAGTTATAGAAGTATAGAATTGAAAACACAGTTTGAACGATATTCGTTAAAACTGAGACCAAATGAATACTAACCACTGTCTATTCATAAAGATAAGTAATGCAGCAGTCGCATGAAACAAGCCAATTTTATAGCTAGTAATTAAAAACAAAAGCCAAAGTATCAAGACAAGAATTGTCAACTAATATACTTTAAATGAACAAGAAACACATTTTTAAGCAAGTTAAGAAGCCGATTTTATAGCTAAAATGATTCAAAACAAAAGCCAAAGTATCAAGACAAGAATTGTCAACTAATATACTTTAAATGAACAAGAAACATATTTTTAAGCAAGTTAGCGCTTCTTGTGCGGTAAACTTTATAGTTTCAAATGAATACTTAGAATTTAATTTATATAGTTGAAATCTGAGTTTCAAATGAATAGGACATACAGAAGTTAAATTAACATAAACAATTAAACTCTATCAAAACTGTGAACGAAAAATAACAAAATTTTGAATATAATAAAAACATTAGCATTTGCAGCCATCAAATATAAACACATTAGTGCTAATGTGTTTAATACCGTGAAGTCTCCATCATTAAATGACCCGGTCATTCAAGATGAGAATTTCCCCCTCGTCCTGAATCATTCATTCTACCAATTATAATGTCCTTTCTCAACATTTGATTGACAAAATCTTTAAATGACCATTTAATAAACTTGTTTGACAACGATTTCATCTGACCATTCACATAACCTGGCGACAGAGCGAATCGAACAAAACCTAAATCACCAGGAGAGCAATTTAATACCCGACCTAACAATAGCTAAAGCAATGTCTAATTATCAGTGGGATGTTTCTTTCCTCAAGCAAAAAAACTGATTCCACTAATTATCCCAGATTTGTTCAATTCCTGGCGTATTAACTTGATTCCGACTGAGACATGAAAGATTTGTTTTGTTCTCAACAGGTCAATTCGGCCATTGCTGTATTCTTCTATATTCATCTGTCAGTGGTCATTAGTTGAAGTACATTGTAAGCTTTTTATCTATTTTCCTCATTATCAGATTTACCTCGTATGTTACCTGTAATCCCTTTAGAAATGTATAGACTTATACAACAGAAGAAAACAATGAAAATGAGAGAATAAAAGAATAATTGATAAAGTGCCATCTGTATAGTGGTTGTTAGTGAAACCAATTTTGACACATACTATGAACAAAACCCTGTCCCTAACCACCGGTCATAGCTCATTACCTATTTATACTTACAAGCAATTATCTTAATGAGTTACATAGTTATTCGTAACTCAATTAATATGATAATAAAATCGAATTAACTTTCATTATGCTAAGAAATACATAACAGAAGTTCGAATAAACGATATGACACGAACGGGACAGTATTATATGATATTTATTTTTCAGGTTTTTACCAACTAAGGAAAACTAGATTTAAAGTGAGTTCTCTGTTTGGATAAAAAAAATATATATTAAAACATCGACGATCAGCATTGATTCACTTAAAATAAGCAATCAGTTTGCCTTCTGATCCAGATTTTGTCTTACTGAATAAATTTTGGCTGTTGTTTCTTTATTTGTTTGTTCAAGTCAGTATAATGGGTTGTCACTCAAGTTAGTCGAGTTGATTCTTTTAATCTAATCCTTAAACTCAAAAAGGTATTCGAAGCAACCTGTTTCAGACAAGCCGGTAGCTGCAGCAAACATGGCGTCTTATTTGTATTAAAACCTTCGCCATATATGGACATTATTTTGAAAGTTACAATCACAAAAGATTTATGCAGAAATTACAACAACGTAAACAAATGTTGCTGGTTTAACTTTGGGTAAAATATATCTTTGTATAGAAATCAAGATACAAGTCATATAAAGTTGATAAATACCATGTCTCTAATCTTAAGTCAAAAGAAAATCTAATCCTAGCTATAATAGTACATTAGTTGCACATGTATGCTTATTTTCTTTATTTGACATGGTGACAACAGCAACGCACATAACAACTTTTTAGAAAAGTTGCGACCAAAACTTATTGTTTTTCATTTTTATATCCACATGCACGCTGCTTTTAAATAAATTCCGGTTAACCGTGTACAGCTATATATTAAACTCTTTGGCCACTCAAGTGTTATATGAGCATATAAGTTAAAACTACAACCAAATATGATAATAAAATATCTCAAGGAATGAATAATATAATCAGTTTTCAAAGTTTAAAAACAAATAAAATATAAATATATAAACAACTTTAAACATTATTATAACTTTTCGAGATGACATGATAAAAGTAAACCAAGATTGTATTCGCCTTCCTACCTTATTAATGTGACCGAAGCCTCCAGCATACAACACGACTAACAAACAGGACAGAGATATACATTAATAAATTCAGGGTGGACTTTAATAAAGTTTTAATGCCGTAACAATATTCTCCTTCTCTATTGTAATCTCGTTCCACGTGGTTTAACAAGCAGTTTTGATACGAGATGAGAATTTTATGTGTCATTGATAGGGCACCTTCATCATTGAAGCGGACAATAGTCGTCACTGAGCACGCAATTCCGACGAATACTCGGGTATCACCGCGGGTCAGGTATCACTAAAGACCTAAAAGAAACCCTGGGTAGGTTGCATCTATAGTCTTTTGAAATGTCCCACGGGTTCCATTATGTTTATATATCTTCCGTATCATGTTTAAATTACGACGCCGATTAACTGATATAAAAGCTTGCATTAAAACATTTTATATATCCTTACCTTTGGTAAATTTATACCCGTCCGTATACCCTGTTTTGTGAAAAATTTAAATGGATACAATAGAATTTTCACATTAGGTTGAATCACCCGACACCTGTTTTTCAGAGAAGAAAAGAAAGAATCAGATGTAAAATTAATAAGAATTTCTTATGTCACACAAAACAGTTTTCAGTCCGTTCGTGTACTATGTTTTTGCAATCCTCGTGTGAAAATTTAACTTTCTATGTCTGTCAAAAGATGAGATGCATTGGAATTGGAGAAACCGCAATTAGAGAGCATGCCAACTCCGAAGAACAAAGGATAGAATAAAATTTAAGTCTTTTAAAGAAGTTTATGCATTATGCAATTATGCAATATCTGCTCAGACGTTTTCTTTCAAAACACGTAAATTTAACAATCATTTCTTTTAACTGAATTATTCATGAACAATTTAAGAAAAGTGAAATCTCATATTTTCCACCTCATTATATTTTTCAGTCAAAACATATTTCAAAATATATGAGTTATCGTACACTATATATGTATATAACCATAATAACGTGCTTGTCAATTATTTTTCTAATTTTATCATTATATAATATTTTTGTTATGATTCATTACGTTTCTGTAAATCGTGATTAATTGATTCATTACGTTTTCATTAAATTATGAATTATTACGTTTTCATTAAATTATGAATTATTACGTTTTCTGTGTATCACGGTTCATTGCGTTTTCTGTGAATCATGATTCATTACGTTTTTCGTGATTCTGTTAGTTTAATGTGAATCACGATTCGTTACCGGTTTCGTGATTCACGATAATTTTAGTTTAATGTGAATCGTGATTCATGATTCAGTTAGTTTAATGTGAATCATGATTCATTACGTTTTCGTGATTCATGATTCATTACGTTTTTCGTGATTCACGATTCGTTTAGTTTAATGTGAATCATGATTCAACAAGTAGGCTCTAAAGATGCGTCTGTTACATGCTCGCAGTCTTTTTACTGCACGATGAACATCAAAACAATAGAGGCGGAGGCTGATACCCTTGCAAAACTGTTACACGATATTCTTTATCAGTCATTAAACTTGTCCTTTCACTTAAGATATTTTTAATACACAGATTTACTGTTTACATTTATTAATCATGAAGGTATCTAATTTCGGTGTGAAAAGATAAAATCTTATATCTACTCTCATAAAAAGGAACTTAAATTTGTACGATTCAGCCTTAAAAAAAATATATGAACGATTCTTTTATAGTAAACTAATTGTTGTATAAGACTACAAACACATTTTGACATGAATTTAGCCTTTATGTGCCGTATAACATTCATTACAAAAATGGCAATTGTTATTTTTATAATGTAAAAGTCAATACAGTGTAATTACTTTAACAACGGGTATTCTGTCCCGGCATTGTTCCGGGATTTATAGCCCAACATGAGGTATCATCAGTTTTGTATATCAAATGTATACCTGTTGTTCGGAATAATAGACCTTGTCTTGTGTATAGGTGATTTATTCTGCTGGAGCCTGTTCTTAACGCCTATCCTTCAATTACCCTACGTAACTTTATGGCCTAATGTGATTGCATAATTTTTAACATTGTCCTGATAGAGGGGGGGGGGGGGGGGGTGAAATTGATAATGTTAGGCTAGATACAAATGGAAAGCAAAGTATGGGTCATTCTGACATAAAAGTTAAGTGAAATGGTAGAATAATGATAAGGGTGTACTATCATAATGCAAAGATTCAGAACGAGACAAGACAATTATATACATATATAGATGTACTTTCAATTGAAAAAATAAAATAATTATATCATTCAGAACTGAAAATTGTATATAGGATATATTTACATTTCAGATTAAAAAAAAAAGAGAATAATGTTTATCCTATTCACACTATTATGCATAAAGGCACACATCCTACAACGAAATCTCAAACCCTCCTCATAGAAAATTAATATACTATACAATATCCAAATAAAACTTTTATTCAATATCTCATATTTTAAGGATAACAGCCGTAAGGCAACACACCCATCAAGATGTTTTTAAAATGCTTGTTCGAAGCTTTTTACAATTTAGTGCAGCAAAATTATGCTGATTATATCAAAAGCTGAGATTACGCCAATCTTGCAAAACAATAAGAGCATCATATAACAGCCTTTTGACGTGTTGTGCAAAAACTGCTCAGACATTTCCATTCCAACTGTGCAAATTTAACAACAGTGTTATATTTCTAAATTATTCATGAATTTTAATAATAGAGTGAAATCTCAAATTCTAGACCTTATGATATTTTCCATCGTGACTTATTCAAAGAAACTTTATCCATAGTTATTGTAATTCGGGTAACTAAACCTTTTTCTGTCAACAAGATATCATAGAATATTACATTAAAATTTCGCGTTGGTTTAATGAAATATTTCTCCATATGCTAATTTTTTTCTTCAAAAATGTTATAGAATTCCGGTACCCCGGTATATATTACATATTTCATATATTACATATTTCATATATTACATATTTCATATATTATATATTTCATATATTACATATTTCATATATTACATATTTCATATATTACATATTTCATATATTACATATTTCATATATTATATATTTCATATATTACATATTTCATATATTATTTTGCATAAGAACTGCAAGACGACCATTGCAACCATGAATAAACTCGTCAACGGCACCCGGCTTATGATTTGGTGCCGCAGAGGCGCGTTTCGCCTAGACTCTTCAGTGACACATAAGTGCAGCAATTATTTGGACTATGTGTTTATACAAATGAGGCTTAAATCAAACACTACCAATAAACAAAGCACCGAAGCAGTAATTTTTACAATAATAATTATCATTACTTTATGTAATGTAACATAATTATTTACTTTCATCTTTAGGATAATCGATACAATATTTTAGCCAAACAGCTAGTTACATGAATTTTAGTAGAACAACTAATTTATGTTTTTTGACCGCAGTAAACCATTATAATGTCAAAATATCCATACAGAACGCAGGAAAAAACTGACCATTTTACTCTAATATAATATTATGGTTTATTAGTATATCAATGTTCGTGGATTGTAAGGGTCACTTGCTTCCTACATGGTATAATTGGCCACGTCTGTAATGTTTTGTAAGGTCATTATTTAGAACGAACATTATTACAAATTGTGAACAGATATACAATGTAAATATATTTTACGAAAATGTAGAATCAAACTCAATGAGGAAAAACTGAGAACAAAAGATTTTTGTTATTATTTCTATGCCATTTATGGTTACATAGCTCCCCATGTATAACTTTTGTTTTTCGTCATCTAAATTAATGTTATGGTATTGGATGTGTTTGATTAAGTTTAATCCTGGAATCTACATCAAGCGTAATTGATGACACAATATGTTTCACTTATGTTTCACTTTAGTCTGATTGACCAGAAAGAACAAATTATATTTGACTTTTCCAATAAACAAGTATTGAATTTATTGACATTGTTTCATTTTTCACAACTGTCGCTTTAAGTTACCAAATTTTAATATTTTATACATTTGTCAAACAAAAAACTATAAGATAACAGTACATATTTAATGAATCATAGCATTGTTTTATCTATTGATATTTAATTTCATAGATAAAAATGTTATATTTACATAGATATGTATATATTTTTTTGTGCAGATATCAAAATTTATAATTCAATTCTTATGCATTTGTCAATCACAGCATATGTTTGCGACAAGTATAATGATTTATAATATTCAAAATTTGTCGAGAACTACCATTTTGAAATGTCACATGCTGTGACCATGATAAACAGTGGGAAAACCAAGTAAAGTACGCAATTTTGATCATTATTTATTGCATTAGATGTTTGATCAGATATATTGACAGTTATACATGCAAGTATCATCACATGTAATCTATCAAACTTCGTCACATCTTATGCAGTCTATCAAACTCCGTCACATAACATGCAGCCAATCAAACTACGTCAATACAAACAAAATATTAAAATAACGTTCAAGTTAGCACGACGATTATAATTACAAGACAAATTAAAGAATACACTTATTTTTATTTTCTATGCACTTTGATCAAATGTAATGTACTGTTTTTACAATTTGATGTATATGTCTACTAGAGTGATAGATTTTGTCACTTAATTGCTAGTCAAAGGTCAGATGCTTAATACCGGAACTTCTACGGTTCCCTGCACGAAATAGCATACAAAGAGTTCTTAGTTCAAACTTGGTGCGTTCTGAACAATTTCTGAATTGACTCTGAATTCTTCAGGAACGCTCAAAACCCAAACATATTAAATGCAGGGGTGTCAGTATAAATACGAAAGGATCGGTATACCAATATGGGCCACAGTAAACAGCATATATGATTTTAAGAAATAGATGTTATAAATTATGAATTACTTCCAACCAGCAAACGAATAAAACTTTCCGCTGAGACAGTATATGGAAAACGGTACATTTTCCCAGCATTATGTTGCCTTTTGTGTACCCAAGGCAGGTGAAAGACGTCAACTTAGGAGCGATGTGATTGGATGTAAGGGTACAATATATTATTTTTATTTATCTATGAATAACTGCAGTGTGTATATTTACAATATAAATTTTGAAAGTTATCAAAATAGTTTCTAGAGAATTATTCGAAAAGACTTGAAAATTTCATAAATTGGTGTAAAATGACGGTGGGCATGGATAGCATAAACAAGCTTCATTGGAAGTCGGTCATGATACTATTTGGCTTTAATTTTTTTTTAACAAAATAATAAAGTACTAACACCACACATAACTGTTTTATCCAGGTTTTTATTATAAATATAAGAATAAAAAGTACCGTTTTCCCTATATGAATGATCATTGTTTTTAATGATTAAAGACGCGCCTAAGACGTAAAATTAAGAAATTCAATTAGTATACAATAACAGTATAATTTATCATGCATAAATATTTTAAATAGTAATCCTTTTGTTTCCTCGTATTTCTTGCAGATATTGAAAAAAGCTTTAGTTCGTGTAAGTGATATATGCTTTATACAGTTATCTTTCGGTACAAACGCATCAGTTACTTATCAATTTCGACTATTTATTCGTTTGTTTTGATTATTTTTATCGTTTTGTTCTTAAATGTCCAACAAACCATTTGTGTAAATCCCTAAATTTAATTTAATGTTGCATGCTTTGCGTAAGAAACGTCAAGTAAAACACCTTTGCTAAGTGAGTCATAACTGTTCCGTTGTCCATATATCATTCTTTAAATAAATTTAAAAGATAAATTGAAATAATGCATTGACATTCCAATCTTGTCTTAATGAAGAAAAAACTTTTGTTAAACCAGGATTGTTGTAGTCAATACATTCTTACAGTTTGATTTGAAAATTTTCTGGTATGTTCTCGTCCTCGAAATTTTGAGGTAAACAAAATGATTCGATATGTGAAATCAAAGTATTAAAAACTTCAAGCACTCACAAATATTACATATGTATGTCGAGTTCACTGTTGTCTAGCGTGTCGGGCATAGTGCAAGGCGATTTGGTGTCACGATACCTCAGTAGCAGGAGTTCGAATTCCGGCCAGGGAAGAACAAAAATTTGCTCAAAATTGCTCCAATCTAGTTTTGTTTTAGACATTGGAATTCTAAGTAAAAAAAACCTCAAATTAAGTTTCCTTACATAGTCCAGCATATTTATTTGTTTATTCATAGACATATACGATTTGTATGTGTTTGTATTCAATTTACGGACGAAGACTTGTTTTAAAAGTAGGTACATGTATGGAATATAAAATGACGGGGACAATAAAAAATCAGAAGTCAAAGAAAGTCTGCCAGCAATTTGAAAACATAAGAAAAGACGAACAGACAAGATCAGTTATCTGAACACATTAAGAAGAAAACAAAAGATAGATCAAGCGACACAATCCCAACCTAAAGTGGGAGATGAACGCCAGTGTCAGAAGTTAAATCAACTTATATTTGTATTGTTATACATTTCAAATTACTAGACCAAACAATATGTTAGTTTTTCTTATGGAGCTGGACATCCCACCTTAAACCCTTATCATACTATACCATATACGACACGTGTATACCCGAGGGAGAAGTTAAATTTAGGTGCAGGTTTTATAATTACCACACACACTCACCATATTTGTTTCAAATTATTTTGTTGCTCAGTACCAACTGCAGCACTAAGCTACCTAACAGCGATACTACATAAAGCCTTTTGTACTTCAAATATATGTTCTTTTTATGGTCTATATCAAGTAGATTTTTATTCATCTTGAAAAGATAAATTCTGTTTAAGATGAAATAATTATGCAAGCGAACAGTAGGATATTAAACACTCTACATTAATCAAAATTGTTATCAGCGCAAAAATGTTAACTGCACAAAACTGATGAGAAAATAAACTGTCCATCTGGTATTTGTTCTTGACTACATCAAACGAGCAGTTTCTAGAGGTATAGTACAGACTGCAATTTTTTGACTGTCGTCTGCTTTTCCAGTATGAACTAAATCACGCGCTACTCAATTTAACGTCTGCAGCGGTCAATTTGTCGCAATTCACGAAACGTTTTTTTCTTTTCATGTTTCAACCCTGCATGAAATTTTAAATTATCAAAGATAAAAATATTATGAATAACAAAATTATTTAGCAACATAGAAATGCAGCTTATTCAAATATTTAACGATTTGTTTGAAGTTGAATTAAAGAAATAAAAACAGTTATGATAATTTCATTGTCAATATTAAGAATATTTGTCAGAACTCTAACTTCATATTTGAGTTTCTTTTTTTCACTGACAACTTTTTTATTTACTTTAATGTTTGAATCACAAGTTTGGAACTATACATGTATTTTTTAGATACCACTTTCAAGCTTTTGAACCGAAACCGAGTGACGGGTTCAAAACTTGGCTTTCTTTTTCATAACATGGACAATACAAACTATTCTTTGGCTGTTTAATTTGTTTCAACTTCAAAATATCAACTTATTTGATAAATACTCTCAAAAACTTTGAAATTAAACACTCGAATTCAAAATTTGACAGATTTTGCATGATTTTTAACAACCTTAAAATCTTCAAATCATGACCTTTTAGCACTGTTACGTCATATTAAGTCAGCCTAGGTTTGATAATTAAAACTCGGATCTTATATTAAAGTCAAGTGTGTGACAATATTAAAACATGGTGGATTTTCATCATCGTATTCAAGCATCGAGTTTGAAGCATTATTATGTAATGCAAAATTGAAAAAAAAAAGTTCTTGCCATATTCTTTGAAATATACCTAAGTACTAGTGCAATATAGTCCCAATAAAACTAAGATTTTGAAAAAATCATAGTTTATTTCTGAACAAATAAGGTTTGAGTTTATTGTTTATCATCTTTATTACTCTTCACACTCAATTATATTTTGCACGCGGAACAAACCTTCGACTATGGGAGTGAATTTTTTTGCCTCTTAATGTCTGTTTTCGGTCTTTGTAGTGTTTGTTAAACCGTCTGTTTTATTCTGCAAAACTGGTTCCGAAAAAGGTTCAAACCCCAAACTTGTTTAACATTTGTTTTTTACAAACTGGAACCAGTTTCCTAAGCATCAAATCTCGTCGTATTATTTAAACAGTTGTAAACAAACAAAAATCAAAAACAAGTTTTTAAACAAACAATATGCAACATATATATACTTAAGTATTTAAAAGCCGGAATCGGCCCGAACGGAATCTAGTAAAACTGCATAGATTCGCCCCTGGTGAAAAAATAAGTTTTTCTTTAACTTATTTTTGAAACGTTTGTATTCAGCTGTTCTTTAATTGTAATTTATGAGTTCACAAGAATTAAATTCACTCTCTGTTGGTATCAGCACCATGTTCTAGAGCTTCGATTTTTTTTTGTCATGGTGTTGTTTTGTTTCTTTTCAACCTTACCGTTTTTGATTTTCCTCGTTGGTATTTTATCTTTCCTTTTATTTCATTTTTAACAAACATTTTATAGACAAATAATGACTGCCATGTATTCAACCTCGAAGCTATATACCCCTTTAAGATTCCAAAAGGAAGAAGAAAAGGTGAAACGAATTCAATTATTTTTGTATGAGATTTTTTAAATAATCAACTTTATATATTTAATGTTGAGCTAATTTGCCCCCTTTCTGGACCATAAAATAAACATATAATGAATAAATATAAACATTCGACAAAATCTTTAAAAATATACAGCACATTAAATCTTTATAAAAGTTACCATGACAGTTTTATGGTGAATTAATTATTGCATGTGACTACAACATTCTAGTGAATAAAATAGTGGAGGAATCCTTTTCTGTCGGATATTATTTTAATCTCAATATAAAAAGAAACATTCCGTTTTTTTTGGTAATATTAGTTAACAGTTTTTTGGGTAAATATATATATAGTGCCAAAGATATCAATGACTGTGCCTTAATGTTCATGGTTACGTTTTCGTAACTATCTAACTATAACAATCAGCACGTTAGAACATATATCTTGTTTTAAAATGTTCTTGAAGTATAAATTTCATATTTTCAATTTTAGCGCAAATTATAGGTATAAATTGACAGTGCTTAATTCGTAAGCCTTCGAAGGCTGTCTGATTGACTTTGTATTAATGTATGTAAAAATGTTATATCAGGTTGCACAATAAATAAAATTATATATATATATATATATAAGAATTAGGAGATGTGGTATAATTGCAAACGAGACAAGAAGTTCAAATAACGTGGATATTAGCAACTACGGCATTCAACAATTATCAGAACATCAGAAGACCTTCTTGACATGACAACATGTGAAACAATTCATACGAATAAACCAAACCCACTTAGATCTATGAAAAAAACAAACAATAATCTAGCTTCAAACCAAATATGACAGTCAACAACCAAAGACAACCACTTAATACTAGTACAGTCTCCGGATTTGGGGACAGGTACATATAGAATGTGACGTGAAATTTAACATGAACTTCCCTCTCCTGTTGCTTTGGAAAGGTATGTAATAGTACAAAGTACATGCACTACAAACCGTAATAAATTGTCATTTCCAGTCCGATTAATAATGCTGTGGACAACTGCTCCCAAGAACTACATACCGGTATGCTGTACATCATTTTTCTTTTTGACCGCAACATATAAACTACTAACTAAAGAGTTTATTTTCCTTAACTCAAATCATTAATATATGTCACTGTTTTTTTTACCGCACTTCAAAAAGGGAAAATGTACCAAGGGACCATACGAAAGTCAAATATCGGAGACACACTTTTACTAAATTTTAACAAATACCATGGAGAGCCTTTGGCCGTACGTCAAAAAAGAGGGGATATTTTCACGTGTTCAGTGACAACCAGTAGAAAGACAAGTACTTCATAGAAATATAAAATTGCGCAACAAACTCAACTTTTCACCAAAATGAAGACTGTAACCGCTAAATACATGTTTGGTGTTATGTTTTACTACTTTTACCATCTGATATTGCAGGACGATTATGTCAAACTTATCAACAGTTCTTTCGTGTGTAAGAAATAATTATACACATACATGTATATTAATGTTTACTTTTCAAAGCACAAGTATACAGAACAATAAAAGTTCGGGGATGGTAAACTTTTAAGTGTATAATAATATTTGTGGTCAGGTATTAAATTTGAAAATGAATGGCTATAGAGCAGCGAAGCTTACAAAATTACAAGTTAGAAAACACATGTGTACGGGAGATAATTATTTCTAATCCGGCTTATCGTTAGATGAGGGACCATGCTTGATTAGATCAGGCATAGTTACCTGATAAGTTAAATATACCTGTCCATAATTTTATATCTAGTTTTACTTGGATCCAAAACACCGCGAAATTGGATTTCCGCTTTAATAAAACATCAAGGTTTTATTACATGAGAGCAACATCTGTAGGTCGGATAAAATATAGATTTCAAACTGTAGTTTGAATAAATTATAGATTCCAAACATGTTTATTTCTGACCATAAAAACTATAAAATAGAACTTTTTCACATACTAGATGTCAAACTAGTACAATGATATTATACCGCAGACTACTAATACAAAATTGACCATCAGCATGGCGAATGAACGCCCCTTTCTTATATAACACACGTTATGAGGAATATTTATTAAAATAAATATTCAATGAACTTTGAAATTTGGTCTCTTTGAAAAACAACATCAAACGATCTTGATTCGATTTAGTTGGTATATAATTCGTTAAAACCAGTAGGATATTCATTTAGGCTGTATGCATTTTGAACAAATCATAAAGAAATCTGCCAACTTATTTGTATATAAATGCATATTTAGAAATGCATTTTTGAATATTTGTCACTGAAAAAAATAAAAGGAATTCTTTAGTAATATTCATTATATTGTAATTTAGGTATTGAAACATCGTTAACGATACGTACATAACAGTCCGCGCAAGGTTGAAATATACATTGAAATAAACACAGAGAAAACGAAATCAACATGTTTGTACAAAAAATGTATGTTAATAGTGTGTGATACATCAACAAAATATTTGTAATATATCCTTATAACTTTGACGAAAAAGCACCAAATATCGCGTCATACATTGATACAGCATATAATTTTTTTTTCAATACATGTACTAATGACTTTTCACACTTAAATGTATAAATTATGTTTTATTTTACTTATAATGCTAACCCATTTCCATCTGATCTTATTCTCGTGTATCTAGCCAAAATATCGGCTTTCGGAATCGTTCCATGCTTATTTTATTGCTTGGTTTGAGCTCTGCCTACAATAATAACAATCGTCGCCTTAAATGTTAACTTTCAAATAGCATTGATGAACTCATATGTATCTGCCAAGACTGAAATACCGTTGATTTCGAATAGCGGAACTTCTTCAGATATAAAGAAACGTCTGTTATCAGCAGAACACAATCGTAAGAGCAAACTACTAGCCATCTGAATGACGAGAAGAGGTAGCCATTTCTATTATTTCCTCAAAAGGTTAATTTTATAAAAGCTAATCAAAAATTGGTTCTTGGCATGAACATAACAAGAAGAAAAAACTAGATTTAATTACAGATCACAGACTTTATCATAGACAAAACAACTCAAAACTATTAAAACTTAAAAACAATCATCAAGTGTGCCAAACAAAATTTGGAACTTATTTTTTGTTTTAATGATACATACCAATGTTATGTCCTCTAAAGAAGCATTGAATACCAGAATGCAGGTTTTTGGTGGTACAATCTCAGATCTTGTTTTTTTTCAATCCAAGTATCTTTTTACTTTTCTACTCTTGTTTAATAGTATATCCTGAAATGAAAATATTATTTTTGTTATAATCTTGGGTCAGTATAATGTTTTTGCTTGAAAATCCTTCTTGTTCCCCTTTAAAACAAACCTATGCTCCCTAAAGATGTTACTCTCAATTCTTGTTCATCTCTCGGAAGTTGATGTCTTGACAACTTTATAAAAAAAAAACAACCCGAAAATTAATAGAAGAAAAGGAAAAGTAAAGCTTGTTACACTAATTGTATAGTTGTAAATGATAAATGAACAAGCTTGTGTTTTGTCCAAACATTAATACATCCTTGCCACATCCTGCCTTTAACAAGCAGTTGACCAATTGAACATCTAGTCTTTGTTGTTTAAATAATCTTTTTCTAATTTAGGAAATATATCAAAGTAAAGTACAAGGCTAAATTTTATTAATCAAATGTTCAGAGACACCTTTTGTTCTTGTTTTTCAAATACAATGAAGTTTTTTTTCTATTCACGTTTGTGTGATTCCGAGTCTTGTTTCGGTTGTTGTAATTAGACGTTTCCTTGTCTATTATAACCTATTTTAAAGTAAAAAAAGGTATAAACTCCAATAATAATTCAACTTCATTTTTACAACCACTGTTTTCATTACATAATAAAAGACAATAATGGTAAAAACGAAGTAAATCTAATTTCGTGTTCAAATAAACAAAATGTATAAACACAGATCGGTCTATCAAACTTAGCCCTTTTCACATAAAACGATTTGACTATTTTTTTTTTATAAACTGCCAGCACAAAAATGCAACATCTTCAATTTCTTTTTATGGCCTTTTATAAAATTTACATATAGAGTTATCACATTTAAAATTGAACCCTGCACAAATTCAACTAAATAAAAATTATGTGACGTTTTATAAAATGGTTTTTATAGACAAGCATCATGACAATATAATAGAATGGTCTACTTTTATGTCTTTGGAGGAACATAGAAGTATTGTATTAACAATATATGACTTCCGAGGCAGGATTTCTTGATACTGTAAAATTTTGTTTGCTAAACTAATAAATTCATTTGAAATCTGAACAGTCATCGAACTAATCAATTGATGAGCAATACACCAAAATAAGAATCACCAAATGAATAAATAAAATGTAAGTAAGAAACCACATTTCTTATCAATTATTGGAAATTACGTGCCTTGTTTGTGATTCATAAAAAAGTAAAATGAAAACTTGAAAAGTGATATTTATCTATAGTCCCTTCATTTTTTGTAAACCCAATATTCATCGTGATCTTCTCGCTGCTCCCTTAAATGCCATTTTTCAAATACTCTTACAGTCAAATGGAACCTTAAATGAAGATAATACTTTGTAACTTAGTTTTGTACTCCCGGAACGCCTTTATCAGGAAAACTCAAATCCAAAAATAGCAACAACGGATTCAAATGATGTGAAAATTTTCGCCACAGTTCGCTCTTATTACGGTTGCCATCACTTGTTTATTCATTGCTTTGATATGGAAGACCCGAAGTCTGGATTACAATACTTCAACACAGAAGAGTACGAAAATCACAGAAAATATCTATATTACATTTAAAAACTCACATCATCATACTATATAAGGGTAGAGTTTCATACTCAAGAAATGTGATAACTTATGAACGAGCCAGAAAATCATCTTATGACGCATATACAATATGTACCAATCAGCATTTAGTATGTTTTTCAACCAATCAAATTCTTTGTTTCAATTAAATTGAATTTAATAAATTTTACCTAAACATTACTTCTTTTTTCAAGATATATCTCAAGCAATACTATATCGTATAAAGAACTAAAGTCATACTTGTACATTTTCAATAGTCATGCATGAGACTTGTCCTTAATACATTTGTACATCTTATTAATTATGTCCACTGTACACCAAATAGGTGTGTGCCATGTTCTCTGACAGACAATTCTAATATATGTGTGGTAAATATTAGACAGGATTTGATAGTTTTACAGCTTGGATATACTTGTGGTTTAATTTTGATTTGATTTATTCAATTTATGTAAAAACTTTACATAATTCAAGTACTTTGAAAGCAAAGAACACATTTTTGACACTATTAAGCCATTTAAATGAGGTGATTTTTCCACCGCAAGAAGGATTTTCAATATTTACGTCATTCAATTATGTGCACATGCTTCAGCTTTCCCTTTAATTTAAGTTACATCAATTGGATTTGTTCTAGAAGATAGGGTTGGGGGTGGGGGCAACGGATTTTTTTTTCACTAGTCAGCTAACAAAGTAGTCCTCTAAAACCGATGATAATAGAGAGCCACATTAAGATTAACTTATGTTATTAGAGATATATTATAGCTTGCATCATAACGATTATGTTTCTAAATCTGGTAGGTATGTTTTGAAACGAAAAAAGTAAGAATAAAGTATTCGCTTTTCTCAGGATTGGCATTAATTTTAATTAAAGTTGAGATGAATTAGTTTGGAAATTCTAATATACAAAATATTTTTTTATTGAAAGCAATATGTATTGTTGCAAATTCTAGAAAGTACTCTATAAGGACGACAAAATATACTAATGGGTGTGATTAAAAAGCGCCTGGCATCTCCGTACAATTCATTAACAAATAAATAAATGATAAAGCAAATTTGCATATTTACATAGACTGCACACAAAATTGGATAAATTAAAGTCGAAAATCTTTAAATTGATATTACTATGTCTGTGTATGAACCAAATTTGAAATGACACATTATCATAAAGAAGGACAAATGAATATTTTACCATTCAAGTCTCCTGGATGTTCATTTCTCATTTTATTCTCCAGTTTTTATTGTTGGTCCTTAATAAGGTAATTTGGATTCACAATAAAATGCTTGCTATAGGTAATAAAAATGCTTTCAGAATGCGTCAGATTTCACATTATTTAATTTGTTGCCCATTTAAAAAAGTTATCTTTACACGAGGCATAACATTGAATAAAATTAAAAACCATCTGTTTGTCCAGGTCAAAATAGTTTATGACACTTATTGAAAAATATTGAATATGAAAAATCAATTAACACTATTCAAAACCTATTGTTATATCTAGAATAACAACCGTTCGAAATGAATTAACCCTTACAACCCTAATATTTATTTAATGCACACTCGCCTATATTTATTTATTTCGGAACACAATTAAGATTAAAATTTACTGTGAATGTCTACCACAAAATCAATTTTATTGAATAATTATCCGTATTTCTGGACAGTGCGTAAGCGAAATTGGATCCTTTCAAAAACTGTCTTTCAATATTCATTCATAGCTAAATAAATGCTACATACATCTCTTTTCAATGGTACTCAAATAATACAGTTTTGTTATTTTTTAAAGACAACATTCAAAACTTTATTGAGGGATTATTTACTTAACGCGGATCTTTTATTGAGGTAAGAGTCATTTAGTGCAACGTGATCGCTGAACGTCTGCGACAATAACTTAGAAAGGAAATCAGGCCTCTCACAAAAATAAACATTTAATTTCTTATGACAATTCAATGCAATTATTGAAAACCGATTACTCCCACTAAAAAGTTCAGTATTAAGTAATTACTACTTTTCGTTCCAAGATTAAACAAAACCTGTTTAAATTCTGCAAAATCAAAATTTCAAACAATGGATGCCGTGCTGAGTATTCTAAACTTTACAACAATGTTTGCTTTTTGCACAGGTATTATCCAAATTATTGATTATATATACATACACAGTGCTTGAAACATTCATAAATGCACTCAACAAATATTATAAAGAATATTTTAGAAATACAAATATTTTGACACTTACTGTTATAACGATTATGGCAATAATTACCCAATAAATGCAGCACAGCAACGCCATCAACAAATAATTTTATTGTACTCTTAGTCAGTGTAAAGATATTAAAAAAAATGAAAAATTTTGCTTAAAAATTATCTTAAGAAAAGTGTAAAAGACTCTAAAAAGATACCAAAGGTCATTCAAGTTAGAAAAATCGAAAATGCTATACCACGATGAAAATAAAATATACCGTCCGGAAAGACAAAAACTATGAAAATGATAGGACACAATACACTGAAATACAGCATGAATCCTGCCAAAACCTTTCAGGAGACACAATTAAGATAAAGCATTTACATTCTATGACTTAGAATTGCAAATATTCTTTTTCAGTTTATATTTCCACACTCCGGCGCTGCACTTCGTAAATGTCGTTGGTTTCATATTAAGTTTTGCATTGCAAGTTCCTACAACTGCAAGCCTATCGTCAGTTCCGCTAATGTTACAATCTCTTGTTTCGAAGTGAATGTGTTACCATAATTCACCGTTTCAAAATATAATGCATATACTTGGTATAATATTTTCAAAGCGTTCACCACTGAAACGTTACCACCCTAAAAATGAATAGAAATTCAACCAATGACGTAACGTTATCTTTATTTTGGGGCACGAATAATGAGATTACCCAGAGTCCTTTAGATTTAGAAAAGGCGTTTAAATTTTCATTTCGTAGTATTCGTACAACCACTCGCCTTTAACGTACATACAGTGCTTGTCACTGTCATATATATGGAGACATGATTTCGATACATTAATTCAATGTTATACATACCATTGCCGATCGTCATCCAATACATCATTATAGGTAAACTTTATGATGTAATAAATAATTCAAACTTGAAGTTCTGTACATTAGTTACTCTAATTCTTACTTATACTGGGAACATATATATAGATATACCATTTCCGGCAAGATATACATACTTGGCTTTCATTTTTTACCTGCTTACGGCAAATCAAGAAAAGGGCTTTGTGACGCTCATATACTATTACATCTTTATTTTCATCACCAAATTATCAACTGACTGAATTCAACACAATTTGGGAAATATCATGAAAATAAAGGAACATAACCGATAGTAGTTGGCATAGATGTATTTGTGTTGTGTTTTCGTCATGCAACAAGCCCACCTTAAAAACCCACAGACAAGTTGATGCACGGTACCACGGGTTAACTTAATCAACTTCAAATATCGTGGAATACTCCATACATAATTATCTATTACGTCTCCTCTATGGCCGGACATGGCTGCGTACTTATTCATTCCTCAAGATACGGACGCCTCTCTTTAGCAAGCAGTGGTACATCCAGAAATTTTCAGTGATACCTTATATAATCAACCCATTTTTTCCCAAGAAAGAGGGGACGGGCACCATGTCACCCTAAATCCGCCTCCGGAAAGGGGATTGCAACTGTCGAACAGATGGAGAACGCCATGTGGCAACATGTATATTCCTTAACCGGTACCAGGATTAAACAATGCGAACATATGGTTAACTTCTGTGTGTACGTCATGTCGGTACAATTGCTGTATAAATATTGAATGTTCTACATTTGTTTTTAGAAATAAAACCCCCCACATATTTTGTATGGTTATCGCTTTCAGCTATATATTCATCACACTAATATTATATGTTTTTTTTTGCTTCGAGGGTATCCAATGAAGTTATATACGGAACTGAGTTAAGCATGTACCAAATTAACATTGTTACATATTTATATAAAACAAATTTTGTCAACTATCCTTTTTAAACCATCGATCTATCACACTAAAAAAACTTCAGGTCATTACAGTAAAACATTGCAGACTTATGTAATTAAACCATATATATCCTAACATATTGTTTGTTCTGGTCGTCTATAAGGAAAAGTTCATCATGAATTGAAGCATTGATTGATAATAGTTTAAGGGCATTGATCGAATGTATTAAAGTTTGTCGTTAATTGATCTTAAGAATTGCTCAGAATAGAGTTTGGACTTAATTTTTTATCATCAATATAAATTGACAATCGTTTTGGAAACTTAATGGCAAAAATGTCTGGAATTGATGTCTGGAGTACAAACTTGGTACTTTTCTGTTTATAGAAGAGTCCAATAAACTACTAGTAGCACAAGAAAACGAAATCAATTGTTTGATGATCTAATAGTACGAAAATACTACTATTCCAACTATTTTTATTTTACATATGATATTTGGTTTTCAATGCTATATATATAATTTTCAGGGCTTATAAGGTTTAACTTGAAATTCGAAAACAGATCAAATAATGTAAGTGTCAATAATCAGCAACCCTACACTGCATGAAGCAAATGAAATCTATTAAAAAAATGTGGTATTATTGCCAATGAGACAACTCTCCACAAGAGACCAAGTGACACGGTTATATAATGTTCACTATCAATAGGAAAGGGTTTATACAGTGAGTCAAGCTTTACATCACCAGCGACTAGCCGAGTTTTGAAAAAAGAGACTTTCAAGAACTGTAAACAATACCAAATTCTGTAAATACCGAACAAAACAAAACAACATGAGGATTTTATATATATATAAAAAAAGACGATCCGTGGAATTCTAATGTATTTATCAAATTCTCAGAAAACGTATAGTGCTCTGGAATGGTCAAAAGAGGAAAACCAACCACGTCAGTGTCCTAACTAACGGAAATTGAAAGTACCCTTTCACATACAAACATGACATCCTTGTGAGTTTATAAATAATGTAGTGCAATAACTCAGTCCAAAACCCACAAACGGAAGGCTGGTATCATTTATGTTGTAATTTTCACACCTTATTTCACTTTTACTATTTATACGAATAAATCAGATTGTCTAATTCTTTGTCAAGTTCGTTAAGTGTGATATTTATTAATTATGTTATAGTGAAATGAAGGGGCGTACATGACTTAAGACAGACCGGTACGTCAAAGTGTCACTGAAAAGTAAGAGTACATACTATACTAGGAATGAAAACAGATGTGTTAAGGAAAAGCGAAAAATATAACAGATGTTTTCCAACCCAGCAATGTCTTAAGACATATGTCCAAGTGTAAAAGTAGGTATACATATATATTAGGAATGAAAATATATGTGTTGGGAAAATACAAATACAACAAATGTTCCCCTACCCAATGGCCAACAATGTCTTAAGACCTATGTCGAAGTGTTAAAGTAATAATACATATACTAGGAATACAAAGATATGTATTAGAACAAAACGTACAAAATAAAATACACCCGACCCTCATAAAAAAAAAGTGCTGAAAAGTCATCATATACATTTGGCAATACAAGTTAAGTTGTGAATTTTGACAGAGTCAAACAAAGATCTGACAACAGCACAAATGTCCTAAATAAAAAACACGACAACCGCTGAGGAAGTTCTGTATGATTTTACATATAAAAATATACATATAACTTAGTCAGGTGGTATCTATGATGAGTTTATTTAGAGAGAAGTTGACACTAAAGAAGGCTATATTTGTTCACCTGAAATATTTTTCCAATAAGATTAAATACCATCTTATTCGTATATATATAACCATCTAAATTAAGAATCATTGCGAAAATCTTGGGTCTTTTATGATTGTTTCCCTATTCGCGTAGGACCCCCTATATATCTTAGATGAGCCCATACATATTAAAGATTATAAATACATATGGAATTGCATATAAACCCAAGGGTCTTAATGAATGTTAAAAATCGTATGGGGTCTAATATTTATTAACTTTTATAAATTACACATAGCAGGTTTGGCTATCTATCAAATCTGTTTTTTTTTACCCAAACTTTCCAGTAAATTCAACAATTATGATTTATATAAGAGATACACAATTCTTTTGTTTCAAAACTTATTTTACAATCATAGACTATAAATAATTAATAAAGCCGAGTTTGTTTGAATTAAGGCATGTCCCTTCATTTAAAATGTGTTACATTATCGTCACGAAGATACATTTTGGGAACAAAACATGACCAAATGACCGAGTTTTTAGGAATATGTATAGAGCAAGTGCAAATGCATACATTTTTGTATCATAAATTACCATTTTACATGTTTTTTTTATTATGAAATATGGAAATAATTAATTTCCATTACTTGTAAAATTAGCATAATGGAAATAGATTAATAGAAGAAATCACGTGACAGTCGCATTCTTTCTGCGAAATAAAAAAAAAGATTTCAATTGCGGAAAATTAATTATTTAATTTCAGTATTATTTATGTACATTAAACTGAACATTTATTCAGTACAATGAATGCATAACATCGTAAAAAAGATACACCTTCACGGTGGATCTGCATTGAAAGGATGAAATGAGGCATGGATGAATTTAATTAAGATCATATCTATATTTCCCATTTGACGGTGCAAAACATTTACCACACAACCCTATATGGTTCAAATCTCGGTTTTATAACTACCCTTTGGCGATTTGTGTATCGTTTATACGATTACAACATGTATGTAATTGTAGCAAATATCCATAAATCATTTATGAGTGGGTAAGTTATCGAATGACCAGAAAAAACACATTATTAATATTTTAGAGATCAACTATAATAAACAAATAGGAAAATTACTATTTTGACAATCAATCACACGCTTTTATTGTTGACTAGATAATGTTTATTGTAAATATAGTAGATTTATGTATATAGATGGCGTTGGGTTTTTAAAACTAATTATAGCTTTTCCACGAAGTACCTCACAGGGTTACTTGAAACTACTAATAAACCCCACAGAGGTGGCGCCTATGATAATCGAAGAAAAGTTCACATATTTGAATACTCGAAAAATTATTAGCTGCAATGACTTATATGACTAATGAATTCCATAAAAAGGCAACACCAAAAATAAACAAACGAAATCGAACAAATACGTAAAAAAATACTATTTTTCAGATAAAAGAAGCAATGAAAAGTTTCTAACATACCTCAAAATAAAATAGCTTCATAAAACTAATTATACGTATAGCTTTTCCACGAAGTACCTCACAGGGTCACTTGAAAATACTAATAAACCCCACAGAGGTGGCGCAGATGATGATGATCGGAGAAAAATTCACATATTTGAAAATTATTAGCTTCAAGGACTATTAGTATTATATATTACTAATAAATTCCATAAAAAGGCAACACCAAAATTAAACATACGAAATCGAACAATCACGTAAGCAAAAATACTGTTTAATCATAAAATTATTTTTGAGATAAAAAGAAGCCGAATGAAAAGTTTCTAACATACCTCAAGATAAAATAGCTTCATAAAATTAAAGTGAACTTAAGTTAACATGTTTAGCTATTTTGGCAAGGTAAACCTAGGCTGATAGAACAACCCTGCAATCTAGGAACATCTGGTGATATGGTCTCAAACCCTTTTAATACGATGCCAACAATATTTTTTATCGTGGAATTTTAAGACTGAAGATATGAAAATGTGAAGCCTGAACCACCTCTAATGTAAAGATCAAACCATGAATCGATTCTGAACTTTCCTACTTTTATATTTACGTTTTCAAAGTATTAAAAATGAATCCATTACTTCTACTACATCACTTTTCATATGTAATGTTTATTTGAAAAATGTAGTTGTATTTTTAATGTATACATCAAAGATACAGTTGTACTGTGAAATATGTTGATTTCTTCTCGATATTGAACTGAACAAATATGGCGTCTTCTTAAAGGGAAATTCCGCGATTTTTTACTTATCATCTAATTATGTTCATCTTAACATAAAAAACACATTTGCAAAGTTTTAAATTTATATTCCTTCTAATAACGGAGAAAATCAAGTATTTGTAACTTTTTTGGTTGAATTCTCGAGTGGGTCGTGACGTATTAGCCCGATTTATTGAATTCTGGGAAAAAATAAAATCTGTTTAACTCTTATAGCTTATCGACAATATACGTAATTAAAAGCGCACAGCTGACGAATGGTCGAAGTTATAAACCACAATATAAGAATGAACGAAAGTGAATATGCATATATATACCGTTTTGTATTGATTGAATTAAACTCCTATAAAATTATCTCTAGTAAATGTTTTTGAATAAATTTAATTAATTATTGTTGAGATTTTTTTCATAAAATATTTATTGAACATTTTTACTGATATTGAACTGAAAATATTTCAGTTCTATTTACCGTTATTGTTTTGATAATCATTTCAATGCAAAACTAATGTGTGAGCAGAGTGTGTATATTATTTTGTAAAGGTCACTGTATATTTCTCGGCTTGAGGTCAATTCGTTTACCTTGTAGCTATTTAGCCGCAGGTGTGAGTTCAAGCGTACACAGGTATAAATGTTGTTATTTGGAAAGGATAAATAGAAAGGATTAGAGTATATGCTGTCATGATGTTAATACACCAAGATTAAATACACGATGAGAATAAAGATACAATAATTAAATTGTGTAAATTAATTGAAAATAAAATTCAGATTTGTAATTCCGAAAGTGTATAAAAATAAAAGGAAACAATTTTTGATTACTTTCTTAGCGGCAATTGGCGTAAAGATTCAAATATGAAGCAAAAAATAGTAGTTTTAATCTTTAATAACAACTAAATGCAATATTACCCAATTTGATATACCATTGTACATCTGTTTGATATCATTGACTTTACCGGAATTTCTTAACTTGTATTCAAATCTGGCTGTGTTTAAATGCTAATAAAACTATTGCAATTTTAAAGTTTTTAATTGACAAAAAAATACAACATACAACATGCATAATTTTTTTTTAGTTTCTTTTTAACATTTTATTCTTACATAATTAAATTCATTTGACAATCATTTACACGAACTTTTTGTGAAAAGAATACTAATTATCTAAGCTAAGGCATTATATCTTTTGAGGATTTTTGAGGATTTTTTTTAAAATTCTATGATAATAGTTGTGCAATGTTGAACATGATAGCCGTCATTAGTCCAAATAAGTAATACAGTAGTTGTAATAAAAGTTATACTTTAGTCATGCATTACAGATATTGACGAATTTATAATAGTTCGTTCATACATCGTTGTTCATGAAACAATCATTATTAGTATACATGAAAGTTTCCTGACGTATAAGAGCCATTGAGGATGAGCTCCAGAGAAATCAGACTAGTTGCGTTTCGTTCGTTTGTTTGTTGGGAAAGGAGAGGAAATGCAACCGCTTGTACAGATAAACGACAGAATTACCATACTAGCATTTATAGTCAACACAATCAGAAAGAGTTCCCATCGTTAGACGGGGAATATGAAGGCTTCCAAGAATGAACAAGTGACATGTCTAACTCTGAACAGTTAGAGAACAGACTATCGACATCGAACGCTTGTTCTTGATATTTGAAACTGTATGCATATATATACGTATACGTTTATGATATAGTGATGAGTTCTGACAAAAACTAAATTCCTTCATGGTTATATCTTGCCATACGTTTATATTGGTTTGTAAGGTGATTACTCAAAATCGTTATTTGAAAATCCTGTTTGTGAGATGTAGATTCATTTCAATACAGAAATTTCGTCTATATATTTCACAAGTGTATAACACGGAGAAGCTCTGAAGGTTCATTACTCCCATTTTGTTTGGGTGTGAACCATCGATGTTTACAGCAATATCAAGGAATAAGGTGATGATGGTAGAAAGAACTATGGGCGTCATGTGGCAAATATTACATGCATATCGGACAATGAGTTGTCAATCTGTATGAAAAGTTTTCCAATACAACCATATTATTGAGAAGGAATGTTTACATGCTATACTCTCGTACTAGTATTACAGGGTTCTTGTGGCGTTCACCTTAGACACACATCGTTTTAACGATGTTTAAAAAAAGACAGAACCAATTTAATGTCATATTTCCCTATTTTTTAAATATAAGTAAAATTCTTTTATCTGACAAGAATATCCCTATTTAGCGAACAAGTAATTTATTCTTTTTTCGGTTATTGAATACCAAGAAAGAAAATAAATCCCGAAATTAATTTGAAACTTTGATACTCAAAAGTTTCCCAGCAAAATATTCACATCCCCTGGGGATAATTAGTGTTCGTCCAGTGGCATATATAACAATTGTGATGACGAATTCCTTCCTTTGTTTGAGAACAATCTTATTGAAATATAAATCTGTGATTTTCCTAGGTCCACAGCTTCAATGAACCAAAGCAAAAGTTATACATCGACCTGTATTTAAATCAAATTGGTTCTCTTCTTCTTTTGGTATACAACTGTAGTCTATCGACATTCGATGATTACATACTGTTGGCATACGTTGGCTAGTCTATTTACAACACTTTTACCCCTATTTATTCAAAATATATGTTTTTTTCTTATATGTTCAATGTATACACGTATATATTTTAAATTGCGCTATAGTTCCGTAACTTTATATCCAGTCGTATAAACGAATCGTCGGCAAGTGCGTACATTTTTTTAAATCAATATTTCTGGTCTGTTCCAATCTGTCCTTCACTATTGACAATGACTATATATTACATTTCCCCAAATTCACCCTTGGAAAAAATATTTAAATAGATTTTAATTTCATCAAATCTTATTTTTTGGGTATTATTTATATATTATGAATTATATTCTTTACACCAGAAATGTTATTTATAAACAAGCGTATGAGTTTAGTAATGACAAGTAAGACAGAGTTGTATATTATACATCTGATAGTTCAAAATGGAAAGTTATAAGTTATAAGTTATCAGCCGTGTACACTGATCAATACCTGCAGAAGTGAAACGATGCATGAACTTGCAAGCCCGACAGGAAATCGCTTGAATACCTGGACGTGTCACCTCACACCCCTCACAATACCTTTGGAAGTAATACCTTTAGCCATGCTGGTGATCAGATAAGGGAAGATCAAAATATATTTGAAAAAAGTTTATTACTTTAAAGAATTATGAACAAATTAGATTTTCGAAAACAATTTTCACGGAACACTTATTTATGATTTCAACTTTGACTTTTCACCTAATTCCAATATCAACAGTTTAAAAACAACAGACCATGGTAATTTAAAAAAAGTAAGAATATTTTCCGTATCAAGTTAGTTAGTCGTATTAAACAACCGTACGATTGACAAGATATCGACACGCAATTACGACTACATCGGTTACTGTAGTTTTGTTTCTTTGTGGTTTATAGACATATCGTTTTTATTCATCGGGAAAGAAGACAAGATGGCGGATCTCGGAGAATTGATACTCTAAATTTAAAATCGATGGTGATCGCTTATCTAGCGGAATAAAACTTTAATATCTATGAATTTGAACATTTTTATACAGAATGAACATAATATCAATTTTTGATTTTTTTGCGAAGTTTCCCTTTAACGTAAATACAATGACAATAGTTCAAGAAGTAAAATATCAATAATTCAGGTTGAAAGTGAAATATATGTTTTAATATTTATTTCTAAAACTTTTGTATATATATTTATTCTATATTCCTAATTAAAACTGGTATTATTTTTGTTGATACCTGGAATAAGTATTATAAAGTATGTGACTTTTTTTATCTGGTTGTCTGTAGGTTGCATGAAACTTGTACAAATATGTACGTCAAATATGTTTTTGCATTTATATTTACTGAGATTTACACTGCATGGTAACCCTTATTTTCGATACTAGAATCTTCTTTGCTTGCAGGGAACAGTGTGGGGAGGGGACATTTATTTTAATGCATATTTCATATCTAGCTTTTTTTCAGTGCTGATTCATCAATTTATTTTTTTGAAGAATTCAGACAATTTTATTTAAATCTGTTTATGAAATTTAAAAAAGTGTCTTTCTTCCTCGTGAAATGTTATTTTAAACCCTTAAAAATATAATGGCATAAGATAAGATAGGGAAAAAAAACCCACTGAACTTCTGTTTTCTTCGTTTATACATTTTAAAGAAATTTTACATATTTTTTTCACAATAGAGATTAGAGACCTGACCAAGTCATGCAGGTTATATTGAACTTTCGTGTTATCTATCAAACTCCGTTGTCAACCAGCCATTACATTGTAAGTCTAGGGATACATTAATATCATTATTCGAGTCTAATTTGCCGTTAAAAAGTTTTGCGAAATAACCAGAGATTTTTATTCGCAGTGCATTTTATTTGATTATCATAAAAATCAGTTTATCATGAATTTAGAAAAATAAGTTTTATTTAGTTTTATTTTTAATATTTGAATTTAAGATGTATATTTTAACTTTCAAAATCCAAATTTGCAGATGACAAGGAAAATGACCAAATGAGGAAATGCCAAATCGCAAACGGACGCCCTAAAAGCCACCGAATTCAAAGAAATATTCAATTCAAAGATTACTCAACTCACACTCCACTAAAAACCAGGGTTAAATAGTCTAGCAATAAGAATATCATGTACAAAAAACATTTGTGGGATAGAAACTATAACATGATGAAAAAGTATAAATAAGGACATTTGACCATTAAAGTTATCAACATCCAGGAAGTAATATACAGAATTTATTAACAAGTAGAAAATGTGAACCCTGACAAAAACTTTAAATATAAAAATAAAATTATCAGTCATATGCAAACTCTGTTTCTAAACACGAGCCGATTGACAGAACAAAACATACGTGTATTGCAATTTAAACTTGATTAAACCCCAAAACAAGCGATAATAATAATATTTTTTTACCATAACTAGTATTACGAACGGTAGTAGTATGTAAATATATATGAAAGGTGAATATGAAATGCATTTAATACAGGACTTCGATGAAGATGATTACCCTATGGTGTACCGAGACAACTTTATCACGAACAAACATGAACATAAACAAACAAAGTGTTTAAAATAATGTCCTACTTTACTGATAATGACATCTTTTGTACTTAAAACAATATAATGTCTAAATACAGTGCTATTCAAGTTAATATCTTTCTTACAACATAATAGAGTATATGTGACATCTATTTAAGACCCAGTAGATTTTTCTTAGATAACGTCGAAGGCAACATATTGGTTTAATTAAAAAAATTAAATTTAAAAATTTGAATTAAGCTTATAAATTTGAGTAAGAATATGAACACATGATGTTTAGAAATTTATAGTAAATATGGTTTTATTAGACTACTTGTTGTATCTAAATTTATTAATTATATGTCAGTTTAAGAATCAGAAATGTATTTTATTTAAAAATAAAAATTAAGACTCACCTATTTTTTCTTAAAGATAGCCTTAACCAAATCAGAAGGAGAGAGAATAACAGTTCACTGTTTACTCCTTGTTATTTTAATCAAATTTCGCACCTGGAATCACCTGTATTAAATTTGTGCCGTATGAAGCGGTTACTTTGTATCATCGCTTGTGAATGCTGTCACTCAAGGGACTGATGAACCGAGTGGTTTACCTGTTCACCAATAGATTTACCTGTATGATTAACTGTTATGTTAAGGTATTGGATAACTGTATGGTTTTCTAATCAAACGATAAATTAACACTTCTAAAGTCGAAACATTTACTATCGAATTACATTTGTGTTTTGATAGTACAAAAGTTAAAATACATTGAACAAGACCACAAACATCTGCAATGAAAGCTTAACATCTGGATTTGCCCCCTGTCATTGACTTTAAGTATATAATTGTTCACCACAAAACCGTCAAAGATGATGTTAGCCTTTTAATTAATACTATATAAGTACTTCATTATCCAAATTTATATCCTTCCCTATAAACATCTCTTTCGAAAGCCTATTCATGACTATTGCGGTAAACAAAACCGGCTTTATTCAGTTCAAATAACACAGGAAATGAAAGACAGGAATACCAGCAACTTATGTTTACAAACTTATGTTTACAGTTTCTCTATCATGTTTAATTGAAAGTGCGTATGAGTAAGAAGACGTTCAGAAATAACCAAAACTCAAAGTTTTACTTGAAAGTATACTGGCATATTTCTTCTCATATCTCTGATACGGAAAGAATAAACAGACAAGGACAAATACTGAACCCTAATTTTAGAATAGACGTTTGGCGTTCGGTTATTCATTTTTGTAGAGGGCTTACTGGTGTGTTGTAATAAGTTTAGACAGGAAGAGGACACACGCATCAGTATCACTGTAAATTGAAATGTCGACATCTAAACAACGATTCACCCCCTGTCCACTAAAAAGACATATATGTAATTGTAACAGCCCGAAAAGTATAGGATGCATAATAAATACCCTTTCAAAAGATAAAAAAAGAAGATAATGGTTTAAATAACCGATATGTTCTCTTGTGGTTACTTTAACTGATAGGATGTCTTTTTATTAGCATATTTATGTTCATTGTCCAAACTTTCCTTTCCCTTTTTACCTACACAGAACATAAAAAAGTAATGCTATAAAAAGGAATTTGACATTTAATGTAGATCTTTTTTTATGAATGATGAAATAACTCTCGATTTGTAAATTTTTAGCCTAAACATATCCTGGCAAATGTATGGAGAGTTTTTGAATGTAAAAACTTTTCAACAAGAGAATGTTTGAATTCTGGTCACTTAATAGCAAACTAATATGTAATAAATACTACATAGTATAATGAGAGAACCAGATATTTAAGCCCCAGTGTTGGTAAGGTTGGTATTTCTTAGTTTTCTATTTTCTGTGAAGGTTTTTTTGGATTGTTGTAGGTCTGTCTTTTTTCGGGCAATGGTATTTTCTACCTTTCTTCAACATCCTCACCCTTTTCAAATAACGTCTCTGTTGACCACAGGTGCCTGAATGTTGGTCATGACAAATGCATGTTTTGCTTTGTGTCATACATTGATATGCCGTGCTCTCCATTTCCACATCAGATTTAAGGCCATGGAGTATAAAACTTTAATCACTTATATACAGGAACTGCAGCTTGTAACCTATTTTATTTAAAAAGTACCCCCACTTTCCACCGGACACTGTAAAGGCTATACCGGTATCTGTGGCATCTATACATATACGCTTGATATACCGGTAGTTACAGAACTTGGTTATTACCGGGTATCTATGAAGACCGTATGTTGACTTCTATAGGTGTAGTTTTGTTTTATTGAGCTGGTGGGTTTCTGTTACGTTCACATATAACCGATTTATATGCCTATTGATATTGATATTCACTTCTCTAACCACCAAAGCAATTGCACATCACATTATACAGCAGTGATTTGTATATATACTATTAAAACCGAGACATTCATAGTCAATACGCTCAGTGAACTTTCAGAGGATAATGTGTTAAGGACCAGGATTTAATTATACGTTTTGTAATTTAGTCGATAACTAACATATTAAGCAAAGAAGATATTAACTTCAAGTGAACAAGCATCCGAAAACTATAAAGCATTAATCGTGAAAAAGATACTAAAGAACGCCATAATCCGTTTAATTATCTAGATTACAAGAGTAAAGTATCGAATGTACACTGCAGCTACATGTATATAATTAGAGGAAATGAAATTGTAGATATGAACAACAATGACTTCCAATGTCTAAAGCAATGCCTGCTTAAGCGACTCGCTGGAATGAGTTTTAGCATGGATGTGAGATATTGTAAAATTTATTGGATATACAATGTATGTCAGAAATGGTGTAGGCAGAATACGGAAACGACACAAATATATTCGTAGCATAATAAATTTGACGATGAGAATTAATAAAAAAGTGGACCCGACTGCATTAAGTCGAAGGAAAAGTGCAATGGACCAACATGATTTGAGTTACGATCGTGACTTCGTGACTGAATTTTTTAATAATGAGAGCTCTTAGGTAAAAGAATTCTTTTTTAATTCAATCAATATGCCATTTTTTTTAATTATTATTTGAGAGTACCAAACGCTCTCTACTTTTGTGGAAAAAAAACAACATTATTCAAATCCGTCATAAAAAAACCGGCAATGACTATATTTAATTGATAATGTTTTTGTATTGCAAATTCACACTCGGGATTCAAACATAAATATCATTATATTGACAAAAATAATTTCATCAATCAATATTCGTTCGATGCAGCCAAGTAAATAATAAATGTATTCCGCAAATTATGTGCTGAACTTTAAACACTAAATGTCTTAATACTTGTCGATCATGGTGTACAATATCAACTTTCAATTTGTTATTGTTAGCAAGAAAATATCTTGTACCCTTGTCACAATGCCATCTGCCCATCTGGCAGGATAAATGACAGAAACAAGAAAATCGGACAACTCGATTCGTTCAACGTCTAGATTGACTTCTGACCTTCACAAAATCCTGCAGTATAACATAGAAAACCACTCGGAGCGGATATGTAATTCCGTGCAGATTACAATCAGTGATTGTCACTTTATAGTGTTATATCATCACTAATTTGACAGAACATAGAGAGGAAACACATTACTTTGTCACACAAACGTTGTCACAGAAATGATACATTGCTCCTTTGATGTTTCATACCTGTTGTAAATTACATACACCAAACTATACCTTTGATCTTGAAGTTTGAGATACGATGAAATATTAATTTAAACAATGAAATACCTGGAAACAGGCATGTAACTTGTTTTTATTAAATACTTGATTAATATGCTTCTAATTTAGTTTGACTGAAAAATTCAAGATATGCGGCGCAATTGTTTGCCTTCATTATTCAGATGAAGTGCAATGTTTAAAAATGTGTAGGAGAAATACATTTGCAATCATTATACATGTTTTATTTCCTCTTGTTTTAGCTTTGTTTTGAAAGAACTTGTTTGTATTTGTCTGTTTCAGCTGAACACTCAACGATTAACCATTACGTGTACTATAAGTACATGTAAGAGGACAACTTGCACTTAGATTCAAGTGTAAGGAAATAAGCAATACTACATGAATGACGAAACATGTTAAAAACAATACTCACGCATTGGAATATTTTTTTGCCAGAAAATGTTAAAGATTTTGTGTTACTGATTCATTGGTTTTTCGGTTGCTGTCCGATTTATGTACTTCCCACATCTCTTACACGTATATTCCTAAACGACTGCGTAACATATTAAAATCTGCTGAATGTCTCGTCAAAGCTTTAATGTTCTCTTGACAAATGCAAAAATAGATAATCATAAAAATCAGTTTTCAGTAAATAAAACAGGTGTTGATTGCAATTATTTGTACTTTTCTATAGACATATTAATCCACAAACAAAAGTACATGCATCTCAAAATGCACCTACAAATTCTAATATTATAACTTATGACCTTGAAATTTTAAAAAATACATGTAAGTTGTTATCTTAACTGAAAGAGGGGGCCAAATAATCCGTCCAAACAATCAAATAAAACAAACAATAGGTTAAGAGATCAGTGTGATAGCCTAGATAGAGGAAGACAAATATATTTGATAAAATTAACTACACGATTTGTCCACTGGAGTGTTAGTTGACAAAGCTCCTCGAAGTTTACACGATAAACTTGTTGAGAAACAAAGATAGTATGGAGTTATTTAGATTTATAAATCTGTCAAAATTGAATACTATGTGTGAAGGTCTGTGTATACCTTGAAAGTCAAATGGGTTGAAATATAAGTTTAAGTAAAAGTTAAGCGACGTGGTAAGTATTTTTTTTTTATGTTTCTTGTATTTCCTATCCACGTAAATCGTACAAAGCAAATCTGGAGTTTAATGTCATAGACCAAGTCTGTTTATAAATTTAAGGAAAACGGACGATTCTGACTTTTTTAGTTTTAGATATGTTATAAAACACCAAGCTGCGTAATTATTATAGATACATTTGGACAACATGTACAAGAAAGGGGATGTTCAAATAATAAAAATTGTAATCAAATTCTGCCGTACAGAAATAATATGTACAAAATTTCAACCTGTACCCAACTATCAAACTGTAAAGCAATACTTTTAATTAGCTACTAAAGTGAAAAGGGGTTATCAGACCTTGTTGAAAAGATCACTTTCAGATAATCCCGAAACAGTAGATAATGTCTTCAATAGTACTTAACATTATTACCGTACTAAGTTAAGGACACCAGTATAATCCCCAAATCACTGCCAAGCGAGAGACCGAGTTATTATATAACATTTATCGGAAGCCCAGAGATTTATTTGACGGACACTCGACACTCTATAATAGTTACTAGGTATTACCATAATGTAATGTTTGGACACATCAAAGACTATCTTTACACTATGTGCAATGTGTTATTTTCAAAGTCATTGAAGTAACTTGATGCACTAGATTTTAGAGAACAGACTGAATAAATTGAATAAACCACTTCCTGATGAAAAAGATATTATGTCCTGCAACAAGTGCACCATGTAAATTATTCATATGTTTTGGAAATTAGATTTTGTGATTTTGCACATTTTACTAGTGACAATGATTGCAGCATTATTATATGTTTTTTTTTAAAGATAATTGTTTATGAAAAACAGTTAACAGTAAAAGGTACATAACAATAAAGAAACGATTGGATTTTTAATTGTTCAATTGTATAATGGCCTAAATGAGCAAAAATAAAGTAGACGAGGAATAAAATTGCAAATAGTAAATAAGAGGTGTACTTTGGTTTAAACAATATTTTATTCAAATAAATTGAATTGGATTGGACAAAAGGCATAGCCTATGTAAGCCCTCTCTATCTGTTTTGGATGAATCAGGGTGCATCTTGTCACTTCAATGACTTTGAAAATAGCACATTGCACATAGTGTGTACTTTTATGGATACTCTGATTCATTCAAAACACAACAATAGTAAATATTAAGGGAGCTTCCATTTGATTTTTATGGGGGAGGGGGGGGGGGGGGCTGTAATCTCTGTCCTGCCTTTTTATTTTTCACTCTGTTCGGTCCTGCCTTTTTTTACCTAAATTGTCGTCCTGACTTTTTTTTTTGCAAGTGTCTCATCCTGCCTTTTTTTTTACTCAAAACTCCTGTCCTGACTATTTTTTTCAAATTTCATCCTAGCCCACCCCATAAAAATCAAATGGTAGCTCCCTAAGAGATGTTCTTGCGTTGATACACTGCTTAATCCAAACACAACATTCAAGAAATAAAACCACAACAAACAAACAAGGCACACTTTTTAAAAGCTTGTAATATAATTTTGCAAATTACACGATCAAATGTAAAAAAATGTACTTAATAAAGAATTGAAGGCAGTTATGGGTAAATTTAGAAGGAATGCACATCCAAATAAACTACAATTTTAGATAACATAAAAAGTGTATTTAGATCAAGATTTATTTTGTCGAGAACACAAAACATCCACACCATAAAAGAAATGTGTGCAGTTCAAGATATCGAAAAGAGCAGAAAATAACAGAAGAATTGTATGCAGTATAAGATTAATTTGAATAGAAACACAGAGAAAATCAAACTAACATAGGTCAATTTACTAATTTATTACTGTTATATCTTACTAAGTGTTCCCAAAAGGTATTATATGAGAGTATAACTCGAAACTTTAATAGCAATCTTGTTGGGATATCAAATGTTGAAAAGGCATGTTAACTTATATCACTTCAACAAGTCCGACGTTCGTTTACTTTTCGGGTGAAAACGTGATTATTTGCTTATCATAATCTTATTTATATTAACCACCAGTTGCACTGTATTGTAAAACACTTAGAAACAAGCAAATGTAAAAGGATTTATAACTGCAACTTCTACTGATCAATTGAAAATGATCATGTACAAGTATCTACGACAAATATATCTGAAAATGATTATAACGAAACGCGAAAACGAGGGCGTATATATGTCTGACTCAGTTTCACTTCCTGCATATATGACGGATATGTTTTTCAGTGATATTTATTCTTTTTTGCTAATGTCGAAATATATATATTTAATTTTTGGAAGTCATTGGGTATCTGATGAAAACATTCATGCCAAATTGATTGATAGTTAAGTAATTCTCTCATCATGCATTTAACAATTTGAAAGTTTTTCCCCAGTTGAATGTCAGTAAATAAAGATGCATAAGATAATAATGTGCCATAAGGACAATAAAAAATTGTAAGTCAAGGAAATACCGCCAGAACCATGGCAAGATTCTTCCCCCTCCCCAAAAAATAAAATAAAAATATACAACTCTACAATACACTATACACCGAAAACCAAGTACTGGGGAACAAACCAAAAAAAAACCAAAATAACTACCAAAACCTAGGTTTGGATATGTTATAAAAAGATGGTAAAATTATTAGGAATAACATGTTGCAGCACAATGATTGTGTAAATGAATACTACAAAAACATTTAAACTTCTTTGATGACTGTTTGCAAAGATGGCATTATTGATGTAGAGAATCCTTGATACAATAAAGCTGATGTCATAATGATACAACACGATATATTGCTACTAAATTACAACACAATGTTTGTTCAAAAATCCACACTTAAGTTTCCAACGATAATCTTACTGGGGGACACAAATATGAGGGTGGCATTTCGGCCTTTACCGGCATTAGTTCATGAGTGTATTTGAAATTTACAGTGATATTCTGATAAGGTACTAAGTTTAGGGATATGGTTGTGGCTTAAACAATACATCCTTGATAGATAATAAAACGTTTGCATAAGGGTTACTTTCTAGGCGCAGCAGTGATAAGACGTCTAAAGGGATTCGAATGTAAGCTTGCAGAGCAGTTTAAAGTGATCCGAAAGTGTTCGTTTAATATCTTCATATGATGTTCAAAAGTATAAAGTTCACAGTTATTCACATACTTAAGTGAGGTATACTCATTATTTCTTGTACCAGTTTTAAATTGTACTTTACAAACAGGAAAACAGCAGTAAGATATAGAGGAAAATCACCAATGAGTAAAAGGGTTACACTTTTAAGTATGAAATAGCAATTATTAGTCACCGACTACTGCTCGTGCTAACTAAAAACAATATATGTTACAATAATTAGAAACAGAAAATCAAATATTTTAAAGGCAAAACATATTGGATCCAACTTTGTAAATCGGGTTTAGAAACTATGCAAGTAATCTAAAGCATACAGTTCGGGTGTAATATTCATCGTTACTATTTATGGCACCGAATTAAACTTATTTCTGGTATGGCGATTGTGAAGTAAAATTTCATATGACAAGTTAAAACACATGTCAATTTCATCAGGAACGCTTTTGAATATAAACACGTAAACGACACAGAGGAATAAAAACGTATTTAACGTACCAAAAAAGAAACCTTAGAAGAACAACCAATTTAATCTACGATATTTTTTTTCCTGAGGGATTTGAAACTCCTGTTGCATGATTAGTAGTACTTCTTATTCTATCAACGGAGGTATGCTATTACTCATATCGGTACAGAAGCTTGTGAACAAAAGTACAAAAAATATGCCCCGACCATCATCCAGGATTGCCTGTATTACATTATTAGTCATATTTTCCATGACGTTTTTTTTAACAAAGATATAATTCTAGGACCGCATTCTATGAATTGCTTATAAATACATTAAACACAAAATATGATTTTCTTCAAAATCTTTGTCACATTTATATATATACCATTCATCTAGATGTTTGTCATTTATACAGGTCATAATGCCCTTCTACAAAGTAAGAAATTGTTTTCTTGCTAAGTACAAAACAACAGGTAATCACTAAAATCTCGATCAAACGACAGGACAAAAGTTATTATATAACATTTATCAAAATCCATAAGATTTATAAGATTGACCCTCGGAACTTCTCTGCTGTTACTACCATAATCACCTATTGTTATGTTTTAAGGGGTGCGTTCTTTATTTACTTAATTTATAATTTAGCTTTCATGGCCCAATAAAATTCTAAATAATTGTCTCATTGTCTAGGAGATCATCCTTGAGACGTAAATGGGACCCAAATCGGTATAAAAAATGATGCCATAAAACAATAAAGTGCATAAAGCATTTGCGAGTGGATTTTTAAAAATCAATTATGTCAAACATAAATTATATTTAAATTGGCCAGTAAAAGAAAATTTCAAGTAGGGTATGATTTTTATCTCTTCTTGAGTGACATTTGATAAAACAGTCCTCTTAAAAACTTACTGAATATGATATCAGCACATTTAATGGACACGTAAGAGTGACATAGGAAAAAATAAGCATCCGAAACTAAATCCGTTTGTATCCTTCCAGCTGTCAATGATCATTAGGTTGTAGCGGGTTTTTAACAACAAATAGAAACAACCTACGTCATAAGGAGACAACTCTTCACAAGAGACCAAATGACACAAATTGCACAGAGATAATTGTGGTATTTTGTTTTTTAAAGACGAATATTCTACAACTCTGACGTCCGGTCAGAATAGGGACGTTAAATCTGATGCCTCGTGTAAATAGAGTGCTACGCTCTTTGCACGTTAAGAACCCTTGCAACAGATTTTTGAGGGGTCCGTAGGTGGCCTGTTGCAAGGCAAAATTTCTGTCCTTATCTAATATACCCTGATTTTCCAGTTGCAGTCCAAATTTCTCGGCCATCATCCCGGATTGTCTCTATAACAAGACTATACCTATTGTATTTATTGTGAACTTGTTCTCGTCCAGAACATGCATTAAAAATATTTGCCACTGGAAGTTTTAGCAAACAACAATCGATCAAGCAATCTTTCAACTCTGTGCACGACTTGTGTAAATGATGCGCTAATTTAACAGAACATCAACAACAACCAAACAAGAAAAAAATACACATCTAAAGATAGAACCCTTAGCCCCTAAAGCTCAATAATCCATTGCATTGACTACATGTACACCATTCCAGCCTATAAATGTAGTTTAGAGTTAACCGATGGACACATTTTTCTCAAGAAAACTGGATATACATGTACAATGTATTTTTTTATGAGCATTGGTACAAAATTTCACTGTTATAATGACAACAAAATCCTCTTAATCTCTATAATGATAGCAGAGGCGGATTTAGAGGGTTTTTCAGCCCCCCCCCCCCCCCCCCCTTTTTCAGGGAAAAAATTGGTTGGCTATATAGGGAATCACTGAAGCATGACTGGAGCGGCCCCCTCTTAGGCAGTCAATGGGCCCCCACTTATGAAAACTTCTGGATCCGCCACTGGATAGCTTCTTTTTATTTCTTTTTAGAAGCTCCTTTATAAAGACTATTGCATATACATTAAGGAACAAGTTGATAACAGGAGATCTTTCTAGTTATATAATAACCCCCAACTATGAGTGTTTAGTTATCTCTGTTCTAACTATTGGAATAATTAAAGCATGTGTATACTGTACATGCACATGTATGCATGTTAGCAACACAGATATATAATTCTATCCAGACAACCTTGGTTTATTAATATTTATCATTTATCAAATAATTTACTTGTTGTACAGAAGGTTGTTTTTCTTGCCTTTTCATATATGTTAATGTGAACAATTATTTTTCTGTTTCTTGGCAATAAATAGACTATAAAAATAATGATCATCGCTTCGTATCGTGTACGAGATATGTGTGTTTGTTTTAATTATAGTGTAATGATTGGAGTGCGACAGGGGGAATTTTTTTTAACGAAACGGACGCGGTCAGATTTCACTTTTCTGTGACGTATATAGATGGGATACACACTATTTTATCAATGTTCAATTTAACTGCAAGTCATGCATGTGTGTAAAACATGTAACAATAACATGAATAAAAGGATGAAACATTACACAATCATTACACAAACATTACACAATCATTACACAATCATTACACAAACATTACACAATCATTAATTATAATCGATCAACTTATATGGTTTAAGTAAAAAAATAACAAAATAATTTTATGTACAGTTGTCACGTATGTTTCCAAAAATAATAACCCTGTCAATAGAGAAGAGGGTCTGAATGAGGAAAAAAGGGGGAGGCATCATCATGTCTGTAGTCTGTTATTATTTTAAGGTATTTTCTTTACTTATTATTTTGTTTTCCTATAATTTTGTATATTCTCTATACGTTAGCACCACATTATCATGATCAATCACTGTTTTTGATTGCGCCCATTATTTGAATAAAGAATTCTTCCCTTATTGGCTGTTAACTCCATTTAGACCCTTACATATCTATAAAGCGATAAAAACAAGAAAAATCACCCACATACAATTATAAGTTTTCATTATGTTTGATCATGTTTGTTTTGTTTTTGCCATAACCTAAATTGGTTTTTGTCTGTTTTACAAATAAAGAATTATTATTATTATAATATTATATAAATTAGAAAAATACTAAATCAGACTAAGGCAACAATTTTGTAAAACATCTTTCATAATATATTTATAAACAATTATATTTTCTTCATGATAGTTTAGCATCCCGTTGTTTTCTTATCATTTTTTTTTGGTGTGACATTTTCTCTCTCTCAATTATTTATTGATTTTTGAATCACCATCCATTCATTGAAGTATAACAGTCTGAGCTTAAATAGACATATATTGCAAAATCGTAAAACACTTCTTCTGAGATATCGCCCACACTCTTAGATATTCCAAAGGACAAGGTATGATAAGGGCTATTTTTGGCCCCCTCTCCAAATAAGTTTAAATTGATATCAATGATGGTCTTAGTGTAGACACTTGAAAAAATAATGATTTTATTGTGTTCCGGTGAAAGGAAGGTTGCCTAGCAACGGTTTTTATGAAGAATGAAAATTATCACATATTAATTGCTTTATCAGTAAAAATTTTAATATTTGCAAATGATATTGTTTGTCCAAGAAGAACTTGAAGTCACAAATGAAAATACCCTTTGATTTTGTTTATTATATGCTTAATAACAACCTTGGCAACAGAAATGTTGCCTAGCAACGGTTAAAAAATTGGTGCTTGCCCCTCTTACAATGTAAGTATGAATTAAGCTGTTGTTTGAAGATTTTTTTTCCATTTGGTGTTTCATCCAATATTTTTTCATATGCATCTTTTTTTTTATTCTTTACAAATTCCATATTGAGCATAGCAACACAAGTGTTGCTTAGCAACAGCAAACCATGTTTGAATTAAAGCCAACTACAAATCAATAAGTCATTTTATTGAACAAATTAAATTGAATGCAATACACATTGTCTTTTTCTAAACATGTTTAGTTAGAAATGAAAACTTAGTTCAATTGTAGGTCACTACACGCTGATCAACAACTAAATTACATAACAAGTGCATATCAACAATGCAATAATAGGTTCTTTATATTTTTTGAAGTCTGAGCTAAGTTATTTTTTAAGAATATACTTCTTATACGGTGTTACACTATAATATACACATCTAGATTATCATTATTTTTTGGACGAATTCTATATTGAGTATAGAATCCCACATCTTACTAAGCAACATCAAACATTTTGTTTAATTTGTAGACCAGTACAAAATCTTTGTTTCAATGTGAAAGTCTTTTCATGAAAACAAGAATATATAAGATTTAATAATTTGAGATGAGTTTAAACAGTTTTTAAAGATACTTAACAGTTAATGGAATAAAAGAGACGTGACTTGTACCACATACAGACATTGTGCGGAATAAAATGTCTAATCCAGGCAATTACGAATTAATATGATGTACACCTGTAGGGGTTGGAATAAATGTGTCCTCTGCATGGGTACAAACCTATGGTGGATTAGAAACGACTTATCAAAGGCAAAAAGGGGTGTGTATAAATCATTTTTGGAGTTATTAAAGAGGCATTTAACCATGAAAGTTAAAGGTCAATTAATTGGACCTTGAGATCAACGGTAAATGTCATAATGATATTGAAATTGAGAATAGAAATGGATAATGTATCAAAGAGACATCAACCCGACCAAAGAAAAAACAACAGCAGAAGGTCACCAACAGGTCTTCAATGTAACGAGAAATTCCCGCAACCGGAGGCGTTCTTCAGTTGGCCCCTAAACAAATATGTACTAGTTCAGTGATGATGAACGCCATACTAATTTCCAAATTGTACAAAAGAAACTAAAATTAAAAAAATACAAGACTAACAAAGACCAGAGGCTCCTGATTTGGGTCAGGCGCTAAAATGCGGGGGGGGGGGGGGGGGGGGTTAACATGTTTACGAGATCTCAACCCTCCCCCTATACCTCGAGCCAATGTTGAAAAGTAAACGCATAACAATACGTACATTTAAAATTCAATTCAAGAGAAGTTCGAGTCTGATGTCAGAAGATGTAACCAAAGAAAATAAACAAAATTAGACTGTTATGATATCTGAGTCATGGCTATACACTGTATGCCAAATATCACAAGTCAATGTATAAAAACTAAATAAGTGTAGACCAGGACAAGTGTGTATGAGAATAAAATTCCAAAAAAGAAGAAAAAAAGTAATATGTTTAACATAATTAATCGATTCATTTCATTTGAAGCCAGGGAAAATTGACAAAGACAACTGAAAACTGAGAACAGAATGAACTGTTTTCTTTCACGATGAAATGGACTATAGTTTGAATGGTTTTACAGTAGTAATTTTGAGGCCCTTTATAGCTTGTTGTTTGGTGTGAGCCAAGGCCCTGTGTTCAAGGCCGTATATTGATCTATAATGGTTTACTCCACATCATTCATTCATACAGTCATACTCAGTCATTACAGCTGAACGGACGTGCTGGGCCAGCTCTCCTTTTCCCGCTATCTTCGATGAGGGTTTACAGTTAGATATCAACGACTTACTACTTAAGATGACAGAAACCGATCCATGCCGTACAGATAGACGTAGTAGTTGGCGTACCCGCGTTAACATGCACTCCAAAACCATTGTATTATGGGGAGTGTTATGCCGATTAACGTCCGAGGGCTGTATCCTAGGCTGTTGGGTGATACGACCTTCAATTCACTGCCTCACGGCTTTGGTCCTGATAATGCTTCCTGTCATCTTTCGAACTACGTCCGAGATCATCTACCAGTACTCCATCATCGAGGCTAGCGGGCTGCCAAGCTGACCAAACTGGCCCTGAAAGCAGCCGTTAGTGAAGAATAAACAACAAAATAGTCAAAAACCAAAAACAACTCACCAAAACCAAGATGGCGGCCTCCATATTGCGACCTCCACTACTTGTTCCTGACCCATGGCTCCAGAATATTTAAAGCTCACCAAACGCCTTCGGGCACCGAGCCGACCGTGCGAGGGCTGAAAGGCCAGTCAAGGTCGTTAAACACCACCACATATATATGGTTTACTTGTATAAATTGTTATTTGGATGGAGAGTTGTATCATTGGCACTCACATCACATCTTCCTATAACTATGGAACATTTTTGTTATCTGTAATTATGATGTGAATACTGGCAATGACGGAAAATGGTTTCACTTTCCTGTCAGTGTCAAATGATTTGTGAAATATCATGTAAAATGCATGTATGTGACTAATGTGCATTTTGCATTTTTTCGTTTTGTTTTTGTGTTTTTGTAATTTGTTTATCAAAATGAACTACAGTTTTAATTGGACATGAAAGTTACAACTAAGAGTATACTAGTATAAGTTCGGGTAAGGGTGAAGGTTGTCGCCTGTTTAAACGTTTACACATGCTGCGTTTGTTTGCAACTAGAAAGGAACCTGTTCAGTGGTTGTTGTGGTTCATACGTGTTCCTCGTTTCTAGTTTTTTTTATATAAAGATTAAACCGTTGATTTTTCTGTTTGAATTGCTACATTAGCCACTTGTGTGTCCTTGATAGCTTGCAGGTTGGTGTAAGCCACAGCTCTGTGTTAAAGGTCGTACTTTGACCTATAATTGTTTACTTTTTATATGTTGTGTCCTGGAAGGAGAGTAGTATCATTGGCACTCATACCACATCTTCTTATTTCTATAAATGTTGCAAAAGTTATTTCTTTTGGGTGGATGTGTATGTTTAAGCGCGGATTCATATAAGATGGATTCTTACAGTATGCACCCTTTTATTCATTCATTGTACAATTTTATAAATATAATAAATGAATTAAAACGCCTGATATCGTGGGTTCTGACACCGGCCTGTTCAAACTTAAGACTTAAAAATTGGTATTTGCTGATTTCCGTCAATCAATTGGCATTAAGGGGTAAGAACAAAAACTAGTTGGATCGGAGTGTCAAGTTAGGGTAATATGTCTTCCAACGGACTGTAACCTTTTAAGCTATAGCACACTAAAAATTAATGAAACAAACAACCCATTCAGCAACATGATGTCCAAAAGTGAGCACTTTGTGAATTATTATTGAAATAGTAACTTTTATGAATTAACTGTTAACAAAACTTTATATTGTTTGCAAAAACTACGGATAATATATTCAGGAACAAATAACCTTTATTCACAAAAAAAATCGGAATTTTGAGCCTTTAATGGCCCTTTGACATTCTGTTATTCGACCGTCACTGATGAGTCTTTTGTACGCGAAACACACGTCTTACAAGCAAGATATCTTTAATTATGATGCGTTTTTCTTCCTTTCATATTCAATACTTGTTTTATTTTCTTCGACGTGTAAATATCTGATTAAAAAATAAAAGAAACTTTTATTCTTTTGAATATGTTTAAATTCATAATACATGAAGTGCTGTTATTTTAGAAGATATATGATTGATTGAATGTTATTTTCTGACTGTCCAGTGACAAATACTTTATGCATGCAAATTTTAACGGAAAGATATGAAGAGAATGATTTGCAAACAAGAAATACGAAGTAGCACCAAGTTGTCGTCAAGACAGAACAACGGGAAGGCGGGTGACAATTACAAATAATAAGTCCAATAAATTCAACGCCATGACAAAAAAAAAAAATAACTCAAGATACATAATTTAGATCATAAAAGTGTTGGATAGTTTTGTTTAATTTTGATTATTGTTACACTTACACAAATAACTAATTAAAATGGTCACATGGTGTCTTCTTATGTGAGGGGGAGGAAAGGGGTACCCTTCTCCCTTCTCCCACCCCTCATCTCCTTTCTCCTACCAGGCCTCTTCTCCTTTCTCCTATCCCTCTTCTCCTTATTTGATTTTTTTAATTTACCGGAAAAAAGAGAGATATTTTATTTTTTCATATTTTATTTTTTTTCTCCAACTTTTCTCCTTTCTCCCAGCCTTCCTCTCCTTTCTCGTACCCCCTTTCTCCTTTCTCCTACCCCTTTCTCCCTGTCCTTCCCCTCTTATGTGATATGAATTACAGTGTATGTTATTATTCACAGTTCTGTAGTTTATTTTCGCCATCTGTATTTTTATTAAATGATTGTCTAAAATGTTAACTTGGCATGCCATACTTGGTAGAAATGCGGACGTGAAAGAAAGCACTTTTCACAAAAGTGTCAACGGAGATTAAAACATTCCAGGGCGACGATTTCGTCAATTATGAAACAAAATACGTATATATGCACTTTTTGAGTATGAACCAGTTATTATATTCATTCACAATTATGTTCCCAGTATTTCTCTTAAGTTTATCACAGTTCCGTTTATTTTTGGGTCAGATTTCGACGGTCTGCTAAAATGTCACTTTAAATTCAAGAATAATGAGTAAATGAATATCCTGTTTTCCTGTCTCAAATATATTTTTATTTTTCGTCCTAAAGAAAGTAGCTATTATTATAGCGTAGCAGGAATACTTTTCCGTCGTCAGATCTAGTAAATACCGGAAATCATCTCCGGTCCGCAGTTCGGTTAAAAATTTCGATGATTCAATGAAAACAACGACGATTTTTTGTCACTTTTTTTAATTTTTAACTATGAGCGTACTTACGACCCACTAAAATATTTGAACTACGTCAACATTAATGTTTAAGGAATGTCTGGTATAAATATGATCGTGGGTCGTAGGTACGCTCATAGTTTAAAATGCAGAAAAAGGTTTGGAAACTGCCATTTTTCTGCCCTTTTCGCGAATCTTGAGGTCTTTACAGCAACAGAGCATGAATACTATCAACGGAAGTTGAAAAATCTATTGATGTTAACAAAAATATAGGTTTTAAACTTTAAGAATAATGTATTATAATTAATGGCAAGTCACTTTTAATTTGAACGATATTAGGGGGCCGTTCTCTAATGCTTATCGTACCTTGTAAACTTTTTGCTTTTTGACCCTTTGGTCGAAACAGTTGTGTAGGAAAGAGCTCGTATTTTCATTACTTAACACGAATATATTTTTTTTTGGGGTTGGGGGGGGGGGGGGGGTGAGGGGAGAAACAGATGGCCATAAGAACTGATTTTGACTAGTTCAACACAGCTGACACAAAGCGAATACTAACTAAACAAACTTGTCCTTTGGTCTCGAATGGATAGCCTCATTGGCAACCAGATATTTTTACACTTGTTTCGTGCATCTTTAACAATACGTGGATTACTTTTCATAGCATTGATTTCTATGTTAAATGAAGTTTCAGGTTAAAAGTATTTTTTTTAAAGTAGAAAAAGTACAAGAGCCGGAACGGAAATTACAAACTTTATCAAAAATAAATTAAATCTGCTATCTGTTAATGTAAAAACAAAGAAATAATTTGGAACGCTTATAGTGTAAGCCTAATTCGTATATCGCAATAGCGAAAGACCTATACCTCAAAATGACCAGATGAAAATCAACAATCAAATATCTTACATGAATAAATAATAAATATATGAATACACAAATTCATTAATTAATTGATATATCAATTAAAAATAAATATATGTATAATTGTTAAATACATTACTAATAAACTACATTAATCAATAGATACTTACGTTGATGCTACCTGTCAAAGTGACAGTCGTCCAAACTAGTATATACTACACTATCTTCAAGAAGACCAACTATCGTCATTTTTCATTTGTATCAACATTTGTGTCCCTGTGTCAAATTTCATGAATTAAACTACGAAATACCACGAATTTTAGTCCCTAATCTAGTTGATTTTTAAACAAAAGAAACCTGTATTAAGCGAATAGTATCTATCTATAGCCCTAAAAACCGCAGTCTTTGTGGCCTCCATTAGCGAGATTAAAAGTATTTGCACGTCTCATTTTATTCAAGTCTAGAAACAATTTTTCATTGCCTTGTCTTACGGTTGCTAAATGAGGTAATACACCCTGTATAGATGTGCTTAAACTAACGTAACAAAACTATGGAATTTATCAGGGGACTTTAATACAAATCTGAAGACAGCTATTCAGGACTTATTTATTATGATAAGCAGTATTTACCCAGGTTCGAGCTTAGCTTTGACAAATTGTTTAGTTATTAACCCTTCTTTTATCCAGTTCTGACATCGGAGAAATTTATCAAAACCATTGAACAAATTTCGTTATCTGTAGGTAAATGAAAGAAAAAAGAAATCAATTTATTTTAATGAATAAACAGAATTATATTTAAATCAATTTGATAAAACATACTCCGGACTCGGGAAGTTCTAGCATAAAATAAATAGCTAGGTTTAAGAATTCGTAATTTAATTATTATGAAGTTAGATAAATTACAGATAAAACTAATTCACTTATGGATAGCTTTAATTGTGTTAATTGTGGTTTAATGTGGACTAAATAACCACAAATACCCGGTACCATTAGCGGCTTATAGCTACAAATAGTTTGACATATCTCAGATATCATATGCCCTGTTTATTGACGCAGGTCTAAGAAAGATGAATCATTTGCGGATATCTACAAAATAAATAAAAAAACTCTTACATTTTGGACAGATAAAGTCGAAAAGAAGTGTAATAGTAGACAAAATGAGGTATGATCCTTCAGATAAGACATAAAGTAACACTGTTGTTAAAATCAAATGAAAGCATTTCTCTTAGACTTGGGAAAGTACTTGCGCTTAACCCATCAAAACTGACCGTAGTGGAACAAAAATTTGGTGCTTAAAATTGCTATAACAAATTCATACAAATTGAGCATTTTCCTTGTCACAGAGGCTTGTAAATGCTAGTACAACGTGTTTACAAGTTTAAAAAATAAGCATAGGCGCACCTTAGTCATTTGCTATATGTCTTCGCATTACATTTTCATTATTTAACGTTTTCGAACTGATATTTTCATGTTTTGGCACATTGATAGATTATTTTTTTTTACAAAAATAACAAAATAGCAAAATAAGTAAAAACAAATTATGAGAAATAAACAGAAATAGAAAATAACACCCCGAGATCATATATTATAGGACCAAGCATTCAATTCACAAAATGATCCTGCATTTTGTTTTAACAAGTCACCATTGCAGGTAGAAAAGCATGTCATGTATGCTGTTTATAAATAATTTTACCTTGTATAGGGAATTAGTATATGTCTACTCATGCGTAAAGTAGTTCAGATTATGTCATAAGTTTGTCTTAAATGCCTTACAGGAAATTTTAGCCTATTTCTTAATTGTTATGAATATCTAAAACAAGCTACATCAGCATTATTTAATGACCATTACAGCCTACTCATCGAGGACGAAATTACATCACTTTAACTTTTTTTATGTGTGAATTATACTTATGGAAAACGGAAAACATAAAGCATAGTCCTTTTCTGGAGTAGGAATGTGACATTTTGTAAAATAGTCTTTGAACCCAATTATGCATATATTGTCGCCTTTTCTTCAATATTTTTTTGAGATAATCTTTCTGCTGTTTTCTTGTTAATTGATTTAATGAAGGAGTTTAGTTGCGTTCAGTGGTGCATACTACATGCATAGTGCATGTTTGAGTCAGACTATATATCCTGGTGCGGATTTTTCTCGTTGTGTTGAAGACCCATCGGGGAACTTCGGCTGTGTTCTGCTCTTTGATCGGGTTGTTATTTTAAAAAAGAAGATGTGTTATGATTGTCAATGAGACAACCCTCCACAAGAGACCAAAATAACACAGACGTTATCACTTCTAGGTTACCGTTGTTGTCTGTTTGACACATTCCCTATTTCCATTCTCAATTTCATTTACCTATACCGATTATCTTATTTGGTTTGGACCTCTTCATCCTTTAAATAAGCTTTGGATTTTCAAATATTTTGGTCTATTACATCACTATCAAAATGCGCATCTGATCAGTAACTACACAAGCTAAAACAAACACCAAACAATAGAATGAATATAATTGAACATATAAATTTAATGAAGAACGAATGTCACTAGAATAGGGATCTAGATAGTTAAGTTTTACAAAAACAAGGCAGCATGGTTCGTGCTCTATAATTTGCATGCATGCGCGCTTTTTAGTCGACTACACCAAGCTACTGCCTGTAAATTGAATGAGAGAGATATAATATGCATATCATTGTCACAATAAGAAATTGGTCAAGATAAAACAGTAGTTGTTCATCGAATTCAGGTGTACAAATATATAAATCAAAACTTTTCTTTGACTCGGAACCACTTCATCAAATCATGATAAATATAAACAAAAGACTTTGTCATTTTTATCACATTGCAAGTTAGAAAGGGTTCTTGATATAATGTCAGCTTTAATCTCTTATTGATCTCGAATTAATAGGTTACATATTGGACCATAAATATGCACTTCTGACAATTGAAAGTGTCAAAAAAGAGAAACTAGAATAAAAGCGTGTGAAAAATTGCGGAACATGGCCCACTATAGCTTTGGTTTAGAGTATCTTTTAACCTTTTGCACAATTCATTTTCGCACGGTTGCTGTTTAATATGTGTCAAAGAGAGCGTATTTGTTTTTATTTAGTCTTGAGTGTTTGATAATGTCAGTGATCGAGTAGATTTGAATTAAATACTAGTGATTAAGAAAAAAAGATAAGTCGTAAACCCTTTACTTAATATCATATCGAATATGGCAATGCCAAACAAACAGAACCGATTGGATGACAGATTTATCTATAGGAGCATCTTAAGGAAGCCATTCTCCCTTCACTAGGCCTCGAATTTAACGTTTTCATTCGGATCTGATATACAGCAGAACACAGGCATCCCTGAACATTGGTTTCACTTTCAGGCAAGAAAATACCGGTTGACTATATGAGGTTTATAGCTAAAATAAGACTGCGAATTTAGATATACCTTAACCTTTTCAATATTTCTAAAGACTGTGTACTTTTTGAAGAGTGATATAGCTAAAAAAAATGTTGGAAAAAGTTGTATGTGTTGTTGCTGTTTTATTGTATCTTACAGACTTTAACATGTATATCCATCTGGAAATCATTCACTGTACCCCTTTACATACATGTACATAAACATGATTATAAAAAGAAAGAAACATACTGGATATGTAATTCACTTGCTAAAAATTATGTTGGCTATGTCATGCAAAAAACCTATGTTACCAGTATGTACGTTTATGTCATACGCTGATAAATGATTTTCCTCATCAACGACAAAATGTTGACGCTATGACATCACAAATAATGTACAGTACCACATCTTACAGTATATTTGTCAGTTGTGTTTTGCATACTTTCTTTACTTGTATTTTTCTGGACTTTTGGGGAAATAGGTACATGTATTTAGTGAACTGTGTTCAACAAACTCAATTTGACTGAAAATTATCTTGCTTGTCAAAGATTTGCATTTATGATTTTTGTAAATTAGTTTTCTATTAAACATTGCAGAATTGTTATTAAGGAATGACTTTAATATATTTTCTGTCTATGAAGAAATAGCATTAAAAATGTGATGCATACTGAATAACCCACGTAACGTTAATGACTTCATGGTCACATGACTAAACTATGTCTATGAGCTGATAAACAAACAAAAAAACTGTCAACAAATCAGAAGACTTGTTACATTCAAAATTAAATTATAAGTTAATTTATAACAGTGGAAAGAACAATCGGCAAAACAAAAATAAAATTAAAGGTCAGAGGAAACCACCACAAAAAAAAAGCTGATTGTAAAATATGTCCATTATCAGTAAAATACACATTTACTTCAGATGCTGACGATTGATTGTATGCTTAACGTCCTATTGCAATTTAAGATGAAAATTAGGTGGCAAATTTTCTATTTGTATTCACGGGGGGGGGGGCTACTTCCTATTATTGGGTATACGGGGATGTGCCAAAAATATGGGTCATAATTTTGCGAGATTTTATATAAAAATGACCCTCCTTTTTAATGGCATCCTATATTAAAATGCATTTATGTTTGATAACTGTATATTGATTTGGGGTATGATCTACATATCATATATAAATATGCACCAAACGATGTCAATTCATATATAAAAACTTAAGGGTAGCTGGTATATTTATGAATTATGAGTGATGATGAGTTAGTGCTTAAATAAGCATGGGTCATATTTTAAATATTGTAGTATAAGTATAGGTCATTCTTTCTTAAATATTTATATAACTATAGGTACTGAATTTCAATGAATGTTATATTAAAATGGGTACGTTTTTTGAGGCAAAAATGGCACACCCCTACCAAAAAAATATCGAAGTTACCCCCCCCCCCCTCCCCCCCCCCCGTGTTTGTATTATGCCGATGCATGTCTGAGTTTTTACCTTTATCCTTTTACCTTCAGTAATTCAAATAATTTTATTCTCCGATATATTTTTTATTTGATTAAATACGAAAATAAGAATATGTGTATGATTGTCAGGGACAATACCACTTTTTCTCAACAGATGCGTATTTCGACAAAACATGTCTTTTCAGTGAGATCAAATGCCGTACGAGTTAGCAACTATATTTTAAAACTAAAAATTCATCGTTATAATCTCATGTTTCATATAAATGTAAAAAGTAAAATCACAAAAATACTGAACTCCGAGGAAAATTCAAAACGGAAAGTCAATAATCAAATGGAAAAACCAAAAGCTCAAACACATCAAACGAATTAGTTTGGAATACACAATAACCATAAGAAAGTGATGTGTAATTGCCAATAAGCCTGACCTAATTTCGCAAGAGACAAAGAGGCAAAAACTGTAAGCAACTTAAGTTCACCGAATCTTCAACAATTTACAAAACCAATGACATAATGTTAGTTATAAAATGTGTTTATTCGATACTAGACTAGTATATTTTGACATATATATTATCATAAAGATCCCCCAATTTCACAAATAATACACGAAGGTCTTGGTGTATAGATTCTGGGTACTGACACGTGGTTTATTATCTTAATAACGTGTTATACTATTCTTTATGAATATTATAATTACTGTTTAGTCTGTTTTTTTTTATTGATATCCAAATTTATTGTTCATCCCGTCATTGTGTTATTGTTCTACGATAATTTTCGTATTCTTGTCTTTCATTTTGGCCAATCTGCTTTGTCTACATGTTAAGTTTCTTTGATACATAGGACGTGGCTCTGTACTTATACTTCCTGTTATTGTGCTATTGTAAAACATTTTTGTATTCTTGTCTTTCATTTTTGCAAATGTGTTTTGTCTATGCGCCTTTTGTGTTTCTTTAATACATATGACGTGGCTCTGTACTTATACATCTCGTAATTACATGGGAAAATCTGTGTATTCTTGTATTTGATTTTTGTTAATTTGCTTGGTCCATATGCCATTTTATGCTTCTTTGTTACATATTTATCTGTTTCTATAGTGTAAGATTATAACACAATGTTGACTGCTGTACCCCTATTTTTGACATTTTTACCTACTATGACTGTTTGTATTGTTCACACATCGGTGTCAATATAATTGAATTTGATGCGGCTGTCATACAAGTGAGAGGTTTAACTAGCTTTAAAACCAGATATAATCAACCATTTTCTACATAAGAAAATGCCTGTACCAAGTCAGGAATATGACAGTTGTCATCCATTCGTTTGATGTGATTTCGGAGTGTATATTCGTCCGGCTAGCCGTACGAATAGTTAAAAATCTCTATTTTCCGGCCTTCCGTTTGCGGATGCGCAAATTTTGGATATCAATAAAAGTGTCATGTAGCGAGGAAAGTGTCCCGGATGAGGTTTCGGATAACAAACGCGCGTATGCAATGGACGTTTTGAGAATTGGAGATCGTGATTTATATTCAAAGATGTCAATAAAAACTAGAAATAATGTGATTGCTTTAAAACATTTTTTATATATACTAGTGACTCCAGAACAATAGCGTATATAGTATACATGTAAACTGAGAAGAATAAGCCTGACACCAAACTGAATTGCTGATTTACCCCATGGAGGCAAAACGCATTTGGATAATGACTTTATCAAATATGCATGGATGCATTATTTCTAGGTTCTACCACAACGGAGATCTATGCACATATAATGATATACATCGACTCGGAATAGGATACCATTCTGTTTAACTTATTAAACTTTTTTTTCTAATTTTTTCTATCGTAAACACAATCTTTCTTTCGGGGAAGGTTACACGTGTCTATCGTTCTCTATTATTTCATGAGTTAAAAATCCTCGAACATTTTAATTAAAAAATCGTGTCTGAAAATCATTTGACGACCTGATTTGAACCAAACTTCAAGGAAACAATAAATTCAGAATCTTCTTTTGGAATCATAGATGTCTATAGAACGGCCAATAATCAGTGTTCAGACTGTTTACCTTACATGAAATTCATAGGTTGAATAAATAAAAAGATGAGTCTTTTTTGCCCCTCCCCAAACTCCTTTAGAATAAAAAAAAAAAGATCTGAATGAAATAAATACTCAGCGTTTATTTATCTCCTTAAATAACGATGTTATATCTTCATTATTATTTTTGGCTGGAGAAATAGCAAAATACCGTAAACTTGCTATTTGTCCAGCTTGCCGGATAAATAGACATTATTTGCTATCTGTCCGGCTAGCCGGACGAATAGCCACTGCCTTTTGATATGACCATTTGATTAGGGACTTTCCTTTTTGAATCTCCCTCGGAGTTCAGTATTTTTATGATTTTACTTTTTCAGTAACTACCAGGATTCTGTGAAACAAAATGATTACTGTATTCAGAGCATTAACGGCAAATGTTTAAGCATTCAATATTCCATCAGAAATAATCGATGCATTCAAACATATATAAAATTGAGAATGAAAACGGGGAATGTGTCACACAATAATACAACTGCACTAAAGAGAAGTAAACAGCTAAAGGGTTTTCAACACAGTGAGAAAACCCCGCGGCTTTAGTTAGCCCCTAAACCAAAAATGTATACTGGTTCAGAGAAAATGGACGTCACACAAAACTCCGAAACATATAAATGAACTAAAATTATGAAAAACACTTACAATTAGAATACTAGCAAAAGCCGGAGATTCCTGACTTTCCGGACACAGCGGGGTTAAACATGTTTTGTAATATCTCAATCCTTCTAATACCTCATGCAAATGTAGAATTACCAAAACACACAGCAATACGCACAGTAAAACTCAGTTTAATAGAAGACCGAGTCTGATTTTAGAACAGATATATAGCAGAAGAAACTTATCAAAATGACAATGATCAACACAAATTATCACAGGATTGCTAGTAGTTACTGACATGCCAGCTCCAGACCTCAATTAGATAAAATAGATGAGCTAAAATTATGAAAATAACTCCTTCAGAATAAAAAAAAAAAGAAGATCTGAATGAAATAAATAATTTGTAGTATATTCAGTTGCATTTCGATTTGTTTTAGTGAATGAGTGGAAATAATTTGCACAATTTGTTGCCAAGATTACAAGTAACTAATTCAAAAGTGTATTTGCTGCATAGATGTTAATGTACGATTTTAGGCAATATTTCTCATAACTACTTTAAAAGCGTTTATTTATCTCCTTAAATAACGATGTTATATCTTCACCATTTTTTTTGGCTGAACAAATAGCAAAATACCGTAAAAATGCTATTTGTCCGGCTTGCAAAATAGCCACTGCCTTTTGATTAAGCCATTTGATTAGAGACTTTCCTTTTTAAATTTCCCTCGAAGTTCAGTATTTTTATGATTTTACTTTTTCAGTAACTGCCAGGATTCTGTGAAACAAAATGATAACTGTATTCAGATCATTAACGGCAAATGTTTAAGCATTCCCGCGGCTTTAGTTAGCCCCTTAACCAAAAATGTATACTGGTTCAGTGAAAATGGACGTCACACTAAACTCCGAAATATATAAATGAATTAAAATTATGTAAAAAAACTTACAATCACAATACTAACAAAAGCCAGAGATTCCTGACTTGCCGGACAGATACGTCTGGGTTAAACATTTTTTTTGTAATATCTCAACTCTCTTCTAATACCTCATGCAAATATAGAATTAACAAACACACAGCAAAACGCACAGTAAAACTCAGTTTAAAAGAAGTCCGAGTCCGATTTTAGAATAGATAGCAGAAGAAACTTATCAAAATGACAATGATCAACATAAATTAACACAGGATTGTTAGTAGTTACTGACATGCCAGCTCAAGACCTCAATTAGATAAAACAGGTTGAAAGATTATGTTTTCATATTAAAATCAAGCACAATCCCGTCTGTCAGGGGTTTATTATTATCCCATCATAGGATAAATGAGAAGAACATAACTCGTATCATGCCAACAACTGGTTTGAGAAATAAATGTGTTCATTTCAAATGCAAACACACCATTAGGTAAGAAAATCCATCATTGAAAGACTGAAAACAGTATCGAAACGAATAAGTTTGTTAATGATATAGATGTTTGATTGGGCCATGCACAATGCGAGATAACTCCTAGAGCTAATCTTTTCTTAATTTAGAAAAAAAAACGTATATAAGGAATCATTTTCTTGTTTAATATTACAGACATTGCCACCAATGCTAAAGGTTCTAACACAATAGTTAGACAATTTTCCCCACAGATTTTAGAACCCTTAAATGCGACAGTGACGACGTCATCAACTTTTTTCATGATTTACTCCTTAGAATAGAATTTAAAATTAAATATATATCATAAGGAAAAACTGTAATCATTTTTCTGTCCATTCGAAATAACCTCACAAATGTGGTGCTACGAACGCGGGTTATTCAGTGTGCACAGCTTTTTAATGATATTTCTTCACAGACGACAACAACAAGATTATGTATGTCCGTGGATCTGGAAAGTAACATAAAGGATGTGAAGGGATTATACATGTATATACACTCATCATAGATACCAGGACTTAATTTTGTATATACGAATGACGCGCGTTTCGTCTACAAAAGACTCATCAGTGACGCTCGAATCAAAAAAAGTTAAAAAGACCAAATACACGGTGGGTATGGTTGTCCTGCGAGAGAACGTTCTGTGCTGGTGATTCGGTACAGACGGGTGCTGGTGGGTCCTGATTCTGTTCTGGTGGGTTTGTTAACATTGCATCGGAACGACAGTAAAACGACCGATCTATTGTGTAATTTTTCTCCAACACTGAAAAATGTACCTCGTTAGGTATAATACAACGTTTTTTGTATGCAAAAGTCTTGGAAATATTCAAAACAATTATGTCCTGTCGATGTGCTGGTGATTGTTAAAAAATGTCCTGGTTCTGTGCTCATATGTCCTGGTTCTGTGCTCTTTATGTTAGAAGAAAAAGTGGCAAATATTCAACATCATTGAGGCAGAACATTTGTCTAATATATAGAAAATACCCATAGCATATATTTGGGGGAATACTTGTTTGAGAAGACTAGAATTAAGTCTGTTTCGTTCATTTTTTTATGAAATAAATAAATATGCATATACGGGAGAATATTACTATATAATAATGTGCAATTTATCATATCCCTTGCATAAAAAGGAAAATGTGGTATGACTGCCAATGATACACCAATCAACAAGACAAATAAAGGCAACAGTAGTATACCGCTTTTCAAAATTCATAAATCCATGGACAAAAAACAAAATCGGGGTAACAAACTAAAACTGAGGGAAACGCATTAAATATAGGAGAACAACGACACAACATTTACATGTAACACACACAGAAACCGACTAAGCATTAGACAAAATCCTATCAGAATAACAAATATAACATCATGTATGTTTACTGTTTGAAATTTAAACAGTCTGAAAGAAAATAATCTAATGCAGATGATTGTGAAAATATTTTGTTTATTTTACCCTTAAGAATTTTCCTAGCATCTGCGACCAACTAAAAAGGCTTGTTTTGTTTCTATTTGATAATCTTAAAATCTTTTCATTAATTTATTTTATTTTATCAGCCTTAACAAATGATATATTTGAAAGCCACAAATATTATAATTGTTATGCGGAGCCTCCATACAAGCACTTATTGAGAGTTCTTAGGGAGCTACCATTTGATTTTTATTGGGGGTGGGGCTGGGGTGGGGGGGGGGGAGGGTGGGGGGCTAGGATGACAAATTTTGTCCTGCATTTTTTTTTTTTAGTTGTAATCTCTGTCCTGCATTTTTATTTTTCACTCTATTCGGTCCTGCCTTTTTTTTTTTTTTTTAGTTTATCCTGACTTTGTTTTACCTAAATTGTCACCCTGACATTTTTTTTTTGCAAGTGTCTCATCCTGCCTTTTTTTTATTCAAAATTCCTGTCCTGTCTATTTTTTTCAAATTTCATCCTAGCCCCCCCCCCCCCCCATAAAAATCAAATGGTAGCTCCCTTATGCTTATAGCTTCTTACACAAACGTGTGTGTGCGTGCATGTTTTCATGGAGAAAGAAGATACTGAAGGTAAGACAAATTTCTTCACAAGTCTTTTTTTAATGTTTTATGATAACATGACAAAACCTTTTTAAAATAGCGTAATTTCAGGAAGAACGATATCATTGTTTACAAAAGTGTATGGGCAAGCAAACGTGACAAATTGTATATATTGTTGATTTCTTTTCGCTCTACATATAAATGGTTGTTCTATGATGATGATGCATGTTAAAGTTCTTTTGTAACAAATTATGAAATACTTGACGCAACAAAATTCACCGAAAATAATGCGGACTGAAATTCAAAACAAAACGCTCGATTATAACAATCAAATGAACGACTTGAAAATACCTGTTTTATTCCTGTCTTGGTGCAAGCATATGTCGAAGAAAATGGTACTTTTTATTTGGTTTTATAGCTATTGAAAATTGAATTTGCATATATTTTTTACTAGTCAAAATATTAATCAATCAAGCACATACAGAATGTAGCGGTGTTTAACATGTTAGTAGGCGCCACATAATCAACATAAAACGCACTATAGAAACAGTTCAAAAGGCTCATCGCAGTAGATATATACAAATATAAATTCATCTAACTAAACAGAGTGGACGTGGTAAAGTTTGTGATTTATAGACCAGTTTAAGGCAAACCAAGTATGATAAGTTAATGTCCTTTGGTGAACAGCTGTATAAGAATATATCTCATTTCCATGGCGATAATCTTGCCCACCCACTCAGACATGGTTCATTGATTTTAAAAGTTTGGCATACTAACATGTTTAGGTTTTGTCATATAGAGTACTAATATATTTTTTATTTCAATTTCAGATGCTTCAACAAGTTTCAATGTTGAGACCTGCATTCCCCTAGATGGATCCTTCGAGGAAGACAATGATAGTACCCTTGTTGCTGAATGTGTCGCACCAGAGTTGACATATAATCAAGAAGACAAAGAAGGAAACAGCGATTGTAATAATAATGATATCGACGAAAAGAGTACGTCTCAAGAAGTTCTTACTAGTTCATGTGGCGTTTGTAAGTCCAACATAAATAACAAAAATAAAAAACGACATCTGAGAAAACATGAACACCATTATTCTTGTTCAATTTGCCCCTCAAAATTTACAGAAAAATGGAGCCTTGATGACCACAAGCAAGGACATGTCAACCCATTAATATGTGATATCTGTGGGAAACATTTCACATCGAGGTTTGGATTAAGACGACATATGAAGGTTCATAATGGATCCTCTAAATTCTTTAGGTGTGAAATTTGCAATGTAAATTTCTTTAATAAAGCCGACCATGATGGAACAGAAATAGTAAGCATTTAAACTATAAACTTTTTAAATGCGAAAAATGTTCTAAAACATTTTCCTATAGAGCATCCTATTTAAGTAGCATAAGCGACTGTAAAAGTGTGGATAAAACCGCATGTGACAAATGCCCATCTTTATTTGGATCCAAAAGAGCCTATGACGAACACTATAAGACCAAACACGGACAACAGGAACTGATATGTAAATGTGGCAAGAGGTACGCGTGGTTGAGAAGCAATAGCAGACATATAAGTAAATGTAATAGCACTTATTGAATAATAATTTGACTAACTATAAATTGATTTCAAAATTTCAGCAGTCTTTTTCATCCTTTAATCATGTGTATTATAAATGACGCATTTTTCAATCTACATTCAGACAGGCTCTTTTGTGCATCTTTTCTGTGATATCGACGTATTCCTTGCGCTCCGTGAGGACAGTTGTCATATGAACTAATTGTAGCACGTTTCCTTTTAGCAGTTGTTGTTCTTGGTAAGTCAAATGGTTTATAGTTCCTGGAAGAAAAAATTAGGGTGCAAAAATAAAAATTAGTTCTATGATTTTCAATGAGGCAACTATTGAACATAAATCAAATTACTTAAAAAAAAGGCACATATTGAATGTGGCGAGGTTAAAAAAGTTTGTGAACGCCCGGCTCTCATTAAAGTTTAGATAGAGGTATAACAGTATAATACCGGTATATACTCTGGAGCTGGCATGTCAGTTAACTGCTAGTAGTCTGTTGTTATTTATGTATTATTGTCATTTTGTTTATTTTCTTTGGTTACATCTTCTGACATCAGACTCTGACTTCTCTTGAACTGAATTTTAATGTGCGTATTGTTATGCGTTTACTTTTCTACATTGGCTAGAGGCATAGGGGGAGGGGGTTGAGATCTCACAAACATGTTTAACCCCGCCGCATATTTGCGCCTGTCCCAAGTCAGGAGCCTCTGGCCTTTGTTAGTCTTGTATTATTTTAATTTTAGTTTCTTGTGTACAATTTGGAAATTAGTATGGCGTTCATTATCACTGAACTAGTATATTTTTGTTTAGGGGCCAGTTGAAGGACGCCTCCGGGTGCGGGAATTTCTCGCTACATTGAAGACCTGTTGGTGACCTTCTGCTGTTGTTTTTTTCTATGGTCGGGTTGTTGTCTCTTTGACACATTCCCCATTTCCATTCTCAATTTTACTTTCTGTAACAATCAGTTAAGAAGAGATTGTCTCTCTCGGTATACAAAAGCGCAAAAATAGACTAAAAAAGAGACACAAAGTACAGATAACTCGAAGTTCAGAAAGGTAGTTCAATGCCAATTCAAACTTATAAATTTCGTGTCGCTAAGACTAAACTATCAATCAATAGGCACTCAACGGATTTATTGCAAGGACGCCATTAACTGAAGTACAATTGTTTCATGACTTCGTCTCAAATGCATTTTAACATACCAAAATATATCTGCTTCTTCCTTGCTGTGTTCAGTTGACTCCTCACTCACCTCTTTAAGACAATGAGCAGTATAGACTGGGAGTCTCCTTGTTGTTGTGAAATAAAATTCCCTAAAATATATGTATATTGGATTTGATATAAAGAAGCTGTTGTTATGTATATTCTTTTTATCATGTTCATCGTGACCTACCGATTAAGAATTATTTGGTTGTACTAACATGAACAATATAACGGTAGCAATATGCAGAGCAGGATCAGATCAGCCTTCCGGAGCACCTGCGATCAACTCATGTATCTGTAGTTGGATTCGTGTTGCCAAGTCTTTAATATTCTATTTTGTGGGTTTTAGGTATTATAATGTTGACAATCTGCTTTAGAATTTAAACCATTGAAAAAAAAGATGAACTTTGAAATTTGAACATGAAATTGTAATAATTTTATAATTCAAAGGCTAAATAAAAACTTTATATTGATGCCATAGTTAGTTTTCATTGCAATTTCATTCCTGTATGTAGGCTAACGATGACATTAACTTCCACATGGTACCATATTTTTGTTTTGCATTTACACTAATACGCTTTGTTGTGCATAATCCTTTTCAGTTAAACCTCTTGTTTGCGAGTGAACCGTTAGCCTTCTTAGCACGTGCATTGATACCGAGGTCTTTCTCCATTACAATGTGTCTACGGTGTTTTTAAGAAGCTCTGGATCTCAAATATCGTAACATGATTGCTGTATGACGGTGACTCCTTGTGTAACATATAAAAAAGAAGATGTGGTAGGACTGCCAATGAGACAGTTCACTGTTATCGAAAATTTTGGAACTTATCTCCCCAAGTCGACGTATTGCCATTCACTCGTAATAACAAATCGGTAATTACCATCGGTATTTACCATAATTTTGATAAGTGAATAAAATTTACTATGTAAAATGCTTATTTTTATTTAGTTAATCTTTTTATTAGAATATTATAATAAATGACCTATATATATGGTAGCGTCTTTTTAATGACGTGACAACTAAAACGGTCATACCATGTGAAGAGTTTTAAAGACTAAGAGTAATCGTGTAACAAAGTGTTAACTACCCCGACCATATGGTATGGCGTATGGTCCAAATACTATATGGTCCGGAACATATACAAAGTCGGCTAATAGTATAACTAGTATACATATTTGTTAAGGGGCCAGCTGAAGGACGCCTCCAGGTGCGGGAGTTTCTCGCTACATTGAAGACCCATTGGTGTCCTTCGACTGTTGTCTGCTGTATGGTCGGGTTGTAGTCGCGTTGACACTTGCCCTATTTCCTTTCTCAATTTTAACATTTGAGCGACTATCACGGGAAATATTTTCCTGAATCTAAAGCAAGGAATGTTTACACTCATGTACTCGTGTGTTTAGACATCACTGCAAAAAAAGATAGTAACTTTGGCTTAGAAATCGGCGTACTCCTGGTCCGTTCTCAAAATAGACATTATGATCTCCAACGAACGTAAAATATTCATTGATAAAAAGGAAAACGCGTATTCCTGTTGTGCTATATAAAGAACACAGCACACATATAGTGTGTATGAACAAGTGAAACAAAATTTTATTTTTAACACAATACTTTTATGTAACTTTGCACTCTGGCTGCTCATAAATCCAATATCTACTGTTTATAACAATCTACAAAAGATCAAAATGACAGCTTATGAAATGATTAGTAAATTTGTATTCGTTTAACTGTGCCAGATTTGCATTTGCACAGTGATAATTGAAATTTCAAAGTTTTTATTATTATAAGAACACGTTATAGGTGTAATACCACCAAATCATGGTACTTCACATCCGGTTGTATACGAAAGTAGGTCGAAAAAAATATTCCCTTGAATTTGACAGTTGTAGGTAATTAATCCTACATTTTATTGCAGTAAAAACATTTCTGTGTCATAAATATATGTCTTGGGTATTTCAAAACACCATTATTTTTTATTTGGGATTTCTATAGAAAATTTTGTAATCTTGAGGTAACATGGTGACTAAACCTTGTACACAGATGAAATAAGGGGAGAAATTTGATTGGTTAACTTCCAATGCTCGTTATTTTCTTATATGCAATGAAATGTTATGTGAAAATTTTTCTATAGTACTGGACAGGATAAAACTTTATACATGCCAAGTATTTCTTCATTTGAAACAAAGATAAATTCTGCACATATTTTTGAAAAGTGCAAATTTAACAAAGACTAATAGGGGAAAATCAATGGTGGTATTGTTGAGAATAGTTCGAAGTTATAACGTTACGTTTCCCGTATTTACGTTCACATGTTTGTGACGTTTCTGTCACCTTGTATGGGCTTCGCCATTGTAAATATTATACGCAAAGTAAACACAACGCAAAGTACATATACGACTTATTTAGTTTATTCCACACATTTATGGTGCCGTGACCATTGGAAAAGATGGACAGCAAGCTAAAAGCAGTCAGAGCTGGTCACAAAAGTGCAGTAAAGAGACTTTTATGGAAAACGGAAGATGATTCAAACTTGGACAATGAAGAAAGTGCTGAACTTTTAGAAACATTAATTCAAAAACAGAAAATTATTAGTGCATTGGACGAAGATATTATGAATTCTTTAAAGGAGGAGGACATCGAGGAAGAAATTCTTAATGCAGATGAGTACAAATTCTTTTTGAACACCAAAATACGACATTTACGGAAAACATTCGCAAACAAATTATGTACTGATAATGATATCCCACCGCATGCTCACGCATTACCTTCTCACACTTTTGAAAACATTTATCAACACAGTTCTGTTCCGTACACAACACAAATGTATCCCGTTCAGCAACCTAGCAACCAAAATCACCATTTGCCGAAACTTACACTACCCATGTTTAACGGAGAAATTCTGACTTGGCAAACATTTTGGGACTCTTTTGAATCTTCCGTCCATTACAATGTAACACTCACAGACGTACAGAAATTTAGTTATTTAAAATCCCAGCTTGTTAATGATGCTGCAAGAACTATTGACAGGTTACCGCTCACAAACTCAAATTACATGGAAGCTATTAAACTTTTAAAGGAGCGTTTCGGACAATCGCATAAGATTACAAATGCTTATATGCAAGCTTTGCTAGAACTTAGACCACCACAAAACAACCTACTCAGTCTACGTGTTTATTACGACAAGTTAGAGGCATACATAAGAGGTCTTGAATCGTTAGGCCGCTCCGGAGAATCGTATGGTGCATTACTTATTCCGATAATATTGAACAAGCTTCCGTCAGAAATACGACAACACTTAGCTCGTGAAAACGGTTCCGATAATTGGGAATTGATTGATTTGAGACGTAGAATTTTGAAAGAGATCACTATAATTGAAGCTGGACAACGCTCGTCGTCATTTATGGATTCAATGCAGCCTACTGCAATGACCGCATCGTTTTTGACAAGCGCTAATAGAAAAGGTACACCAAGTAAAGAAGTTACATTCGATAATCGTGAGAGACAAACACAAAATATTCGACAAAAACCTTGCATATTCTGCCAGAATTTACATGACCCTGCAAAATGGCCTATTGTTACAGATAACGACACACGCCTATCAATCGTCAAAGAAAAGAAGTTATGTTTTAACTGCTTAGGATCACACCGTTCCGTAGATTGTAAATCGAAATTTTGCTGCCGCCAGTGCCATAAAAAGCACCACACAAGTCTCTGCCATTGAAATACATGTACTAATGATAAGCAAACGTCAGTAAATGCCGTCGTTGATGATAGCGAAAATACATTGATCGCCGCAAGTTTTCATTCGTCTGAAGAAAAATCCCGTTCGAACGTGCTTCTAAAAACTGCCGTTGCACCAGTTGGGGGAAATCGATATGTTGATACGCACATTTTGTTTGATGAAGGAGCACAGCGCTCTTTTGTTACCGAGGAGTTAGCGTCGAAAATAGATTTAGAAATACTAGGAACAGAAACCATACATTTATCGTCATTTGAAAGTACCGACAGCAAAGTCCGTCATTTGTCAAGAGCACGCGTATACGTAGAGTCGATAAATAGAACGAAAATTCCAGTTGAGGTTCTAGTAGTACCGAACATCGCCAGCCCGTTAAGCAATTACATCGGTAATGGTATACGAGAATTCAAGTACCTGAAAGGATTACATTTAGCTCATCCGTTTACAGAAGACAACTCTTCTTTTGAAATCTCCTTGCTCATTGGAGCTGATTTCTGTTGGGATTTCGTAGAGGATACAATATTAAGAGGCAATGGTCCAACCGCCGTAAAGTCAAAACTTGGTTATTTGTTGTCTGGTCCAATTCCGACGTCTTATCGTCAACAGAGTAATGTGGGTATGTACAACATATTGACATCGCACAAACCAGAGGAGTTGAATTTAGAAAGATTTTGGGAATTAGAGTCGTTAGGAGTAGATAGCAATACGACAGATGTTGAAAAGGTAGACTATATGGAAACAAATCAAAAGTCAGCAATTGAATTCCGAGAAAACAAGTACATAGTAAAGTTGCCATTGAAACCAGATCACGAACCCTTGCCTACAAACTTCTTCGTTACGAAATCAAGAACTGAAAACGTCATTCGAAAATCAAGTCAAGATCCCGAAATGCTTAAGGTATATGGACAGATAATCAAGGATCAAAAACGCCGAGGATTTATTGAGAAGGTTAAGGATCCCGACATTAGTAAAGGTATTGTACATTATATCCCGCATCACCCCGTCAAGAAGAAATAAACGAAGTAACACCATCTGATGAATATGTGGAAGAACCAAACACCGAAAAAATACAGACAAGAACATTGCCCTTGCGGAAGGCATCAATTCGTGCAAAGGAAAGAATAAAATCATGGACTCGTTAAAGTTTAATTCAGATTCCTATTTTTGTGTTTTGAAGAGACAGTAATTCCTGCAAGTGTAAAATTAAATTTCTTTTCTTTATTGATGAACATTTAAAGTAACATTCTATTGTTTTGTACATAAATACACTTTGCGGGCCCCAGTATGTTGAGAATAGTTCGAAGTTATAACGTTACGTTTCCCGTATTTACGTTCACATGTTTGTGACGTTTCTTTCACCTTGTATGGGCTTCGCCATTGTAAATATTATACGCAAAGTAAACACAACGCAAAGTACATATACGACTTATTTAGTTTATTCCACACAGGTATTACACCTAATATAATGGTGTAATACCACCAAATCATGGTATGTCACATCCGGTTGTATACGAAAGTAGGTCGAAAAAAATATTCCTTGAATTTGACAGTTGTTGGTAATTAATCCTACATTTTATTGCAGTAAAAACATTTCTGTGTCATAAACATATGTCTTGTTTATTTCAAAACACCATTATTTTTTATTTGGGATTTCTATAGAAAATTTTGTAATCTTGAGGTAACATGGTGACTAAACCTTGTACACAGATGAAATAAGGGGAGAAATTTGATTGGTTAACTTCCAATGCTCGTTATTTTCTTATATGCAATGAAATGTTATGTGAAAATTTTTCTATAGTACTGGACAGGATAAAACTTTATACATGCCAAGTATTTCTTCATTTGAAACAAAGATAAATTCTGCACATTTTTTTGAAAAGTAGACTAATAGGGGAAAATCAATGGTGGTATTACACCTAATATAATGGTGTAATACCACCAAATCATGGTATGTCACATCCGGTTGTATACGAAAGTAGGTCGAAAAAATATTCCTTGAATTTGACAGTTGTTGGTAATTAATCCTACATTTTATTGCAGTAAAAACATTTCTGTGTCATAAACATATGTCTTGGGTATTTCAAAACACCATTATTTTTTATTTGGGATTTCTATAGAAAATTTTGTAATCTTGAGGTAACATGGTGACTAAACCTTGTACACAGATGAAATAAGGGGAGAAATTTGATTGGTTAACTTCAAATGCTCGTTATTTTCTTATATGCAATGAAATGTTATGTGAAAATTTTTCTATAGTACTGGACAGGATAAAACTTTACACATGCCAAGTATTTCTTCATTTGAAACAAAGATAAATTCTGCACATTTTTTTGAAAAGTGCAAATTTAACAAAGACTAATAGGGGAAAATCAATGGTGGTATTACACCTAATATAATGGTGTAATACCACCAAATCATGGTATGTCACATCCGGTTGTATACGAAAGTAGGTCGAAAAAAATATTCCTTGACTTTGACAGTTGTTGGTAATTAATCCTACATTTTATTGCAGTAAAAACATTTCTGTGTCATAAACATATGTCTTGGGTATTTCAAAACACCATTATTTTTTATTTGGGATTTCTATAGAAAATTTTGTAATCTTGAGGTAACATGGTGACTAAACCTTGTACACAGATGAAAAAAGGGGAGAAATATGATTGGTTAACTTCCAATGCTCGTTATTTTCTTATATGCAATGAAATGTTATGTGAAAATTTTTCTATAGTACTGGACAGGATAAAACTTTATACATGCCAAGTATTTCTTCATTTGAAACAAAGATAAATTCTGTACATTTTTTTGAAAAGTGCAAATTTAACAAAGACTAATAGGGGAAAATCAATGGTGGTATTACACCTAATATAATGGTGTAATACCACCAAATCATGGTATGTCACATCCAGTTGTATACGAAAGTAGGTCGAACAAAATATTCCCTTGAATTTGACAGTTGTAGGTAATTAATCCTACATTTTATTGCAGTAAAACATTTCTGTGTCATAAACATATGTCTTGGGTATTTCAAAACACCATTATTTTTTATTTGGGATTTCTATAGAAAATTTTGTAATCTTGAGGTAACATGGTGGCTAAACCTTGTACACAGATGAAATAAGGAGAGAAATTTGATTTGTTAACTTCCACTGATGGTTATTTTCTTATATGCAATGAAATGTTATGTGAAATTTTTTCTATAGTACTGGACAGGATCAAACTTTATTTGAAACAAAGATACATTCTGCATATTTTTTTTTAAAAAGAGCAAATTTTACACTGACTCATAGGGGAAAATCAATCGTGGTATTAAACATATAAACAGGAAAGTGTGTGACACTTAAATTTTCATAGTGATTGAGTTAAAGAAAAGCTCATAACAATTGCAAGCCAACTAAAACATGTATTAAGCGATTTTGTCACTGATTTACTTTTAATCTAGAATTTAATAGACATTTACATTGTTTCAAATTGTGTTTTCAGTTCACAATGTAAAATGCATCCTGCCAGAAAAGTTTACAAGTTTACATTATACAAATATAACCATTGCCATAGCACATGCTATGTTTTATTTTTCCTTGCACCAATACCGTTCTTTATAGCTCGAGTTAGATATCACAAAATGATTTTTTCACGGAGCTAGTACTCACCAAAAGCAACAAGACGGTTTCTTCTAGTGAAATTTGATCTGCTTACCCTTCCGGCATACATAACATCTTCACACATTTTTGATTAGGTACGATTTACGCAGTCTGTATTTTTTTATGAAATGTTTTATTGACTTGTCGGTCTTTTGTTTTTCTTTCTTAGCTATGACCTTGTCAATCTCTTATCATATTTGAATGTACCCCTAGTATCTTTATACAGAGTTTTTTTTATTTAAATGCCGAAGTTTTCTAAACAGTGCATAAGGGCAAGAGCAATTTTTGCTGCTATTACCGAGCAACTATCGACTCAAACTAGATTAGACTGTTGTCAGGTCATTAAAGATGACATATTTTAATATTAATATTGATTCACTCATAGAGCCGTGGTGTAGTGGTAAGTGCATCGGACTGCTAACACAAAGGTTCCTCGTTCGATTCCCGTTTGGGGAAGAAAATTTCAGGGACTGAGTTTTCGGTTCTCCCTTGACACCATTTGCGAATATGGTCTTAAGGTAACGATGATAGTCCGTCGGAAGGGGACGATAAATGGCTGACCCGTGTTAAGAGAGAGTCATATCTCTTGCACGTTAAAGATACCTTGTAGATTTCGAAAGAGAGCAGGCTAATGGCAGCACTCGCACTCGCAAAGTGGAAAGGGATAAATATAAGTTGCAAAACTTGTTTCATAATCCACTATAAATAAATATGATTAAAGAGCCTTTGCATCTGAAATAAACACATTGATTCTCAAACCAGTTGTTGGCATGATACAAGTTATGTTATCATATATTTTATGATTGTATGATACTAAACCCCTAACGGTAGGGATTGTACTTTTTATGTGACGAAGACATAATCTTTCAATCAGTTAAATTGAGGTCTCGGGCTGGCAGGTCAATAATGCTAGTAGTCCTTTGTTAATTTATGTATCATTGCCATCTCACTTAGTTTCTTTGGTTGCCTGTTCGGACATCGGACTCGGACTTCTTTAGAACTGGGTGTTACTGTGTGTACTGCTATGTGTTTCTTTATTCTATCTTGGCTTTAGGCAAATAAGACCAAACATTTTTAACCCCCCACATCTTTGCGCCTATCCCAAAACAAGAGCCTATTACCTTTGTTAGTGTTGTATTTTTTTTTTATTCTAGTTCATTTATATGTTTTGGAGTCTAGTATGAAGTTCCTTTTCACTGAACTTTTACGCAATGTTATTTAGGGGCAAACTGATGCCCATCTCTTGTCACGGGATTTTCTTGCTGCGTTGAAGACCAATTGGTTTTCGTCGGCTGTTGTTTGCTCTTTGGTCGGGTTAATGTCTCTTTTACATATTCCCAATTTTCAATTTGATATTCATTTGATGTATATTGTGATACTTACTTTCATTAAAAGTCAGGACAACGTTCATACATTAGGCTAAAATAAATAATATGATAGTAAATTTCAGTTCCATTGCATACGAACAAAGAGCACAAAAGTAATACAAGGGATTATAACTTTTTGGAATTCTTTTACTACCCTCATGTTTGAGTATAGGAATACATGGATAACTTATAATATGAGTGTACATCAACATCTGAATTCAACACGCAGTTGTTTAATACTCGCGTTCGTGTAAGCATAACTTTCTTGTCCTTTCCTACGCCTTGATCACACTGCTCAGTCGCTCCGTACGTCTCGTCTCACAGCTTAGAGACGAGAGCAGGCATTATCAGCGACGTCACAATCGACGAGAAGAAGTTATCAGCGACGTCACAATGTGTGAGGTTACGTTATCAAGCTTGCTTTCATCTGAAAATCACCGAGTGAAAAGCAATGGTTCAAATGTAGGCAAGGTCATCACAAGCATTTCCAAACGCGGATATTGGTGAGTGTGGTATTATTCCGAGAAAAGGGAACAGTAATCATATTCACACAGTATATGAAACAGCTACAAATGTGAATAAATTCTTGGAAAAATTATGTCTCAAAGATGAAGTGCTGACCTATATTGACGTAGAACACTTATTCGTAAAAAAAGGTAACGTGGTGAAGTCACTTTGTGAAAAAACAGACTCCAGTGGAGTTCATATCACAATTGAAGGGGCTCAAACAATACTAGTAAAACTACGTGAATTTCGTCCTTGTGACACCAAGCGCAAACTTAGTGACATATCGCTGACGCCATGTCTGCAGAGAAAGAGAGTAAACAAAGTAAACAGGGTTCTACAGATGAATACGAGTGATAATACACAAACCTAAATTACTATTGTATATGTGACTTTTTATGTAAAACGATAAAAACAAATCAATCCAAAATGTTATTTGTACATATGTTTTATTTTACTGAATTGCAGTTTTTGAATTATATTGATAGATTATTTTTCAATCTATTGTACTTCAAACTGAATCTATTTATCTGTATTGTTATATTCAAATCAATCAACGAGGCATAGCGGTGTTAAAAGGAGTAGGTCCGGTAAGGACCGATTTTGACCTCAAATTTCAGTTTCATCTGACGAAAGATTTTGACCACTTTTTAAACACTTAAGTGTCTACTTCATATGATTCAATTAATTTATGTGAAAGATTTTAACTTATTTAGTCATTAAAAACGATCCGATTCAAGCTCAAATATGAAAAATCTACCAAATATGCGAAAAAATGTCACTTTTCAGATGATTTTTGTCAAAAACGAAAGTGGCCGCATCCGTGTTCATCCTCAATCTTTATATATGTTATGTATTATTATCAAATACAACTTCCATTTCAATATTTTGGATGAACACGAATGCGGCCACTTTCATTTCACAGGGAAACCGTCTAAAATTTAACTAAAATGCTGGAATTTGGAAGATTTCAGTAATTTAGCATGATTTAATGGTGCTAGTACCCAATAAATGTGCCTTGTATTGTCAAAAACATATTTATGTAGCAGAACCATTCTACTATCCGATAAATAACTAAAAGTTTACATTTTAACAATTTTGTAAAACTGCTATATTTTGGGGCCAAAAAAGGGTCTTTCTGGAACTACTCCTTTAAACCAAATCATGTACTTTAAATAAGAATGTCGATCCAAATCATAACATTTAATGTAAACGGCTTACGTGATACCAAGAAACGTAATTAAGTTTTCAATTGGTTAGATAACAAAACATATGATTTAATTGGTCTACAAGAAACACATTGCACAGTAAATGATACAATACAGTGGCAAAATGAATGGAAAATAAATGGGGACAATAAAAGTGTTTGGAACTGCGGAACCAGTGATTCTCGTGGTGTCTCTATTTTACAAACAAAAAATTGTCCCGACGAATTTGCGTTTGATAATACCAACTCACAAAACGGTCGAATAATAAAATGTAGCATAAAAACGGAAAGTGCGATTTACCATATTTTAAATATTTATGCCAACAATAGTGGCGTCGAGAGGAAACGGCTGTTTGAATCATTTCATAATTGTTTTGGTAATTTTACAGATGATAGTGTAGATCACTACAATATTTTGGTAGGTGATTTTAACTGTACTCTTAACAAAAAACACGATAGAAATCCTTCTCACTCTCGTGATCATATTGGTACAAAGGAATTACTTTTTTTATTGCCACAATACGATCTTACGGATATATGGAGAGATAGGTACCCAAAAGACAAATGGTATACGTTTCAGATAGGAAATTCTAAGTCTAGAATAATCGACTATATCTTTTGTGATAAAAGTCTTTCAAATAAAGTTTACAGTGTTGGTATCTCGCATTGTCCTTTTAGCGATCATGATCTTGTGTCTTTAAAATTAAAACTTGATGAAATAAAAAGAGGCCCGGGTATATGGATAATAAATATAAATACAATAAAAAGTGAAGGAATGCATTTAAAATTTGGTGGGAAACCTGGAAAATGGAAAAAAATAGAATCGAAAAAATAGATTGGTGGGATGTCACATAATCAAAAATAGAAAAGTTAACAATGTAAGTAAGTAAAACAAATATTCTCAAAAAAGTTATATTATTAACCTTGAGCAGAAATTAGAAAAACTGAAATTAAATAGTTCTAACTCTGGTGAGGTTGAAATAAGATTTCAGAAATAGAATCGCTAATAAAAAAATAATTACTATGAGAACAAATCAGAGGCGTCAAAAATAAGGGCGCGTGTAAAATGGGCGAAAGAAGGTGAAAAATCTTCTAGCTCCTTTTTCAATTTTGAAAAACAAAACGGTAAAAATAAATTATGTAGTCGAATTAAAACAGAAAATTGGCATTATAAACACAAAATAGACGAAATACTAAACGAACAAGTTAAACTTTACTCAAATTTATTTAGCTCAGAGGGATGGCATTTGGAAAATGCTAAATATTTAACAAGCCATATCGAAAACAAACTAAATGAGGACGACAAATAATTACTTGACCGTGAAAATAACGCGGAGGAAATAATTAACGTTCTAAAAATTATAAAAACAAACAAATCCCCAGGTGAGGACGGGATCATGTCAGAATTTTACATATTATTTTGGAATACCATACAAGTAGAATTTTGTACGTTATTGCAAGAAATATGTAATAAAAAAACAACGTCGGACAATTTAAAGGAGTTTTAACATTATTATTCAAGGGAGGGGAACGGGAAAACATACGGAACTGGCGACCTCTAACACTACTGAATAATGATTATAAAATTATAGCAAAAATACTAGCAGAAAGATTAAAAATAGTCCTTCCAAAGCTTATTCATCCCGACCAAAAAATGTTTGTAAAAGGCAGACATATAACGGAAGCAAATAAAATGATTCAGGATATCATAGAATATACTGATAATGAAGATGAAGAGGGTATAATTGTCTGTTTAGACCAACAAGAGGCCTTTGATAGGATGTAATGGGGATTGTTAGACTTCGTTATGAAGGAATTTAATTTTAGGGATAATTTTCGTGGTTAGATTCAAATGCTATTAAAACGTGCAAAAACATGTATAAAAACAAATGGCTACGTCTCTAAATATTTTTCATTTACTAGATCAGCCAGGCAGGGGTGTCCTGTAGCCCCTTTTTTATATATATTACATGCAGAGCCCCTGGCCTGTGCAATAAGGGCAGAAAAAGACATTGCAGGTATTATGTTGCCCGGGGGGAACTGGGGAGCTAATAGAAACCAAATTGAATATGTTTGCAGATGACACTCAATTACTTAATAAAAATGAAAGATCTGTTAGAAAATCTTTTGAAATATCAAACAAATATGAAAAGGCCTCGGGTTCAAAAATTAATTACGAAAAGACAGGGAATAAATATTGGCGCAAATAAACGCAGACGGCCTACTTTTAAAAAGATAAGCTGGACAACAGATAACATAAAAACACTAGGTATTCACCATGGTAATAATATTGATAACGACAAAATATGGAAATCAATATTGGAAAAAGTAGAAAATTGTGTACACATCTGAAAAAAGTAGAAAATTGACATACTCTGAAAAGTCCTTATTGTTAAATTTTATTTAGTTCAGTGTGTGGTTATGAATTAGAAATAAGAGGTATACCTGCAAAACACAAAAAAGATTTAAATAAGAAAATATGGGATTTTATTTGGGATGGTAAAAAGTAAAATCGCAAAAATACTGAACTTAGAGGAAAATCAATTCGGAAAGTCCATAATCACATGGCAAAATCAAATAACAAAACGCATAAAAAATGAATGGACAAGAACTGTCATATTCCTGACTTGGTATCAAGTAGACCGGAAAATTTGTTGTTTAGACGGCAAAAAGGGGGGCATGGGGATGGTTAATTTGGATAGTTGGATAGAAAGTAAATATATAAAATCGATCTATTCGATATTACACAATCCATTATCTAGTTGGAATACAATAGGTAAATTTTGGTAAAAAAAATATGATAAAAAAGGAGTAGGTCCGGTAAGGACCGATTTTGGCCTTAAATTTCAGTTTCATCTGACGAAAGATTTTGACCACTTTTTAAACACTTAAGTGTCTATTTCATATGATGCAATTAATTTATGTGAAAGATTTTAACTTATTTAGTCATTAAAAACGATCCGATTCAGGCTCAAATATGAGAAATCTACCAAATATGCAAAAAAATATCACTTTTCAGATGGTTTTTGTCAAAAACGAAAGTGGCCGCATCCGTGTTCATCCTCAATCTTTAGATATGTTATGTATTATCATCAAATACAACTTCCATTTCAATATTTTGGATGAACACGAATGCGGCCACTTTCGTTTTACACGGAAACCGTCTAAAATTTAACTAAAATGCTGGAATTGTGAAGATTTCAGTAATTTAGCATGAATTAATGGTGCTAGTTCTCAATATATGTGCATTGTATTGTCAAAAAGAGCCCATATTTATGTAGCAGAACCTTTCTACTATCCAATAAATGACTAAAAGTTTACATTTTAACAATTTTGTAAAACTGCTATATTTTGGGGCCAAAAAGGGGTCTTACTGGACCTACTCCTTTGCAGATAAACTTTTTCTGTGTAGATGTTCAGACCTTTCAGGTCTTGGGATAAAAAACCTACCACATTATTACAAAAGCGCTTTACAATCGTGGTCAAAATTGACAAATATCACACAGGGTATATCTAATAAAATGGAAGTAAAGAAACAACCTTTATTTGGAAACTCAAATATTTTATTTCAAAGAAATCTTTATTTTATTCTTTTTTTTTCAAAAAGTGTAATAAAAACTATTGGTGATCTATGGGATGATAATACCAATGATTTTAAATCGTGCAGTGAAATATATCAACAACTTATTGATCAACGTAATTGTATTTCGGAATATTCACGAATTAAAAGTTCCGTACCGCTAACTTTTATACAGGTGTTAAAAAAACCGTTTTTCAACGCACTTTAAATAACAACAAAATCAAAATTTCTGAAAACTTTGAATTTATAAATCCAGATAATAAAATCATAAAAAAAAAAGATTTAACGTTAAAATATCTTTAGCTAAACTTAAACATAACTGAGACCCCTAAATGTCAAACAAAATGGGAAAATTTGTATAGCGAGTACATAAATTGGGAATTTTTTTTGCTAAATCTCAGTAAACTGGATATTAATAGAAAAGTTAAAGAATTTTAATGGAAATGTATACATAGGATTTTATACCGAAAACAGACTGCAAATAATGCATATGTCAAATGGAAAATATCACTTATGTGATGAAAATAATAATATTGAAACTCGTGAGCATTTATTTTATCAATGTAACAATGTTAAACCATTGATAGAAACAGTTATCAGAAATTTACAATTTTCTAACTTAATAAATAACGATGCACTCGTTGAAAAAGATATTCTCTTAGGAATCTGTTTACATAATTCAAATAATATAATTGTTAACGCAACACTACAATATTTTAAATGGGATATTTGGAAAATACGTAATAAATGCAAATTTGAAAAAAAAATAAACTGAGTTTGCAGTCTATACCGGATTTGTTGAATTGCAAATATGAAAAATGAACTAAAACTGCTCTTTCAACGTTCAGATATAAAATATATATGAGATGAAAAATTGAACTCTTTATCGAAAAAATGTAGGTTAATATACTTGGTCCAACTGCTCTAAACTAAAGGCGTGTTTGATTCCTTATGTAATAATATTACTATATCTTAGGAAGAACGTAGGGAACAATATGTTTGTTTTTTTTTACAGAAAGAAAGATTTGTACATTAATCGATATTTGAATTCATGTCTGTGCATATTAATATTTATATTAGTAAATTACATATATCACGTTTCTCAATACATTAGTATTCACCACATGTGCTTTATATTTTTATTATCCATGTGTAAGTCACAGAATGATTTTAATTTTTGTTCATTCACATTTAGTCAATAATTTCCAATTCTAACTATAACATTTTTTTTTCTCTCAATCAAATATATAGTTTTCACGCTTTAATCAACACATGTATAATGTAAGTCAGTGTACCGAATATACGATAATTATCATGTCTTATAGTGTCAGTGATACGTATCAGGTAAAATCAATTGTATTGGTTATTTTTATAAATATAGTTATGTAAAACTATGGGAAGTTTAAACTCATTTGATTTTTCCCTCGTCCAGTGATGCTGTTAAAATACAGGGGTCCCTAAGTATGCAACCTATGCTACTTAGGTATTTATATATCAGGAAATAATTGAATAAAAAACATTTGTTATCGTTAAAATAATAAAAAAAATAACAAGTTTTGTCGGGATGACTGATTTATTACCTAAGATATATATAAAAAAAGCTTGCTTTCATCAACTGCCTTAGGGTTTTGGGGAAAAAATAGTAATACATGTAGACCGATACACATATAATCGGATTTTTTAGTGTAGAGAACGTAATATATCAGCAACTCAATCCAATGTGAAGCTTTTTTGCTTGTTCGCTGCGCGCAATCGTCAAGAAGATTCACATTGTAGCTTGTGGATAATATTTTACAATATCAATGTGTAGTAACCTCGATAATTTTAACTTACAGCTATGGCACTGTGTTAAAGAATATTACATAACATTGTTGTACGTGATCAGCTAATATTAACACATGCAACATCTATATGTTTGACTTTTGTCTGTTCTTTCTATATAAAACCTTACTTTTTTCTACTTATATTAAACATGCGTTAAAAATTTTCCGTTGATCATTAAGCGAAAATGGACTGAGTAAAGGTCTTACAAAGTTAAAAAAAAAAACATTGATTACAATAGTACATATACGAAAACAATTTATTTCTATGCCAAAAACAATTTTAGATATTTTACTTTCTGTAGATACTAGTGATATTATGCTGTTTATCTTTCGTCTATGAAACAACTTACTTCTTGAAACTAGAGGCTCTAAAGAGCCTGTGTCGCTCACCTTGGTCTATGTGAATATTAAACAAAGGATACAGATGGATTAAAGACAAAATTGTGGTTTGGTGATGGTGATGTGTTTGTAGATCTTACTTACTGAACATACTTGCTGCTTACAATTATCTCTATCTATAATGAACTTGGCCCAGTAGATACAGTGGAAAATGTTATTAAAATTTTACAAATTTTGTGAAAATTGTTAACAAATGACTATATGAAGGACAATAACTCCTTAGGGGGTCAATTGACCATTTTGGTCATGTTGACTTCTTTTAAGTTCTTACTTTGCTGTACGTTATTGCTGTTTACAGTTTATCTCTATCTGTAAATATATTCAAGATAATAACCAAAAACAGCAAAATGTCCTTAAAATTACCAATTCAGGGGCAGCAACCCAACAAAGGGTTGTCCGATTGGTCTTTAAATTTCTGGGCAGATAGATCTTGACCTGATTAACAATTTTACACCATGTCAGATTTGCTCTAAATGCTTTGGTTTGAGTTATAACCCAAAAACTGCATTTTACCCCTATGTCCAATTTTTAGCCGTAGCGGCCATCTTGGTTGATAGGCCGAGTTACCGGACACATTTATTAAACTAGATACCCCAACGATGATTGTGGCCAAGTTTGGATTAATTTGGCCCAATAGTTTCAGAGGAGAAGATTTTTGTAAAAGATTACTAAGATTTACGAAAAATGGTTAAAAATTGACTATAAAGGGCAATAACTCCTAAAGGGGTCAATTGACCATTTCGGTTATGTTGACTTATTTGTAAATCTTAATTTGCTGAACATTATTGCTGTTTACAGTTTATCTCTATCTATAATAATGTTCAAGATAACCAAAAACAGCAAAATTTCCAAAAAATTCAGGGGCAGCAACCCAACAACAGGTTGTTCGATTCATCTGAAAATTTCAGGGCAGATAGATCTTGACCTGATTAACAATTTTACCTCCTGTCAGATTTGCTCTAAATGCTTTGGTTTTTTAGTTATAAGCCAAAAACTGCATTTTACCCCTATGTTCTATTTTTAGACGTTTCGGTCATCTTGGTTAGTTGGCCGGGTCTCCGGACACATTTTAAAACTACATACCCCAATGATGATTGTGGCCAAGTTTGGTTTAATTTGGCACAGTAGTTTCAGAGGAGAAGATTTTTGTAAAAGTTAACGACGACGGACGACGGACGCCAAGTGATTAGAAAAGCTCACTTGACCTTTTAGGCCAGGTGAGCTAAAAAGACCTAATCAGTTTGATTTAGATTTATATACTTACAACACCCACTAGGTTCACAACTTTCTGTGTCTATTCTCTTGCCATTGCAAGTAAAACCGTTGTTAGCTGGTGCTGGGTTATTACATCTTCTCGTTCGAGTACGCATTCCACTTCCACAGGTTCCAGAGCAACTAGACCAACCACCCCATTCTCCCCAATGACCATTTACTGCAAAACATGAAGTCCACAGTCAGGAATCTGATGTTCAGTAGTTGTCATTTGTTGAAGTGGTTCATAAGTGTTTCTCGTTTAGTTTGTAACCCGGTATTTTTTTTTATTTTTTATCGATTTATGAGTTCCAAACAGCGGTATACTACTGTTGCCTTTATTTATGTAGATAAGGGAGTTGTTTTCCTTTTGTTGCCCTTTAAGGCCTGCTGCTCCGTGTGAGCCAATGTGCCGTGTTGAAGATTGTAGTTTAACTTTAATGGTTAACTTTTACAAATTGTGACTTTGATGGAGAATTTTTTCATTGGCACTAATACCACATCTTCTTTTATCTATATATATAGAAAGATAGAATAGTTGCATGCTGTTTTTTTACTAAAAATGAGGGTTCCTCATTTTCTTAAAAAGACAACTTTCATCATATTTCTCCATTGAAAATCTTCTTTGTTTTCAATTTGTAAAGGTTTTAAAATAAACAAATTCAAACTTTCCAAACTGTTATATACTGAAAGATAATAGAAGGTTCAGAAAAATACATCATTAGGTGTTCTCCGCCTACTCTTATTACTTAAGTAATTTGTGTTCATAATAAAAGAAAGACAACAGTAGTATATTGCTTTTCAAAAGTCATAAATCGAATGAGAGAAAACAACAAATCCGGGTTACAAACTAAAACCGAGAAAAACACATTAAATATAAGAGAAGAACAACGAAACAACAGAACACTGAAGTGCAACAGAAAACAAACAACAATGCAACATACATAGAAACGAACTATTAGATAACAATTATGTTGTCTGATCTTTTAAGTTCAGAACTTGACAAATTCCCGATTGTGACTGTTGTGCTGAGTGTGAATTCGCATTGCTATAAGACGTGTCACGGTACTTTTCTATCCAAAATTCATGTATTTAGTTTGGGTGTTATATTTGTTATTCTCATCAGATTTTGTCAAATGTCTTATCGTTTGTAGTTGTAAATCTTATTATTTTTCTGTTGTATTCGTGTGTTATGGTAAAGATAATTAATCGCCCAGTTCATTTATTAGATTTTAGTGTGGGTCAACTAAACCTATATGATATATTTCGTTTACAGTTTGTGTTAGACGAAACACCGACATAGCTAGATAAAAAATAATTATCTAGTTACTATCACAATTTTATATTAGTTATTATTGTAATTTTCATTATTATCAATAAATGTTGTATCAATATTACAAACCTAATCTTGAATTCTATCCTAATTCTATCCTATTTTTGGAAAAATTTTAGAAATTCAAATGTGACGTTACTTTGTGCGTTGACCTCTTTGGCTAAATCGGCTGTGAATTTTTATGTGCTGGTTTAGGTTGTTTTATGTATCCGTTTTTATTATGTAGTTAGTCACGTCTTCGGTGTTATCATGTATATCTAATATATAGTCATTTTTATAAATTTACTGTATGCAAAAGTACGAATTATTCTAAATAATAAGGATGTTTTTATCCCAGGCAGAAAACCCTAGCCGTTTAAGGCACGACTTTCTGGAATTGTTGGTCCTCAATGCTCATCAACTTTGTACTTGTTTTGGCTTTCGAACTTTTTTTATCTGAGCGTCACTGGTTAGTCTTGTGTGGTCGAAACACGCGTCTGACGTATTAAATTTTTCTAAACGTGGTACCTTTTGTTAGCTAATATTCGTGTGTTTCTTTGTCCTATATGTTCTCCCATTTATTTGGATGGTACTTCTGTCAGGTAATGTTGTCATTTTAATGTTATATGTAACATTGCCATAAAAACGGGAGTTGTGCCATCTTCTTTAATTGATATGTTTTCCTCTGTTTTAGCTTTTAACTCGGATATGTTTTTTTCTCAATTGATTTATGAATTTCGAACAGCGGTATACTACTGTTGCCTTTATGTATAAAAGACAAAAACCTTATTTTGTATTTCTTTTTTGTCGGGAACGATTCAGACGCCTTTGTGTCGATATTATTACGCCTAACCGGTCGTTCAGTACTAGTTCATAACTACAGGCATTTACCTTTTTGTTGTTTGATCTAATATATATACTGGGATAAGAATTGTACCTTAAGCTGTTCGATAATATTAAAGCAGATGGTTAAAGTAATTTAATAATCATTTAAATAACCTTTATTAATGATAGAGAACTTGATAAAAGATGTTAGGTAATTTTGTTTTTAAATTTTGTTCTGCCTAGGGATTAATATCAATCTGTTATTAAAGTTTGCAGCAAGACTGAAGTGATAGTTATATTGTTGTTTTTTTGAGCATTAGAATGCTTTTCAATCGTTTCTGGAATCAAGCAAGATATTTGAAATAATGATTAGTACATGTGGACGAACAAGACCGAAAAAATGTTATATATATGAATTGTATACCTACTTGGACAAACAGATGCTGCACATTGTTTACTTTCTGTACTAGAGCCAATACAATCCGGTCCGTCGTTATCTGGTGATGGGCTATCACATGACCTTGTTCTCACTTGTATACCACCACCACAGGTAACAGGACATATTGTCCATTTCGTCCAACTTCCCCACATGCCAGCTACTACAATATATGATACAGTTCCTGACACGTATTGCTCAAATTGAGGTTGCCTACTCCTTTGTTAAAGGTAAATTTCATCATGCTTCTCCTTTACAAATTCTTATTGTGTAACCTTTTTTAACTGCAATTTTTTGAAGTTTAAATAAAATGACAAGATTTTAAAATGTCGATACTTTTTACATTCTAACAATATAACAGATAGTGCGAAATCTATACAATTTATGACTTCTCCAGCTACTCTTCTATTGATAGATTTATTTGACTGGGCTGAGTTTAAGAAGTTCGCTCATTTAAGACCAGTCCATCTATAGATATGAGTTTTGGGATAAACTCACCAATGAAGTGTCCAGTTAATCCCCTATCATTCACTTAATTCTTTTGTATATGCGTTTGGTGACACTAATTAGTGATACGAATTCAATTAGTATTATAACAGCAATCATCCTTATCACACATCTTCAAATAGACTGTCCTTATGCAAATAAAAACATAAGCTCCGCCCGATCAGTTGAAATAACATTGTAATACGGGTGTTGTTAAATGAACATATATACCATAATGATATGCAAACATTGAAACATAACTAAATATATGTTGCATATCATAAACACTTGCCTATCAGGAAAACATTATTTCAATGTCAAAAGCCGAAATAATTTTAAGAGTGTTCAATATTATGTTGAAGTTTTGCATATTTTACATAGGGCTAGTAAGTAAGTACATGAATAAGACTGACCACACCGCATGTAAATTGGATACTTACTTGGACAGGGTTTCTTTCCACATTGTCTACCTTGTAAGCCAGGGCCACTACAATCCGGTCCGTTGTTAGCTGGTGCTGGGTTATCACATGATCTTACTCTTGTTTGGTGACCACCACCACAGCTTACAGAGCACATTGACCAGTCCTTCCAACTTCCCCACTTTCCCGCTACTATAAAACATAGTGAAAAGATAAAGTCGCATACTCTAATTGCTTAAAATTGAAGTTAACTATTACTTGATTTATTTCACTAAACTGGACGGGGTTTAATCGGTTCGCATATTTAAAACCAGTCCATCTATATACAGTTGTTTCGGGATAAACTCATATGGAACGAGTGACTGGTGAAAAATAATGTTTGTCCAATTTTTGAACCAATGCATATATATATTATAAACTTAGTCTTTTGTGTACGAATTGATCACTTTTTACGCAAACATATTGTTATCAATTTCTTTTTCTCTTTGTCTGTTATGAAAATATGGCCGCTCATTAGTTGTCGTGTTTTGAAATCGTAGTTTACCGATTGTCCCCTTATAGTAAACCATCAACAAATAAGCATGGCAATTGAGCACATGTATAACATGTACAATCAGATATTAGTTTATTTTAGTGACAGATCCATGCGTATTGCGATCACCGGAGTTTTACGAGCAGGGTCACGCTAAGGTCACTTTGCAGACGGAAAATATGTTGGCGAATTGCTTCCTGGAAGAAAGCAATTTAGAAAAGTAAACTTCTTCTAAATGTGGACAAATTAAAGAATTTTCTTCAGACAAAAGTATATGTACATAACTTTAATAATGAAAACAATCAATTTTGCTTTATGCATATTTTTTTTTAATTTGAGGTTTCATATGACTTTATTGAAGTGTTCAGTTATTCGTCACAAAGCATATTACGTAATACACTCAGTTGCCTTACGTTGTAACTACAATCCCCTTCCCTATCATGAATGTGACCTACCGAATAAGACTATTTACCGGATTTGTTATCATATAAGCAACACGACGGGTGCCGCATGTGGAGCAGGATCTGCTTACCCTTCCGGAGCACCTGAGATCATCCCTTGTTTTTTGGTGGGGTTCGTGTTGTTTATTCTTTAGTTTTCTATGTTGTGTCGTGTGTGCTGTTGTTTGTTTGTCTTTTTCACTTTTAGCCCTGGCGTTGTCAATTTGTTTTAGATTTATGAGTTTGACTGTCCCTTTGGTATCTTTCGTCCCTCTTTCCTTGAATTGTATATCGGTTTGGTGACATTTATAGGTGATTAGAAATCAACAATAATTATAACGGCTATCATCTTTATCACACACATCTTCAAATAGACTGTCCTTATGCAAATAAAAACATAAGCTCCGCCCGATCAGTTCAAATAACATTGGTAATACGGGTGTTGTTAAATGAACATATATAACATAATATATTTAGTTTATGATATGCAAACATTGAAACATAACTAAATATATGTTGCATATCATAAACACTTGCCTATCAGGAAAACATTATTTCAATGTCAAAAGCCGAAGTAATTTTAAGAGTGCTCAATATTATGTTCAAGTTTTGCATATTTTACATAAGACTAGTAAGTAAGTACATGAATAATACTGACCATACCACATGTAAATTGGATACTTACTTGGACAGGGTTTCTTTCCACATTGTCTACCTTGTGAGGCTGGGCCACTACAATCCGGTCCGTTGTTAGCTGGTGCTGGGTTGTCACATGATCTTGTTCGCTGTTGGTGACCACCACCACAGCTTACAGAGCACCTTGACCATTCCCTCCAACCTCCCCACTTTCCAGCTACTATAAAACATAGTGAAAAGATAAAGTCACATACTCTAATTGCTTAAAATTGAAGTTAATTTCTCTTCTGATACCAATGCTAAGAAAACATGTGTTTATATAGAAGTTATCTAGATGCAATCAACACATTGTTGTTGTGAAAATCAATATGAATCAATATGAACGAACAAATAACAGTACAAAAGAAAAAGACAACCACATATAAATCAGATGACACATAAGAGCGGATTTATACGACAACTATCAATGGTAAGAAAACATGCGTTCATATAGAAATTATCTAGATATACTCAACACATTGATGTTGAGAAAATGAATATGAATAAATATGAACGAATGAATAACAGCACAAAAGAAAAAAAAACATCATATAAATCACTTGATCGAATTTATACGACACATACCACTGTTAAGGTAGATAGGGTGTCTTCCTCCATTTTGGATTTTGAAATACCAGAAAACAAGGTCTAGATCTTTGATGAAATGTGCAAATTTGGAGATTATTAGGTAGTTTATGTGTAAGAATTTTCATTATAATATAGGAAATGCCATGTTTTATCATATTTTTGGTTGTAGTTTACAAAAAAATGAATACTTTTGTTTGATTCAATTTTTTCCAACTTTGCCAAATAAGGGGAGGCAACTCAAATGCAAGGGCAGATAATTCAGATAGTGTTAATTTTACAATAGAATGAGTTAGGAATTTACCCATTTTATTCTGTAGCAAAAAAACGAGTCTGGTGACCTCCTTTTTTCTTTTTGTTATCTAAAAGCATAATATTGGAGCTATTTTCTCATACTTCATCTTAAAATTCTATGGTGTAGTTTTCGTTTTATGGCAGAAAATTGGGTTTTCCATGCATAATATATACAAAATCTGACAATTTTGCACAACCTGTAGTGTGAAAATAAGTCCCGTGACCCATTCTTTTTATTAATGTTCTTAAACAAGCAGGATATAAACTACATTTTGGCAAATTATTAAAAGAGTTATGGATTATAATTAAGACACCCCATCTACCTTAAGAAAACATGTGTCTATATGTATACAAAAGTTATCTAGATACACTAAACACATTGGTGTGTTGTCTTTCCTATAATAATTTTACTTTTTATTTTGTTTATCAGATGTTGTTCAGTCGAGGATAATATTATGTTTAAGTCTTGCTTTTTTACATAATTCTAGTAAGTAAGTACATGAATAAGACTGACCATACTGCATGTAAATTGGTTACTTACTTGGACAGGGTTTCTTTCCACATTGTCTACCTTGTGAGGCTGGGCCACTACAATCCGGTCCGTTGTTAGCTGGTGCTGGGTTGTCACATGATCTTGTTCGCTGTTGGTGACCACCACCACAGCTTACAGAGCAACTTGACCATTCCCTCCAACCTCCCCACTTTCCAGCTACTATAAAACATAGTGAAAAGATAAAGTCACATACTCTAATTGCTTAAAATTGAAGTTAATTTCTCTTCTGATACCAATGCTAAGAAAACATGTGTTTATATAGAAGTTATCTAGATGCACTCAACACATTGGTGTTGTGAAAATCAATATGAATCAATATAAACGAACGAAAAACATATACAAAAGAAAAAGACAACCACATATAAATCAGATGACACATAAGAGTGGATTTATACGACAAATATCAATTGTAAGAAAACATGCGTTTATATAAAAATTATCTATATAAACTCAACACATTGATGTTAAGAAAATGAATATGAATAAATATGAAGGAACGAATAACAGCACAAAAAAAAAAAACAACAACAACATATTAAAAATCAATTGTTCAGAGAAAAATTGAAGGTCTTTCCACCAGTTAATATCTATTTTGATATTAAAATATTAAAAATCAGTCTAAATGTCAGTTCATATGGCTTTATGATGTATAGATATGAATTTAAAGCAAAGGTCAAAATCTAGAACGTCAAATTAACCTATGACCTTGACCTCAATTTCAAGGTCACAAACTTAGGATCTCAAATCAAAAGACCCTAGGTCTCTAATATGTATGGTTAATAAGTTATATCACTTTACACATAGTTTTTAGATATGATAGGGGCAAAAACTCCCATTCATTGTCTAGGCACCCTTTCAACCAAAATTATTAAGTTACGACATGTCACAACTATCAATTTAGTCAAAATAATTTGTCGATATCTTATACGGTTTCTGGAAATGAGTGGAAATAAGCCTAATTCAAAAATAAGAATATGACCTTGACCTTTGACCTTGACCTAATTTTCATTTTTTTGGACCAAGGACCTCAAATCAAAAGATCCTAGGTCTCTATCACTTATGGTGTTCCAGTTTTAAATACATTCCAAAATTTCAGATACAAATGGGGAAATAACTCTCATATGGAACGTTCATATTGCTTCGGTCGAAATTGGACAAATCATATGAAGGATATAACGAGCAATTTTATAAAATAAATTTGTCGTAATCTTTTACGGTTGCGAAGGAGTTGTGGACACAAGGAAAACAGTGTTTGGGGAGATAACTCCTACAAAGAAAAGTATTCGGTTACGCAGGGTAAATTTTAAAAGCGCATAAACTGTTCGATATCATATACCAAATATCTAAGCGACATATTGCGAAACAATTATTTATCGCAAGAACAAAATTAGGCGGAAGAAAAAAAAATTAATCAGATGAAAAACAATAGGTCTTTCCACAGAAAAGTGGAAAGACCTAATAAATCACTTGATCGAATTTATACGACAAATACCACTGTTAAGGTAGATAGGGTGTCTTCCTCCATTTTGGATTTTGAAATACCAGAAAACAAGGTCTTGATCTTTGATGAAATGTGCAAATTTGAGGATTATTAAGTAATTGATGTGTAAGAATTTTCTTATATAATATAGGAAATGCCATGTTTTATCATATTTTTGGTTGTAGTTTACAAAAAAATGAATACTTTTGTTTGATTCAATTTTTTCCAACTTTGACAAATAAGGGGAGACAACTCAAATGCAAGGGCAGATAATTCAGATAGTGTTAATTTTACAATAGAATGAGTTAGGAATTTACCCATTTTATTCTGTAGCAAGAAAACGAGTCCGGTGACCCCCTTTTTGTTTTTGTTACCTTAAAGCATAATATTGGAGCTATTTTTTCATATTTTATCTCAAAATTCTATAGTGTTGGTGTAGTTTTCGTTTTATGGCAGGAAATTAGGTTTTCCATGCATAATATATACAAAATCTGACAATTTTGCACAACCTGTAGTGTGAAAATAAGTCCCGTGACCCATTCTTTTTATTAATGTGTTTAAACAAGCAGGATGTAAACTACATTTTGGCAAATTATTAAAAGAGTTATGGATTATAATTTAGACACCCCATCTACCTTAAGAAAACATGTGTCTATATGTATACAAAAGTTATCTAGATACACTAAACACATTGGTGTATTGTCTTTCCTATAATAATTTTACTTTTTATTTTGTTTATCACATAATTCAGTCGAGAATAATTTGATTAGGTGCTAAATATCCAAAGGGATATACAAACTCATAATTCAGAACGAACAGACAATGCAAGGGTTCAAAACGAAATTGATAAAACTTAAAGACAAACTGTATTATACAAACCTCTTCCTATTGATAAACATAAAATCGATAATTTCTAGAAAGATTCATTTGGTTGTTACGTTTTCATACATTGCAACGCAGCTCAATTCAAGTAATTGCACACAATTGTGTATGTTTGCATTTAAAAGACGTTATAAAGGAAATTTTTCACGAATTTGAGCCCCAAATATAAGTGAAGCATTGCATGATTTCAAATTAAATAAAGAACTTTAATGACTGTCAAACTACTAGAATTCTTTAATACTATATGTATAAATGATATTGTTTAGTTTTATTTTGTTTTTTACACATAGGTACCAAAACCCAGAATTAATTTAGATTAAATGATATATAGAAATAGTAGTTGACTATTAAGTATGCCAAACATTTATGTGACTGTCCCAGACAAGAAACCATGACAATGGCTGTCTTATATAATCATATGCATACCATCACCGGTATCTGATTGAGAAAAAAAAAGTAGCGCATGCCATTTTATACTGTCTTAAAACATATATAGCTTTCAATTAAGCTTTATAAGAGGGCATAATATGGGTTTTAAACTTGCGTCATTAATAATGGATGGATTTAAGAAATTATCAAAACTCAAAAAGAATAAGGCAAGGATGTCAATTATCAGCGCTCCTTTTGAATTATCTGTGGAGATCATGGATTTACGACATCGAAAAAAACAGAGATATCAAAGGGTCGTAGTTAAACATAGGTAATAAAAATCGTACCATTCAGATTTCTTAACTAGCTGGTGATACGACTTTATTTCTCATTAATAAGAAAGAATTCAAAGCTGCAATGAACGAAATTAATTTTTTTCTTTTATCATTTTCTGGGTTAATGTTTAATAAAAAAAAATATAACTGAGGTTATACGGATAGGAAAACTAAAAAAAGATTAAGACAATGTAGTCGGGATTAATTGGATAAATAAACCACTAAAAGCATTTTGAATATGTTTTAGGTTATGTAGAGAAAAATGTGAAACATTATATTGGGAGAAAAACATTGAGAAAATTTATAAGTTATATCATTGGGGGAAAATTTATTCAAGTTTCATCGGAAAATACTTTTCTTTATAAAAATATCAGTTTTACCAGATTTAACATTTTGTCAAATACCTGTACAGTTCCAAAGAAATATAGAAAAGATATAGAGAGTAAATGCTACAAATACATCTGGGATGGTTAACCAGATAAAGTTAAAAGAAATGCGATGATTAATTAGTACGAATAAGATGGATTACCAATGATTGATATACACAATTGCTTCATGTCTTTGAAAGCATCTTGGGTAAATAAATTCATCTGAAATGGTATTTCAAACTGGAAGTTGATTCCGGTAAAATATCTTACTATAGCTGGTATTAATTTTTCCTTCTGTCTCAGGCGGTGGACAGACGAAAACATTCGTAAGGATTCCGCGGAACTTAGTGTCTCGCCTACTTTTGATGTTAATCGCAAGCTCAACAAAAAAGAGGAAAACAAGGAATAAAAATATACCTCTTGATACTGTCTTTTGATTAATAGAAGCTTCTGTCCAAGTTCAAGGATAGTTTATGAATCTAATAAATGTTTTAAAACTTTAACGACAGATTGTATGTAATGTTAACTGGAAGAAAACTAAGTCCATTTATACGTAAATAAAGGCAACAGTTATACCGCTGTTCGAAACTCATAAATCGATTGAGAGAAAAAAAAATCCGGGTTACAAACTAAAACTGAAGGAAACGCATTAAATATAAGGGGAGAACAACGACACAGCAGAAACACAACATTAAAATGTAACACACAGAGAAACGAACTATAATATAACAATGGCCATTTTCCTGACTTGGTACGGGACAATTTAAGAAAAAAATGGTGGGTTGAACCTGGTTTTGTGGTATGCCAAACCTCTCGCTGTTATGGCAATGTTAAATATAACATTAAAAAGACAACATGTAGGGCAGAGAAACACACGAATAATAACTTACAAAAGGTACATGTTTAAAACTCAATACGCCAGATGTGCACTTCGTCAAACTAGTGACGCTCAGATGAAAAAAGTTCGAAAGCCAAAACAAGTACACAGCCGAAGAGCACTGTAAATTTGATTAAATGACTATATAATAGATATACATGATAAAACCGAAGTGGGGAGTAACAACAGAATAAAACGGATACATTACATAAAACAACTTAATCCAGCACATAAAAATACACAGCCGAGTTAGCTAAAGCCTCAACGCACAAAGTGACGTCACATTTGAAATTCTTAAAACACACACAAAGTGACGTCACATTTGAATTTCTAAAAATAACATAGAATTAATAACAATCAAAATAACAATACTTATTAATATCTAATTGTGGTAGTAATTAGATAATTAATTGTACTACCTAGCTATGTCGGTGTTTCTTCTGAATTAAACAGTAAACCTACTATATCGTATTAATTTCGTAGAACTAAATCTAATAAATGAAGGGTGTGATAAATTATCTTTACCATAACACACAAATATAACAGAAAAGACGTTAAGACATTTAACAAAATCCGACGAGAATAACAATTATAACATTAAAACTAAATACATAAATTTGAGATAGAAAAGTACCGTGACACATCTAAATGAATTCTGCTTCATACGAGTACAAAAACAAATCGGCCAGTAGGCGTGCACAATAAGTACACATTGGAATACCGACTGTCTGTTGAAATATAAATCCTCCAAACTCAACAAATATATTGTCGATCAAAAAGTCAAGCATTTTGATAATATCATCTTCAGTATATTTTCTGGTATATTCAGTGTGGTTCTTCACAAAATATGAATTTTTGTAACCCAAAATAAGAAATTTGTATCTACGATTCCCATTTTTATAGTAAAAGCTGTTTAATGAGATGATAACTTCGATCTTTCAACTGTTCATGGGGTATAGTAGTGTAAAGCGTAGAAAATCAAGTCTTTATGTTGCTGCAAAATTGCAAAGATTGTGATCGAAGATTAAGCAGTAGATCTTTCAAATTTTTGAGAATCCACATCTGGTTAACACCACTGGTAGAATATTCTCATCACAATATTTTTGAAGCCCATCTTTAGCTGTAGAAAGAATAGTAGTCAGTACTCTAGAAAGATGTATAGTCGAACATTTTGATGACCCAGCTATGTATCTTCTTTATATGGAGTTTTTTTGTAGTTTTGGTATCCAGTATATGATGGTAAATTATCTTCGTTTTCTTTGATGTTGATACCAAAAAGAGAGAAGGACAGATTTGTGATTTTGTAAAATTTTGTCCTTGGTAAATGATGTTAAAGAATATGTAGGGTTACCAGTAGTTCTATTTATTCCAAACGTTATTAAAATACAGATACACAGGTACAAAAAATTAACAAAATGTCCTTCTAGATACTAGCTTTTAATGATAAACATACTTCTGTCCAAGTTTGATACAAATCCAAAACAGTACAAGAAAGTTATCAAAATTTTGAAAACTTTGACCACAAATTTGTTTCCTGGCAGAAAATCTATGTCCATTTAAAAGTAAATGGATTTTTAATCTTACAAAATTTACTTCTTGATACTATCTTATGATCATAACCAAGCTTCTGTCACGGAGTGAATATTTGTGAACGCCGCCGCCGACAGAATGTAGGATCGCTATGTCTTGCTTTTTCGACTAAAGTCGAAGGCTCGAATAGAAAAATAAACTTCATAGAAATAAGAAAATTTTGGGAAACAAACTGATTAAGTTTGAAAATAGAACCATAATTTTAAAAATTGGATACCTTCATATTATAGATAGCACTGGTGATATATCTCAACATTTTATTTTGCAAAAATTAGTCTGTAAGAGTACGTGGATAGTAGAAATACATATGCTCTAAAAAGACAACCCAAAATGACTGTCTTCAAACTTTTAAGTCTGAAAGTTCAATTTAGAGTATTCAAAATATTCCTAGACCTAAACTGATCTGGAATGGTCAATTTGTAAAGTTAATACTGACTCTTCAATTGGTGTTAGCAAATTAATGATACCCTTATAATTAATCAAATGTATCGTAAAAAAATTGTTTTTGGATATATGATGTTTTAAAAGTATTTTGGTCCCAATCGTGTCCTCTCAATTTTAGGTTTTTCTATTTACAAACCCTATTTTGTATTTAATTAGAAATTGACAAATGTAAATGTTTATCAATTTTTTTTTAAGAATACAAAAAACTATATAACGATAAGAGAACAATGAAATTTAATCCATTTCAGAAGTCACTAAAAGAAGTGTACACGATAAGAAGGCGCAATATACCAGTAAGATATTCAATAGATACAGGAAGATGTGCTATGGGTGCCAATGAGACAACTCTCCATCTATGTCAAAATTTATGAAATGACCATTACAGGTCAAGTTACGGTCTTCAACACGGAGCATTGGTTTATACTTCAATTCATTCATGCTATTTGTATTACTATGATGTTTCAGATTTACCTCAAAATATGTTTCTTCTATGCAACTTAACAGTCAGGGGTATTTCTAATGACAACATGTACAAAAACACTCAATGATTTTTACTTACTAGTGTTTTCGGCCGTTTTTTAGGGTACCCAAAACTGGTCATATTCAATATATCCTAAACATAAAATGAAACGGTGAATTTCCCTAAGACTTTGGCAGATGATGCATGGACCCCTACCTTTTCAATGATGTAAATATAAGAAAAATTAAACGAGAGGAAAATGTTGGTGTTACCAAGGCCTACAACCATAAATCATATGCATAACTTCATTGGTATGTCATAAAATTGGCTTATACATTAATGTGACTTTCAACTTGGTTTTAAGAGTTTAAATAAACATTTGTGGTTTGATTGAAAATGAGAAAAGAATCAACCAAAGTTCAAATTACATGGATATAGGCAATTATATATTACCCAACCTGGGACAGCTGTTTCTCGTAACGAAAAACGAACATAAGAGTCAGTTACAAATTACTTATACTCGAATTGCACTTTGTCTGATGACTTAGACAAGGTTGAAAACATTTGATATACATTTAGATACTTACTTGGACAATCATGTAGTATACATCGTTTGCTTTCTGACGTAGGTTTACTGCAATCTGGTCCGATTTTAGCTAATGGTGGGTTTTGACATGTTCGCTGTCTTTCCCGACTACCACTACCACATGTTACAGAGCAATGTGTCCAGCACGTCCATTTTGAGCAACTTCCATTTACTTTAATGGGGTAAGAACATATCATTGCATGATAATAAAAGAACATGTATTACCCTATGGTGCAATCAAAATAATTCAATATTGCCTGTTGACATTTCAACTTAGAATTTCTTTTAAAAACGAACAGCAAAACATTACTTAACAGTCTTATTCGAGCGTCACTGATGAATCCTTTGTAGAAGAAAAGCGTGTCTGGCGTTAATTCAAAATTTAATCCTGGTATCTATGATGCGTTTATTCATATACTGATCCATCACAGATCTTACGAAAAAACCGAGTAAACAGGATAAATACCATATCTTGTAATGCCCGCGAATAGCCGTACATTGGATCATCATTTAACAAATCATTTCAACAAACAATATTATTGATTTATCGAATGATGTATGTGTTATATCATCAGAGTTATATTTACCCTATGTATTTGGTGATGAGAATAAAGATAATTACCCAAATTCGCTAGAAATTAATATTTCAAATCATATTGTTTTACCTTAAGTTTTCAAGTATACTGCGACACGGCAAACCTAATATTCACGAGACAATGAAAAATAATTTCTATCAAAGTCTTATGAAACTTCAAAAAAAAAGTTGAACATGTTTTACATACTTGAATAAAAGAAGTGAACGTAAACTGTAATTCAAAAAGAAATGTTTTATTGACTTCCCAAACACTAATTTGACGATATTTTCCAGTGTGAAGTGATCTTACTATGGGATTTCTTGTTTCAACTTGGCACAGCGCAAGTGTGAGGGGAAACCCGTGATAAATGAATGTTGACACACTTGTTTTGATGATAGATAGATATTACAGATTATTAAGGAACAAATTTAATACAACAAATCATTTAACAGCTGGCAAGGATTAGTTTGAATAACAAATAAAAACGAATGGAAAATATAAATACAAAACGAATCCCGTCTCCTATCACAAATATGACCTAGCGAATTAGACTAATTACCGATGTTGAACTAACATTTGCAACTACACGGGTGCCAGATGTGGAGCAGGATCAGCTTCAGGGGCATCTGACATCTACCCCAGTTGTTGTGGGGTTTGTTTTATGTCAGTCTCTAGTTTTCTATGGTGTGTGTTTGTACTATCGTATGTCTGTTTGTCTTTTTTTTACCATTAGCGTTTTCAATAGATATAGGAAGATGTGGTATGAGTGCCAATGAGACAACTCTCCACCCAAATAACAATTTATAAAAGTAAACCATTATCGGTCAATGTATCGCCTTCAACACGGAGCATTGGCTCACACCGAACAACAAGCTATAAAGAGCCCCAAAATCAAAAGTGTAAAACCATTCAAACGGGAAAACCAACGGTCTAATCTATATAAAAAACGAGAAACGCGAAACACGTATAAATTACATAAACAAACGACAACTAGTTTATTTACGACTTATGAGTTTCAAGGTCCTTCTGGTATCTTACGCCTCTCTAGTATAGAAGTGAGATAAATTATGCATTGAAGGATACCTGTAACTTCTAATATTCCGAAATGATTCATTAGAATTATTTTTGATATCAATCAATAGTTCCATTATTGGAGGATTTTTGTGATAGTGATTACAATTGCAAATTATCTGGTAGCGATTCATCCAGCTTATGAATGATGATTTCAGTCAAATATTAACATCAGAAAATAAATCAAAACCATTGTATTTTTCAATTAGATTAGTTCAGTATCTTATGCATATACCACGCACATTTCTTTTTAGTTGTGAAGGTTTAAGGGACATGTACTTTTTATCTTAGAACAAACAAAATGTTTAATGCTAACCAGACAGAATCATATTCGTTTAAGTGATCTTTTTTAAATCTACATTACAAAAAATAACATAAAACAAAACCAATCGCACACATGAAATTCATATACGTTATAAGCGAATTTGATTATCGTTTTATTTTCAGAATATTATCATATAATTATTAATTCGTATGTAGCTGCTTCCGAAGGAGGCTTTCACACGTACCAATCGTATTCGATATTTATTGAATACTCATTTATTGATTGTAAACATTGCTTTTTGGTTCGTACTTATAAAATAAATTATTAAAATCGAAATGTTCCAAAACTCTGTCGCGATGGGTCATTACACCAAGTCGTGGAATCATAACAGAAACGGTACTATCCTGGTTGGCAAACGTTGACTATTTGTCATATACAGTCACTGAACCGATATCACTTTTCCTCATGAATATTTAAATAGAAGTTGCCGGAACTAATTTAACCTGTCCTTGTTTCCAATTTATACAACGAAGCGTGGAACGACTCAAACTTATTTCTTTTACAATTGTTGAAAAAACATATTTCACCTGTAAATTGTTTTTGCTTAAAACCTATAAATCATTATGTGTTATGCTTATTGCTGATATTTTAGTACATACCTAAATGAATTCGTTCACCATCGATAAGTTTCAACATATTAACATTTCATTGTTTTGTAGGTTTCCCCGCCCATTTAGAAACCTTTTAAAGGGGGAATTCTTAGCAATATTTAGATCAAATGAACAACAATAACACAATATAAAAAAAAATAATTTGTTTTTTCTAGATTGCAATATAAAGACAATAATACTGTACTGACTTGACATAAGGATTCGGCCCGAAACGAGGAAAACCTCGGGAGAGCCTCGCTTTTCCCCGTTCCTAAGCCTCATCCAATAATTAATAGATTCACGCAACATATTTAGTGATTTTTGTCATTTTTGTAAGGGATATATAACTATGGGTAGATTTCTTAACAATTTCTATATCAAAATTCCTATTTTAAAAATTTTGCAGTCCACATAATATTAAAATGCAGTATCACATTAGTTTTAGAATTATTACGACCCTTCAGCACAATTTTAGGTTCTTATTTGATTACTACTGCACGGTAGTACTGGATCTATTCAAATATAAAATTCTATAATTTTACGTGACATGTTTAACCAATTCTGCAACAATATTTATAACAGAATTTACAAAATAAAATACATTTTTAAATCGTTAACCATAATTTTTCAAAGAAAATGTTACCTTCATCAAATGAAATTATTGTCTTTTGAACGTGCTTTTACGAAAAAAAGAAAACCAATCCGAACAAAATATTATGCCTTCTCATGTTACTTATTCTTACCTGTTTGAAAGATTAAGAACATCAAATGAATCAGAAATAGCTTTTTCATGATGACCGTTTTATGCAACGTGTCTGCTCAAAATTTCAATAAAAATGGAAGGTTGTGACATTTAACGTTGCCAAACTTGTCTATAAATACAGAATTTTTACCAGCTGCGACTTCATTAAGTTATGACCTTATGATTTTGTTCGTAGGCATAAAATTAAATTATGTTCGTTATATTAAACTAGTTAAAAGTAGGATACCTATTTTCGGTCAACAGTGGTTTATTTTTTCGCTTCTTTATGTGAGAAATTATGCATGTATTCATAAATAAACCATTTAGGAAAAATCAAACTAATGTCTTATTTGCTCATGTGCAATAAAACAAGCCTGTAACAATCATCAATAATATCCAGATGAAAAACATGAAAGGGACAGGTTTGAAATGCACAAATCACATGCCTGGTAATCTTTGTCGCTAGGTAATTTCAAATGATTCCTTGTTCTATTCTATCAGATATCAAAACTTTTTTAAAGGATAAAATCAGTCATGCATCGATCATTTTTTTAAAGGATAAGGCATGATAGCATTTCAATCAAAACAACGCACGGTAGGACAACAGTAAAATAAACCTACATTTAATCAATTGATGTTATCTGTATTCTCATTTAATTGACAAATTCATATTATGATCTCTTTCTTCTGAATCTACAAACCAGCTTCATGTACATGATGAAAACAGGAGATATGGTTTGATTGCAAATGAAGCAACTCTCATTTCGAACAAACGTCAAAGAAGTTAAAAGCTGCATGTCTCGCATGAACTTTAACAATCAGAAAAGCCCATAATGTATAGCCAGTAACTACAGGACCCAAAATGACAAATGTTAACGAATTCAAACGAGAAACCCAACGGCATGGTTCATGTACAAAACAATGAGCGAAAACAAATATGTAGTAAAGCAACAAACGAAAACCACTGATAACACCCAGATACAGGCACATACTGAATGGGATGGAGCTAAACATGTGTGTTGTTGTGCGGGGAGTATAACTACCCATCCAAGACTGGTCCGTGTTTTTGTTAGTCCTTATTCTGATTTGTATTGATTTTATTAGTTAAGCCGTTTTCAAATGATTTTAATAGTGTGGTCTTATGCTGTACTGCTACACCGCTGTCTCGAGTTAGGTGGAGAGTTTGTCACACATCAAATATGTTTACGTCGCAACGTAAGTGACTGTCTCAAGCTATTAGGCGGTGATTAAGTGGTTGCCGTTTATTGATTATTCTCTTTATTGTTTTCGTTTCGTTTAGTGTTTTCTTGTGTTTTGTCGTTTGACCATCATGTCAGGCTAAATGGGTGGTGCCTTCAAAAATGTTCAACCCTGTGCCATTGTGTATTTGCATGACCAAAGTCAGGAACCTATTATTCAGTGGTTTGATGCTGGATTTCATATTATTTGTTTTTCGTTGATTGTTTTGTGCATAAATAAGGCCGTTAGTTTTTTTTCTGTCGATTTAATTGCTTGACATTTGTCATGTCGAGTTATTTTTATAGCTTACTATGCAGTTTAGGTTTTACTCACTGCTGAAGGCCGTGTGATAACCTATAAATGTAAATGTTTACATCATTTGGTCTCAGCTGGAGAGAATTGTCTAAAGTTCATTTCAACATCTAAGTTGATAAAAAAATATATAAAATTATACATATTTATGTATAGGAGAAAAAGAATAAATTATATATTTTTGGGGGGTTTACTTCAGGCTAATATACAAGGAAGTTAAATGAATTTAGTTAGTAATGTGTTATTCCGTAATTAGTGCAAAGGAATTATTATCTTTTCAAAGTCAAATGTACAACCCTTTCCGCACCAGGTCAATGCTTATAATGAAGTAAATCTTCGGCACATTTTTATTCACGGTATTTTTTTTATAAGTTATTAGCTGTTCATCCGACTATACACGGTAATCTTTTGTAGTTTTACTTTAATTATAACGGAAATTGATATTTCAAAGAACGGGAGACAATAGATTTAGAAAGAGGCCCTAATGTCCAGATATATTAATTGGATAAGAAGTTCACCTCACTACCATCATTGTCAGTCCCCGGCTTCCCCTTGAATACGATTCTGGTTAAATTACAAATTTAACATAACGCAACAAAAAAAATTTATTATGAAATCCATTATTGTACAAGTGGGCTCTTTTATGACGATCATCAAGATCAAAATTGGATTCAAACCTCCTCATTAATAGTATATGCTATTAGATGTCCTAGTAGCTATAACAAAAGTTTGTGCATGAAATAGGAGATTACATTTGCTTAATGGTTCATGTCTAGACATAAGTAGCTTTTAATTAAACTTGGATTGCTTTGAAGTGGGAATACTTTTTATATATCCTTCAAAGGTAAAATATGTAATTGATTTATTGTTAGATGCTTAACGGCAGGTGAAGAATTTCAACTTTTGAAAACGAGCAACAATATAAAAAAGTCAGGTATGACCCTTAAATGAAAAAGAACACTCGTATATAGCTCACCAATTTAAGATTGAACATCATGAATGCGCCAAGTTTAAAAGTTTTGGTTGTGTTCAACTTTCCGTTTAGAATTGTTTTTTTAGTATACAAAGTATAGTAGAGTTCACAGTTATAAGTTAAAAGTAATCGACTAAAGAAACATGTAGACTTATAGCACTAGGCTGAACAAAACGTTAATCGGATATACTAGCTATAGGTTATCAAGTGTTTTAAATTACCATTTTGTAGATATGTGTTTGCTTCATCAATTTCATGGACTGCGGAAATAACCCATGTCTTTAAAAAATGAAAACATATTTTTCTTCGTGGACTGAGGGCTGTAACCCATTATCAATCGAAACATTATGGACTGACTCTCGCCTATGTTGAATATTGTATAAAAGTGTACGAAAATGATCTTGTTGTGGACTTCAATTGATCTGTTATAAAAGCTCATATTCATTTAAATACTTGATTTCTTTTTGTTGCATTATAACTCTCCCCTTAAAAAAGAGAAAATTATATATAAAAAATAAAAAACGAAAATAAAAATTACAAAGAGAAAATAGAAAATATAAAAAGAATTCACAAAAAAAGGCACATTGACAGAGACCTTAACATTAGAATAAAACTAAAACAAACATCTAATCGTTGTTTCGTCTCTGATGGTATCATCAGCCCAGTAGTCAGCACTTCGGTGTTGACATGAATATGAATGTTATGGTCATTTTTATAAATTTGCTGTTAGTAAAAGTATGAATAATCCGAAATACTTAGAATTTTCTTATCCCAGGCATAGATTACCTTAGCCGTATTTGACATAACCTTTTGGAATTTTGGGTCCTCAATGCTCATCAACTTTGTAGTTGTTTGGCTTTCTAACTATTTTGACCTGAGAGGAATCAGTTTCGCAAGATTTTCCCGGATCTTAAGCAGGGATTGTTTACCCATATGTACTCGTTATATGTTTAGATATCATTCCAAAAAAAAAAGATAGTACCTTTGGCTTAGAAATCGCCGTACTCCTGGTACATTATCAAAATAGACATCATGGTCTCATTCGTGGAGGACTCCAACGAACGTAAATAAAGGCAACAGTAGTATGCCGCTGTTCAAACTCATAAATCCATGGACAAAAAACAAAATCGGGGTAACAAACTAAAACTGAGGGAAACGCATTAAATATAAGAGGAGAACAAAATATAAATACAAAAAAAATATCCATTAACACAAAGCAAAACGCGTATTCCTGTTGTGCTATATGACGAAAACGACACATATATATGTTTATGACCAGATGAAACAAAATTTTATTTTTAACACAAGACTTTTATGTAATGTCATTAAACTTTACACTCTGGCAGCTCTAATATCCAATATCTACTGGTGATAACCATCTACAAAAGATCAAAATGACAGCTTATGAAATGATTAGAGAATTTGTATTCGTTTAACTGTGCCTGATTTGCAAGTCTATCACATTAAATCATGAAGTGCTGATATATCAAATACCGAATGTCTTAGACAAACACATACAAAAGATCGTAACTAATTGCACATTTTGCAATATCTCAGTTGTTGGATTACATGAATACGCAAAAAAAAGCTTATTTTTGTGTGTGTGTATATAAGAACACACGATCATCAGAACATTGTGTAACACTTGAATTTTCATGCCTTATCGATATGTAATTCAGTTTAAGAAAAGCACCTAATAATTGAAAGTCAACTAATTACATGTGTATTTTCCTATTTTGCTACTGTTTTACTTTTAATCTATAATTCAAATAAACTAATCATAGATACCAGAATTGAAATTTTATATTTGCGCTAGATGCACGTTTCATCTAAATAAGACTCATCAATGACGCTCGAATCAAAAATTGTTTCAAATCCAAATAAAGTACAAAGAAAAGCCTTAGTATTTCTAAAAAAAATAAACATTTACATTGTTTTAAATTATGTTTTCAGTTCACAATATACCTAGCCAAGGCTTGAGGAAAGGTAATGCAAATTAACATAATAAAATTATAACCACATGAACCATTGCCTACAAAAGCACATGATATGTTTAATTGTCGTTGCCCCAATACCGTTATCTGTTCCTCGATTGAAATATCACAGAATGATTTTGTAATGGAACTTGTACTCCCCATGAGCAACACGACATCTACTACTAGTGAATATTGATCTGATTACTCTTCCGGCGTACCTGAGATCATCACACATTTCTGTTTTGGTACGGGTTACGCAGTCTTTAACTTTTGACTGAACAGCGCTTAAGGTTATGAGTGATTTTTGCTGTTATAAAAAAGCTACTATCTACTTATACAAGACTGAGTTCATTTGATATTGATATACTTACTTTCATTGAAAGTCAGGTCGCACACATGTATTAGGCTAAAATAAATAATATTACTGTAAGTTTTAGTTCCATTTCAAACGGGGAAAAAAGTAAAATCGCAAAAGACAAAACACATCCAAATAATAAGAGCACAAAACACATACAAAATTGTAAGCGCACAAAACACATACAAAGAGCTATAACAGATTGAAATTCTTCTCTTATCCTAATGTTGGGGTAGAGGAATAGAGGAATAACCAAAATATCAGTGTATATTAACATATACATTCGACAGGAATTTGTTTATCATTTGCATTCTTGCATACATACCTACACCGTTATGTAATTAAGTTGAATAATATTGAATGACATTGTTGTAAGCGATTAGCTAATAACACATGCAACTTTTGAAACTGTTACTTTTGTCTCTTGATGCGATTCAAAACATGTTATTTTTTCTTTTTTCTTTTATTTAGTTAGGTTTCCTGTTTATAATTAAGCGAGCATGGATTGAGTTTAGTCGTCGAAGTTACAAACCATTTCTCAAATGATACGATATTACCGGGCTTGTAATTCCGAACATTATTTTCTTTATGGAGGGTTGCTGCTCGAAATGAAGCTATTGAAACCAAGAGTTCCAAATAGTCAAGTTGAAATCACCCTTCGTAAATTTTACGGACGCCATCACGAGTTGGTTGACCGTTATAGAATATCCGTTTTTCAGATGATGTCAGATGTGATCCTACTGTTGTAGCTACAATCCCGTTCCCTTTTCACGACGTCTACCACGGGTGGAGTAGGATCTGCTTACCCTTCCGGAACACCTGAGATCTCCCCCAGTTTTTGGTGAGGTCCGTGTTGCTTAGTCTTTATTCTTCTATGTTATGTTTTTGGTTTGTGTACTATTATTTGTTTGTTTGCATGTCTTTTTCTTTTGTAGCCATGGCGTCAGCTTATTTTTTATCTATGAGTTTGAATGTCCCTCTGGTATCATTTGTCTCTTTTTTTACAAAAGAACATATAATAAAACATAATTTCAATAACATTTAGGTTCTGATACATCCTTAGCGTTCAAATATTCGGCTTTGGGCTAAATAAGCGTTTCGAATGCGCATTTACTTTTCTACATTGGCTACAGGTATATGGGAGGGTTGAGATCTCAAAAAACATGTTTAACCCCGCTGCATTTTGGCCTTTGTTAGTCTTGTATGATTTTTTATTTTAGTTTCTTGTGTATAGTATGAAGTCCATTATCAATGAACTAGTTTATATATTTGTTTAGGGGCCAGCTGAAGGACGCCTTCGGGTGTGGGAGTTTCAAGCTGTATTGAAGACCTTTTAATTTTGTCTGTTCTATGGTCGAGTTGTTGTCTCTTTGACACATTCCCCATTTCCATTCTCAATTTTAACCTTGGTGACTGGTGAATCCTTTTGGAAAAGGTTACTTCGTCTGTTTATATACGCGTTAAATTCATTGACTGAATAATGAAACTTTTGTTTCCACTTGATGAATTTATGTTCACGATATATTTAGCCTTCGAATAGCGCATTTCGCAGAAAAATGTTATTGAAAATGTTTAGGTCACCAGTAATAAGATGGCCAGTCGTATTATATATGAATTGGGAACTTTACATAATGTGCACACGTGTAATCGGGAGATTTTGACTTGAAAGCATCATTACTTAGATCATGTAACACGTGTTTGTAATTAAAAATTTAAGTTGCATTTGGTTTGGTATAGGTAAAAACAAAATGATATGTGTAGACTGATCTTTAAAAGATTTCCGACTGAACTGATTTATAAAGAAGGATATTGCCCAAATTGTTAGCATTGAGATCTTTGATGGCAAATGAAAGTTTTAAAAAGAATGTTATCTCCTCTTGAACTTTTCCAATTCGAACTGGTTTGAAAAGCAATATTCTAAAGATAGCTGTAGGTTTGTATTGGTTTTAATGAGTGTTTGAAACAGGGTTTTCCAAACATAGTTTGTACAAATAATGGAGTTTTAAAAGAAGAAATTAATGGCAACAGGTCATTTGTAGATATATCATGGTGAGTAAGTCATTTATAATGACGATGAAAATGAGTACGTCTACCTGTCCATCCAGGTGTAGAGTTTAAAATCTTCATAATATTCACCGACCTTCAGGAAGAACTAGATACATCTAGAATACTTTACCATCAATTTACTTATTGTAACCATATGGTGTCATAGTTCTCAATTGTCGAATCAATTAGTCCTCTTTAAAAGTGGTAATACGGAGAGATGATGCAAGATGTGGATTGCTAGTCCTGTGATATATTTTTTCTATATTATATGATGCGAACTTGCATAGAAAGGAGTGAATGACTAAGCTGGTTCAAATGCTGGTAAATGATGTCGTTTGCATTGTTGTTGATGTCTGATTTTTAGCAGCACATACGTTTACTTATCCTAACATTCGTTGCACCGATGTATACCAATCCGCAATATAACACTCTAATTTGAAGACGACAATTATTGATTTACAATTTAGATCTCTGAAGCTATTTGGAAAATTAAACCTTTTAGTTAAATTGTAGTAAATTGAGTATCTGTATGTGTAATTTTAAAGGTTTTGTAAATTTAAACTAAATATATTTATTAATAGTGGATTGGGAAACAAGTTTCGCAACTTATATTAATCCCTTTCCACTTTGCGGGTGCGAGTGCTGCCTTGTAGCGCCATTAGCCTGCTCTTTTTTGAAATCTGCAAGGGTGTCTTTAACATGCAAGAGATATGGTTCTCTCTTAACACGGGTAAGCCATTGATCGTCCCCTTATGACGGACTGTCATCGTTTCCTCGAACCATACTCGCAAATGGTGTCAAGGGAGAGTCGAAAATTCAGTCCCTGAAATTTTCATCCCGGACGATAATTTGTAAATTTGGCTTTACATTTTAAAAATGTACAGTGTTGTTTAATAATCTGAATGTGTCATGTAAGGGATAATTTTCATATCTGGTGCTGAGGGAACAACTGTCGTACCAGACGACACTGTGTCTTTTAGGTTGATTTTGATTTATTTGATTTTTGGTGTTTTAACGCCACTTTTAGGCACCGGAGTTAGGCTATTACATGACGGCCAATTTTTATTGGTGGAGGAAGCCGGAGTGCCCGGGGAAAACCACCCACCTTCGATAGGAAAACTGACAATCCTATAATATGCGACGTCAGGGCCAGTATTTTGTTTGATCATTGAAAATTCATGCATATTATGCTACTGGGGTGATGTTCTTCAGCAGTCATACACAATCTGAGAAACGCATAATCTTGTGAAATTTTGATTTCATGCATTGCGGACAAAATGACGAAAATAAAACAACATGACGTGAAATACAATATAAAAGACTAAACACTGAGTAAAACTTACCCTTTTTAAAATCAGGACTCGATATCATGTTGTCCTTAAATTACCATATAGCGGGTTATTTAAGCGGGTGTAAAATTTCGCGATTTTCATTGATCAAGGTATACGAAATATATTGGCGGTTATTATTTTGGCAGATTAAAAACTTTTATTGATACTTTTGTATGAACACCTTTAATTTGGCGGAATTTATTCTGGCGATTTTGTTCTATCCGCGAAAATAGGCGAAAATAACCTGCTATACGGTATATGTAGGTTTTGTTTCTTTTACAAAATAACTACTAGTACCTTCTTGAACAAGCCTGAAAATAGTTGATATAAGTTTAGGTACTTACGTTTACACCTAGAAGGTTTACATTGTCTAATTTTAGAGTCGGTGCCACCACAGTCTCGACCGTTGTTAGCTGGTTTTGGGTTATTGCAGATTCTTTTCCTTCGTTGGTGACCATTACTACACGATCCGGAGCAGGTAGACCATGCCATCCAGTCTCCCCATTCACCATCTACTGCGTAAATAAATGGTAAGACAATATAGTTTCATGCGGTGATTGTTACAAAACGAGGGTTCCTACTCTTCTGTAAAGGCAATTAGTCAAATTTCTCCAAAAGAAATTCATATTTTGATTTAATTAAATGAGGGTCTTCAGAAATACTGTGAAAGGTTTATTCGCGTAGTGATAATAACCATGTCTGGATACTTAAAGACTCTTAATAACTTGATGGTTTTAAGCATCGACATTGTTCTGTCCAGACTTTTGATTTTCAACCCTGTAAACAATCATTCCCAATCTGAAATTAAAACATCGTCGAAAAAAAAAAACAACCACAATACTTTTCAACATTAAAATAGTAGCATACGCTATAAATTGATTAGTTTGGGATACCATACGGTATATTTTGTCGATAGTGAACAAAATGATTTCTTATTAACAGCATAATTGATTTTAATTACAGGGGGAAAAAATCAGTAAATTGTCGCCATTCCTATTGGAACGAACTGTGCACCTATCTTTGCCAACATCTTCTAATTTCCATATGAGTCGGACGTGGTACAGGACATGTAATGAAAAATTGTGGTTTAAATGTGGTTTCATGGCTAGCCAAACCTCCTGATTATATTGCAATGTTAAAAAATACCGCTAAAATGACAACACTTTGTGACAGGAATACCATACAAACAAACACAAGAACACTCAGCACAGCGAAATACACAATAAAATATCAGTTCATAACAACATGTAAACCGCAAAACTCACACTTTTCTTCATTAGGAAATGCCTTAATCAAGTCATTAAATGACAGTTGTTTTCCATTTGTTTGATGTGTTTAGGCATTTAACATTTTCATTTGACAAGGGAAATTCCTATTTGTCCGTAGAGTTCGGTATTTGTTATTTTGCCTTTCAGTTTTAAACGGTTCTATAAGGTTGCTATCAATTGATAAAGTATTTGAAGACAAAGCACAATAAAATATGTATTTTCTAAAAAAAATTAGAACATAAAACAGGCTTTGCGACTATCGTACAAGTGAGAGGTTTAGATAGCTTACAAGCAGATTTAATCCACCATTTTCTACATAGGAAAATAACTGTATCAGGTCAGAAGTGTGTTGTTGGTATCCATTTGTTTTATGTGTTTGAGCTTTTGATTATGCCATTTGATCATGGACTTTCCTCTTTGAATTTCCCTCGGAGTTCAGTACCTTTATGAGTTTACTTTTTGAAATATATATCAACTCGAAAACTTTATGTTTCAAGCAAGATTAAAATTTATGGTTTGTTTAATGCTGCATTGAAATGATTTTTTTTATTTTTGAAAGGAATGACCAATATCGTGAATGATCGCCTTTGTATGAGGTAATTCAATATCAAGTTAAATCACAACTATAGGATTATAGGGTGACATTATTTCAAATTAGATAAGTACTTTAAATATGGTTGTAGAAATTGCGAGCGCTCATTAATATTATATATAATGTTGTATTACCTAATATGTCAATGTCGTTTATGATTACTCCGTATCTTTCTTCATACTTGAAATTATCATTACGTTTCTTGAAATCCTTTTTGTTTAATCTTTAACTGTTCTATTATCATTATTGTCTATTGTTAAAGTGCCTACATGTATATACGAACTACTATTAAATAGACATATTTTGATGTTGTAGATATTATAACAAGGCATCAAGTACATTTTGGGATTTTTTTTTTATCCTCGAATCAATCGAAATCAATTTGCTAAATTCTAATCCTAAGGAAGCTCCAAGTGGTAGTTTAATTCATTCAGGGCCTTGCATGCGATTGTGTTTTTCGATCATTCATTGATCCTTTATGAAATAGTTGTTATTTTGTTTATTTGTTGGTAATACATTCGTTAATTGATTTTTTAATTTTTTTTCTGTACATCTTAATTCAATCTAAGAAACGCATAACCTTGAGCAATACTACAATATATGTAAACTGTAGCGATACAATGTTGGACCATGAGAAATGAAGGTTTTACATACATTGCAATATGATTTAGCATATAACCATTTGCTGCCCGCTATTTAAGGGACACAAGATATACATATATCAAAAAAAGCATTTCATTATTGTCAAAATAAAAAAAAATATTTTAAGAGTGCTCAAAATAATGTACAAACTTGCATATTTGCCATTACTAATACCTACATGGACAAGACTGAAAGAAACATCCATGCAACATGTGAAAATCGGATACTTACTTGGACAAGGGTTTCGTGCACATTTTTTACTGTCAGTGCCATAGCCACTACAATCCGGTCCACCGTTAGATGGTGCTGGGTTATCACATGACCTTGTTCTCTTGCGGCTACCCCCACCACAGCTTACAGAACAGCTTGACCAGCGTGTCCATCTTCCCCAATTGCCAGCTTCTACAATATATGATGAAACAATACAGTTGCTGACTCTTACTGCTCAACTGCGAGGTTATGTCTTATTTCTCGACTAAAAATTCTTTTTCATAATATTTTCCATTTCTAATTTTAAAGTTTAAATAGAAATAAACAAGAATGTGTCCATAGTACACGAATGCCCCACTCGTTGCACCGACGTATACCAATCCGCAATATAACAATCTAATTTGAAGACGACAATTATCGATTTACAATTTAGATCTCTGAAGCTTCTTGGAAAATTAAACCTTTCAGTTAAATTGTAGTTAATTGAGCATCTGTATGTGTAATTTTAAAGGTTTTGTAAATTTAATCTAAACATATTTATTTATACTGGATTGGGAAACAAGTTTCGCAATTTATATTAATCCCTTTCCACTTTGCGGGTGCGAGTGCTGCCTTGTAGCGGCATTAGCCTGCTCTTTTTCGTAATCTAGAAGGATGTCTTTAACGTGCAAGAGATATGGTTCTCTCTTAACACGGGTAAGCCATTGATCGTCCCCTTATGACGGACTATCATCGTTTCCTCGAGACCTTACTCGCATATGGTGTCAAGGGAGAGTCGAAAATTCAGTCCCTGAAATTTTCATCCCGGACGGTAATTTTTAAATTTGGCTTTACATTTTGAAAATATACAGTGCTGTTCAATAGAATAATCTGAATGTGTCATGGAAGGGATAATTTTCATATCTGGTGATGAGGGAACAGCTGTCGTACCAGACAACACTGAGTCCATAAGGTTGATTTTGATTTATTCAATTTTTGGTGTTTTAACGCCATTTTAGGCACTGCATTTAGGCTATTACGTGACGGCCAATTTTTATTGGTGGAGGAAGGCGGAGTGCCCGGGTAAAATCACCGACCTTCGATAGGAAAACTGACAATCATATAATATGCGACGTCAGGGCCAGTATTTTGTTTGTTCATCGAAAATTCATGCATATTATGCTACTGGGGTGATGTTCTTCAGCAGTCATACACAATCTGAGAAACTCATAATCTTGTAAAAGGAGTAGGTTCAGTAAGACTCCTTTTTGGCCCAAAAATATAAAAGTTCTACAAAATTGTGAAAATGTAATCTTTTAGCTATTTATTGCAAAGTATAATATTTCTGCTACCTAAATATGGGCTGTTTTTGACAATACAATGCACATAACTTCTGTACTAGCATCATTAAGTTATGCTAAATTACTGAAATCTTCCCAATTTTCGCATTTTAGCTAAATAGTTGTAGAAATTGCGAGCGTTCATTAATATTATATATAATGTTGTATATTTTGATGTTATAAATATTATAACAAGGCATCAAGTAAATTTTGGGAAAGTTTTTCTTTCCTCGAATCAATCGAAATCAATTTTCTAAATTCTAATCCTAAGGAAGCTCCAAGTGGTAGTTTAGTTCATTTAGGGCCTTGCATGCGATTGTGTATTTCGATCATTCATTGATCCTTTATAATATAGTTGTTATTTTGTTTATTTGTTGGTAATACATTCGTTAATTGATTTTTTATTTTTTTTTCTGTACATCTTAATTCAATCTTAGAAACGCATAACCTTGAGCAATACTACAATATATGTAAACTTGTAGCGATACGATGTTGGACCATGAGAAATTAAGGCTTTACATACATTGCAATATGATTTAGCATATAACCATTTGCTGCCCGCTATTTAAGAGACACATGATATACATATATCAAAAAAAGTATTTCATTATTGTCAAAATAAAAAAAATATTTGAAGAGTGCTCAAAATAATGTACAAATTTGCATAGTTGACGTTACTAATACCTACATGGACAAGACTGAAAGAAACATCCATGCAACATGTGCAAATCGGATACTTACTTGGACAAGGGTTTCGTGCACATTTTTTACTGTCAGTGCCATAGCCACTACAATCCTGTCCGCCGTTAGATGGTGCTGGGTTATCACATGACCTTGTTCTCTTGCGGCTACCTGTACCACAACTTACAGAACAGCTTGACCAGCGTGTCCATCTTCCCCAATTGCCAGCTTCTACAATATATGATGAAACAATACAGTTGTTGACTCGTACTGCTCAACTGCGAGGTTATGTCTTATTTCTCGACTAAAAATTCTTTTTCATAACATTTTCCATTTCTAATTTTAAAGTTTAAATAGAAATAAACAAGAATGTGTCCATAGTACACGAATGCCCCACTCGTTGCACCGACGTATACCAATCCGCAATAATACACTCTAATTTGAAGACAACAATTATCGATTTACAATTTAGATCTCTGAAACTTTTTGGAAAATTAAACCTTTTAGTTAAATTGTAGTAAATTGAGCATCTGTATGTGTAATTTGAAGGGTTTTGTAACTTTAATCTAAACATATTTATTTATAGTGGATTGGAAAACAAGTTTCGCAACTTATATTAATCCCTTTCCACTTTGCGGGTGCGAGTGCTGCCTTGATGCGACATTAGCCTGCTCTTTTTCGAAATCTACAAGGATGTATTTAACGTGCAAGAGATATGGTTCCCAATTCACATATAATCCTGCTGGCCACGTTATTACCGGTGACCTCAACATTGTTAATAACACTTCTCTACGAAATGTGTTATCGAAAGGTCCGAAATATCGTGAGCCTAAATCCATCAATTGGAAATACAACTTTAAAATTTTGATGGATTCAGTTGAGGATTATGCCAGGCAATTGGCTAAGCGCGAAAAGGAAGACGTAGACACTCTTTCAGAATGGATTAAGGCAATGAGGTCGTTGATACAAATCAGAATTAAGAAACTGAATGGGTCTATCAATGCCCATGCTACGTCAATCTTTAAAGACCCAAATGTTGCAAAACACCTATCCTACCTCCATGACAAATATGTTGTTGTCCCCGTAGATAAAGACCCAAACAACATCGTTTTTGTATGTAAAACTCATTACATTAACTGCTTGATAAACGAATTAGGTATTGACAATTCACTTGGAAACTCAACATATACCCTCACGACACTTACCAAAGAGGAAATCCTAGATAATCATAGGTCTGTTCTGTGTTCCTTTGGAATTTCAACCAAAGATGAAGAACTGGATCTGCCATCACTGTATTGGATACCTAAACTACATAAGTGTCCTTACAAACAACGGTATATTGCTGGGTCTTCCAAGTGCTCCACGAAACCTCTTTCTAAATTATTAACATCTATTTTATCAGCAATCAAAGACGGGCTTCAAAGATATTGTGAAACTGCCTATTTAGAGGGGGCGTGAATCAGATGTGGATACTTAAAAATTCCAAAGATCTTTTAGAGTACATACAATCTAACTCTCTTTCATCTTGTAACAGCATTAAAACATTTGACTTTTCTACTCTGTACACTAGTATTCCACATTCCAAACTAAAAGACAAATTGAAAGAGTTGGTATTGCTTTGCTTCGTAAAAAAGAATGGCAAACGTAGATACAAGTATCTTGTCTTAGGGAGGGATACGTCCTACTTTGTAAAGGATCACTCTGATTCGAACAAAAAATTCTCTGAAACTGATATTATCAAGATGCTTGATTTCTTGATTGACAACATATTTGTTACGTTCGGAGGACGTGTTTTTCAACAGACTGTCGGCATTCCAATGGGAACAAACTGTGCCCCTCTACTTGCCGACTTGTTTCTTTATTATTATGAGGCTGACTTCATGCAGGAACGTCTTAGGAAGAAAGATAAGAAGTTAGGAATATCCTTTAACTCTACTTTTCGCTATATAGATGATGTTCTTTCACTAAATAATTCAAAATTTGGTGACTATGTGGAACGCATCTATCCAATCGAGCTAGAGATAAAGGATACTACAGATACAGTTAAGTCGGCCTCATATCTTGACTTACATCTAGAAATTGACAATGAGGGTCGGTTGAAAACAAAACTTTACGACAAAAGAGATGATTTCAGCTTTCCAATTGTGAACTTTCCATTTCTAAGTAGCAACATTCCAGCAGCACCTGCATACGGGGTATATATCTCCCAATTGATACGATATTCCCGTGCTTGCATTTCCTATCAAGATTTTCTTGATAGAAGGTTGCTGCTCACAAGGAAGCTATTAAACCAAGAGTTCCAAATGGTGAAGTTGAAATCATCCCTTCGTAAATTTTACGGACACCATCACGAGTTGGTTGACCGTTATGGAATAACCGTTTCACATATGATATCGGATATATTCCTTACGTCGAAACTACAATCCCCTCCCCCCTTTTTTGAATGTGACCTACCGAATTAGACTATTTACCGGATTTGTTATCACATAAGCAACACGACGGGTGCCGCATGTGGAGCAGGATCTGCTTACCCTTCCGGAGCACCTGAGATCACCCCTAGTTTTTTGGTGGGGTTCGTGTTGTTTATTCTTTAGTTTTCTATGTTGTGTCGTGTGTGCTGTTGTTTGTTTGTCTTTTTCATTTTTAGCCATGGCGTTGTCAGTTTGTTTTAGATTTATGAGTTTGACTGTCCCTTTGGTATCTTTCGTCCCTCTTTTTTAACACGGGTAAACCATTGATCGTCCCCTTATGACGGACTATCATCGTTTTCTCGAGACCATACTCGCTAATGGTGTCAAGGGAGAGTCGAAAATTCAGTCCCTGAAATTTTTATCCCGGACGGTAATTTGTAAATGTGGCTTTACATTTTGAAAATATACAGTGTTGTTCAATAGAATAATCTGAATGTGTCATGTAAGGGATACTTTTCATATCTGGTGATGAAGGAACATCTGTCGTACCAGACGACACTCAGTCCATAAGGTTGATTTTGATTTATTTGTTTTTTGGAGTTTAAACTCCACTTTTAGGCACTGCATTTAGGCTATTACGTGACGGTCAATTTTTATTGGTGGAGGAAGCCGGAGTGCCCGGGTAAAACCACCGACGTTCGATAGGAAAACTGACAATCCTATAATATGCGACGTCAGGGCCAGTATTTTGTTTGATCATCGAAAATTCATGCATATTATGCTACTGGAGTGATGTCCTTTAGCAGACATACACAATCTGAGAAACGCATAATCTTGTAAAAGGATAAGGTTCAGTAAGACTCCTTTTTGACCCAAAAATATAAAAGTTTTACAAAATTGTAAAAATATAATCTTTTAGCTATTTATTGCAAAGTATAATGCTTCTGCTACCTAAATACGGGCTGTTTTTGACAATACAATGCACATAACTTCGGTACTAGCATCATTAAGTCATGCTAAATTACTGAAATCTTCCCAATTTTCGCATTTTAGTTTTATGGTTGTAGAATTTGCCAGCGTTCATTAATACTATATATAATGTATATTTTGATGTTATAAATATTATAACAAGGCATCAAGTACATTTTGGGAAAGTTTTTTTCTCCTCGAATAAATCGAAATCAATTTGCTAAATTCTAATCCTAAATTCTGTACATCTTAATTCAATCTTAGAAACGCATAACCTTGAGAAATACTATAATATATGTAAACTGTAGCGATACGATGTTGGACCATGAGAAATGAAGGCTTTACATACATTACAATATGATTTAGCATATAATCATTTGCTGTCCGCTATTTGAGGGACACATGATATACATATATCAAAACAAGCATTTCATTATTGTCAAAATAAAAAGAAATATTTTAAGAGTGCTCAAAATAATGTACAAATTTGCATATTTGACGTTACTAATACCTACATGGACAAGACTGAAAGAAACATCCATGCAACATGTGCAAATCGGATACTTACTTGGACAAGGGTTTCGTGCACATTTTTTACTGTCAGTGCTATAGCCACTACAATCCGGTCCGCCGTTAGCTGGTGCTGGGTTATCACATGACCTTGTTCTCTTGCGGCTACCCCCACCACAGCTTACAGAACAGCTTGACCAGCGTGTCCATCTTCCCCAATTGCCAGCTTCTACAATATATGATGAAACAATACAGTTGCTGACTCTTACTGCTCAACTGCGAGGTTATGTCTTATTTCTCGACTAAAAATTCTTTTTCATAACATTTTCCATTTCTAATTTTAAAGTTTAAATAGAAATAAACAAGAATGTGTCCATAGTACACGGATGTCCCACTCGCACTTTCATTTCCCATGATCAGTGGACCGTGAAATTGGGGTCAAACTTTAATTTGGCTGAGTACTAAGTTTCAAGTTGATTGGACTTCAACTTCTTCAAAAACTACCTTGACCAAAAACTTTAACCAAAAATGTTAACCAAAAACTTTAACCAAAAATTTTAACATGAACTTTGCACTATCATTTTCTATGTTTAGTGGACCATTACATTGAGATCAAAACTTTAGTTTGGCATTAACATTAGAAAGATCATATCATTAGGAACATGTGTTCTAAGTTTCAAGATGATTGGACTTCAACTTCATCAAAAACTACCTTGACCAAAACGTTAACCTGAAGCGGGACGAACGAACGAACGAACGAACGGACGCACAGACCAGAAAACTTAATGCCCCTGTACTATCGTAGGTGGGGCATAAAAATTTCAAAACTTCGATACTGTAACATTCTCAGCAATAAAAGACGGTTAGAAATATATACAATTGAGGAGTTCTCGACCTACTCTTGTCACATTTTAAACTTGCTTTACTTTCTTAAAGAACTTCACCTGTTCTTTTTATTTTTTGTAGGGTACTATTTAACATGTTTAAAGGAATTTAAGACGATACATGGTTAAATCGACATCTTTGTATTTCATCATCATTTTAAAAATGAAAAGGTGTCTCGTATGTTTAAATTTGTTTCCTCTACTTTGGAATATACATCAGTTTGCCCTTTTTTCGTTGGAAGCAATATTTAAATGTATGATTTGTTTATTTGCTTCATTCAAATGCTGATCATTTTGAAGGGAATGCCCAATTTCGTGTATAATCGCATTTGTATGACGTCGTGTAGGTTATTAAAAGTAAGTTGAGCCCTAATATATGATTATAGGGTGACATTATTTCTAAACCGGTAAACATATTAAATATGACTGTACAAACTGCGAGCAGTTATTGATATTATGTATAATATATTGTATTACGTATGTCAATGTCGTTTATGAATACTCCATATCTGAATTCATACTTGTTATAATCGTTTTGTTTCTTGAAATCCTTTTTTTTAAACTTTAACCTGTGTAGTATCATTAATTTTTATTGTTAATGTTACTTTATACGAACTACTATTATATATGTATATTTTAACTTTATCATTATTATACCAAGGCTTGAGGTATTCAGTGCGAAACTTTTTTTCCTTCGAATTAACATTTATTAGCTAAATTTAGGTTAAAAGCAAAATACAAGTGGTTGTTTAGTTCATTCAGGGAATTGCACGTGATTGCGTATTTCAAGCATTCGTTGACTTTATGATATGGTTGGTATTATTGTTTGTTGGTACTACATTCGTTATTCGAGAAGCAAGCGCTTTTCTGAAAATGATTTTCATTTTTTAGATTTTAAAATTAATTTTAGATCAATCTTAAAGCATATACAATTTTGCAATACTAAAATATATAAGCCTTTCCTGCCAGTACATAGCCTCTGTATTATCAAGACTCCAGCAGAATCATCCTCGCGGTAACACAAGGATACTGATTACTTAGTTAGTCAAGCTAATCTGCTGGAGATCTCGGAGTAGCAAGGACCCTAGAGATGCAGTGTGTAGGCCCATCGGTGTGTGGATACGCCCTAGCACTCATCAACCTTGCCCCAGTTATGAAAATAAACGGTCAGATAGGAGTCGTAGTCAGGGATGACTACCTATCTAGGAGAGACAACTCTGAATTGAAACATGGGTAGATCATGACTCATAGTCGGGGACGACAACTGATCTAAAGGAAGAGAACCTTGAAAGAAAATCCCCTGGTCCTCCAGGTTGGGGGTTGAGCACAAGACCAACTATCTCGTCTCGCAAAAAAACAAACAGTTACGGAAACAAGGACAAGAAATCCTTGCCCTATGTGCCAAAAAGGCATAACAAGGACTAAGGAGGGAAGGAAAATATATACGATACGATGTTGGATCATAAAAAATGAAGGCATTACATACAAAGCAATATAAATTTATCATATAACAATCGGCTTCCAGCTTTTTTAAAGGACACATGTTATACATAAATCAAGAAAAATATTTCTTCATTGTCAAAATTAACAAATAATATTTTAAAAGTGATCTATAAAATGTACAAAGGTTGGCATATTTGACTTAATGAATACTACATTGACAATACTGAAAGAAACATTCATGTTAATGGGATACTCACTTGGACAAGATTTTGATGCACATTGTTCACTGTCCGTGCCAGAGCCACTACAATCCGGTCCACCGTGAGCTGGTGCTGGGTTATCACATGATCTTGATCTCTCACGGCTACCTATACCACAGCTGACAGAGCACTCTGACCAGTACGTCCATCTTCCCCAGTTGCCAGCTTCTACAATATATTATGAAACAATACAGTCACTGATTCTTACTACTCAAATGCGAGGTTATGTACTACTCTGTTAAAGACAACTTTTGCCATATTTCTTCATTAAAAATTCTTGTTTTATTACCTTTTTCTGTTTCTAATTTTTTTACTTTTAATAGAGATAACATGATTTTTTTGTCGGTTAAAAAAAATTAAGAAGCCTCACGATGAAATTTGTATCTTTTCATTTTATAATAATTTAGAAAATGAAAAATGTGTGTCGTATGTTTAGAAATATTTTCTCCTTCTCTAGAAATATACATCCGTTTTCCAATTTTTCGTTGAAATGTTAAAGGAATGCCCAGTAGCGTGTATTTCGCCTTTGTATACGTCCTGTAGGTAATTCAATAACAAGTTCAGCCACAAATATAAGATTATAAGGTGACATTATTTCAAATTCGTGCTATCATTTTATTTTGTAATTGTGATTACATATTGATAATTTTTGAAGGAAGATAGAAGTGGTTGTTGTGCAGAAATGTGTATTTCGATTATTTAGTTAATTCTTTGAAACATTGCCAATTTTGCTTTGTTCGTATTACATTCGATATTTATGAAGCAAGTGTTTTTTAGGTGACTTTTTACTGTAAGATTTTTTTATGTACCTTTTAGTTAAAAGATATAGAGGTAAATCAAGTATGGATGTAGATCTCAAAATACTAGTTTACTATAAACTTGATAATATGCATTTTATTTTCTTTAAAAAATCATATAAACAAATTCCCGAGATAAAGTACTAAATCATGACAAATGGGATGGTTTCAACTTCCCAATAATCAGTTTCCAATTTCTCAGCAGTACCATGTCTACGGTGTATACATACATCAATTGATACAAATTAATGAGGCAGAAAGAAAAAGATTAGATTCTGTTATTTTTTTTGAAACAATTACAAATTCATCAATATCATGACATAAGTGTTCCAATCTTTAAAAACCGTTCTATATGTTTTAAATTGTAGATATGTTCATAATACATATTTAATTTTGGTCTGGGTTGAGATATCAGAATACTGATTAACTAATAAGCTTAACAAATAGTTCTGTGGTTATCTTATTAGGTCTAACAGTAACCACGTCAATGGTTGTCCTAGGAATCATATGCATATCTTTGCCATGTTTACTGACATGTCACGGGTTATCTTCGACAGGAGACTCAATAGTGACGCTCGAGTAAAAGTAAAAATAGGCCAAATAGAGCTTGAGGTCGAATTTCATCTAAGACCTAAGTTAGATTAATTCGTTATTTACGAAGCAAGTGGTTTTCTGGACGAATGATAGTTTAAGTACCTTATAGGTTACCCCACAGGGTTCACTTATATTAGGTTCGGATCGATATCTACAAAAAAATAGCATGCCACACGTTCATTTGACTATATCAGGTAAAAAAAAGTCTGTCAATGGTGGTCCTATTCAATCATATGCATCCCATCATTGATATGGGATTGAGGTGAAGTATAGTGCATATCAACAAAACATATACTAGTATAGCTTTCGATTAAGATAGTAACATAAAATTCAAATTAGTGGATCTGATATAACTGGCAATGAGATGGAATCGGCTATCATTTCAGGTTCCTCTTTGATCAAATAGCTCTTCGATTGGTTAGGTTCAGAAGCTTTCAAATATTCCGCGTTGTGTGTCCTGATCGCGGTACACCTAGAAAAGCACGTCGAAAGTTTGAAATTTATTTAATGGTTTCTTTATGTTTATACATCAATGAGACGATACCACTGCTGATGGACTATCAGTCCACGATGATATCACCAGCCCAGTAGTCTGCATCCCTGTACCGCCATAATTTATAACTAACCTAATTCAAATTGCCCATTTGTAAATTTATAAATTATAGAGAAACTAACATTAAGACTAATTAGACAAAGTTGACTTGAAATGGACTTTGCTATTATTTAAGGTCATTTGAGGTCAAAAAGGTTTTCTTTTGTGTCAGTTCTTACTCATTCTTAACTTTCGAATATCCAACTTAAAGACAAACACCAGAACACAAATGACTACATCGAAAATGAAACACATGCCGACACGACTCCCCCCCCCCCAATCATCTTGGGGTTTTCGGAAGTGCTCTTAAGATGAATATCAGTAATCTTTGTTTCTACTATCAAACGGTTAGCTTTTTTATCAGACTTAAACTGTTTGGTCCTAATTTAGAAACTTACTTGGGCAACCAAGAGGTTTACAGCGTCTTTTTTCTAAACTCTTGCCACTGCAATCTAGACCGTTGTTAGCTGGTGGTGGGCTATCACATGATCTTCGTCTCACTTGGACGCCACCTTTGCAGGTTCCATAGCAAAAAGACCATGTCGTCCATTCTCCATAGTTACCATTTACTTGAAAAACATGACAATATAAAAAAGAAGATGTGGTATGATTGCCAATGAGACAATTCTCCACAAGAGACCAAAATGACACAGAAACTAACAAGTACAGTTCATCGTACGACCTTCCACAATGAGCAAAGCCAATACCACATAGTCAGCTATAAAAGGCTCCGAAATGACAATGTAAAACAATTCAAAATTGAAAACTAACGGCCTTATTTATATAAAAAAATTAATGACGAACAAATATGTAACACATAAACAAACGACAACCTAAGAATTACAGGCTCCTGACTTGGGACAGGCAAGGCGATATTGGTGCATACTGTTATCGGCCAAACACGAGATTCTCTACTCGTCTGTTAACATGGTTAAAGAGAACATTTGTCATATTGCTTAGTTACAAATTGATTTTTCATAATCCCTTTTTATTTCAATTTGTTAAATAGTTTCAATAAAATTATAATTTAATTCTCCATACTATTGTAAACTGAAACATAATAGCATTCTAGACAATATAGGCATATCAATTTAGGGGTTTCAAGCTTCTCATGTCACATAACTAATAATTACTTGCTTGATAATGTTCTTTTTCTATCGACAACCATCAAAAATAATAAGATAAGGAATTGCCTGTACCATGTCAGAAATATGAAGTTTTTTTCCATTCGCTTGATGTGTCTAAGTTTTTTTGATTTTTCGATTTGATAAGGGTTGTTGGAAATGATTTTTCCTTCGAGTTTGGTATATCATTATTTTATAATTATCAGTATTTTTGATGCAACAGCTCTGGAATGTTTTTTTTGTGTGTGTTGTTCATAAAACAAAGTTTAATTGATATCTTAAAATACCAGTTCACTGTTTCATGTGTTTAGTATATAACATTTTCATATGGTTGTTCTAAGTCGAACTGGAATCCCGTCAATTGAATCCTTTTAAATCATGTAAATACATTCACTTATATGTCATTGAGATAATGATAATTGCAAATCATTGTAAACTGTATTATAACATTTGATATGCATTTAGATACTTACTTGGACATGCAGTAAGTGTACATGTCTTGCTCTCTGATGTAGATTTACTGCAATCTGGTCCGATTCTAGCTGATGGTGGGTTTTGACATGTTCGACTCCTTTCCTGGCTACCACTACCACATGTTACAGAGCAATGTGACCAACACGTCCATTTTGAGCAACTTCCATTTACTGTTATGTGGTAAGAAATAAACTCATCATAGATACCAGGATTGAAATTTTATATTAACGCCAGACGTGCGTTTCGTCTACAAAAGACTCATCAGTGACGCTCGAATAAAAAAAATGTTAGCAACAAAAAGCCAATACTGTACGAAATTGAAGAGTTTTGAGGACCAAAAAGTCCTAAATAGCTAAGGTAATCTATTTCTGAGGTAAAAAGGCCATGGTATTTCAAAAATCCAAAGTTTTGTTAACAGGTAATTTATATTAAACTGTTTTTTAAAATATAAAATGTTTACAAAATATCAAAATTTTCATAAATGTAGCAATATTGAATTATTGACTTTACAAACTGATGTTCGTACAATAAATAATTATGCATTATTATGGGCCGGCACTTAGCCGGTCCATCATATGATATGGGTTTGAGATTGTTACATTTGTTTCTGTGGATCTATAAAAAGGAGTTTTTAGAATTTTTAATATCATGAAAAGTTTTATTATTTAAATATTTCTTTTACATTATAGTATATATTTGTTAGTTTGAAAAGGATGAAAGTGTCTCATATGTCTTGAAGGTAGGGATCTAATATGGTTTTAAAGATTTTTATATTGTATATGATGATGTATATTGGATCGTTACACTATAATAAACTATTTACTTACTTTTAACTTACTCTATATTATTTATCATTCATATATACAATGTATGGTGCTTTCAGAATAGGGTTTATCTAGTATTAATCGGCATAGATATTCATTAAACACTCATTAATTATGGTTCGTACTTGTAAGATGATTTTTTAAATTAAAATTTTTATAAACTCTGCCGCGATTAAACTACTATCCTGGTTTCACAATTGTTAATTGTTAATTACAGTTTATAAAACATATATGGGGTGTTACTGTTGTTTTAACCATTGTAATATATTTCTGATTTCTAATAATAATTAAAGTTTTACCTACATTCTTAACAAAATTTGGAGGAAACACCTTATCAATTTAACAAGAAAATGTATCAAATTTGATATTATACTTAAGGAGATACCAAATTCATTGACCAAAATTAATTTGGCTCGTGTATTAATTATTTACTTTGAACCTCTGTCAAAAATATAAAATTTTCGAAAAACTTGAATCAAACACTTCATTAGGAAAATTTCATCGGATATAAAGCAGGACGACAAACTCTAATTTTTATCACATATAATCACAATATTTCCTTAACAATAGAACTTGATTAAAACGTTCAGCTAATTTTTTTTGCACAGTTATCTCCCTGTAGTGTTATGTACAACCCGAATAATTAATGAAATACATTCACGTAAAATGTTTTGCAATATGGTTTCGGTAAAGGATATTTTAGGTAGAGTTTTGATAATTTCAATATTAACAACCACATGTTGAAAATTTGCATTCTATAATAATATAGAAATGTAGTATCACATTAGTTTCAGAATAATAACGATCTATAAGGACAATTTCAGGTTCTTTAACGTATTGGGACTATCATACAGAGAAATGATAAGTTACGAAAAAAAAAATTGTAAATTGTCTTTTACTTCAAAAATAAAATTCTGTTCAAATAAAGGAAAAGTATATGACTTAACATGACATGTTTTATCAATTCTGCCACAATATTTATAACAGAATTTACAAAATAAAATACCCTTTTAAATCATTCACCATAGAAAATCAAAGAAAATGTTACCTTCATTAAATGAAAATTATTGTCTTTTGAACGTGCTTTTACGAAAGAAAGAAAACCAATCTAAAAGATGCAAAGTTATTTAATAATTATTATACTTTCTCATGTTACTTATTCCTTACCTGTTTGAAAGATTAAGAACATGAAATGAATTAGAAATAGCTTTTCCATGGTGACCGTTTTATGCCACGTGTCTGCTCAAAATTTTCATGAAAAATGGAAGATTGTGATATTTAAAGTTGCCAAACTTGTCTATAAATACAGTATTTTTTACCAGCTGCGACTACATTAAGTTATGATCTTATGATTTTTTTTTGAGGCATAAAATTCAATTATGTTCGATATATTAAACTGGTTTAAAGTGGGATACAGATTTTCGGTCATTTAAAGTAGGCTACAGGTTTTCGGTCATTTAAAGTGGAATACAGATTTTCGATCAACAGTGTTTTTTTTCTCTTTCCCGCTTCTTTGCGTAGGAACAACATCGCATATTTTTAATTCCATGTATTTATAACCAAACCAAAATTTGAAATATCAAGGTAATGTCTTATTTGTTTATGTGCAATAAAACAATCGTGGAACAATCATCAATACTATACTGACAAAAACATGAGTATCATGATAAGGCTGGTTTGAGATGCACAAATCACATGTCTGGTAATCTTTGTCGCTAGGTAATTTTTTTTTATCATTCCTTTTTCTATTCTGTCAGTAAAAAACGTTTTTTTAACCGTTAAATCAGTTATGCACATCATTGACCTTTTTAAAAAGATTATGCATGATAGCATTTCCATGAAAACATTTTTTTTTAAACTATATAGCCAGTTATACAAGGCCAAGAAATAAAAAAATGTAAAACAATTGAAACGAGAAAACAATCGGCATGGTTAATGTACAAAAAATGAACGAAAAACAAATATGATCTACAACATGAACAATAAAACTACTGAGTAACAGACATGTACTGACTGTGACTGGGATAAATATGTGTGTTGAAGTGCGGGTTAAATAAATACCATACAAAGATAGGTCCGTGCTTTTTTATCACATTATTCTGATGTTTACTATTTTGATTAGTTTAACTCTTTTCAAATGATTTTTACAGTGTGGTCTTTTCTGCTACGGCGCTGTTCCATGTTAGATGGAGAGTTTGTCCAACAGCAAACATGTTTACTCCGCAACATAAGTGGCTGTTTAAAGCTAGGGACAGTCTTTGAGTCGTTTCCGTTTATTGATGATTCTCTGGATTTTTTTTCGAATTGTTTTGGGATGACATCAAAAGTTCAATGTAAGATTAAAAAAAACCCACCTTAATTCACATAGTTTTTTCACTGACCCCCCTCCCCCATCCCGTTCTTATCTTAATTTTGGAAAAACTGATTGACCAATAGGGATATATGTAAAGTCGATTGTGGATAAACAAAACTTGCAGCAATTTTTAACCCCCTCCCCCCAACCCACCCCAAAACTATTTGAATTAAGTTTGTTTATCCTTCATTGATTTTGTTATATCTTCCCTTAGTGTGTTTTCTGTGTCCTGTCATGGGACCATCTTGTCAGATTTAATGGTTGGTGTGGTCAAACATGATCAACCCCGTCACATTAAGTATGTCCATGTCCAACACCAGGAGCCTATTATTCCGTGATTGTCGTTTGATGCTGGATATCATATAACTCATTTTAGTTGATTTGTTTATTTCATAAATAAGGTTATTATTTTTTCTCTCTGTCTAATTACTTTACATTTGTCATTTCTTGGCAATTTAAATCTTACTATGTGGTTCATGTTTTGCTCATTGTTGAAGGTATTATGGTGATCTATAATTGTAAATGTTTACATCATTTGGTATCTGCTGGAGGGAGTTGTCTATTGTCATTATAACATCTAAGTTGATACAAAATATTAAGTTGTACATATTTATGTATAGCAGTAAAAAAGGATACTTTTATTTATTTTTTTACGTCAGGCTAATATAAAAGGAAGTAAGATGGATTTAGTGATTTATGTGTTATTTCGCATTTAATGTAAAGGAATGATGATTTTGTCAAAGTCAAATGTGTAACATTTCCGCACGGGCTCATGTGCTTAATTAAGTGAAGTTAATACGCAGTTTTATTTACGGTAATGTTTTCTACCAGTCAGCTGTTCATCCGACTATACACACTAATCTATTATGGTTTTACTTGAATAATAACAGAAATATGTATTTCAAATAAAGGGAGACGATTTACCTACAAAGAGGGCACTATATCAAAATATGATTTATTGGATAAGAAATCAAACCTTGCTCCAGGCCACTCAAAGAAATGTTGAAAGAATTATGTACGTACAGATAGCGTGATACTAACTCTGTCAACGATACTGAATTTAACATCCTATTCTAACCGGATGCTTGTGTATTTAGTCTTTACAGCCGAACAGAAGCCCGACGTAACTCATGTTACTTTGAAAACGGTAGAAATCCAGGTAACCGCTTACGTTCTGAATGCCTTCAAAAAATTCAGTGAAACCTTGTTTACTAATTTTTGGTAATCGATTAAGTTAAGATTAAAATACGTGTTAGGAGGGGTTGTTTTGTTGTTTTTTTTTTACTGTTAACATGATTTCTGATTAAAACTAATTAATTTCAGAATGTTATCGAGTGAAGAAGTTTACGATCAAACCCATGTCTGAACATCTGTAAAGGGGAACATGTAGTTAAACGATAATGTTTCGTGCATTGTCCAAAATAGCTCATGTATGAAATAAGAGATTACATTTGATCTAGACATAAGTAGCTTTTAATCAAAGCTTGATTGCTTTGAAGTTGGAGTTCTTTTTATATATCCTTCAATATATGTTTAAAGGAACAACATCTTAAAAACGAACTAAAACAATATAAAACAGTCAGGTATGACCCTTAAATGAAAATGAACACTCGTATAGGCAAAATGAGGATGTTAAATTTAATGTATGCCTTTTTGTGCTTCTTCGTTACATTTGTTGTTTTTATTGTGATTAAGATGATAACACAATGTTGACTGCTGTACCCCTATTTTGACATTTTTACCTATTGTGTCTGTTTATTTTGTCCACGCATCGGTGACAATATAATGGAATTTAATGCGACTGTCATACAAGTGAGAGGTTTAGCTAGCTATAAAACCAGGTTCAATCCACCATTTTCTACATTAGAAAATGCCTGTACCAAGTCAGGAATAAGACAGTTGTTATCCATTCGTTTGATGTGTTTGAACTTTTGATTGGGGACTTTCCTTTTCGAATTTTCCTTGGAGTTCAGTATTTTTGTGATTTTCCTTTTTTCGTATATAGCTCACCAATTTCAAGTTGAACTTTATGTATGCGCCAAATTTAAACTTTTTGGTTGTGTTTAATTTTCTGGGTGGAATTATTTATTGGAGTTAATTTATTAAAAAAAAATTGTTCGCTCATTTATACGTTAACGGCAATCTACTAACGCTTCATTCAGGTTAAAGCACTAGACTTATCAGAACCCTTATAGGACACTCTAGGTTATCAAGTGTTCATTATTATTGTTAAGATATAGTTATCAAAGGTACCAGGATTATAATTTATTACGCCAAACGCGCGTTTCGTCTACATAAGACTCATCAGTGACGCTCAGATCAAAATAGTTGTAAAGCCAAACTAGTACAAAGTTGAAGAGCATGGAGGACCCAAATTTCCAAGAATTTGTGCCAAATACGGCTAAGGTAATCTATTCTTGATATGTGTTGAATTCATGGACTGAGGGCTGTAACTCATTATCAATCGAAAGCTTATGGACTGACTCTCGTCTATGTTACATATTGTATAAAGTGGACTACAGTTAATCTGTATAAAATCTCATATTCATTAAAAGATTTGATTTCATTTAGTTGCATTATAACTCTCCCTTTTAAAAGAGAGAAAATTATGAATATTTTTTTTTCAAAAAAAAAATAAAATAAAATTACAAATAGAAAACAGAAAAAGAATTCACAAAAGAGGGCACATTAACAAAACCTTAATATTAAGATAAAACTAGAACAAACAACTAATCGATACTTCGTCCAGGGTATCATCAGCCAAGTACTCAGCACTCTGGTGTTGACATGAATATTAATTATCTGGTCATTTTTATAAATTTACTGTTTGCAAAAGTATGAATTATTCGAAACACTAAAGATTTTCTTATCCCAGGCATAGATTACCGTAGCCGTATTTGGGTCCTCAGTGCTCTTCAACTTTGAAATTGTAAGGCTTTAATGACTCTTTTGGACTGAGCGTCAATGATGAGTCTGATGTAGACGAAACGCGCGTCTGGCGTATCAAATTATAGCTTGGTTACTTGTGAAAACTATTTGTCCATTCGCTACATGTACTAATATGACATTTTTTGTCAACTGATGTTTTTTTTTTAAATTTATAATTTCTGGGAAGGGAAGCTCAATATTTATTTTTTTGGTTTTTTTTTGTAACCGTGTCATTTTGTGCATACATAATCTAAAGTTGTCCAGACTCTATATTCCACATTATGAACTTTAGAATGCATAGGTTTTATTTTTCAGCTGTTTTATTTTTACTCGTCTTGGTGTCATGCCAAACCCTCATTAAATGTATACCATAAATATCAATTTGTACGCTAGATGCTCGTTTAATCAACATACGACTCATTATTTGCACTTTTAATATGAATGTCATTATTATCTAGCAGGAATTGTACATTTGAGAGTGTTTCTTTGCAAATTTTATAGAACATTGAATTCAAATTTTAAAGAGACACAAGTCATACCAGCGCTGATTTTCTTATCTTCCAAAGAAATAGCTCGTCAACACCAGGCCTCACGGTCATAAAACTTTCGAGCATGATTTTTGTACTCAGACTCGAAAATCAACCAATCAAATTGCTGTAGTTCATGTTTCAAGCATGATTTTTGTGCTCCGAGCACTGAGCAAAGTTTTATGCCTTCAAGGCAAGACATTATTTTCTTTACAATCCAACAATAATTGAGAGAATTTGCAGTGCAATATTCCCGAGTTTTCATTAAAAAAATGAACTTCTGTTTTATGGATATCATTTCATCGAGAATGCTCAAAACCGAATATTTGAAAGCCAAGGATTTATAGGAACCGCAATAATGGAAGAGATATATAAAACAATTTTTATTTCTAACTCTTGTTGTTCGGAATTACCCTAGACGTAAAACGTTGCTGACAGTGCTGCTATAAACCTTTGAATAAATTTAATAAGTATCTGGTTTGTATATGATACTACTTTTTTCATTCATTATTATCAAAAATATATTTATTTCGGATCACTTTACACATTACTGTAAAATCAAGCGTAATATGTTAACGGTTTAGTTCTTTCAGCTGTTGTTTGTCATTTTAAGAAACTGTCATAAATAGTTTAAGACACGATCTTTTTGTACGAGGAACGACTTTTTGAATCAACATACATTTATGTTTTATAAAAGTGCATTCATCATAATTGCCTTTTTCTTTTATCAAATTACTTTTCCGAAAAAAATCAAATTGTGTAGAAAAAAATATATTGTAGGTGATCTCCACTGATTTTAAAACTGATTCTTAAAGAATGATTATATCCCACTTTCTTTTTTCTAATAGTATTTGTCTACAGTAATATTGTATTTGTTCATGATGTTTAGATTAAAAATATTAAATCACCATTTTCAACCCCAATTTTTCTGAATGGTAAGCGTGACCTCAATTTTTCTATTTGCATTCTTTGTTTTTGGTCGTGTTTTGTCAAACGTATTGACATTCTGCTATTAAAGCAAATTAAATATTAAAAATTAATTGAGGTGTGTGCAAAGTGTGTTGTTATAACATTATATCACATGACACCACATATACCAACAAAGTAATCAAGAGTAACTAAAAAGGAAATCTTATTGAACACCAGTGACCTCCTAAAAGTATACTGTATTTCAAAACAAAACAGACCATACAAATAGTACTGGAAAAACAACTCTGACAATACATCTTTCGATTTCAACTTTCGTTATTTAATTTCAACGATAATAACAAACTGCAAACCACACCGCAAAATCTGTACACCGACAAAGAATCGTGTATTGTTACATATAATTTGCATTGGAGGTTCCAGGGGGGAGGGGGTGTCAGGGAACCCCCCTTTTTTTGGCCGATCAATGCATTTGAATGGGGACATATAGTTGGAACCCCCCTCCCCCTATGGCAATTTTAAATATACCACTAAAATGACAACATTACATGACAGGAATACAGTACAAATACATATAAGCACATTCAAGACAGATAAATACACAAATACACAATACAATCATACATTAAGACATGCTAATCGTAGATTAACGACGAACACGTAATACAACATAGGACAGTACACAAAGACAGCACAACAGAACCACGAACTGTCTGTCACATGAATCTATCAACGCAACAAAAGTGACGTCCGAGGTAAATTTCTAAAAAATGAATATAAATCAAAATTCGGAATGTTATCATGGATCATTATGCTATTTGATGTATTATATAACAATGTCAAGAATATTGATATAAAATTGTGTTAATAATTAGAAAATTAATTGTATTTTTTATCTATGTCGGTACTTCTTCTAAATAAAATGCAAAAAAAAAAAAACGTGTACATATAATTGCTTTAAACTTAAATTATATAAATGACTGGGTGATTAATTATCTTTACTTTTACATACGAATAGAAAATTATGATAAAAAATAATAGAATTACAACTACAAACTATAAAACATTTAACCATATTCGATCAGAATTACAAATACAACATCATAACTAAATACATGGATGTTAGATAAACAAATACCGTGACACGTCTTGTAGCAATGCATATTCACACTTAGTCATATTCAGGAAATAGTTCATGTTTTGTACTTAAAAGCTTCTTCAATATCAGACGACGTAAATGGTAAACCACAATCTAATACGTGATAAAAATGTCCTTTGTTAGTTTAGACACAGACACATCGCATGGATTAACCAATTCGTGATGGTGTCCATAAGATTTACGGATAGACATTTTGTACGGACTACTTTCATAAAAGATTGGATGCGAAAAACCTGTTCCTGTGTCCGAATGTTTATTAATATTTACGAATGATGTCCTTGTACCAATGATAAAATTTGGGTAAATATTTTTATTTGTTTGTGATATCGAAAACCCTGGTGTAATAATTTTTCAGTAATAAATAGATTGCTTTCGTTTAAATCAAGTACTTTGGTACATACACGAGTGAATCAAACATGTTGAGATATATAAATACAATAAGATGGTGACAAGGGATCGTCACCATCTAAAAATGGATAATTAACCATAGGAAATGAAAAATCATGAATAATCTATATATTGAAGTATAAATTCTAGGTTCTGGTCTTGTCTTATTTTGGGTGCTATAGATTCTTTTATTTTCTCCTTTTAAATTATAACCCATCACTGTTAAGTTCATTTTTTTAGGAATGGCTCGATACTTATACATCCCGCCATTTTGTTGCTGTGAGATGGTCATTTTTTTGTAAACTTGTCTTTCATGTTTGCCTATTTGCTTTGTCGGTGTGACATTTTGTTGATCTTTGTTGACATATTGTTTTGTTTTTATAGTAATTAAGATTACGATTGACAGCTGTACTGCTATTTTTGACATTACCATGTCTGTTTGTTTTGTTCACACTTTGTTGGCAATATAATGGAATTTTATATGCGACTGTCATACAAGTCAGAGGTTTAGCTAATTATAAAATCAGGTTAAATTTTCTATCTTTTATATAAGGAATTGCCTGTATCAAGTCAGGAATATGACACTTGGTTTCCATTAGTTTGATGTGTTTGAACTTTGGATTTTGCCATTTGATAATGCATTTTCGGTTTCAATACCTTGGAGTTCAGTATTTTGTTATTTTTCTTTTTGCAAGTCTTCGCTTATATGCACTTAGTGTCTTTTATGTGGAAGAGTGTATAAAGTTCCGTCCACATCCATTCTGTGTTTTTGTAAGATATATTATTGCTTTGTATCAGTTAGATGAGTTTAATCCTTCACTATAGAATGATTTTATAGTATTTTCTTTTTTCATGTATGTTGTACTGTTACACCAATGTCTAAGATTATGGAGACGGTTTGGCGTCAGCAAGCATGTTTAACCTAGCCATATAAGAATATCATGCAAGTAGGCGACCACGTTATCATATAGTACATGTATAATGTAACTTTTTACAAGAAAAAAAAATACACAAACAACATTTAAAAATTAACATTGTTAAGAAGTTAATGAAAATATAACTTAAACGTAAGGAAATAAAGTTGTCTTTCTACGTTTAAATTCGATACTTTAAATCATCATGAAGGTCTTGCATAAGGTTGTCGGTTTAATTTCCCCGTTGTGATATTATGCAGCTCATAGCTCTGTTCATTTGCTTGATACACGCGGATTGTAGGTCTTTCGATTGCATTTATATACATATAACTTATAGTGTTATTGTGAGTTACGAGCAGGTCGTGTGGAAGGCCATATAGGCCAGTGGCCTCAGCGTTTTTACCAGCCTTCACTATCATATTCGCCTTAACTTTTGATGCATATCTTAATTGTACTCCAATATCTGTATTCGTCTCATTTTGCACTGTGACGGAGAATGTATCACCCATTTCAAAAATTGAAGGCTGAAATAATAAACATTCATTGCATTTCTCTTTTATCAATTTTTATATTCAACTCATGTGTCGATAATCAAATATGATTAAATATTTTAGATTCAGTAAGAGACAATATTTGATATGTACTGACGATGAGTGTGTTTTATGTAACGACATTTACTACCTATGAAGGCTTTTCCATTCGTCTCAACTCGGCCGATTCCGTACCCTCATTCGTCTCAACTCGGTAGATTCCGTACCCTCATCTAACGGATAGAAGGAGAGTAGCGGATTCTACCGAGGATTGCCGAATGAGGGCTTTTCATGGTCGCTAGATATTAGTTGTCCTATATAGGATATTTCAAATATAATTTGCTTCCTGTTATATGAATAGGACTATTCACAAGATAAACTAAACTATGATTCTGTAAAATAAAATTATTAGTTTTGTAGGTGGGAGGATGATTTTGTAAATGATTTTCCTAGCCTGGTAGAAACTCAACATAAATTGCCTTTGTCGATGGCAGAATAAAAATGAATATTCAGCAAAAGAACATGCGTAATTATATCTTATTTAATATAATACTGAACAGGGAAGTAGATCGAAACATCAGAAAAGTCAGAAAAACCCGGCAGCCAGGATTCTTTTTTCTTCTCTAGAATAACTGTATATATCTATATCTTATATTGGATAAAAATGTTGAACACACAAACTTGTTAAGAAGTAGGGTCAATTCCCCTAAACCTAAATTAATTTCAGACATGGACATTTTCAAAAGTCTTCAATCAATAACTGAGTTCATTCTTAATTCCTTTTATGTTCTAATATAGATATTAAAGATGAGGTGTGCTTGCCAATGAAACAACTCTCCACCAGAGTATGACATAGAAGTAAACTAATACATGTAATAAGCTATTTAAAAATTTTTTTTTTAATTTAGAATACTTTCTTTTTGGTGTATGCTCGTCCTTATAGTACAAAAGACCATTGCAATTCAAACTAAGGCTTTTCTACCTCAGACATAGATTACCTTAGCTGTATTTGGCATATCTTTTAGGAATGTTGGTCCTTAATGCTCTTCAACTTCGTACTTTATTTGGCCGTTTTAACGTTTTTGGATTCGGGCGTCACTGATGAGTCTTTTGTAGACGAAACGCGCGTCTGGCGTATATACAAAATTAGTCCTGGTATCTATGATGAGTTTATTATTCATAACCATTGCTTACGATTTAAAATAGGACAGTAATCTATGAAAATGATTCAACTGCTTTGAGGGCTCTAGTAAAAACAGGTTTATGATCATTCATAAGTCCTCAGGGACAACCATTTCTAAAAATAACATTGCATGTTTCGGAATAAAAAGAACGATTGGTTTCATTGAGCCTTGACTATGAAATAATCAATGAAGTTTTTTGGAGATTAACTTCAAGACATCGATTTAGAAGCACCATTCCAATGATGAAAAGACTATTGCGATACACCATGCATGCATTTAACAGTGCATTATTGGTTTGATTTAAATTTAATCCCTATAGAAATATGATTGCAGAAAAATATAACCAGAATAAAGGAATGTATTTATTACAAATGAAATGAAAACAAAAATTAAACAACTTCAAGAGTCCCTGTCTACGTTTATTTCGCTTATGTAGTATACACAGGTGAACTTACATAATATTCATGATGTTTGCGCGTGACCATCAAAGCATTGATCAGTGTCATTCAATCTTTAAATAACTCAGGTATTCTAACATTATTATACACCACCAAAAAAAAAAAATGATTTGAAAAGCTTTTTATTTTACTCAGAGAGATAGCATAAGTATGATGTCTAGTAATATAATTAAGAAAAGGGAAAAGTTATATTATAATCCAATACGTTTATCAATGATTCAACGGAATTAGTGTCGGATGAGATGTTGGTGGAAACGATAATGGATAGTGTCAGTGGAACAAATTTAGACTTATACTGATTCAATTACTCCTTGCTGAATAATTAGAGAAAATTTCTGTATAATGGAACTCGGTACTGTAAAACCTTATGGTTGCAATGATAACATTTGATTTTTTTCCGTCTGTGAAAAGGATTTTTATCTTGGTTAAATTTCAATTTTTTCTTTTCAACTGGATATCTGCTTGGTTATACAAATTAGATTTAATACTAAATAATACTGAGGTAAGGAACATATTTTTATGTACCAAATTAAATCAAACAAAGAAAAATCTTCATACTATTATAAGTGCTTGTCCCTGTATCTATATATTTCATATTAAGTTATATCGGGTCATATGCTTATAATTCGGATGATTGTATGTATTCCAAAAATATGCACGAGTTGCAGTTCCTGAATACGATTTAATAAAAATTGTTTATATAACTTTAAATAATAAAGAAACGAATGTCCTTTAGGCAAAGTTGGCCTGATACTGATTTGGCTATGTTATAAGGTAATTTTTTGTCATATTCTCTTCAATTGTTTCGACTCTTATTAATGTCTTGGCTTTCAAATATTTGGCTTTTGGCATTCCTGATGAAGGTAGCAGGTTTATGAAGTCATTATCACCGACGTGCGTTCCGTCTACATTAGACTCGTCAATGACGCTCGAATCAAGGAAGTGGGTAGGAAAAATCAAATTCTCAAATGCAGGTCATTAAAAACCGAAAACTGCAAAATTATGAGTCAGATAATGTTAGTCAATCTATATGTGTGAAGAACTAAATTTTGTAAACAATTAATATACAAAGAACCTAGAAATGATATTCACGTCAAAATCAAATTATAACTACTAAAATGGCGATACAAAAGGAGACAACACGTCCACCAGCAGACGTATAGGTCCATTGAAGAAAATCCGTCATGTACATGAAGTTTTTTAATGCTACTGCATTAAACATGCTAAATTAAAACAGTTTAACAAAACGAAATAAAACTTACCAAAGAACAACGTATTTAGATTTATTGCTTCTTTTTAATAACCTTGTACTATTTAAATAACATTGAAAAATGTGGAAATTTCGATTTACTTTCATTTTAATTATGACTCAAGATATAAAGTTGTATAAAATAAAGCTATTTAAAAAGTTATCTCACAAAAATACTGAACTCCGTGGAAAATAAAAAACGGAAAGTCCCTAATCAAACGGCAAAATCAAAAGCACAAACATATCAAACGAATGGACAGCTTCTTAATGCTGTCATAGTTCAATAAAATATTGGTATCTGTTTCAATTCACTGCTATATCTGAAGTCAATCTGTAGGTAAAAGAAAACGATGTTAAAGTGCTGTTTTCAAATCAATTAAATAACCATAAGCACACTGGCAATTATAATGCATGGTACAAATAGCAAATGTCAAATATATAGTAAAATACAGTTTTAAGTCAACTTTCAAAAAAGGAAAGCAAAATTACATATATTAAAACATTGCATTCAAAGTATGAAAATTAAGAACATTGGGTATTAGGAATAAAAAAAAAACTCCACCAGTCTTCAAACTTAACCAGTGTAAAACAAGGAAACAACAGAAACACATAAGTAAGAAGGGATCAAAAACTAATAAAAAAACTAACTAAATAAATGGAAAAAAAAACACTAATGATTATAAATAAAAATGTAAACAATCTTATCGTTAAACAGTCTGAAATGATAAAAATCATACATATTGGTCATTAAATAGTATGAAAGAAAATAGCCTCATTAACAGTTTGTGCAACCTATGTATCGTATAGCAATGCCTGGTTTTAATTATTTGATTCCTCAAAGACTTCCGATCCACAATTACAATTTTGACCAGACATAAATTTTTATATCTAAGTACAGCTAGTTGATCAACTGTTAAAAAAACATCAACTCTTGACACAATCGATGAATAGCTGCAAAACATTGGGTCATCTATCAATAACTTATAAATGAAATAAAATTGAGAAAGGAAATGGTGAATATGTCAAAGCGACAACCACCCGATCATAGAGCAAACAACAGCCGAAGGCAACCAATGGGTCTTCAATGTAGCGAGAATTCCCGCACCTGTAGGTGTCCTTCAGCTGGCCCCTAAAATATGCATAATAGTATAAATGAAATGTTTGTTTTTATTATCGTTACATTTCCATGTAACACTAACCAGAGCCTTAAAACTTAGCCTTCCAAATTAATTATTTTTGGTTTGAAGTTTTCATATGATTTTAATGAACTTAGTAATGTGGATATATTTGACAAATTTGACATTTCAAAAGACGATTTAAGCGTGAACTCATATGGCAGAAATTAAAAACATTAACAACATGTGTATAGTAAGTAGTTGAAAAGGGAAACTACCGAGAAGGATAACCTACAAAGACAAATAGTAGTGTGCAATAAGTACTTAAAGTGTATTTGTTAGTTAACAAGAATGTGTCCATAGTACACGGATGCCCCACTCGCACTATCATTTTACATGTTGAGTGGACTGTGAATTTGGAATCAAAATTTTAATTTTGCGTTAAAATTAGAAAGATCATATCATAGGGAACATGTGTACTAAGTTGCATATTGATTGGACTTCAACTTCATCAAAAACTACCTGACCAAAAACTTTAACCTTAAGCAGGACGAACGGACGCATGGATGAAGGAAGGAACGAACGGACGAACGGAGACACAGACCAGAAAACATAATGCCCCTCTACTATCGTAGATGAGGCATAAAAAACATGTGCATATGCTTTCTTTCAGCCATTTGTATTCTGATATCCTTTGTGCCATAGTTGATAGTTATCATTAATAATCAAATGTTGAATATAGTACGAAAGACTCGAAAGAGATTCCACAGAACTCTGTGTCTTGCCTGTACTTACTGCTGTCAGTGTAAATTTTTAATGTTTTCTTAAAGTGTGAGGCCACTAATCAGTAAAAGTCATGCGTCCGAAACAGTTTTCTGGGTTCACCTTCATCAGGAACGCTAAATATTCGACATTGAAATACATTTAAACTAATCTTAAAGGGACATCAGCTGTCATAATTATGTCAATAGATTTGGCTCAAATTTCATATTTAATTTATAACATACTTAAACAAATATCCAGATTAAAATAATACTAAAATAAACAATTAACAATGCATATGAAAAAACATATACTGGAATTTCATTTGTAATTCTGTTTAGACTCCATTTTATAATTAACTATGGACATGACCTCCGACAACTGCAGAGGGTCATGTAACACAATATGAACATAAAAAGATACAACCTCATTCAATTGGATTTTTCTATGTTTGTTTTATTTCATACAATGGGTTCAAAAATACCTATTTATCATTTTTACCTGTAAAAGAACATTTTTTGTGGATCGAAACAATGTGTTTCCCCTTTTTTGGCCCCTAATTCTTATAAAGTTAGAGCCATAACCCCCCAAAGCCAATCCTTACCATCCCTTTGTGGTATGAAACTTGTGGTATAACTTCAGAGAGATGCATACACTACTGTTCCACAATTTATTGTCTGGAAACTAGAACTAGAGGTTCTCAAGAGCCTGTATCGCTCACCTAACTCTACTTGGGTTTTTGAAATCATATAAAAACAGATCAAATTTGACTACAAAGAAACAACACTTGGCCAGCACCTCATAAGGGAATGACTATTCATGCTATATTTGATTTCATTCAATTCCTTGGTTCTCTAGAAGAAGACTTTTGTATTTCCAATAGGGTCCTATGTTAAGATAAGCCCCCCGCTGGCAGCCATCTTGGATGATGGATCGGCTACAAAGTAACAACACTTGGTCAGCATTTCATAAGGAACATTCATGCTATGTTTGGTTTCATTCCATTCAGTGGTTCTCTAGAAGAAGTCATTTGTATGCATTTCCCATAGGGTCCTATGTTAAACTAAGTCCCCCGCTGGCGGCCATCTTGGACGATTGATCGGCTACAAAGTAACAACACTTGGTCAGCACCTCATAAGGAACATTCATGCCATGTTTGGTTTCATTCCATTCAGTGGTTCTCTAGAAGAAGTCATTTGTATGAATTTCCCATAGGGTCCTATGTTAAACTAAGTCCCCTGCTGGCGGCCATCTTGGACGATGGATCGGCTACAAAGTAACAACACTTGGTCAGCACCTCAGAAGGAACATTCATGCCATGTTTGGTTTCATTCCATTCAGTGGTTCTCTAGAAGAAGTCATTTGTATGCATTTCCCATAGGGTCCTATGTTAAACTAAGTCCCCCGCTGGCGGCCATCTTGGATGATGGATCGGCTACAAAGTAACAACACTTGGTCAGCACCTCATAAGGAACATTCATGCCATGTTCGGTTTCATTCCATTCTGTGGTTCTCTAGAAGAAGTCATTTGTATGCATTTCCCATAGGGTCCTATGTTAAACTAAGTCCCCCGCTGGCGGCCATCTTGGAGGATGGATCGGCTACAAAGTAACAACACTTGGTCAGCACCTCATAAGGAACATTCATGCCATGTTCAGTTTCATTCTATTCATTGGTTCTCTAGAAGAAGTCATTTGTATGCATTTCCCATAGGGTCCTATGTTAAACTAAGTCCCCCGCTGGCGGCCATCTTGGATGATGGATCGGCTACAAAGTAACAACACTTGGTCAGCACCTCATAAGGAACATTCATGTCATGTTTGGTTTCATTCCATTCAATGGTTCTCTAGAAGAAGTCATTTGTATGCATTTCCCATAGGGTCCTATGTTAAACTAAGTCCCCTGCTGGCGGCCATCTTGGACGATGGATCGGCTACAAAGTAACAACACTTGGTCAGCACCTCAGAAGGAACATTCATGCCATGTTTGGTTTCATTCCATTCAGTGGTTCTCTAGAAGAAGTCATTTGTATGCATTTCCCATAGGGTCCTATGTTAAACTAAGTCCCCCGCTGGCGGCCATCTTGGATGATGGATCGGCTACAAAGTAACAACACTTGGTCAGCACCTCATAAGGAACATTCATGCCATGTTCGGTTTCATTCCATTCTGTGGTTCTCTAGAAGAAGTCATTTGTATGCATTTCCCATAGGGTCCTATGTTAAACTAAGTCCCCCGCTGGCGGCCATCTTGGAGGATGGATCGGCTACAAAGTAACAACACTTGGTCAGCACCTCATAAGGAACATTCATGCCATGTTCAGTTTCATTCTATTCATTGGTTCTCTAGAAGAAGTCATTTGTATGCATTTCCCATAGGGTCCTATGTTAAACTAAGTCCCCCGCTGGCGGCCATCTTGGATGATGGATCGGCTACAAAGTAACAACACTTGGTCAGCACCTCATAAGGAACATTCATGTCATGTTTGGTTTCATTCCATTCAATGGTTCTCTAGAAGAAGTCATTTGTATGCATTTCCCATAGGATCCAATGTTAAACTAAGTCCCCCGCTGGCGGCCATTTTGGATGATGGATCGGCTACAAAGTAACAACACTTGGTCAGCACCTCATAAGGAACATTCATGCCATGTTTGGTTTCATTCCATTCTGTGGTTCTCTAGAAGAAGTCATTTGTATGCATTTCCCATAGGGTCCTATGTTAAACTAAGTCCCCCGCTGGCGGCCATCTTGGATGATGGATCGGCTACAAAGTAACAACACTTGGTCAGCACCTCATAAGGAACATTCATGCCATGTTTGGTTTCATTCCATTCAGTGGTTCTCTAGAAGAAGTCATTTGTATGCATTTCCCATAGGGTCCTATGTTAAACTAAGTCCCCCGCTGGCGGCCATCTTGGATGATGGATCGGCTACAAAGTAACAACACTTGGTCAGCACCTTATAAGGAACATTCATGCCATGTTTGGTTTCATTCCATTCAGTGGTTCTCTAGAAGAAGTTCAAAATGTAAAAAGTTAACGACGACGACGGACGACGATGACGGATGACAGACGCCGGACGCCAAGTGATGAGAAAAGCTCACTTGGCCCTTCGGGCCAGGTGAGCTAAAAATGCTTATTTGGCCCCTGCTTGTCCTCTAATTCCTTAACTGTTGGGACCATAACCCCCAAAATCAATCCCAACCTTCATTTTGTGGTTATAAAACTTAATATAAATTTCATAGATTTACTTCTACTTAAGTTATTGTATGATGACGAGGATGCGATACCAATATACCCAAAATTTTGTGGTCGTATAAAAATTGTTTTTATGTCAAAATGGAATAAATATCGTTGATATCGACAGCTTGAACAGATATTTGTCTTTATGAACAACTCTATCAGATAACCAGAGTTCTTCGGTACTGGCATGAAAATACGGATTTTTTTGTGTTATTAAAATTTGCTGTTACAAAATGTTAGAAATTATTATAAATTAAGGAATGTATCTCCCTCATGCAAAGCTCTGATTCCTTTCACGGATTGGCTATACTTTTTGGACCTTTTGGATTATAGCTCTTCATCTTTTATATAAGCTTTGGATTTCAAATATTTTGGCCACGAGCATCACTGAAGAGACATGTATTGTCGAAATGAGCATCTGGTGCAGGAAAATTGGTACCGTTAATGTTATAACCATTTGGAAAATAAACATAATTTGAAGAGAAGATATGGAAACTATATCGTTGATATAAAACACTTGGATCTGCTTACCCTTCCGGAGCACCTGAGATCACCCCTAGTTTTTTGGTGGGGTTCGTGTTGTTTATTCTTTAGTTTTCTATGTTGTGTCATGTGTGCTGTTGTTTGTTTGTCTTTTTCATTTTTAGCCATTGTGTTGTCAGTTTGTTTTAGATTTATGAGTTTGACTGTCCCTTTAGTATCTTTCGTCCCTCTTGGTTAAAATGTAACAGTATACAAAGTAAATAAAATTAGAGTGACTAATTGGGAGGGAAATGTCAACTGTTCATATTGATTTGATATCATCAATATAGATAACATAGATATAGGAAGATGTGGTGTGAGTGCCAATGAGACAACTCTCCATCCAAATAACAATTTATAAAAGTAAACCATTATAGGTCAATGTACGGCCTTCAACACGGAGCCTTGGCTCACAACAAACAACAAGCTATAAAGGGCCCCAAAATTACCAGTGTAAAACCATTCAAACCGGAAAACCAACGGTCTAATCTATATAAAAAAAATATTAACAGATTATGAAGGCAAAGAGAAGATTGTCGATGAAACTTTTAAAAGAGAAAGTAACATGAATATCCCTGCCATAATTCAAAACATGGAAAAACAGAAATTATGTGTCTGACAAATCAGAAAGGTGAACACATGATACAACTCATTTATAGTATTAGTCAGATCTCTTACATAAACCACTCAGTATATTCGAAGACTTGTAAATAGTCCCAAAAACATTTTTGAACAACTGACAGATGAACGATTGAAAAAAAGACCTTCATACCACATCTTCTTTTTTATACACACTTCTAAAGAGATTGGTTATTATCATATACTCTCCAAGACTTAGAATATCTCAATAAGCAATGTATATATAAAAACATCAACATGACTGCAAGCCAAGCTTTCATCAATATTTATTACCGTTATAGTTAAAACAGATTTCTGTTAGATTATCTTGTAAACAAAAGACATCAGGATAGGTAGAAAAGAATAAAAATAAGTTTTATGTAGTGCATTTATTCAATTAATAAAGATACATAATATTACAGTTTTTAAACATTTGTAAATAATGTCTTAAAATTTCTATATTACTAAATAAATACTTTAAATTGCTGAACTATTAGGTACCAAATCAATATATTTTGAAAAATAAGAAATTTAAATTGAATGCATGAATTGCAAATAATTCCAGTAAAGTGCACTAGCATTTATTTTTTTCATATAAATGTCTACATGGTTATTTTAATATGCTATCACATTGCATAATGTATATAAATGTTAGGTTAACTGAGTAAAAATCAACTAAAGTAAGACAGCAAAAAACTGTTTCTTTACTTTGTGTTTTATCATGTGGTTATAGTGATCATTTCCTTTCTTTCCTGTTGTTTTATTGTGTCATATTCCCAATTGTGAAATTTTTACTGAGTGTGTATTATCAAAGTGGGTAATGCATGAATAGCAGCAGACACCTTTTATGTTGGTTTCCTCTATTTCGGTTTGTTACCTTCATTTGTCTATTACTTATTGATTTACAAATTTGAACATCTGTAAACTACTGCCGCCTTTATTTGCTCTATCAAGTCTTATGCAACCACGCAATCATTGAGACTACTGTAATGTCATTTAACTGGTGAATGGGCTAATCCAGTCATTTTTAAAAGGGGTTTCCAACCCAGTAGAAAGGGGGTATTTCAACAATTTGTCCCCATTCAAATGCATTGGTCATCCAAAAAAGGAGGTCCAGCCCCCTGAACACCATCCGCCAAATCCCAAAATATGGGTATGTAAGGAACTGATCATCATGACAAAATATAAAAACCTATTGTCCTCCATCTTTCTAGTTTTCCCTGAGCAAAATTTTAATACCTGACAAAAGTCATTTTAATACACAGATCGATTCCAGAATCACTGTTCATTGCAAAAACCATGAGTATATGTAATGACTAGATGAAAACTAATGCTCTTCTAGAATTAATTATTTTCAACTTTTCTTAGACAACTACAAAGTTCATACACATCTTTACTAGTTACATGAATATAAAGGACTCTTTTGTGTGCAGATTTATTAGATTAATTGTTTATCTCACTTTTTCCAACATGACAAAGTACAATGTAGTAAAGGACACAACACTGCAAATGATTGCAGATATTATTTACTTATTACATCAACATGTTTTGGTATTCTAAACCCAGTCATCATGTTAAATTTACATGGTATTTTCTTTCCCTTGAGTACTTAGTTCAGGTCTCTCAATTTGAAGTCACAATTAATAATGTGCCTATAGATTATAATTATGTACGTTGAAATAAATGTTTCTAAATTTTTTTATAAATCAACTTATTAGAAACAAAGTAAAAATTAAAATCAAAATCAAACTCATAAAAAAATGTAATATTATTTAAAAAGGTTATGAACTCTACGGCTAGAAAGATATCATGACAAGTACATTCGTCCCATTATAATGTGGATTTACTGTCACTCAATAGGTCAATAACCTGTTTCGAATTTAATCTATCAGGTATCCAAATGTTGAAGATTAAATCCCTAGATTTAGGATGTTGCAAGTTTGAAAATCCAGACGTCTTCCATTCTGGACGTTATGATGAAGAAGAGAGGTCTCAATAACTTTCTGTGCTCACAAATTGTAACTGTTTTGAATTTTTCTGTTAACTCTAATAAATTGAATTTCAAACAGTTTTAGGGTAAAACATTAATTTCAATGTACACAATCTGTTGAAACAGTTATTAATTGTGAGGGAAAAATTCTCTTTAGAAACTATTCTTACTAACATGAACTTGATGTATCTTAATACCGAACATCAAGGAAAAAATTCCCTATAAAATTCATTGTTAACTGTGATTTTAACTCTTTGTGCCTATCCTGATTACAGCATTTAGAATTTCAAAAACATGTTCAAGTAATAAAGACACAATATTATGTAATTATTTGAAGTGTTGTGTCCTCACTATGTTTTCATTTTGATGTTTAACTACAAAAAAAAACATGTCTACTCCTGATATAAGACATGTTAGAAGCAGACTCATTTTAGGATTTAAAAAAAATAATTTAATCAGCTTTTAAAAAGAATTTATTAAATATTATTTTAAGTTTATAAAAATAAAGTTATCAACTGCAATTAGTTTGTAATTGTTATTGTTTCAAACACTGACATATTGCTATGTACAATACATATTAACAAATGTATCTCCAAAGATTGCGTAAAATCCAAAAAAAATAATATAAAATCTTTCTCATCTGTTTACGTAAGCAACTAGTCCCAGCAAGACTCTACAAAAATATCAAGACAGTGAAAAACAATTTGAACTCATAGATTGAACTCTACCATTATGCTTATGATTTCAAAAGGTTGGAATGTCAGATGAATGTCCCCTTCTATCCCTGCCACTGATTTATGTGTATCTTCTATAATCTCTTCCAATGCATTACATCTGAAAGTTAAAAAAAAGCTTATAGTGAAGTCAAATATAAAAAATCTGATTTTTTAATATTATCTTAATTCTAGATCTAACTTATGTAAAAAAAAATCTCTGCAAGTAACAAGATGTTTTTAAAAAGTCAGAATGAACTTGCATGAAGTTTGTTGTCTGATATTGTTTCAAAAAGAAATTTGATTCAAAATCTCTCAAATATGACTACATGATTTGATGGATCACATGCATACAGATGGTTGGGATTTATCATACAGAGGAAATTTCTAATTTATTATTAATTTAAAACCAGCTTTGAACTAGACTTATACTGACACTCTAAGAAAAATTCTCAATGAAATAATTCACATTATGGTAACATTTCAGAGAAGGAAATTATTATACAATCTAGTTTACAAACAAATCTTAAATCTTAAATCTTATATCTTGCAAACATAGCAACAAACAACAGCAAATTAAAAGTTTAAGGTCTTTGTTTATAAACAAATCTAAGAAGTGGAAACTTTCCTCAGATCAGGATGAGCATCCTGCCACAAGACCACAAATGTAAAATTCCTGAAACAGGAAATAATCAAAGCACAATATAGTCGAATGTCTTTGGTATAAGGATTTTCCTACAGTAATAATAGTACATTCAATATGTTCTCCTTATAAACTATGTGATGTTTATTGAAATTTAAATGCACCATTTTGTCATTTCATAAGCCTGAAAGAAAATTTTTGATGAGAAAAACTATCAGTATAAAGCTTTTTATACCTCAAACTGTACATTTACATAATGTGTTGTTCTTTTTACTTTTTCATTATCATGATAAGTCAAAATATAGGACCTAGGTGGTTTAGTGGTCTAATGCATCAGGCAAAACGCAAGGTGATTTGGTGCCACAATATCTCAGTAGCATGAGTTTGAATCCTGACAAGGGAAGAACAAATAATGTGTTGGGCTGATGTTTAGACGAATCATATATACAAAATGTAATCTCAGCCTTGTATTACCATCACTGCTGGTGATCCAATGAATCAAATCTGTTGTAGAGTTGTCACTGGTTCAGACGTACTTATTATACATGTTTGATATGTATATATAAACAAGTCTTAATTGAAACCAAACTGCATTGCACTGTGACCGACATGCTAGACCACTCCACCTAGGCTCTATCAAAAATATATGTATATCTTTACTTACCTCTTGGCTGTTTTGACTGGTAATGAAGATATGAGTACTGCTTTCCCTTTTCCACCATGGGACTCATACAATCTCAGTACAACAGTCTTATCCTTAGTTTGATCTTCACACTAAATCAGAATTATTATTGAATGAGCTTGCATATACAATAGAATAATTGAAACCATAGCTAGAGGGCAATTAAAAAACAAAGTAAAAATTTTAAATTTCCCTTAAAGTTTGTACAGTCTATTGCAATGTAAATTTAAAATCATAAACCTCCTGTATGCTTTAAAAGGGAAATAAGGGCCTCATTCTGTAAGTGCCTGTCCAAAGTCAGCAGTCTATATTTTACATGTGTCATTTCAGGGCTTTAATTACCGACTATAGGTTTGCTCATTGTTAAAGGCTGTACAGTGACTTATGGTTGTTAACTTGTATGTCATTTAATTTCTGTTTGAGAGTTGTCTCACTGGCAATCATACCACATCTTTAAAAATGTATACAAAGATTAATAACTAGGTCTTTCCACTTTTCCGTGGAAAGACCTATTGATTTTGTTCTGATTATTATTTTTTTCTTCCGCCTTAATTTTGTTCTTGGAGGGTATTGTTATTTCATAAGATGTTGCTAAGACATTTCGTATATGATATCGAATAGTTTATACGCTTTTAAAACTGACACCATTGAACAGAAAACTTTACATTGTAAGAGTGTGATCTCCCCAAACACTGTTTTTCTTGTGTCCACTACTCCTTCGCAACCATAAAAGATTACGACAAATTTATTGCTCGTTACGTCTTAAGGATTAGGGTAAACACTTAAACCGGTCCTATCTGGAGAATCCATGAGAGTTATTCCCCCTTATGCATTTGATATAAGTGATATGCTTTCCTAACTGGTAAACTATAAGACTAGTGATATAGGCCTAGAGTCTTTTGATTTTTGAAAATAAGGTCAAGGTCAAAGGTCAAGTTCATAATCTTAATTTTGATTTTGTTTTATTCTAACTTCTTTTCTTTAACCGTACAAGATTTTTACTGCATATTTTTATCAAATTATCATTTGCGACATGTCATTACTCAAAATTTTGGTTGAAAGGGTGGGTAGACAATAATAGGGAGTTTTTGCCTCTCTTATATTTAAACTTATGCTTAAAGTGATATAAAACTAATAAACCATACATATTAAAGACCTCAGGTCTTTTGATTGAAGGCCCTTGGTTTATGACCTTGAAATTGGGGTCAGGTCATAGGTTAATTGGACATTCTAGATTATGACCTTTGTTTCAAAATATTCATATTTACACGATAAAGCCATAGATCTCTGTGCTTTAGGTTACAAACCAAATGACTATCAAAAAAACAAACCGGAGTGACCTTTTGCTAACCAGAAGTAGCTATTTTTTGGACTTATTTCAACCAAAGGTTTGTAGAAACCATATATTTTCGGAATCAGCATACAATAGGCTAATATTTGACATTGAAAATTAAATGACTTTCTACAACCGATTTTTAATATTTTGTATCAAAATAAATCTTTAGAAGTTGTAAGACCTTCAATTGTTCTCCGAACAATTAGTTTTTGATTCTTATATGTTTTGCAAATCTATAAATACTTCAAATGGATTGGTCAATTAGAATTTTTTACCTTGGTTTACACTTCGATAAACCATGTTTCCCAAACTACTTCCGTACCATTATCCATGCGCAATACTTATGCATGTGCAGGGATCCTGGGATTTTCAGCAAATTGAGATTTAAAAAAAACAACAAAACATTTGTTTTCTATTTTAATGTATATACAACCAACAAAAAAAATGCATTAAAGCTTTGAAAATGCATAAAATTAAAATTTATAAAAAGATCTGTGAAATTTCATGAATGATTTAGTGTTTTTATTTCATGGCAAAACACGACATCATACATATGAAAATTTTCAAGCAAAGGATTAATTTGTTACTTCACATTCAGTTAATATCTCATTAAAATGCAGTTTTTGAGGTAGGCCCTTTTAATTTTACATGTGAATGTTTGACTGAAGATTTATAAGGATTAAACACATTTTTTCTAGAGGTTATCAATGTGTAAACCGGGACGATTAACTCACCAACTGAATAAATTCCGAAGTAAGAGCCCTGGTTTACACATCAATAACCTCTAGAAAAAATGTGTTTAATCCTATAATAACCTACCATTTTTATAGTCTCCAATATAATTTGTGAATTATCCACTTTGAAATATGAATGAGACGTTGATGAAACTTCTCCCTGAACTTCTGTTGTAAACAGAGGACAGTTCAAGTCATAAGCTTGCTGTATTACACCAGCTTCCTGAAAACTTCCTACAAAACAAATCAAATTATCCTGCCATTAACCATTTTACTAAATAAATACAGGAAAGTTGTAAAAAAAAGACAAAATAAAATCTATATAGTATACACCTAGCATCTACTAGTATCCTGCTTTCATTGTTCAAAGTAAAATCAATGTAGTATACACATAATATCTCCTAGTATCTTGCTTTCGTTGTAAAGCAAAATTACATTTAAATAACTTTATACAGTTCATTTTTGTGTCCTTCTAAAGCTTGCAATCTGTAATGGAATAAAATGTGTTTTTGACATATAAAATGTCTTTGCATCCCTATAGTTTTGTCTTTCCCATTTCACGAACAGAAATTGAACCAACTGGAATAGATCCTAAATATAACAATCATTGTTTGGATGGAATTTTCCCAGCATTTTCTGGATGCATTTTATAAATAAGTTTATACAAAACTTAAAAGATAAAATTTATCACAATTATGGTATCTGTTTTGTATTGGTTTTAGTTTCTTTTGAGATGTGACCTAGTTCTATTGAGAAGCTTAAGGTTGAACATGTTAACATGTTAACTATCTAAAAGGTACAATTTGTGGAAAAGGAACTAACTCTTCCATACCTTTGTGTGGCATAACAGCATATGTAAACTGATGAACTCCCATATCAGCCGTTTCATCTGGAGCTTTTGGTGATCTCAACCTACAAGAAATACCAGATTATTTAATGTTTTAATAAGAGTTGCATTCAAAGGGAGAACAGGTTTAATGAATGCAGACACTAAATAACAAAGTAATTTTTTTTAACAAATATAAATTGGAAAAAAATAGAGTCATTATTTCAAACACAAAAATACACCCAAGAAAAAAATTAGTTATGTAAATATCTTATTGACTAGTTCATTCTCACCAAGGCTAATTCCCTAATGTAAATTCTGTATTTATGTTAGAGCTTGTTGCTCTGGCAATTGAAAAATCCAGATATTTTGCATTTTATAGGCTGTGGCAATTAATAAAATAATAAACAGCTGCGCCATGAGCACATGATACGCCCTTCGTCTTGTGTGTGAATTTTTATGCAATAATCATGGATAGTTTCTGACATACGGCGCGACATGTGAAAAACCCCCCCTTTTTTTTTACAAAAAACTGAACAACTCTAAAATAAAATTTTGAATCATCACCAAAAAGTATACAGATCTTTATATTAATATAACTAAGGAGTGTGTAAAGTTTCAAACATGATTGAATTGTTTAGAAATAAAATCAGTTACGGATATCAATATTTCCAGTTACGTATATCATTGAAAATTTATTTATTTCAGTTATCATCACAATATTTTAGATTGACGTTTTCTTCATTTAGCGGTTGAATTTATATGATAGAAATACTTAGTATTTCACTTTCAAATTTTGAAATACACCAAAAATGACACGAAAAACTGAAGAATGATACATTATTACTACAAAATTTACAAAAAAAAAATTTACCACAAACATCGTCCGCCATCTTTGGATATACATAACTACAGTTAAGGAGAACACATTTACCCCAGTGGATCTGGGATATGTTTATGACCTCAGTCAACCAGCTTAAATCCACCATTTTCTACATAAGAAAATGCTTGTACCAAGTCAGGAATATGACAGTTGTTATCCATTCGTTTGATGTGTTTGAGCTTTTAATTTTGCTGTTTGATTAGGGATTTTCTCTTATGAATTTTCCTCAGATCTTAGTATTTTTGTGATTTAACATTTTGTTAAGGAATTTCATAGAAAATTTATAAATTATTTTGCCCATTGCAATCCCAAAAATTTATAAATTATTTTGCGGTTAAGATTATTTCTTGAAAATCTTTTTTTAATATTTCAATGAAATTTTATTTTTCGTTTTCTAAATTCTCAAGATGGACTTTTGTATGAGCTACTACACAATACTACTTACAGAGAAAGTCTAAGAACGTTGTCAAAACAAGAGTAGCCATATTTACAATCATTCATCAAAGCTAGTCCATAACCATGCTCTGATATATCAGCCCATTTATGTCCACAGACCTTGAAATTATTCAATTGAGAAAAACATAATTTAATTGATTACGGTATTACAATCAGGAACAGACATTTTGATGGGACTTGACACTACCTAATTGTAGCAGATTTTATCAGCTGGTCATAGGTAATAAAGATATGATACAGAAACAGACATGTGTTAAAAACGTACTCACTATTATCCTATTCAGTTCTGATAATATCAATAAAATGTCATTCAAACTAGTTTTAAAGTGATGCCAGTGTATCTTGTATTCTGTCACTTCAAAATTCTTATAATCGCATTCATTTTATCACAGAATAGTACAGAATACAAACAGGGTAATACAAAAGTTGTGCCCATTGCAATCCCAAATTCAAAAACCTTACAAAACACTTCACATTAAAAATCACACTTATTATGGTCATTTTATATGACAAAATATATTAAGTTCATGATAAAACTTGAATTTATCTAAGATTAGAATTACGTGGTTAATCCATTGAGCAGTTCCGCTAGTTTTTCAGTCAGAGGCAACCAAAACCCCTAATTCGCAAAGTCTGGTGGAGTCAGAGATTTTATTAATTTCATACTGAAAAGCCTATCATATTCAAATTCATTTCCTGTTACATATACTGTTCCCAGTACAATATACAGATATTTTGTCCAAGTCCTTATCTTAATTTTTTACTATCCATGACAGGAACTGATTGATAGAATAGTATAATTCCCAAAATTTTTAAGTACTTTTTGTAACTACAAATATATAAGGAAAACATAATGAATGAAACTAAATCTTTTAAACAGCTCTGCACACCTCTTAACTTAACTATCAAGAATGCAGGGAGCAAAATATTTGGAAAGACATGAGAAATAAAACAAAAGGGGACCAAAAAGGATATATCTTAAACTAAACTGAAAAAAGATGGAGCCCTAAATTTTATATCTTCTGTTAAAAAAAATATTTTCATAAATTTTTTTTTTGCTAAAATCAAAAAAATGTTGACACTGTGAATGTTCAAATGTACATGTACATGAGCGAAAACTAAGGGTGCCACATGTGGAGCAGGATCTGCTTACCATTCCAGAGCACCCGAGATCAATCCCAGTTTTTAGTGGTGTTTGTGTTGCTTAGTCTTTATTTTGTCTATGTTGTGTTCAGTGTATTATTGTTTGCCTGTTTGTCTTTTTCTTTTGTAGCTATAGCGTTGTCAATCTATTTTTGATCTATGAGTTAGGATATCCCTCTGGTATCTTTTGCCTCTCTTTCAAACATCATACCTCAAACTGAGCGGAATCCCAGGATGTATTGTTATGATTGGTTCTCTGTAGGTGGCCATACTGTATTTCATATGAAGCTTGCATAGAGTGGATTGATGTTGGGAATTCTACCTTAAGGAATTTTCTATTTTCATGCCATGTGACCTATAAAATAATAAATAATAATATATTTTAAAAAATATTTACCAATGAAAAAGAATAAGTCAAAGATCAATATGTTCTACTATGAATTTTTTAATACAATTTACGGACTAACAAAGTTTTGCAAAACACTTTCTAGCGTAAAGCATAAAGTATTCAATTACAAAAGCAGGTAAAAGCATGCATCATCAATATACTCCCACTAGTAATTATAACTATAAACTAGAGGGTGTCACTCACTTTGGTCAATGTTTATATTAAACAAAGCATTATAGACAAGAATAAAATTCATGACAAAATTCTGTGTTTGTGATGGTGGTTAGTTTGTAGATCTTACTTTATTAAATATTCTTGCTGTTTACAGTTACCTTTAATTATCTTGGCCTAGTAGTTTCTGGAGAAGATTTAAAAATTAAATATCAAAATTTTACAAAAAAATGTGAAAAATTGACTTTAAAGGGCAATAACTCCTTATGGGGGTCTATTGACAATTTTGGTTATGTTGACTTATTTGTAGATCTTACTTTGAGGAACAATTTTTCTGTTTACTGTTAATTTCTTTTTCTTATAATATTTAACATAATAACCCAAAACTGCAAAATTTCCTTAAAACTATCAATTCAGGGGCAGCAACTCAATAATGGGTTGTCTTGTATGTCTGAAAAAATCAGGGCAGATAGATGTTAGACCTGGTGAACAACTTGACCTATATCAGATTTGCTCTAAATGCTTTAATTTCCGAGATTTAAGCCAAAAACTACATTTTACCCCCATGCTTTATTTTTAAACATGGTGGCAATTTTGGTTGATGGATGGGGTCACCTGATACATTTTTGAAATAAGATACCCTAAGATGAGTTTGGTTTAATTTGGCCCAGAAGTTTCAGAGGAAAACATTTTTGAAAAGTTAGCGACGACTTGAACAAGACAGACACCAATTGATGATAAAAGCTCACTAGGCCCTCTGGGCCAGTTGAGCTAAAAAATGGCATGAAGTGTCTACCAGATCAAAGAAGGAGCCACTTAACAACTCATCACTGTCAAGCAGCTGACAAATATGAAAATGTTCTTTTTAAAACTATGGGAGAAAATAATAATTGCAAGTTTATCTAACATATTAAATCATTCGCAGTAAAGGCAAACACGAAGCATAAAATCAATATATTACTTATATTCTACAAACCTCTGTGTCAAATCTGATGTAAGGAGACTCGGCATCCAAACTTATCACCTGTTTTATATAACTTTTATCACTAATCTTCAGTGAAAACTAGAAAACAAAGGAAACCAGTGAAAATTAATTTATAGTTATAAAGGTCATTTTAAAGGAGTTGATTGATGAAAAACTCAACGGTCTCAATCTGATCAACAGGATAAAATCTAAATGATCTAGACATGAATCTGAAGAAATACTTGTAAAAGCTTATAAAAACCAATGCTTAAATTGACTTTTAGCTGAAAGTCAAAAGTTTTTTAATTATTTTTGAAGATTTTCAAACAACTGTCAATATAAATAACAGCAATAAAAACATTGTTCCTTTGATAAAATGGCTCTTTTCTCAGTGTTCATTTGAAATGTTGAATGTTATATCAAATGCATTTATTCCTTCCTCACCTTTACGCCCATAAAAAATAACTAAAATCAACTTCAAGTAAACACAAAGTACATATAAAAATACAATATACTAACTTCCAATGAAGCTCTCAGTGGTCCTTCATCTAGAATCTTTACATGTTGCAGTTTTTCGTTGATTGGTTTTCTAGAATGAAGATATCGGCAGTATCATTTTCTTTGTTCAGTTGACTGTGAAATTGGTACAAAAACTCTAATGTGGCATTAAAATTAGAAAGATCATATTATAGGGAACATGTGTACTATGTTTCAAGTTGATTGCACTTCAACTTCATCAAAAACTACCTCAACCAAAAACTTTAACCTGAAGCGGCACAGATGGAAGGACGAACCAACAAACAAAAGGGCGCACAGACCAGAAAACATAATGCCCAGAAATGGTCCATAATATATTAATTTAAAAAACATATTAACAAGACCCATTCATGATTATTTTTTTGAAAATACCCTCCATATAATTCTAGAAGCATGATATCTATCATCAGTACTTTGTTGGTCAAAGATTTCCACCTGCAATACACTTATTCCACAAACATACATGCATTTAAAGTAGATTAGAGTGACCCAATTTCTTTAATGTGTCTTTGTTAATGTTTGTGTATTAATCAAAATCAATTCTCTAAGTTAAATTTATTTTCAATTTCTTTTAGGCAATAAGATAAAAACAACTACCCATGTATGACATTTTTTTTTTTTTATACTATGCATTGTGTTGAAATAAAGTAATGTACATGTACATGTACCTACACCCTTTAAATTTCAATATCAATAAATAAAATAAAGTTGATTTATCAGACGTACCTTGTCTCAAGATGGTAGTCCATCACATCCCAGGCATCCCAGAATAATGGTATGTCATCAAATATAACAAACTGGTTACCATGGTAATCTTTGGATATGGCGTTTCTGAAATAAATCAAATCTTGTTTCTAATTTTCATTGAAAAATAATAAATAAAACCCATTGATTTCCTAACTGCATCAGAGACTGGATATTTTAGACCTAAATGATTTCCTGTACCATGTTCAGGATCAATTTACTTTATAATATGTTTTGATGATTTCAGAGTTTTTTTTCTATTTTAAACTGAAATTCATTTGTATGGATGAAAAACGACCAGATGACCACTGTATGAACTATTTATAAAACTGTATAAAAAATTAAAAGTCTTGAAAAAAAAAAAATGATTCTGTACAATTGAAAACACTTTAAATTAATAGATTCATTATTTTTCTCAATTGACACAAACAAGTGCATCTTACCCAAGGTAAAGTGAGATAGTTCATTTTCATATTCAAAATCTTTAATATTCATCTGGTTAACCAAAATTTAAGCTTTAAACATAATGTAGTGAACCAATAATATATAAGAATTGTAATGTTTACACACAATAACTCATTTAATGTTAAAGTTGTAGTGAGAATTTTGATTCGTTAATCCACTTCTTTCAGATAAAAATGCAAGAATGACATTCTGTAGATTGGAAAAAAAACATGGCTGACAAAAATAATTACCTGTCATCACCATGGAGATGAAGCTGTGTCATTCTACCTTCGTAATCAAATGCTGCACTTACTACCTTGTTCTTCAACCAATGCAGCTGTCCCTGAAAACATAAAACATATGTTGTGTATATTGTTTATGGTGGATTCATTATTATTGCATAGCAATATAATATTTCCCACAGAAAGTAACCAAAGTTAGCATGCAATAAATTCTAATATTGCACTAGTGCAATAAATCTTCAAAATTCATGACGTCATCAACAACAAAATGTTAGTTTAAACCAATTTTTACTTTCAAATATTATATTGCTATACAATAAAAGGTTTATTGCATGAATATTGGGGAATATTGTCCCTCATAGAACATATATTGCACTTGTAAGCTCGTGTAATATAAAATTCTACTCTGGACAATATTCCCCAATATTCATTCAATAACCCTATAATATAAGTTGAATACCAATTTTCTTGAATTTCCTGGGTACAGGGGAACCACAAATAAAAACGTTCAAAGATTAAAAATTTCCTGAAGGAATATATGTAGACTTTACTGATACCGAGAAATCAAATATCCACAAAAGTTCAAATTTTCCTTAATCCACTAAAATTGGTATACCTGGTAGATTTATTGGTGAAAACACCAGATTAATATACGATTTACTGCACTACACTGAAGAAAATGATATCCCAGGCATTCTCCTCCTCATTGACTTTGAAAAAGCTTTTGATACAATATCCTGGATTTTCATAGAACAAGTTCTTGATTTTTTCAACTTTGGAAATTCCATAAAACATTGGGTTAAAACTTTTTTTACAAATACCAAATCAGCAATAACGCAGAATAACTTTCTTTCAGATTTTTGTATAATTGAAAGAGGTTGCAGACAAGGGGATCCTTTATCCCCTTACATTTTCTTGTTATGTGCAATAATTTTAGGAATATTACTAAGAAAAAACGAAAATATAAAAGGTATTACTATTGAAGACTCAGAATTTTTGATATCACAATATGCTGATGACACCACACTTATTTTAGATGGTTCACCAGAATCCTTAGATGCATCTCTTTGTGTTTTAGAACTATATGCTGAATGGTCTGGTCTCAAGATGAATTTAGAGAAAACAAAGGTAGTCTGGATTGGGAAAAAGAAATATAGCCAAGATACAATGTGTGTAAAGTGGGGACTGGAGTGGGGTTCCAACAGATTTACGCTCTTGGGTATTAAATATTCAGTAGACTTACAAGAAATGGAAACACTAAATTTTGAACCCAAATTTAAGGAGATAGAAAGAACAATGAAAAGCTGGTCTAACAAATACTTATCCCCAATTGGAAAAATTTCTATAATTAAAAGTCTTATAATTTCAAAGCTCAATCACCTATTTCTAACTTTACCAAATCTAAATAATGGATTACTAAATCAATTCATAAAAAATTTATTTGATTTTATTTGGGATGGTAAACCAGACAAAATTAAAAAAGAAACAATTGCTCAAATATATGAACTGGGTGGACTTAACATGTTAAATCTAAAACAATACATCAAAGGATTAAAACTAACTTGGATAAGAAGAATAATCAAACAAACTAATAATTATTGTAAGTTACTAACTTGTGCTGAAAAAATTGAATTAAATGAATTATTCTTGGTAGGTCCAAGAACACAAGTAAGAAATCCTTTTTGGCAGGAGGTTTTTAATGCTTGACTGAACTACAAACCAAAGTAGTTATTAAGAACCAATATGATTTTATCACATCTAATCTTTGGAATAATAAAGAAATCAAAATTGATATTCAAATCCCTCTATATAAAAAATGGACTGAAAAGGGCGTCTGGCTAATAAATGATTTAATTGATAATGATGGACATTTAATGAATTGGCAGGAATTTAAAAAAACATATGATATTGATACCAACTTTCTTATATTTCAAGGAGTAATGTCAGCTGTTTATTCCTACATGAAAAGTCTTAATATTAAAAGTAATCAGCTTATAAAGCCTTATGGGCCAATTATACTAACCAGGGTTTCCGCTGGCGGTCGCCATTTTTGCAATTTGCGAAAAAATAATAATTGTGGCGATAAAAATTCGTCATTAGCGAAAGAATTTGGCGAAAGAAATATATAAAACGATTTATTTTCCTCCATCTTGTTAATTTACTTTAATTTTTTCTCGAGTTTCTCGGACTTTACCCGATCAGACAATACTCGGAATTCACCTTGACCTCATTAAGATTTTGATAGAAAATCAATAATCAGCTGATTGCATTTAAAAGCTATCGACAACAAAGGACTAATTAATAAAGGTGTTGATTGAATTGTTTGACAAAATGATATGGTTGAATGGCTTCCGCTAAATGTCACATACAGAATTTATTTACCACCTTGCGACGCACGTGTTTGAAGCAAACTTTTGATGTCTCCTCTCCTTTTAAAGATAGTTAAGAAAAGAAAGCTGTTGTTGTGACGAAAAATGTTCAAAAGCAAGAAAAGTCTCTGATTTAAAACTTTAATTATCATTTGGTTTTAATATAGGTAATTGATTAGGGAGACTACTTTAAAGTCGTTTGAGTGACATGCGTGTTTCAAGCATAGTTTTACGTCTCAACTTTTTCATTTACGATGGTCAAGAAAAGAAAACTGTCGTTATGAAGAAATCTATCCAAATTCATTTAAAATTAAAGAACCTTAGTGAGCACGCTCACATACCCCACGTCCCCACATTGTCATTGGAGAAATTAAATAAGTATAAGAAAAAAAAATTGTATAAGAAAAAATATTGAATAATAATTTCCTTTTTTTTTTTAAACGTAATAATATCTGTATTGCATATTTGCTGTAACAATTTACTAAGTTTACAGCTTGTAACTTAGTATCCCTCATGTTAGTTTACTTAATAGTTTAGGGAAGCACTATTTGGTAAGATATAACTTATTCATAATATTAGTATCTATAGTACAATTGATTTCACAATTGTATAAAATAAATATTGTGAATACACATACAGATCTTTGTTAAATAATTTCTTTCCCTTTTTTTATACATTAACTTTTCCAGAATCTTTTCCGTTATCGATTTTATCAAATGATCCGTATTCCATTGAAAGAAATAGGGCATAGTTAGTGTTGTTTCAGCAAGCATGTGCGTTATCGCATTATTGATTGTGTCTAAATATTCTTATATAAACAGGATTTAACTTATTTTATAAAATTTGGTAAGTATGCAATTTTTGTTTAAGTTTCTACTGATCTATTGTATGTCGTCGTGTATATGTATTACACAAGATAAGTCATTCATTTTAGCGTGCACAATTCACAATTTGTCTACACTAGAATAAATTATTAAATAATCGTGATTACACATGTTTATCTTTTTTTTCCCTATAATGTTTATGAATAAAACAACAATATGTACCATGTCGTTACTTATGCATGGTTGAACATTTTTACAAACATGCCAACATGCATGATTGAACTTGTGAATAAAAATGACCATAATAATTTCCTGTCAATATACACATCTACATAGTATGTCCTTATTATCTACAAAATTTCATGAAATTCTGTTGTGTGTTTTCAGAGGAGTTGAGATGACAAACTGTTGCAGAAGTACATTGAAGCAAATAAGTTCAAAGTGGCGTAACTCCTAGAAATAAAATTGAATCGTAATTTCACGTCGATATGCACAACTACATAGTATGTCCTTATTATCTGAAAAGGTTTCATGAAATTCTGTTGTGTAGTTTCAGAGGAGTTGCGATGACAAACTGTTGCAGTAGTACATTGAAGCAAATAAGTTCAAAGGGGCGCAACTCCTAGAAATAAAATTGAATCGTAATTTCCCGTCGATATGCACAACTACATAATATGTCCTTTTCATATAAAAAGATTTCATGAAATTCTGTTGTGTGGTTTGAGAGGAGTTGCGATGACAAACTGTTGCAGTAGTACATTAAGTAAATAAGTTCAAAGGGGCGTAACTCCTAGAAAAAAAATTGAATCGCAATTTCCCGTCGATATGCACAACTACATAGGATGTCCTTATTATCTGAAAAGGTTTCGTGAAATTCTGTTGTGTGGTTTGAGAGGAGTTGCGATGACAAACTGTTGCAGTAGTACATTAAAGAAGATAAGTTCAAAGGGGCGTAACTCCTAGAAAAAAAATTGAATCGCAATTTCCCTTCGATATGCACAACTACATAGTATGTCCTTATTATCTGAAAAGGTTTCGTGAAATTCTGTTGTGTGGTTTGAGAGGAGTTGCGATGACAAGAAACAGGACTGACGGACGGACGGGTCAAAAACATTATACCCTCCGCAACTTTGTTGCGTGGGGTATAATAAAATAAGTTTGAGGGAATAATCATAGACACAATGGAGCAAAATCATCTTATTTAAGGGAGGGGCGGGGGTGGGTAGAAAAAAAGGTAAATTTTAAACGAAAAATATAGTTATGTTACTTGGCGAAAAAAATAATAAAGTGGCGAAAAATATATTGTTTTGGCGAAAGAGGTGGCGAAAAAAATAATTGACCATGGGGAAACCCTGATACCAACTACTATTTCCATATTTATGAAATCTACAAAAGGATCAAAAGACATGTACAATGTTTTACAGTGACTTGACTGTTAGTGTTGCTCTCCACCAATTGCAACTCATTCAAAATTTTGACCAAATTGCAATTTGTTTTATTAAACCAAATTGTTCAACTGGTCAGAATATTGAACAAATTGTTCAGTCAAAATGTGAAAGTGCAAGGTGATAAAATAAAATATACTTACAATGCTATAAGACTTTAACTCCACTTTAATGATGTTGTGACAAAATTAGTTTATCAGTTTGTATAGTTATATTATAGCAATTTCCATGCTGAAGAGGAACTGTTTATTTTGAATTGCTATAAAATTGTCCAAACTAAGCTTTCATATAGTTTTTCTTTCTAAAAGTATTCTATATTTATAAGAATCAGATATCATTTTAAATAAAACATCATATATTCAGTAAAATATGTGTGAAATAACAATATGCTATTGATAAGTTTTCAGGGGAGATAACCTAAAATATTATTCTTTTGAATAAAGACTTTTTCAAAGAAAAGTTATTATCTCCCCCCATGGAAACTTCCTACAAACATATATTGCAATTTTACACATATTTTACTGAATATGAAATGTTTTAATTCACATAATGTCTGATTCTTATAAATATAGAATACTTTTAGAAAGAAAAACTATATGAAAGCTTAGTTTGGACAATTTAATAGCAATTCAAAATAAACAGTTCCCCTTCAGCATGGAAATGAATATAATATAACTATACAAACTGATAAACTAATTTTGTCACATCAAAATCACGTCTCAGTCATTACAGCTCAACGGACGTGCTGGGCCAGCTCTCCTTTACCCGCTATCTTCGATGAGGGTTTACAGTTAGATATCAACGACTTACTACTTAAGATGACAGAAACCAATCCATGCCGTACAGATAGACGTAGTAGTTGGCGTACCCGCATTAACATGCACTCCAAAACCATTGTATCATGGGGAGTGTCATGCCGATTAACGTCCGAGGGCTGTATCCTAGGCGTTGGGCGATACGACCTACGTTTCACTGCCTCACGGCTTTGGTCCTGATAACGCTTCCTGTCATCTTTAGAACTACATCCGAGATCATCTACCAGTATTCCATCATCGAGGCTAGCGGGCTGCCAAGCTGACCAAACTGGCCCTGAAAGCAGCCGTTGTGAAGAAGTAAAATCCAAAATAGTAAACAAACCAAAATCAACTCACCAAAACCAAGATGGCGGCCTCCATTTGGTGTCCTTACTACCTGTTCCTGACCCACGGCACAAAATATTCAAACGCTCACCAATCGCCTTCGGGCACCGAGCCGACCGTGCGAGGGCTGTATAGCCAGTCAAGGTCGTTAAACACTTCCATATATATTTTGTCACAACATCATTAAAGTGGAGTTAAAGTCTTATAGGATTGTAAGTATGTTTTATTTTATCACCTTGCACTTTCGTGACTTGGCTGTGGTTTTCTACAGCAATTGGTTCAAATTTCTGACCAGTTGAACAATTTGATTTTATAAAACAAATTGCAATTTGGTCAAAATTTTGAATGAATTGCAATTGGTGGAGAGCAACACTAACAGTCAAGTCACTGTAAATGAAAAAATAACAAATATCACATCACAGCAAAAGTGGTCCTTAATCTTAAATAGACATAATATTATTTGGAATAAAATATAGAGACTTCCATTTTACATTACTAAAAACTCAAAATTACAGTGGCTCCAATACAGGATTAATCACAGAATTTTGGGAACTAATAAATTACTCTACAAAATTAAAGTCTCACAAAACAATAAATGCACTTTCTGTACGGACTCAATAGAAACTATTGAACACATATTCTGGACATGTCCAAAAGTTTTTGATGTTTGGGAAGAACTTAATAAATGGATATATTCAAAAGTCCAAATTGAACTACCACTTAATTTAGATATTGTCTTATTTGGGATATTAGAAAACCAGGTGCTCCGCAGGGCGCAGCTTTATACGACCGCAGAGGTCGAACCCTGAACAGTTGGGGCAAGTATGGACAAAACATTCAAGCGTGATACAGCTCTGAATTTGGATTGTGATCAAATTTTTGACATTACATGGTTTTTTTTTACACAAAACAAATGTCAAGATTTTACAAATCAATTAAAGATTTCTTCTTCAAACTTTTTAAATCTAAAATTAAATAGTTGACACAGCATAGGTTTCTGACACAGAATGAATGTGGTCTAATGAACTTAAAAGTTTTTTTTTGCCTTTGAGCAATTCACTATGCTGTTGAATATTAATCCTCTCAAAAAAATGTTTGAAGAAATTTTCTTTTTATTTATGAAATCTGAAATGAGAAAAATTTAAACCCCCCCCCCCTTTTTTTTCACATCCCCGTTTCCCTTTTTCCAAAACTGATATCAATTCAAATTTCTAATAACTACTCTTTTAAATACATCATAAAATATTAAAATGTAAAATAAAGTGCTTGTTATCACTGAATGGTAAAGATTGGTTGGTAGTAAAAGTGAATATACATTGTTTATTGTATAAAACAATAAAAAAAACTTCATCAGCAACATTTTATATTGGCAAATTACCAATGAAGTTATTTACATAAAGTTATTGGCAAATAAAAATAGAAAATGACATCATAGTCATGTCTGGCAAATGTCCAACATACATTATCTAAAAACATTTTAGATAAGATAAGGAAAAAAAGCTTCATCAGCAACATTTTATATTGGCAAATTTCCAATGAAGTTATTTACATAAAGTTATTGGCAAATAAAAATAGAAAATGACATCATAGTCATGTCTGGCAAATTTCCAACATATATTATCAACTACTATTCTATACAAAGAAAGATAACTCCAATTGAAAATTAATTGCTATTGCACAATATTGTGCAATTAGATATTTCTTGCTATTGTGCAATACTGTGCAATTGAAAATTTCTTGCTATTGCACAATACTTGATATGGAATCCTGATTTGGACCAACTTGAAAACTGGGCCCATAATCAAAAATCAAAGTACATATTTAGATAAAGCATATCAAATAAGCCCAAGAATTTAATTTTTTTTAAAATCAAACTTAGTTTAATTTTGGACCCTTTGGACCTTAATATAGACCAATTTGAAAACTGGACCAAAAATTAAGAATCTACATACACAGTTAGATTTGGCATATCAAAGAACCCATTTATTCAATTTTTGATGAAATCAAACAAAGTTTAATTTTGGACCCCCATTTGGACCAACTTGAAAACTAGGCCAATAATTAAAAATCTAAGTACATTTTTAAATTCAGTATATCAAAGAACCCCAAGGATTCAATTTTTGTTAAAATCAAACTAAGTTTAATTTTGGACCCTTTGGACCTTAATGTAGACCAATTTGAAAACGGGACCAAAAATTAAGAATCTACATACATAGTTAGATTCGGCATATCAAAGAACCCCAATTATTCAATTTTTGATGAAATCACACAAAGTTCAATTTTGGACCCTTTGGGCCCCTTATTCCTAAACTGTTAGGACCAAAACTCCCAAAATCAAACCCAACCTTCCTTTTATGGTCATAAACCTTGTGCTTAAATTTCATAGATTTCTATTTACTTATACTAAAGTTATGGTGCAAAAACCAAAAATAATGCTTATTTGGGCCCCTTTTTGGCCCTTAATTCATAAACTGTTGTGACCTCAACTCCAAAAATCAATCCCAACCTTCCTTTTGTGGTCATGAACATTGTGTTTAAATTTCATTGATTTCTATTTACTTAACTAAAGTAATTGTGCGAAAACCAAGAATAATGCTTATTTGGGCCCTTTTTTGGCCCCTAATTCCTAAACTGTTGGAACCAAAACTCCCAAAATCAATCCCAACCTTTCTTTTGTGGTCATAAACCTTGTGTCAAAATTTCATAGATTTCTATTAACTTAAACTAAAGTTATAGTGCGAAAACCAAGAAAATGCTTATTTGGGCCCTTTTTGGCCCCTAATTCCTAAAATGTTGGGACCAAAACTCCCAAAATCAATCCCAACCTTCCTTTTCTGGTCATAAACCTTGTGTTAAAATTTCATAGATTTTTATTCACTTTTATTAAAGTTAGAGTGCGAAAACTAAAAGTATTCGGACGACGACGACGACGCCGACGACGCCAACGTGATAGCAATATACGACGAAAAATTTTTCAAATTTTGCGGTCGTATAAAAACAGAAAAAAACTACATAAGAAATCTCATAATACTTTTAACTAAATATTATATATACAAAACAAAAATGCAATGTGGACAAGTAAATAGTGTAGCCTTAAAAAATTATCTTAAAGAAAATTTGTTCATTGAAAAAATAATATTTTATAAAAATAAACCATTGCAAAGAGCGTACACCTGCTGGAACGTCGAACCCCTGGCTCCAACTAATAGAATGATTTTATAAATTAATTTTCACGTAATAAAAAATATCTACCCAATCCATGCTACCTCAGAGTAAGATTTTCTGTTCTTTTTTTTAAATTATTATTTATAATACATGTATAATACGTTTATAGAAGGATTCAAAATATCAACTTTATGTACCTGTCTCGATTTTGCTGATGTACTATGAACTTATTTACTATTATTTATATATATGTAGTTCTTTGCCAATAAACACATTACAAAAAAAATTGGTACCAACAAAAACAAATGAATCCACAGCATAAAGATTATGTCATGCTATAGATGGTGGCTGATGTAGGAACTCTTTATTTACTCCTAAATTATGTTGATATCCTTTTGCCAGGTTTAAAACAAGGATTTCAGATGAAAAGCATGTTTATGAAAACAAAGATATCAAAATACGACAAAATGCTTCCAAAAGAGCAACAAATTGAAAAAAAAATGATACAAATATTTTTTATGTTTAAGATGTCATACACACATTGAATCATATCTTTTTGATCCCAAAACAAGTTCTCCATTAACCTCGGATATTAAAGGCTCTCATCTCAAGGTTATGTCTAACGATTGCAAGTAACAGGCTGATAACTGGACCGATATGGGATATGCAATGTCATTACATTCAACCAAATGTGTCCAATTGGAGATTGATTTTTGATACAGATGAACTGCTTGTACTGTAAATTCAGAAGTAATGGCAAGGTTTTTTATTATTGCAATAAATGCAATAGGGTTATAATCGCAATGGGCCATTCCAGTTAATTTTGACAGGTGGGGATAGATGGGGAGATTTTTTTTTATACGTATCAGAAAAAACATCATGAAAAACTACCTATCAGATCTAAAATTTAAGACCTATCAGATGTAGAGTTTCTGTTCATATTGGTGGATGGGCTTTCATGGGAAAAATGACCTACTGCTGCAAGACCCTCAGAATTTTTTTGCGTATAATTGTATATGTCAGATGAAAAAAAAAAAAAAAATAACACCCCTAAGATGTTTAAAATTCACACCCCTCAGAAAGGACCATTCATTCCCCTATAGTAGACATTAACTGGAATGGCCCAATAATTTAAACTTGCATTGATTTCTTTTTAATAAGAATTAAACAGGATTTTTCTTAAAATCCCAAAAATTAAAATTGCATTTTAGTCTAAAATGACAAAATCGCAATAATCAATGCACGCAATAATTTCTGAATTTACAGTATTCATCATTTCTTTGAATGCAACTGTGATATAATATTCTTAGATGTATTTTGACTCTTACCTTTTTAAATGCGTGTGTATGATGCGGACAAGTAATTGGTTTATACACTGTGTATCCATAACCTCCTACTTCCATAAAAGCTGAAAGTATATATGTCATAATGTGCATAATAGTCTCATAAATTCAAAAATAGTATGTTAAAAACCATTATTTTTTTTATTTGTATATCAAAAAATAATTTTACAAACATGAATAAGAGGGAAGTTTTCATTTTTTTAATTTGCTTGAAAGATGGTGAATGAAACAGAAGAGGTTGTCAGACTTATGCATAAATGACCCTCATGATAGTGTCTTCGATAAGAGGTTGTCAGACTTATGTATAAATGACCCTCATGATAGTGTCTTTGATAACAGGTTGTCAGACTTATGCATAAATGACCCTCATGATAGTGTCTTCGATAAGAGGTTGTCAGACTTATGCATAAATGACCCTTATGATAGTGTCTTCGATAAGAGGTTTGTCAGACTTATGCATAAATGACCCTCATGATAGTGTCTTCCATAAGAGGTTGTCAGACTTATGCATAAATGACCCTCATGATAGTGTCTTCGATAAGAGGTTGTCAGACGTTTGCATAAATGACCCTCATGATAGTGTCTTCGATAAGAGGTTTGTCAGACTTATGCATAAATGACCCTCATGAAAGTGTCTTCGATAAGAGGTTGTCAGACTTATGCATAAATGACCCTCATGATAGTGTCTTCGATAAGAGGTTGTCAGACTTATGTATAAATGACCCTCATCATAGTGTCTTCCATAGTTATTAAAACATATGAGAATCAGTAAAAAGATTGAAGATGGCAAAAATAATATAACTATTAAAACTGATCGTCAGTATCAGCGGTTTAATTGATATTTGTAAGATATCAATTTACAGAGATTTTGTGAGGATGACTAATGTGACTTCTGACCCAAAGATAATTAAGGTCAAGGTAAAGAGAATGGGAAAACCCCTAATTCAAATACTCAATAAAATACAAGTGTTTAGTTACTTTGATAAAACCACAAATAATGGTATCATTGAAATAGCATATATTTCTCTAACCAAGAAAATTAATACCCATGAAAATAACTGAATCCACAGTATACTGAAATGTTAATCACTTATGAGTGTGTCTGTCACAGAATAGAATTCCTTCCTAACATAAGTTCCAAAAGGAAAATATATTCTGGAATATTATTTCCACAGGAATAAATATTACAGTATATGTTCCTAACCGAATAAATGGTATAGAATATTTGTTCCAACAGGAATAAATATTATGACAATGTTTATAACAAAGTTTCCATCGGAACTTCTGTTAGGCGGAACAAATATATGTTGACATGTCTTCTTTGAAGTGTTTCTCTGTATTTATGAAATGCATATGCTCCACCTACTTTAGCTGTGTTAAAAGACATATGCCAAATTAATTATAAGGTTTTCACCCATATTTTGCAGTTTACTGAACATGGAAATGTGTTGGGGAGAGTGGTGCATGGTGACCTATGGACGCATATTTTCTTTCTCCATGTTATAAAGATAATGGAAAGAAAAACCTTAATTTATCGAGAAAATCAAAAAGTGAAAGTAAAATTTATATAAGGAAACTGTTTACGACAGGTAAAGGACAATCCTCTAAAACATTAAGCAACATTTCATAAGAGTACACTTAATTTTTAACATTATTCTATTTTAAAATACTGTAAAAAATACTGTAAAAATACTGTAAAAAATGTTGTTGATATCTTTTTTTTAACAGGCTTGGTTCATTTAAATATTTAGACACATTTATTCAATTTATTGTTTAATACCCTTATTATCTGTGACATATACAAAGTAACTATTTACCCAAAGTTTGACCAAAACTGTCAATCTGTGTAAGATCACTGTCAGTGGAGACACGACGTTTCTTAGATGCACTTTGACCTTTATTATCAAGTGCAATAACTCCTTTCCTCTCCCATCCAAGAGTGTTATTTATGATGATGCTGGAACTATCTGACTTTTTCTCATTAGTGAATGGAACATCAGCCAGTAATTTTTTATACTTTTTCTCCACACCTGTAAGAAAATTAAATTTTGAGAGAGCACATAACAAAAGTGGGATCACTTAAAGAAATTATAAATGATACTTAATTTTCAAAGGCATGAATCATAATATATAGTTTGGACAATATTTTTATTACAGATGTGTCAGCAACTATTTGACAGTAATGACATTAACTAGAGGCTCTAAAGAGCATGTGTCGCTCACCTTGGTATTTGTGAATATTAAACAAAAGAAGAAGATAGATTCATGACAAAATTGTGTTTTGGTGATGGTGATGTCTTACTTTACTGAACATTCTTGCTGCTTACAATTATCTCGATCTATAATGAACTTGGCCCTGTAGTTTCAGTGGAAAATGTTAGTAAAAATTTACAAATTTTATGAAAATTGTTAAAAATTGACTATAAAGGACAATAACTCCTTAGGGGGTCAATTGACCATTTCAGTCATGTTGACTTATTTGTAAATCTTACTTTTCTGAACATTATTGCTGTTTACAGGTTATCTCTATCTATAATAGTATTCAAGATAATGACCAAAAACAGCAAAATTTCCTTAAACTTATCAATTTAGGGGCAGCAACCCAACAAAGAGTTGTCCGATTCATCTGAAAATTTAAGAACAGATAGATCTTGACCCGATAAACAATTTTACCCCTGTCAGATTTGCTCTAAATGCTTTGGTTTTTGAGTTATAAGCCAAAAACTGCATTTTTCCCCTATGTTCTATTTTTAGCCATGGTGGCCATCTTGGTTGGTTGGATGGCCAGGTCATCGGACACATTTTTTAAACTAGATACCCCAATAATGATTGTGGCCAAGTTTGGATTAATTTGGCCAAGTAGTTTCAGAGGAGAAGATTTTTGTAAAAAATTACCAAGATTTACGAAAAATGGTTAAAAATTGACTATAAAGGGCAATAACTCCTAAAGGGGTCAACTGACCATTTTGGTCATGTTGACTTATTTGTAAATCTTACTTTACTGAACATTATTGCTGTTTACAGTTTATCTCTATCTATAACAATATTCAAGATAATAAACCATAACAGTCAAATTTCCTTAAAATTACCAATTCAGGGGCAGCAACCCAACAACGGGTTGTCCGATTCATCTGAAAATTTCAGGGCAGATAGATCTTGACCTGACAAACAATTTTAGCCTGTCAGATTTGCTCTTAATGCTTTGGTTTTTGAGTTATAAGCCAAAAACTGCATTTTACCCCTATGTTCTATTTTTAGCCATGGCGGCCATCTTGGTTGGTTGGCCGGGTCACCGGACACATTTTTTAAACTAGATACCCCAATGATGATTGTGGCCAAGTTTGGATTAATTTGGCCCAGTAGTTTCAGAGGAGAAGATTTTTGTAAAAGATTACTAAGATTTACGAAAAATGGTTAAAAATTGACTATAAAGGGCAATAACTCCTAAAGGGGTCAACTGACCATTTCGGTCATGTTGACTTATTTGTAAATCTAACTTTGTTGAACATTATTGCTGTAAACAGTTTATCTCTATCTATAATAATATTCAAGATAATAACCAAAAACAGTAAAATTTCCTTAAAATTACCAATTTAGGGGCAGCAACCACACAACAGGTTGTCCGATTCATCTGAAAATTTCAGGGCAGATGGGACAACATCCCTAATGCGCCTCGAAATGAGGAACTCAAAAGTCACGTGTAAAGAAAAAATCTCTGTGTAGTGATATTGGACATGTTTCTATTTTTAACAAATGACTGAACTTAATTATTTGTGGTGATTAGGAAAGTAGAGGAACATAGAATAAATGTGTAAAAACTATGGAGCTATTGAATGTGTTCAAAGTATTAAATTTTCAAAGAACTTATTGTGTTAAAAAGGGGATATTTTACCACAAGGAGCCGCATCACAAAAGGATGTTCGGGGTTTGCTAATTTACAGGAAAAGTAATCTCACTTCGTACCCCGAAAATTTAACCACATATGTGAAAATGTCACAGCTTCGAAACGAGCTATCATACATATCCAAGTTTACGATATGGACTGAGCTACAGGAAAAAACGTTACCATTACCGCCTATGTAAAAACAATTAAAGATATTGAGCCAGATAGATTTCGACCTGATAAACAATTTTACCCAATGTCAGATTTGCTCTAAATGCTTTGGTTTTTGAGTTATAAGCCAAAAACTGTATTTTACCCCTATGTTCTATTTTTAGCCATGGCAGCCATCTTGGTTGGATGGCCGGGTCACCGGACACATTTTTTAAACTAAATACCCCAAAGATGATTGTGGCCAAGTTTGGATTAATTTGGCTAAGTAGTTTCAGAGGAGAAGATTTTTGTAAAAGATTACTAAGATTTACGAACTAGAGGCTCTAAAGAGCCTGTGTCGCTCACCTTGGTCTATGTGCATATTAAACAAAGGACACAAATGGATTCATGACAAAATTGTATTTTGGTGATGGTGATGTGTTTGAAGTTCTTACTTTACTGAATGTTCTTGCTTCTTACAATTATATCTATAATGAACTTTGCCCATTAGTAACAGAGAAAAATATTTGGTAAAAATTTACATAAATTTACCAAATTAATGAAAATTGTTAAAAATTTACTATAAAGGGCAATAACTCCTTAAGGGGTCAATTGACCATTAGGTCACGTTGACTTATTTGTAGATCTTACTTTGCTGAACATTATTGCTGTTTACAGTTTATCGCTATCTATAAAAGTATTCAAGATAATAACCAAAAACGTCAAAATTTCTTTAAAAATTACCAATTGGAGGGCAGCAACCCAACAACCGGTTGTCCAATTCATTTGAATATTTCAGGGCAGATATATATTGACTTGATTAACAATTTAACTCCTTGTCAAATTTGCTCTAAATGATTTGGTTTCAGAGTTATAAGCCAAAATCTACATTTTACCCCTGTTCTATTTTTAGCCGTGGTGGCCATCTTGGTTGGATGGCCAGGTCATCGGACACGTTTTTCAAATAAGATACCCCAAAGATGATTGTGGCCAAGTTTGAATTAATTTGGCCCAGTAGTTTCAGAGGAGAAGATTTTTGTAAAAGATAACTAAGATTTACGAAAAATGGTTAAAAATTGACTATAAAGGGCAATAACTCCTAAAGGGGTCAACTGACCATTTCGGTCATGTTGACTTATTTGTAAATCTTACTTTGATGAACATTATTGCTGTTTACAGTTTATCTCTATCTATAATAATATTCAAGATAATAACCAAAAACAGCAAAATTGCCTCAAAATTACCAATTCAGGGGCAGCAACCCAACAACGGGTTGACCCATTCATCTGAAAATTTCAGGGCAGATAGATCTTGACCTGATAAACATTTTACTCCATGTCAGATTTCTTCTAAATGTTTTGGTTTTTGAGTTATAAGCCAAAAACTGCATTTTACCCCTATGTTCTATTTTTAGCCGTGGCCAGGTGAGCTAAAAAGGTTTTGATTATAGAATATGTGAATAATGGTGGAATCACTTATTACAAAATTACAATATATTCTGGACAGTCAATTTGATATGTCAGTAATTATGGGAAAGAAATTTTATTAATCATAAAGATTGTAAAGTTCTTCAACTAAAATGGTCAATCTAACATTGTTTAAAATAAAATCAAAATCAAACATGAATATAGAATGAAGCTATATGATGTTGGCTTTCAACCATTTGTGGAGAAAGCATGCTGAGCTCTTGGTTGTCAACTTGTATTGTAAGTTTGCTGTCCCCTTGACTTTACACCACATCTCCGGTTATTCATCTTACTATTAATATTATACAAAATACCTTGTAAAAATATTTCACAAACCTTTGTATAAATCTACAGCGTCTTTGAAAACCTGGAAATATATAAACAAATATTATTCTTAAATAGGTCAAACAACCGAAAGTCAAATTAAGTCCTTATTATATTTCTATTTTATTCTAATTTAACCAAATCAATTTCAAAGCAAGTAGTTCTGCAAACACATTTTTTGTTAATATCACACTTAATCAAAAGACAGAGAAAACATTTGATTTTACACTTTTCACATATTTCTTTGTTTTTTTCAGCATGTTTTCTGAAAACATCACACAAAACTTTGCCATCAAAATACAACAAGAAAAATGTAACTTATGTTATCTGTTGTTCCAGGGACAATGTGGTTCATAAATCAGTGCCTTCTTATGGAAAATATAAAAAAAAAGAAGATGTGGTATGATTGCCAATCAGACAACTATCAACAAGAGATTAAAATGACACAGAAATTAACATTTATAGGTCACCGTACAGCCTACAACAATGAGCAAAGCCCATACCGCATAGTCAGCTATAAAAGGCCTTTTTCAATTAGTTTGAATAATTTTCAGTCAGTATATTAGTTATGGGTTGATGATATAAGTCCCTTCAAACCAACCTGCATTTAATTTTTTAATAAACCCTAAAAATAATGGAATAAATTTTCATGGAGAAAGAATTTCCAAAACAAGGTCTGACTTGTAAAATGTCTGTTATTTTTTTATTTCTACCAATCTTTTGGTACATAAATATCAAAGCACTTACCTCTCCAATAGAAGAGCCAGGTAAGACATCATGAAACTGGTTCAAAAGTATTTGTTTCCACATCAGATCCAGTTCAGCTCTGGGATAACTGTATCCTTTATTTGTCAGTGCTGATATTGTTGCTAAATATTCCAGGTCATGGAGCATAAATTCACATTTTCTGTTGTATCTTTTCAGCTGTATGAATAAGAAAATACATATTTTATAGAGTTAGAGGCCATAGGCAGATCCAGGGTGGAGGCCTGGCTCTCCTTTTGTGGAAAAAAATTTGGTTGATTTTGTAGGGAATCACTGAAGCATGACTGGATGAATAGTTGTATCTTAAGCAATCATACCATATCTTATTTTCATATCGAGAATTTGGTGCAGAATGTAGCAATTTGAATTTTAGGAGTTTTTCTTACTGCCTTACATTGTTCCATTGCTGTCATAAAAACATACATTTTTATAATGAATAAACAACTGTTGTTCTGTGACAAATATATTGATTTCAGTAGGACATAAACAATTTCATTAGAATGAGATAGAAACAGCTGAAATTGCTGAAATATCAAATAGGATGTTCTTTAACAGGAGTACAAAGCAACTATAATAGGCCACTTCACGATTAGTTGGCCCATATTGAATAGGCCTTTAGAGGCAGATTTTTTTTAAAAGAGGTGGAAATAGTATGATGGTACGAGAAATCCTATGCATGTTTCCAAGCAACTGTTCTGTTTAAATGATGCTTTCCCATATGAAGCCTATAAACCCTCTTTAAATAAAAATGTTCCATATTCTTTTATTACAATCCATTGGTGAATGTTGTTTTTTTTCTGAAATCAAAGTAGAAAATCTAAGGAACTATATCTTTTTCTAAGCATTTACAATTTGTTTCCATCCTACATCTTCACAATGTCAATTGTTGTGTGATGTCAGAGGAGTGAAATAACCATGTCTCTTTCACATGTGAAATTACCAATTTTTACTTCACTGGGAAATCAATGTAATTCATTGCAACCAATGTATTAAATTAATATTTTTAACAATTGTATATATTTAAAACACTATAATTAAACATTTGTGAACAGATGGTCTTTAATAATGTCATATTGAGTGTATTTGATACAATTATATATCTGACATTTTGTTAGAATAAAAACTTTGTTTTTGTAATACTTTTGACCTTTTCTTACTCTCCTATACATAAAAAGAGAAACCATTAATATTTTCATCTTACAGACAAATATATAATAATCTTTATTTACCAATGTCATGATAACTATAGGCATACAACATAAACTAGAGGCTCTCAAGAGCCTGTATCGCTCACCTGATTCTACTTGGGTTTTTGAAATCATATGAAAAAATATAAAATTTGGCTAAAAGTGACAACACAACCTCATTGATAAGGAAAGGAACATGTTTAATTTCATTCAAAAGTCCCCCACTGGAGGCCATCTTGGATGGCGGATCGGCTACAAAGTAACAAAACTTGGTCAGCACCTCATAAGGAACATTCATGCCATGTTTGGTTTTATTCCATTCAGTGGTTCTCTAAAAGAAGTCATTTGTATGCATTTCCCATAGGGTCCTATGTTAAACTAAGTCCCCTGCTGGCGGCCATCTTGGATGATGGATCTGCTACAAAGTAACAACACTTGGTCAGCACCTCATAAGGAACATTCATGCAATGTTTAGTTTTATTCCATTCAGTGGTTCTCTAAAAGAAGTCATTTGTATGCATTTCCAATAGGGTCCTATGTTAAACTAAGTCCCTGCTGGCGGCCATCTTGGATAATGGATCGGCTACAAAGTAACAACACTTGGTCAGCACCACATTAGGAACATTCATGCCATGTTTGATTTCATTCCATTCAGTGGTTCTCTAAAAGAAGTCATTTGTATGCATTTCCCATAGGGTCCTATGTTAAACTAAGTCCCATGCTGGCGGCCATCTTGGATGATGGATGGGCTACAAAGTAACAACACATGGTCAGCACGGCATAAGGAACATTCATGCAATGTTTGGTTTCATTCCATTCAGTTGTTCTCTAAAAGAAGTCATTTGTATGCATTTCCAATAGGGTCCTATGTTAAACTAAGTCCCCCGCTGGCGTCCATCTTGGATAATGGATCGGCTACAAAGTAACAACACTTGGTCAGCACCACATTAGGAACATTCATGCCATGTTTGATTTCATTCCATTCAGTGGTTCTCTAAAAGAAGTCATTTGTATGCATTTCCCATAGGGTCCTATGTTAAACTAAGTCCCCCGCTGGCGTCCATCTTGGATGATGGATTGGCTACAAAGTAACAACACTTGGTCAGCACTCCATAAGGAACATTCATGCTATGTTTGGTTTCATTCCATTTAGTGGTTCTCTAGAAGAAGTCATTTGTATGCATTTCCCATAGGGTCCTATGTTAAACTAAGTCCCCCGCTGGCGGCCATCTTGGATGATGGATCGGCTACAAAGTAACAACACTTGGTCAGCACTCCATAAGGAACATTCATGCTATGTTTGGTTTCATTCCATTTAGTGGTTCTCTAGAAGAAGTCATTTGTATGCATTTCCCATAGGGTCCTATGTTAAACTAAGTCCCCCGCTGGCGGCCATCTTGGATGATGGATCGCCTACAAAGTAACATCACTTGGTCAGCACCCCATAAGGAACATTCATGCTATGTTTGGTTTTATTCCATTCAGTGGTTCTCTAAAAGAAGTCATTTGTATGCATTTCCCATAGGGTCCTATGTTAAACTAAGTCCCCCGCTGGCGGCCATCTTGGATGATGGATCGGCTACAAAGTAACAACACTTGGTCAGCACCTCATAAGGAACATTCATGCCATGTTTGGTTCCATTCCATTCAGTGGTTCTCTAGAAGAAGTTCAAAATGTAAATTGTTAACGACGACGACGGACGACGACGACGGACGACGACGGACGACGGACGCCAAGTGGTGAGAAAAGCTCACTTGGCCCTTCGGGCCAGGTGAGCTAAAAACAAATTACCAAACAAAAACTTTTTGTTTATTGCTGAACTACATGTACATGCAGCTCCCATGCACATAATATATCTACATGTCATTAAAAACAGTACATTTTATTGTTTTATTATTTACATGTACTCCATAATGCATTATAATACTATAAAGTTAATATACCAACTTAGAGCACTGGACAATAGAGTTATGTAATTGTGATCAATTAGTTCATGTCAAAGGGACATATATAAGTAAAAGTAAAACCATTGTCAGGTATAGTTTAGTCTCAAGGAAAACAAATAGGTAAGAAATCTTTAATATGATAGTATTTCTTTATTCAAACATTTTTTTCAGTATTTCCTGTAATATTAATTTTGTTAGTTTTCTTGTCTTAGTAATTCTATGTTTTTTTCTATTTTGTTTTGTATTTCTATTGTTTTAATTTTTTTTTTGATATAAACATCTTTGCAAAAAAAAAAAACAGATGCTCCGCAGGGTGCAGCTTTATATGACCACAGAGGTCGAACCCTGAACAGTTGGGGCAAGTATGGACACAACATTCAAGCTTGATACAGCTCTGAATTTGGATTGTGATTAAATAGTTGACACAACATAGGTTTCTGACACAGAATGAAAGTGGTCTAAGAACTTAAACTTAAAAACTTAAAAATTTTACATTGGACATTTACCAATTACGGTCCAATATCCAAAATCTAAATACATGGTTAGATTCAGCATATCGAAGAATCCCAAGAATTCAATTTTTGATGAAATCAAATAAAGTTCAATTTTGGACCCTTTAGACCTCAATGTGGACCAATTTGATAACCGGGCCCAAATATCAAAAATCTAAATACATGGTTAGATTCAGCATATTGAAGAACCCCAAGAATTCAATTCTTGTTGAAATCAAACAAAGACTAATTTTGGACCCCGATTTGGACCAACTTCAAAACTGGGCCCATAATAAAAAATCTAAGTACATGTTTAGATTCAGCATATCAAAGAACCCCAAGAATTCAATTTTTGTTAAAATCAAACTAAGTTAATTTTGGACCCTTGGACCTTAATGTAGACCAATTTGAAAACGGGACCAAAAATTAGGAATCTAAATACACGGTTAGATTTGGAATATCAAAGAACCCCAATAATTCAATTTTTGATGAAATCAAACAAAGTTTCATTTAGGGACCCTTTTGGCCCCTAATCCCTGAACTCAGTTGAGACCAAAACTCCCAAAATCAATCCCAACCTTCCTGTTGTAGTCATAAACCTTGTGTTTAAATTTCATAGATTTCTATTTACTTATACTAAAGTTATTGTGCAAAAACCAAGAAAAATGCTTATTTGGGCCCTTTTTTGGCCCCTAATTCCTAAACTGCTGGGACCAAAACTCCCAAAACCAATCCCAACCTTTCTTTTGTGGTCATAAACCTTGAGATTAAATTTCATAGATTTCTATAGTGCGAAAACCAAATGTCTTCAGACGACGACGACGCCAACGTCATACCAATATACGACCAAAATTTTTTTTAATTTTAGCGGTCTTATAAAAACACTCTATGAACAAATTTGTACACTACAAAATCAACATTTCAATTTTCTAAGGTAATATAGGAGTAAATTATAATTTTGGATGGCAAATGGTTGCTAGACTGAGTGAAACAAATCTTTTTTTTAACAGAAATTAGCAAAGTTACATGAATAAATACAATTTCATTTGTGTGATTTTTGTCACTAATAACTTTTTTTGCCAAATGCAGATAATTAAAGCATTATGGTAGAGAAAATTTACAGAATTTTCTATTTCTAGTATCAGAAGATAACTTGAATTAAAAAGGGGAGATAACTCAGATAATTGAATGTACTCTGAATTTATCTATTTTGATATTTTTCATTGAAGTTTATACATTATCATGATTATAGAAATTTTTCCATGTATGATTCTACCAAAGTATGACAGTTTTGAACAACATTTAGTTTATAATGAAAAAGAAGATTTGTGTTTTCTTTCTTTTTGAAAATCTATACTTTTTATCCATTTTTTCTTTATTTTATAGTAAAATATAACCTTTATTTTAGCAAAGAATAAAAAAAACTATTTTTTTTGTTTACAATATCATTTTATCTAAACAACAATTAAACTTCAATAGTATGATCTCATTCCCCATGTCAGAAAGATTTTTAGAAATTTTATTATTTATCAATAAATTCATTCCCCTTTAATTCTAATTTTCCTGACACAGCAATGCATCTATTTTTTAACTTGTATTGATGGGCTGTTGTCTCAATAATATTTTCAATTCAACTCCTTTCATGAGTTTTATGAAATTCAATATGTTATATCTTTTTTTAAACAGAAAATGAACAAGACCATCCTGTTACTCGTAGTCCTATTGGTTTGTGTATACCATGCCACAGCACAGCTTTCGCCAACAGGAGGAGCATTTCTAGCTGGTCTTTCTCTGCCATTTATAATTAATGGAGGCCAGTTCCCTTCCTTCGGCACATTCCCAGCTGGAATTCCACCACCACCCTTCTATTACCCTGGTGGATTTTGTGAGTATACTTTATATAAAATGTCATAAAAACAAGAATGTATCCATAGTACATGGATGCCCCATTTGCATTATCATTTTCTATGTTCAGGGGACCATAAAATAGGGGTTAACACTCTAATTTGGCATTAAAATTAGAAAGATCCTATTATAGGGAATGTGTGTACTAAGGTTCTCGTTCACTGGACTTCAACTTCATTAATAACTACTTGATCAAAAACTTTGACCTAAAAAATTTAACCTGAAACGGGACAAAAGGACGAACAAACAGACGAAAAAACGAGCTGACACACAGACCGCAAAAGATAATGCCCATAAATGGGGCATTAAAATAAAAATAACACTTTTTATGCATCTGAAGCACTTTTCTGGATTTAACTTCAAAAGGCTCATTCAGTCAATTTTTGAAAGCCATTGATGTATATATACTGAAACATGTAAAGAGCTGTACTCAGACCTGTACTTTGTGTCTTTTTTATCAGAATATCAGGACAGGAATTGGCAAATTAGGTAAAGGATATTTTTTCAACCTCAGTTATTTTACTTATTTTGACAGTATAAAATCATAACCTTACCAATAAAACAATAACATGATGATAAACACTGATTTTTACCAGCTAAAACTGCAAAAATTGCCTTATTTCAGCTTTAATTTGATAAATTGCTAAACATAGTTGACACCCTTTAAAGAGACTTCAATTGAATGTCTAAACTAAAATATTTTGCACAGAGAGTAGGTATCTTATCATGTATACAAAATATCATGTCAATATGATAACCTTACATTCAGAGTACATTACATGTTACAGATTGGCTCCTAATTTTGGAATTGAAATAGAAAAAAAATTATACATACTTCCTTCCATATGTAAATGTATCATTATTATATTATTGTTTTATTTTATATTTACAGTCTAAAAAGAATAAAAGATTGACAATTACTGATGAAGATATCCATGGTAAAAAGACCACAGAGAACCAAAACATTTATATGGGCTGAAAACTCTTGAGACTTTAATTTATCTATCATTTCACCACAACTGCACAAGATGTTTTTCAGTTACATCGCTTTTTTATATTTTTGTCAGAATTTTTTTTAAACATTTGTTATATTTGTATTCCATTATCATGATTATATAATATTCAAAATGATATTTAATGGTAAACATTCAATAAAGATTTTTCAAAGTGTTGAAAACTCAAAAAGTTTAAACTATATAGGAAAATATTCATGATTTTTTAAAGGAGAGATACAATGGAAAAGGTCTATTTTTGGAAATAACTTGGACCCATAATTTGAAAAAAAATCAAAGGAGCATGAAACATTCATCTGGTAAACATATGTCATATAAAAATATAAATGAGCATAAAAATCAGGATTATTTATATAAAAAATTCCTTATACTTTCAATAGATTAAGATTTCTATGTTAACTTTCAAAACGAAAAGTAAAAAATTTGACTCGCAATAGTCATTTAAGGACAACTCCTATAAAATGTTGATAAAATGGTTTCCATTAATTTTAGTTAGAACTCATAAGGTATTTATTGGTGCTGTTTACAGTTTTTGTATAGTTATTATAATTTTCTAGATACTGGAAAAAATGCAAAAAAATCATCATTAAAATTCATTTATAAAGTGAACAATTCCTTTAAAGTAGTTCATTTATAAGTATTATAAAAACAGTGCAATTCACTTAAATTTTTATATTAAGTTCATAAAAAAAAAAACACTTGACAAAAAAGATTACAGTTGGTGCTAAATTTAATAGACAAAATAGATGAAAAAAAGAGAAATGTTTTTATATAGCAGTCTTAAACTGAAAGCGGTAAAATATTTCAACTAAATGAAGTTTTATCTGTAGAAAAAATACCACAAATTTCATTGGGTACAAACTTAATACTTGACATTTATATTTGTGGATATAAGATTTCAATGTTTTGCCTAAATCAGCTTACAAATGTAATGAAAATTTGTGCTTCTTTAAAATCTTAATTTGTGATTTACCTTTATTCACAAAAAATAAAATTTGTACAAAACAAATAATAATGAACCATAATAACTCAGAAGAAGTGATACAACATAAAAATAAGAAAAGGGAAGACATTTTGGATATTTCCAAGAAACAAAGGCATGTAACTTCAGTAGTTAATCATACAATTTTTTTTTTTATCAAAGTTGAAAATTAACATTTTTTTTTATCAAAGTTAAAAATTAACATTTTTTTTTTTAATATTTTACTAAAATACAAAACTATGACATGAATTCCCTCTATCTATCAGAAAATAAAACTATTCTTATATAAAACAAATACTGTTAGTCATTTGTTCTAAAGACACAGGGGTCTCTAGATATTTTCACTTGATCTGTTATTTTATGATTTAATTAATTATAATATAAAGGAGATGTATTCATTAATGAATTTTTGCTGTTATATTTGTCACTAGCTAATTTATTATAATGACAATAAAGATTTACATTTGAATTTGGCTTATTTTAAATCTTGCAATGCTGATCATATTTGCTGGATACAATTTATGTCTATCTATTATAGTTTTCAAATAGTAGGTTTAAAATGTCAGCAAACCCTCTTTCCAATCAATCTTTTAAACGTTATTTCAATTTGTTATTCACTCATAAAATCTGGAATTGTTTCGATTTATGAACATGTTATATAACCTTTATGAAAAAATATCCAATCCAAAATGGTTAAGAAGAAGTTTTACTCACAAGAGAAGTGGGTTGACAGACAGACAAACACTGATTCCTATGTTACCACATACCTTTCTTGACAGAGGTTGTAAGCGGATCCAGGGGAGGGGGCATGGGTCCTCTTTTTGTGGGAAAAATTTGGTGATTATATAGGAAATCACTGAAGTATGACTGGTGCGGGCCCCATTTTATGGCAGTCAGTCCCCCCACTCCAACCCTTTATTAAATTTTTGGATCCGCCACTGGTTAGTATGCATATCAACAAAATTGATAAAGTTGTCTTTTATCAGTGGTGATGAATTATTTTGATGAAGGCTCTCTCCTAATCCACTCACCTTAGCATGAGTAGTATATGTACCGTTGTGAAGTTCTAAGTACAACTCTCCTCTCCATCGACATAACTTTGAGATATCCTCCTGTTCTACAGAGGTAAAGTACTTATCTGGTGTACTCATTTCTACTCTGAAAAGAAAACAAAAAAAAATCAAAGTACATTCATCACTTTAATGAGTGCGAGCAGAATACAGCATAGAATTATCTCCCTTTAACTGTTACAATAAGTATCAGATTTTATGTTAATTTAAGCACAATACTTGACACTTGTCTATTGCTGAACATTCTATGTACTAAGTTCATTGGGTAGTTGTGTAATTGATTCTTATCACATGTCCTTTCAATTACATGTAATAAAATTGAGAATGGAAATGGGGAATGTGTCAAAGAGACAACAGCCGAAGGCCACCAATGGGTCTTCAATGTAGCAAGAAACTCCCGCACCGGAAGGTGTCCTTCAGCTGGCCTCTAAACAAATATGCATACTAGTTCAGTGATATATGACATTAGTTCAGAGGAGCCATTGGTGTTATCTCCTTGATTATCATGTTGGGAGGTCACACTGGTTGATTTTCTCACTTGACTAACCAAATTAAAACAAGAGCTGTTGCCATAGTAAGACTTATTAGCCATTCTCCTCCCCTACATTCATTTGATTTTCTGCATTGAAGTTCATTAGTTAGAAAATGACCTTTTGAGATTTCTGACTATTAGCATAGAGGTCAAAGTCAAGATTAAGTCAGATTAAACTGATTTTGACCACCATCCCATGAAGCTTTAAGATACAAAGTTGAAATATATCTTTTTGTAATGTCTTAGTATTTCAAGTTGAATTTGGTAGATTTAAGAACGAACTTGTAAACTTTGACCTCTAACCAGGTGGCAAATAGACTCTTGGCTTTAGTATTGTCAAGTATATCTTTTCTTCTAAAATATACAAACATAAATAAACAAATATACCAAAAAATTGTATGATAAATTGTACAGCAATCCAATCACAGATAACTCTCAAAATAGGTCACCATACAGCCTTTAACAATGAGCAAAACCAAAACCAATATCCATAGTTCAATTGGGCATACAGAATATCAGACATATGTTTTTCAAGTTTTTAATTAGTGGTATTTCATATGGTCTATTATATATGTTACAGGCATTTTCTAAATTTAGGCATTTTGTAAAATGACTGAAATTTTTAGGCATTTTCTAAAATGCCTGCATGATTTAGGCATTTTACAAATTGACTATTTTTTTCAGGCATTTTATAAAATGCCTGAAAAAATTGTAAGGCATTTTACAAAATGCCTAAAAGACTAAAACTGAATATAATGTACTCAAAATTAAACGACTTGAAATATCAAATAGATAGTTTTATTCTATTATTAAATAAAGCATGCAATTTAAACAGTTACAGATTTTTAATTGTAATTGAATTATTTACATAAACAGTGAAGTTGACAATTATTTGTTGCTACATGTAAGATTTGGATGACAGCGACTGTTACACATTTGTCCCGACTTTTTGCAAAGACAACGTTTAGTGTTGCATCTAGTCTTACCACTAGCACTACAGCCACATTTTATGTAACCCTGACCATTACATAAAGAAACTTTACTGACAGCTTTTCTAAAGGATATTTCATTATCATAATTTACAGATTGAATAGCAATAAAGTTACTGTCAGACAGTTCAAACTGATTCCTGGTGTAAAGTCCAAGTATTTCTTTTTTAATTCCCAGTTGATAACGATGCTCTTCCTTTCCAGTCACAACAGCCATAAGGTTAGGGGTCATCCATAATTGTCAACCATTTTCCAAAGTGTACAAAACGTACACTTGGGTGGAGGGGGTTAAACAATCAAAATTTTACCGTACGCCTTTTAAAAAAAAATAAAAGTAAAACAGCCAGATATTTTTCAATCTATTTTCAATGCAAATTTTGATATGAATCTGAACAATAATAGACAGGATCTTCTTTTTATTAGGAATGATTGATTCTTGTCTTGAAATCTGAAAATGGTTGATGTACACTTTTTGAGGGAGGGTGGGGGGTCGGACAAAGTGTATGTGTTGTACACTTTGGAAAATGGTTGACAATTATGACTACATTTTTAAAGAATAATCTTTAATTTATTTTACTTAACCCTTTTGTGTAGCTTTACAATATATTTTTATCATCTATTTCATGTATTTCATATTTACACAATTTGCCTGAAACAGACCAGGCAATTTGTGAAATTTTCATTAAAAATTTCAGGCATTTTACAAAATGACTAGGTTTTTTTAGCCATTTTGTAAAATGCCCGCCAACTTTAGGCATTTTAGAAATTGGCTTAAAATTCAGTCATTTTACAAAATGCCTAAATTTAGAAAATGCCTGTAACATATACATTCCTGTCACAAATCAGAAACGTTGTGAATAGTAGTTTAAGTTATACCTCTTAGAGATTTTAGTTTTTTAAAGTAATTCAAGATCTTTGGTAGTTATAGTGTTAATTATAAGTTCATCTAGACTTCACTTAATTTTATGCTGTTATAATGATGATCTTCCATGCGATGTGCCATACATTTTCTTTCTCAAAAACATAGAGGGCACTGTTAATTAGTCAATGGTTTTCAGCAGACAATTACACATGAATTGAGCTCTACAGCAATTTATTGTCTAAGCTTTAAAAAAATCAATAGAGAAAAACAAATTGTTGAATGACTGAAACCTACAGTAAGTTATTTTGATTTTATGGAAAGGTTTGGTTGCAGTCAAACTATTAATGATACTCAGCATCAATACATATATACCTGGGTAATCCATTGACATCTTCAAGTCTTTTCAATCTTTGTAACATTTCCTCTCTGTAATTAGAGTACAAGTATTTCTATCAATAATAATTGTTTCACATGGAACGAATGTTGATACACATTGTAGACTTTTATCAAATTCTATAGAAAACACATACAGGATAAGATATTACATCAATTTTCTCATCTAAAACTAGTGGGGATTCTTTTAATTGTATTTTGGTCGTTCTTTGATTTCACAATAAAGAAGTTTGCCTATAGAAAATGTGTTCATTCAACTTCATTGTTAAATATTTAAACTGATGTTTAATCTATACCCAAAAATGAACATAAAATATCCCAAGAGCAATAATCAAAGTACACAATATCGAATTCAAAAACTGATAAAAAAAAAATTACCACAAATGTCTCTGAATTTAACAGTTGAAAGCACAGGTATCAAATTCCTTCACTTATAATTTATGGAAGATCCTTTGGTCTATTAGAGTGACAAATGAAAATGTCTACAGTTGAACATTCCTTATTATGTACCAACAAAACAAAAATACGAAAGAGACTGTTCTAGTTACAGCAAAATGACTTGAGTGTGTAGGTAAAGGTAATATATTTGGTTAGCTTGCTCACTAGCTGGACCATGAAGTCATTATTAGGTTAGGCATGCTACCCTCCTTTAAAGTAGATTAGGCCAACAGGTAACCAATCTATCAGTCTGTAGAACTAGACTATTCTATACCTAACCTTATAATGATTTCACGGTTCAGCTATCTAGCCAGCTAACCAAGGATATTACCTTTATCTATACACTCAAGTCATTTCCCTGTTATACTTCAGTTATTACATAGAAATAAAATACCTACGATGGACCATTTCCTCCATCACCATATCCAAACAGGAAAACACTTTTACTAGACCTGCCTTTATCTTTATAATTCTTTATTGTTCTCACCACCTAAAAGTGAAAACAGATTGATTAATTAATTATTGATTGCTTAATGTTCCATCAGCAAAATAAGGCTATATTGTGTTAAGATGAAATAATATTTTTATTAAATCTCATTTACAACATTTAAACCATATTGCTGTTATCAGTCTCTAATGGAAGTGTACATATGATGTATTCATTTAATAATATGTGATCATAATTGATGTCTACCGGTATATTCAATTTTGTAATAGAACTGAAGTTATCTAAAGTCATAATGAGAATAAGTACTTGCATCCTTTTCGTTAGAAAAAAAAGACCAAATACACCTGTCATCTGCTTATAAATACAGGATAAATCTTAGGATTTACATTTGGTTTTGCACATTCTTGCTGATCTAGAAGAGCTATTCATATGTGGAAAAATTTAAATGTAATATTTTAATCATATTTTTTGTGAATACATCATTGTTTGTTAGAGCATTTATATGTCATATGTCATAACCAATTTCAAAACACAAAACAAGTAGATACTCAAATAAATCATTCTAGTTATGTCTCTATCTTAAATCTGTCTAAATTACGAACAATTCTACTTAAAATAATATAAATTATAATCAGCACTTCCTACTGATGTCACAAGCATTATACCTTAATTTAGCTGGAGTTGTGCATAGTTAAAACAATGTACCTTCGTTCACATGCCTTGGTCTCTATTATGGTATGAAAGCGAAATCTATCTTACCTCTTCTACCTGTCCTTTCATCTCATAAGAATCTCCAGGGGGGAAATGAGTCAGAACTCTGGAACCATCAATACCTTCCCATATAAATGTATGATGCTGCAATAAACAATACATTGCTCTGTGTGAATCTGTTAAAATGTTATCTACAGATTAAAAAAATGTTAAGCTACATTTGAAAATAACAAGAGTTGTGTGTATGAAAAACAATAGACTGTCGGATAAATATAGATTATTGTTGGTCATCTCAACGGTGACCAATGATAATCTGTGTATCTCTAATTTTACCTACAAAGACTTTGTTAATTTCATTGACAACGACACATGCTCCCTTAGTTTTTAGCAATAATTTTTCATATCACTCTACTGCGCTGAGAAAGGAAATTATCACATGTATCAGTCAGTATGATAAAAGGAAAATTTCACAGGTAGCAAGAAACTTAATTACTGGTAAACATAAAGTTTAATTTCTATATTGTTATAAACTATAAAGTGAACATCCTTAACTTCATGCAAGAGAAATAACATGTAAAACCAGACATACTTACAGGAAACTTGTTGAACAAACTCCAGCTGAGTTTTTGTGTCAAAAATCTGTTAATGCCACAAGTTTTCATAATCTGGGGAAGCTGTGCTGAATATCCAAATGTATCCGGCAACCAAAACTTAAAAAAAAGTATTTTTCAAATTTATAAAACATAATCATTATCAGTTCTGTTTTAAGTTTAAGTTTAAATGGTTATTTCTATAATAGTAATAAAAAGGAATAGTTTTTATAAAAATAAAAAAGGGTCTTACTACCTGTTACAAACTTTACTCAATGTTCTTTTATTCTCTATCAAATGAAAAAGTAAATTTCAAAACAAAGCTATACACAAATGGTTGTGTACAGTCATGTTTTTTCATCATGCTTCTTTGTGCTGTAATTTGTTCACATCATGCTTTTTTACAGTCATTTGTTCTCATCATGCTTCTTTGTGCTGTAATTTGTTCACATCATGCTTTTTAACAGTCATTTGTTCACATCATGCTTTTTTACAGTCATTTGTTCACATCATGCTTTTTAACAGTCATTTGTTCACATCATGCTTTTTAACAGTCATTTGTTCACATCATGCTTTTTTACAGTCATTTGTTCACATCATGCTTTTTAACAGTCATTTGTTCTCATCATGCGTCTTTGTACTGTTATTTGTTCACATCATGCTTTTTTACAGTCATTTGTTCACATCATGCTTTTTTACAGTCATTTGTTCTCATCATGCGTCTTTGTACTGTAATTTGTTCACATCATGCTTTTTTACAGTCATTTGTTCACATCATGCTTTTTTACAGTCATTTGTTCACATCATGCTTTTTAACAGTCATTTGTTCTCATCATGCGTCTTTGTACTGTAATTTGTTCACATCATGCTTTTTTACAGTCATTTGTTCACATCATGCTTTTTTACAGTCATTTGTTCACATCATGCTTTTTTACAGTCATTTGTTCACATCATGCTTTTTTACAGTCATTTGTTCACATCATGCTTTTTTACAGTCATTTGTTCTCATTATGCTTCTTTGTATATTCATGTGTACTTATAATGCTTCCTTGAACAGTCATTTGTTCAAATCATGCTTACTTAATTGTTCAGTCATTTGTTCTCATTATGCCCTCGGTATCTCATTAATTGAGGTCAACAGTTTGATACATTATAAATGCTGTAGATTTAGATAAACAGCTGTTAATATAAGGACAATTAATTGATTTTGTTAACCATGTGACTAAAAAGTCAACATTAGGTGAATAATATATGTATTACCTACCTCTTTACATTGCACATCAAATTCTTCTTTGAAAAACTTTTGTCCATACAAAAATTGTCTTATAAATGACTCTCCACTTGGCAGGTTTCCATCCTATAAAAAAACCCATTCCATTCTGAACTTTGAACTATACAGTGCAGGCAGGAAATTTGGTCTATCTTGTCTATTTCATTAAACAACATGTCAAAGAAATGCAACAAATTTGTCTCATACACAATTTTTTTACATGACTGAATAAATAATAAACAAAAAGGATTGATTTTAATTGGATCTGAAGAATGATTATAATATGAATAATCTAATAGTTCAACATCAACCTAACTACATGAGTTCTCAAATGTCAAAAAATTATCCAAGAAAGTATTATTGCATAAATGATTACATGTATGTAGAGACATATCAAATACTTTTTTCAAATTCTTACCATCTCCACCCATGTGCCACCAACTGGAATAAACTGCCCAGACTTGACTAACTGTTTAATCTTCTGGTATAATTTTGGGTAGTGTTCTTTCACCCAATAATATTGCTGAGCCTGAAATATCAAAAAAATATGTGTTACATTTTCTTTTCATTCAGTCTAGACAGGAAAAGTAGTAATTCAGAAAAAAAGATCCGAGAGCACTGTTCAATACACAGAATCTAACAGCTTGTAATTTTTATAATCAATGTAGTTTGTATTAAAGGTGGATTGAGGTTTGACAGGTTTTTGGCAGTGTTCCTGTTTTGTGTATTGATTGCTGTTTTACACCACTTTAAGGGAGCTACCATTTGATTTTTATGGGGGGCTAGGATGAAATTTGAAAAAAATAGGCAGGACAGGAGTTTTGAGTAAAAAAAAAAGGCAGGATGACAATTTAGGTAAAAAAAAGTCAGAATAAACTAAAAAAAAAGGGCAGGACCGAACAGAGTGAAAAATAAAAAGGCAGGACAGAGATTACAGCTAAAAAAAAATGCAGGACAAAATTTTTCATCCTAGCCCCCCCCCCCCCCCATAAAAATCAAATGGTAGCTCCCTAACAACTATTATGTTATTTTGTGGCAGTCACTTTATATTGATGAGGGGCTCATCAGCTGGAGTGCCTAGAAAATTGCAGGGATCTTCTGTAGGAAAAACTGACAATCGTAGTCAATTAAAATTGGAGTGCATCGCCCTGTTGAATATTCAACTTAAAACCTCAGTGTGAACAGGCTAGTGATTCAGTAGTTTGACTTCTTAGACCACTCGGCAAAAAGGCCCCTATTTTGTGCTAAGATATCAAATATAAGTGATAGTCGAGAATTTATCATGTATTTATTTCACTATGGTATTTTGAATCTCTTTAACATATAAATGAATTGCTTCACAGAGCACAGCTCACAGGTATGGGATGACCACACAGGTTCAATCTTTAAAATGGACAGAATATTCACACTTGATACAGGTCTGAATTTGGATTTTAATTAAATATTTGACACATAATAGGTTTCTGACAAAACCTAGAATAACTGTAGTCAAAGAACTTAGAACTGGTTATATGATTTGAATTTGTACTCAATTTTTTGCTTTTGTCCAATACACTACATCACTATGCTGTTGCGAATTGCCACTCCCCCCCAAAAAAAAATCACCTCCCCACCCTTTTTTCCCCAAAAAAATCTTTCCCTCAAGATATGGTCATAATCTCAATTCAAATTTCCATTGGGGATGTAACCATAATTTACCCATTTAAATTCCTCATAAAAGTCATAAAATAGAAAATTAATCAGCATAAATTTAATAGTATTTTCTTAGAGTAAGTTGATAGCTAATCACCTCAAGACAATACAATATTTCTTTATACATACTTTTAAAGCAGTGTAAGGGTGGTTATACTAACATAATATGTTTGGATTACCTCAATATATTTGGATTACCTCCCTAACACTGCTTTAAAACTGTCCCTTTTTTGCCCCATAATTCCTAAATAGTTTGAGCCATAACCACCCAAGGCCATTTCTTACCATCCCTTTGTGGTACGTAAACTTGTGATATAATTTCAGAGAGATCCATACACTTAAACACAAGTTATTGTCTAGAAACTAGAAAAATGCCTTTTTGGGTCCCTTTTTTACCCCTAATTCCTGAACTGTTAGGACCATACACCCAAAAATCCACCCAACCTTCCTTTTGTGGTTATAAACCTTATGTTTTAATTTCATAAATTTCCATGTACTTATAATAAAGTTATTGTCCAGAAACCAACTGCCTTGGGATGACGACGACCAGGACGACGTCATACCAATATACGACTGCAAAATTTGTTGTCGTCTTACAAAAGTCTAGATTAGTATGGGATAGCCATAAAGATGACTAAAGGATATAGAAGCCTTGGAGAATTCACAATTACTAATATTTTATGTGTATGCCCAAAGTCAGGAGACTGTAATTTAGTGTTTGGCATTTGTTGCTTGTGATCCATTCCTTTTTTATGTTTATTGTTTAGGATTAAATTGAAAGAATTAATGAATGTCCCTTTTGAATTGTATTCAATAAACGGACATCATGGTTTTTTTTCCTTTCTTTTTTGATTTTTAAAGATTTACCAATGGACGATCGAACATACAGACAATTGAACAAATTGACCATTGAATGGATGCAAAGATTGAAAAAAATAATGCCTCTAAGTGGCGCATAAAAATAGAGGAAGTAGTTTACCTGAGAACAAGTAAAAGTAAAGTTTGGATATTTCTCCATCAACTGTACAGTACAAGACCAACTCCTAGCACATTTCCTGATAGTTTCTCCATATGGCCACAACCAAGCTGTAATACAGTATCAATTAGGTTATTCAAAAGATTTGAAATTGTTTTTTTCTTGTACCACTGAAAAATTAAATGATCAATTTCAGATGTCTTTTGAATGGGAAAGGTAATGTCAAATTTCAGAATGTGTAAAAAAAAAATCCATGGCAATAAGACTTATAAGCTTTTGAAAATTTAATTATAAAAAAGCCTAAATGTTATTTGAATAAGTATTCAATTTTCTAAACCTTAACTGTGAGCAGAAGTTTTCACATAATTTTGGTTGACTGGGAACATCATGAACCCTAATGATTTCTGTGGGAAATACTTATGGTTTTCTTTTTTTAGTCTATCTACTGTGGATTCATTATTTTTTCGTTGGATACCAATTCTTGTGTATTTTGTGGGTACAGGTGATCCACAAAGGAGTAGGTCCAGTAAGACCCCTTTTTGGCCCCAAAATATAGCAGTTTTACAAAAAGCATTTTAGTTAAATTTTAGAAGGTTTTCGTGTAAAACGTAAGTGGCCGCATTCGTGTTCATCCAAAATATTGAAATGGAAGTTGTATTTGATGATAATACATACCATATATAAAGATTGAGGATGAACACGGATGCGGCCACTTTCGTTTTTGACAAAAACCATCTGAAAAGTGACATTTTTTCGCATATTTGGTAGATTTCTCATATTTGAGCCTGAATCGGATCGTTTTTAATGACTAAATAAGTTAAAATCTTTCGCATAAATTAATTGCATCATATGAAATAGACACTTAAGTATTTAAAAAGTGGTCAAAATCTTTCGTCAGATGAAACTGAAATTTGAGGCCAAAATCGGTCCTTACCGGACCTACTCCTTTCAATATTCAACGAATTACAAATTTTCCATAGACTTGTATGCAGACTTTGGCAGAACCACGAAATTAAATCCTCATGAAAGTGCAAGTTTTGTTCAATCCACGAAAATTGGTACACAAGAAATAAATGAATCTACAGTATACTATTTTCAATAATTTTAATATTTCCATTCGGTTTACCTGAGTCTATATGAGCATGTCCCATCGCATGAATTGTATGATGGCCTTGACCATTGCCTTGTTGTAAAAACTTCTCAGCCATTGTATGGGCTCTAAAATAATAAACATATAACTACATTAGCTATATGTCTCACTAATTTGCATAATGGAATTCATATGCATAAAAAGTTTATCCTTCATCACCTTATAAAGCAAAAAATGCAAGACACAAATTCAAAGCATTTTAAACAACAAATATTAATGCATATTTTTTTTTGTAATGAAACAACAGGAAGATATCTTGTAATATTTAACATTTTTATTATTTTTATCTGAATAAGATGCATCTATTTTGGAACATGTACACAGTAATAAAAGCATATAAAATAATATACACCTTATTAACAAACAATGTGCTGACAAAAACAAAATAAGCTGAAAATTACAGTGATACATTCTGTATGTATATGCCTGTTCCAAACCAGGGGCCTGTAATTCAGTGGTTGTTTTTTGTTGATATGTTACATATTTCATTTGTATTTGTTTTTTTCCTTCATTTTTTGTATATAAATAAGGCTGTTACTTTTCTTGTTTAAATTATTCTACATTTGTCATTTGAGGGCCCTTTATATCTCACTTTATAATGCCGTATGGGTTTTGCTCATTGTTGAAGGCCATACAGTGACCTATAGATGTTAATTTCTGTGTCATGTGATCTGTAGTGGAGAGTTGTCTCACTGGCGATCATACCACATCTTCTTTTTTATAATTAGTTTACCTGGAATAGCTAGCCTTATCATCCAAGATGATTGTATTAATCATATCATTGACAGTATACAGTGCTATATAACCTCTCTCAGACTCTTCTGGTAGATGCTGAAAATTTGTATTTGAAAATTTAATTGGTTTTACAATATTTATGCATTACATTATGTTTTATTTAAAATGAATTTTAACAATCTGTGTGTAGGGCATGCAACTTTAAACTTAAAGACATCTTCATAACAAAAGCAAGACATTTATGCTTGTAACAAATTCCAAATTTGAACAATATACGTTGCCCTCTAGATGTTTTTTAGTTTTTTGTGCCATGGGGTCATTATTTCATTAATATATCTTCTTATATTATAAGACTAAACAGAGGTTACTGATATGTAAACAAGATTAATGCACTCACAAACTGAATAATTTCAAAACTTTAAGGAAGAACTTAGGTGGGGTTTTGGAATTTGTGTCAAATGTTTTGACTCTTTGTTTTTTCCCTTCAAGGGTGAAAAATTTTGCCCCAAAACACCCTTCTTTCTTTTCATATAAGACTTCAATTGATTATAAAAGGTAAAAGCATGACTGTTATCAACACTGACAGATGTTTAATCATTACCTTCGCCATGTCATGGAGTGTTTCAATATCTAATATTAATTCAAAGATATCTCTATGAAACACAGAGATTTCTGCCTGTGACAAAGTGAATGTCTTATCTAGTACTGGTGGGTTAATCAGACCGTCCCCTGCTCCAAACAATGTATTGCAGGCCATCTCTACATACAGCTTATACCTATATTAGAAAAAACAAAATAAACTAGAAAACTGACATTTTAGCAAGGGTCCTTCAAAAAAATCTTGTGAGGCACAAAAGCATATAATTCATACTGATGTTAACAAAGCAACACATGTGTGGGTGTTAAGTTTATTTATAGTGGATTGGGAAACAAGTTATAGCAACTTATATTAATTCCTTTTCACTTTGCGGATGCATTAGCGGCATTAGCCTTCAATTTTCGAAATCTACAAGGGAGTCTTTTACGTGCAAGAGATATGGCTCTCTCTTAACACAGGTCAGCCATCTATTGTCCCCTTCCGACGAACTATCATCGTTTCTCAAGACCATACTCAAAAATGGTGTCGGGGGAGAGCCAAAAATTCAGTCCCTTAAATTTTCACCCTGAAACGGGGATCGAACCAGGAACCTCTGTGTTAGTAGTCAGATGCGCTAACCACTACATCACAGCTCCCAATGCATGTGTGAGTTAGTTATATGTCTATGAATTTATAACAGTACAAGCAGATATGAAATTAAGCACCTCATGAAAAACATATTTTCCTTTGATCTCTAATGTTTAAATCAAAGTTTTGATTGTTATCCTAGCACATAGAAGAAGTTAATATTCATGATTTTTAAACAAAAAAAACGTTTTTCATCAAATTAGCTATAGTGAGCCAAATTTAACTAACTTGTAACACATCTCCAAATTATTCACCATCAACTGTGCAAATTTTCATTGTGGATTCGTGGTCTAGTGGTTAAAACCGATGGCTACAGTACTGAAGGTCCCGAGTTCGATTCTCACTCGAAAGTTGATTTTTCAGTACAATAGTAGGGCGATTTTCACCCTCCCACACAATTCACTGGTATCCAGACCGGAGTTAAAAGTAGATTGGATTTGGGGGCCTCGGTAGGTCAAAGTTGTTCCCAGCTTGACCTGGAGATCAATCTTCTGAAATCTCTTCGGGTTGTCTGTTCCTGCCAAGAAGCCCAGTGGTTCTGTCGGCTTCCTCCACCATAATAACAGACTTCCCAGTGTCCTACACACTCCCTTGGGCGGTGTTGGGTGGGGATTGCTCTGGTGATGGGATAATATTGTAAAAGACACATCTCCATTAATCCTTAGGGAGTGTACATGGATCCGCTGTACGCTTGCAGTCAATCAAGGTGTGCGTCTCAACTGGCGGAATCTCAAAGTACATACATACATTGGCCTCCTACCTATACTTTTGGAGGTTTTGTTTTTAGAAAAAGTGTTCACAGACAGTCTGACAGACAAAGTGAAAACTATAGGATGCAGGACCCTAATAAACCATACGTTTTCTTTCAAAGACAGAATCTGGCTTAATAATTAACTTATTATTGGGATGAACTTACCTATTTTTCCCATCAACCTTTGCTTGATTTAATGGAAATGAGGTTCTCTTAAATGCTACACTCAATCCCTGAAAATGAAAAGAAATCTGTTTACAAAATTGCAAGAACTTGTTAGTCACTAACTTTTGTCACTCTTTTATACCAGACTGAGAATAATAGGCAACAAAATCAAAAAGTTCTTCATAAACGGGATTACCCATCATAGATATTCATGTGTCTATCCAAAGACAGAAGAATTGTTCAATCTTGTGGTTTACTCTATCAGTTTGTCTATTTACAGAATTCGTTATTGGTGGGATCTCAAACTAAATCTGTTAGATTAATTTATCAAAACTTATCTAACATCTGAGTAATTTCAGGTTTGTTATATGTTTTGGACACTTATCAAATTTAATGTCTTATCATCAGCTCTTGATACAGTGAAACCTGTCCAAACCGAAAACCCACGGGACTTTGAGTTTTGTTCGGTTTTCACAGGTGTTCGGATTGAAGAGGTAAACGGAAGTCGGCACCAAAATAATTTTAGCACTTACTGACAAGGGACGTTAGGTGACACAGCAGACGGCAATTTATTTTCATGATGATTTAGATGTAAATGTAAAAATCTACGCTAGTCTGTCAATCACGCTCCTCGTTGTGTAAATGTATTAATCGTTCAATGATTTCCGACTTTTTGCGATTTTGCGATTTTGCTTTTTATAATTTTTATCTCATCCGTTAATTTACTGACCAATTCAGATTCTCAGTCACTGCCAAATGACGATTCCGTAGTTGAATCAAGATCGTCATTTTCAATTATCTGTACACGAGTTCTCGGACTAAACTGGCCACCCACTGATTGATACTTTGCCACAAGATAAAAGGGAAACAACAGCAGGGGTCCAGTTTATTCTCGGACTTTATCGTTGATAAATAGCCAACGGAAGTCTGGAGGAGCATCTGAAATATATATATTGGGGCTCTAAAGGGAATCAGGCATCCCGTAAATATAATTCAAAAGACATTGGCCTTGTTGTGTTGCACGACTTCTTAATCCAGTGAAGCGCTTAAAACTATTAAATTAACTAATTAAATGCATGTTAATCAAATATTTACGGTCACAAATTCGTTACTGCCATTCAGTAGCGAAACCGTTTAATTGATCCAAGGGAAAGTTCAATTCTTGTCCTTTTCGGCGACAGGGGCAGCGGACCAGTTTAACATTTCTTAACAAAATAAAAAAATTTGATCACTGAATACATAGACACAAACATGCTAATTAGTTTGTGATAACAACTCACCAGTTCATTAAACCTCAAATACCTTGGGGATACTCTGTCATCCTGTGTTTGTTTAATTAAATCATGCAAATAATTAAATATACTTTTTTGTTTTGATTGCTATCGATCGATAGTGACAGGTAATTTTTAAATATCTATTTTCTAACGAGCCTTAAAAAAGCGTTCGGAATTCGGTGTTGACAGGGTTCGGTTTTTTCAGGTTAGATTAACATTAATTGATAGGGAAATTTTGTGGGACTTTGAAAATTGTTCGGTTTAAACTGAAATTCGGTTTTATCAGGGTTCGGTTTACCCAGGTTTCACTGTACATGTATCTGAATTATTGGTAGACATGACTGTATTTAATATAATCAAAGAGTAATTTACAATTTAAGTATGGCAAAACAGTCTGACTCCTTAAACTGAAACAAATACATAAACATGAATACAACCTTTAAAGTTAAATGTTTTCCATAACTCTAAAAAATAGATGTTACCTGTAATGGGCATCCATCTTGCCATACCAAAGCCTCTGACCCAGAATTCCATAGCAAATGAACTTCCTGTCCTGCCCATTCTAACGGAACCTCAATTTCCAGATAAAACCAATGGGTACTCCATCTGTAAACGAACAATATTGAATAAATAATGTACTCCCAAAGAAATTATAGAGTTAAAGAAACATGAAGTTGTTTCAAAAACTAAAATAAAAGGAAATAGTTTTATGCAAGTATTGGTGTCAATTTGTCATGAAATAGAAGTTCCTTCATGAGATAAGTTCCAAAAGAAACAAATAGTCTGGAATATTATTTCCAGTGGAACAAAATTACATTTATTGTTCCAAAGGGAATATATACCGGTAATGGGTATATAATATTTATTCCAACAGGAAGAAATATTATGACATTGTTTATAACAAAGATTGCAGGCGAACTTCTGTTAGATGTAATACATGTTGATTGCACTGGTTGTTTCCTTTTTTGAATACTCTATATTTCTGAAATAATAGTCTACCCATAATTCAATTAAAAAGTGGATGCTTCTTTCTTGTAATTTTATTGGGTTGTAAAAGCATTGATCAAGGCACATCAACATTTGTACACAAAAAAAAATTACAAAAGAAGCATTAATTTCTTAAAATTACATTTTAATGCTTATAATCCAACAAAAAAAAGTTTGTTCCTGTCCATCCCTTAGATGTTACATTTGGTTTAAATATGAAGGTTAAAATTTGAATGACACGGGATTGTTGGTAACCAATTTAACTAATAAATTCTCATGAAATATACATGTGATGTAATTATTATTTTTTTCATGTTTTATTTCTTGTGAATCGTCCTCATTTTATTACAAGTATTCCACTTCCAAATGAATCATACCTGCCAACTTTCACGATTTTGACCCTTTGTCACGATTGCACGATCGTGATCGTGAAAAACCCTCTAAAACACATAATTTTAAATTGGAAAAGTCAACAATTATTTAATATCCTTACACATGAAATTAATTCCTGGTCTTGCAGTCACATGTTCATCTTTTCTACTGATATATAATAACTAGAATCATGCAAATAAACTTAAGAAAAAGGCATGTAAACTCATCTCACAAATATGACACTTTTTCTAGACCACAAAACAGCACGGGCAAAATAGTTGTCGCAAAGTATTGTAACCTTTGAAATTGTTGTTGCGCACTAAAACCCCCATCGGCACTTTCAAAAGTTGGCAGGTATGAATGATTTCTACAGTTTGTTCTTTATATGTTGTGCTGTTCCACCACTGTACCAGGTTAAACCTGGCTAAAAGGAGGGTTGAGATCTAACAGACAGGTTAAAAGGTGCGTTGAGCTCTCACAGACAGTTTAAACCCTGCAACATTCTTGGTATGCCTGTCTCAAATAAGGAGCCAATGGATCGTATTGCTTGGATAACATGATTGTCCTTATTTTTGATCCAAAAATCTTTTCATACAAGGATGTATAAGTACCTTGACATGTTAAAAACTATATAACCAAAAGGGTTAATGATATTCTTAATTTAGGCCTTTACATACGTTGGTCCAAGTAATATTCTTAATTTAGGCCTTTACATATGTTGGTCCAAATTATATTCTTAATTTAGGCCTGATATTTTTAATTTAGGGCTTTACATACGTTGGTCCAAATGATTTTCTTAATTTAGGCCTTAACATATGTTGGTCCAAATGATATTCTAAATTTAGGCCTTTACATAAGTTGGTCCAAATGATATTCTTAATTTAGGCCTTTACATATGTTGGTCCAAATGATATTGTTAATTTAGGACTGTTATTCTTAATTTAGGGCTTTACATACGTTGGTCCAAATGATTTTCTTAATTTAGGCCTTTACATACATTGGTCCAAATAATATTCTGATTAAAGGCCTTTACATACATTGGTCCGAATGATATTCTTAATTTAGGCCTTTACATACGTTGGTCAAAATGATATTCTTAATTTAGGCCTTTACATACGTTGGTCCAAATGATTTTCTTAATTTAGGCCTTTACATACGTTGGTCCAAATGATATTCTTAATTTAGGCCTTTACATACATTGGTCCAAATAATATTCTTATTAAAGACCTTTAGATACATTGGTCCGAATGATATTCTTAATTTAGGCCTTTACATACGTTGGTCAAAATGATATTCTTAATTTAGGCCTTTGCATACGTTGGTCCAAATGATATTCTTAATTTGGGCTTTACATACGTTGGTCCGAAAGATATTCTGAATTTAGGCCTTTACATACATTTGTCCAAATGATATTCTTAATTAAGCCCTTTACATACGTTGGTCCAAATGATATTATTAAGTTAGGCCTTTACATACGTTGGTCCAAATGATATTCTTAATTTAGGCCTTTACATATGTTGGTCCAAATGATATTCTTAATTTAGGCCTTTACATACGTTGGTCCAAATGATATTCTTAATTTAGGCCTTTACATACGTTGGTCCAAATGATATTCTTAATTTAGGCCTTTACATACGTTGGTCCAAATGATATTCTAAATTTAGGCCTTTACATACGTTGGTCCAAATGAAGATCCTACTGTTGTCTCAATATATTTTCCTTTCACAGCTTGATTATATCTGATTCTATATGGTGCTTCAAAATGAGTAAGCTTTGTCAGTGCTGCTTTCTTTGTGTAAAGTCTGAAAATATTTGAAGGTGAAAGCAGTCAATAAATGCTTTGTCTGAATTATATATACATGTATACAATAGACAACAAAAACTTTATAGTACTATATATGTAGATTACTGAATAATGTATTTATTAAACCATGATTATGGTACAGTGTATATACATGATATATGTTTTAAATAAAATTATTATGCAACATTGTAAATATGAAACCTATTCTATATTCATATTTAACCAATACGTTTATTTATACATGTATATCTTATGAACTTAAAGATTAGCAGCTAAAGCCCAGTAGACAAATCAAAATGTGGGATTATTCTTTTATTTTATTTTTTTCATTTTCACTGGTTAAAGTAATATATTCTAAATTTAGGCCTTAACATACGTTGGTCCAAATAAAGATCCTACTGTTGTCTCATTATATTTTCCTTTCACAGCTGGATTATATCTGATTCTATATGTAATATAAAATGTATTCTATAATATATAAACAATAAAGTTTTGCAGAACCAAGGTAACGAAAGCATTTTTTTTTTTTAGAATTTTTGCCTTTATTTTACCTTCCAGCCAAGTTAACATCTGTGAAGTAATCCTTAGAAATAAATTTCTCTGCTCTCTCTAATGTAGTTCTCTTGTGTTTCAACACCACAGTCTCCATTTCATTGAAATATTTCACTGATTCTTACTGAAATAAGATGTCTAAGTTACTAAATACAATAGAATAGAAACTGTACAAGATCTTAAAGTGTCTAATAATTCAAAGAGTTGATTTTGGTCATGTATTTGTCATCATTGTCATGTTTGTTCCATATTTGATTATCAAGAGTGTAGAAAGCTTTATGTGAATGCTTAAATACTTCTGTGTGCCCATTTTGTGGTTTTAAAAGGTATATTAGACCCATTGGTGGACTTCCGCTGTTGATTTCTCTTTGGTCCTGCTGTTGTCTCTTTGACACATTTCCCATTTCCATTTTCAATTTTATCTATTACTTGTGTTGAACCCACTTTGGTCATGTTGGTCGAGATTCCATATCCCTTTGAACAATGTTGTAGTTGTAGCTGGTCATCTAGTGACATGAATGATGCAGTATGAATTCACCTGTAAATACTTTGGATTCATTTATTGTGCATGTACATTAAAATTTTCTTGGAATGAGGAAAACTTGCATTTTCATGGATATAATATGATTTTAGGTTTTTCCTGTGAACGATTTGTTATTTGTTGAACCTTTAAATTTGTGGATTACCTGCACCTGACATGTCCCATGAAATCCGTGAAAATTTGTATCCAACAAGTCATGAATCCACAGTACTGTAGATTGACTTGTGATTTTATGTACATGTAGATAGAGTTATGTGGGGCACTGTTTTAAAAAAAATATCTAATGCTTTATTGAACTGTACAATGATTAAATCTTAAACTTTAACATGTTTAAGCATTAATTTCTGCATATGTCATGCATGCATGTTAAGAATAGCATAAATTTTAGTAATGATTATGAGGTTAGTGTCACAGTGGTACTTGAAGTGTCTATGATTGTCAAATTCAAATATACAAATAAGTAAGAAGAATCTTATGTGGTTGGAAATCATGATAGACATATATCATCACTACATGTTCATGTACATCATGTACATGAACATTGTTTATTTTCACTGGTTAGCAAATTTTTCAGCCAAGATGTAACATCACACATGTTCTCATAAAATTTTAATTTATTTAGCATCATAATTTTAAAGGTTTGACATCACAATTAGAGAAAATCTAAGGTCATTCAGCTAAGTACGTTTTCTAACAGAATTGCTTCTTGAATAATTTTTTCTTGATATATGTAGTAGAAAATAAAGTTAGCCAGCTGTAAACGGTTCAGCTAGGGAATTACTTCTTTAGCTCAGTCTGTTAACACCCTGTCTTGAATGTTAACACAGAGGTCCTGAATTCAAGTCCTGGTGGAGATACACATGTAATCACACTAAACTGCTAAAGTAAAGTAAAGTAGTCGGGATGCATATATACATGTACATAATAACAAGGAACATGAGCTCTAAAAGAGTACTTTAAACTGACTGATATTAATAAACAAAACATACATGTAGTAACATCAGATACATATACAACACAAACATACATTCAGATACAGACAGACACCACTCATCATCACGATTATGCTTTCCAGTTTCAATTTTTTGAGACAACACTCCACAAAAGGCCAGATGACATACAAAATAACAACTGTAGATAATTCACAGCCTTCAACAATGAGTGTGACCCATACCGCATAACCAGCAATAAAAGGCCCCGAAATGAAAAATTACTTGAAAATTATATACAATGTAGTCTTACCGGACGCAATTACGACTGGACACAATTACGAACGATTTTTAATGTTTGCCCTCTTATATTATATTTTTGCATGATAATTAATAAATGTTTCTATTAATTAAAAACCCACTACATTACTTGTGTTTTCACGAAAAAAAGTTCATGCGCACTTGGTTAATGTCGCAGACGACGAAAAGTTTCGTAAATGTCAAAATAATGACTCCCTCTCTTGGAAATTACATGAATAAAGCACACAAGCTGGTGCAAATTGCCTTCTTTTGTCATTATATAGATAGAAAAATATCTCCTAAATCTGTTCATATGTGTGATACCCTTTATCTTGCCCAAATAATCCAAAAATGAACGTTTTCTCAAACTCGGTTGACCCTGAGCATTGTCAGAAGAAAATAGAATTTTTATTGAAAAGTCCTGAGAACTCCGAAAGTAAAGTTTAAATATAAATTAAAATCATAGGTTCACCAACTAAAAAGAGAATTTAGTGATTCTTAGACGAAAGAACTTGCATAAAAACAAAAAATCCGAATTATTTCCTTTTGAAAGAAAATTTGTTGTCACTAATTTCGTCTTCAACTACTGCTGAAGAATTTGAAGTAAAATACCATATTACACTTCTTATTTTCTTAGGAAATGTGTTTAAGATAAGATTAATGTATGTTTCATAAATTTAGATCGTTGTCAATGATTTTTTTCTGCCAGATCTATAGATATAGTGCCGTTCGTAATTGCGTCCATATTCATGATATTGGGCTTGCTAGACCCATAAAACCAGGTCATGAAAATCTTACCAAAGTATCCCAACGTAAATAGAAAATTATGTGTGTTATGATTCAAAAGGAAAAGCATTCATACATCTTTAATTCTATGGTACAATTAATTTAAGAAAAGTATTCTACAAAGATTAGAAAAAAAATAACTAAAGTTCAAAAATCGTTCGTAATTGTGTCCAGTGAGGCTATCAAACAACAACAACAAAATAACAGCCTGATTTATGGTTTTATGTATTTTTTTCAAAATAAAATACCTTATTAATTGTCATCTGAGAACCCACTACTTGTGTCATAAGTTCAGGGGTGGGCAATTTTACAAAGTCCGGCGATAAAAATTCTGCAAATGGTAGGTAACAATTTGGGAGTGGGGAATGAAACCATGATTATACATTTCTCCCAATCTTAGACTATATGTGACACCATAATTGGGAACACCGCCAAAATTCTATGATCAAATTCAACATTTGAAGTAAACGCGGCCAGGATTTATATTTACAGAAACCTGAGACTACTATAACAGTAGTCTTAGCAAAAACAAACCACAAGCATGTCTGCTTACTTAGGTTAATGTCCTGTATAAATGATAAACAGTTTTAGATATCAAAGTTATATTTTAACAACAATGTTAAGCGGCTAAATAATTTCAGTGATTTGATGGATATTTTTACATTTTCTTATCATTTAGACCAAAATTAAAAAATAGTGATCATCCTAGAGACTTTGAATATATGTTTCTGGTCGTCCTTTAGCAATTAGAGCAATAGAAAAGAGAAGATTGTAAAAAGTAGCACACAGAGAAAAAACGCATAATAAGTGCGGTGTATATGCAATCGTTGAGGGTTACGATATATGATATATAAATAGATACATGTTTTTATTTTAAAGTACAACTTAATAAATACATGTACATGAAATGCAGGCTTGTTGTTTCTCAGTCTGACATATTCCCCATTTCCATTTCCATTTTCAATTTTATAAATACAATTTTAAACAATCATATGTATAGTCACTTAACATAATAGGCTATAATTTATGTAAAAAAGGCCCTTCGAGGATTGTGACGGACCGTGCAGTCAGTATTTGTTTATCACAATACGAAATATTATATGAATAAAATTCAAAATCACATTAATCCTTACCATATATGAGGCTGAAATCTTCCTAAATAGTTTCAATATATCAGTTGTGTTTAGTAATGTGAAAATACAGACGAAAAAGGTATATAATAGTAGCATTTTCTGTTCGTTTATAAAACAAACAAAATAACAAAAAAAAAAAAACCATCCAAGAAATATAAAAGCAAACGTACTTAGGCCTACAATTTTCAATTCAGATGGATTTTTTTATCCATAGAAAAAAAAAGAATGGTACAGCATAGACGTTACGCACAGTGTTCGGTTTAGTAATGGTAACGTTACTCGACGTAGTTTTATAAATGATTTCAACCGACTTGTGTACAAAACGTCAAAGCTTTGCACTATATTTAATACAGCTGACATTTTGATGTTTATAACTACTTAAAAAAATAGACTGTAAACATGACTGATTATATATTTTTGACAAATAAACTGTATTTCCTCATAATCTTTACTTATCGAAAGTATATATTTCAAATGTTTGTCACTGCCCAATCATGTCAATTGTTGCAAAATGCACATACTGTAATATGATGCTCAGGATTTCGTCATCACAAGTATTTAAATCTAGACATATATATCGCGTAGATACAGCCAGTACCAAAGCTGTTTAGTGCTTTAAGAGTATAAATGTTATCAACTTTAGCCTTCAAATGTTCCAAAGTCGAAAGGTTCGGTATTATAGAAAACTTATTTTTACCAAAAACTTCGACGCCTTTAAGATCATCAAAAGGTTTACAAAACTTTGATGGAAGTCAAATTTCCTTGTTTATTTATTACCTTTTAAAAGAAATTATTAAAAATTATCTCAAACAAATATATCATTACACAGAACGTGTCAAATGCTAAAGACACAAAAATTCTAAAGTTTCAGTCAATGGAAAATAAAATTATATATATTACGTTGTAGTACATTGACGTTCCGTGCAAAAAACGTTCAATTTGGACGTTGTAACATTTTGGGGAGACACGGACAACTTGGTGGAAATTGATGAAAAAAATAGCATTTCCTTAATATTGAAGGCTTAAACAAATCTTTAAAAAAATCACATGTCAGTAGTAACATTTGTTTTCATAGTTTATTTGTCTGTCACAAATTTGAGATACCCTTAATTATCATGTACTAAAAAATCTTGAACAATTGCTCTATGGTACCATTTAAGGGAGACACGGAAAATACTAAAAAAACATCATTTTTGTATACTCGAATTTTCAAATCTTACAGCTCTTTTGAATTTCGTAAATAGCCGCTCGATTGCGAACTGACAGGATATTTATCTCGACCGTTTCACACCATAAATATGATCATATTATATCCCATCTGTACAAACATCGAAATTCATTCAGTAGTTAGTATGTTTTCTTCGTTTATATTTGGATGGTTAGTTATTGTTGTTACGTCTTACACGGCAAAAATGTCATTATGAACACGGAATCGTTGCTTAATTATGTAATAATACATAACATTAAATTTATTAAAATCAGGTTTTATTTAATTTCGATCCGAATGATGAATCAAGACCAGTAATTATTTAATAATACGCAGAATTGATTTCTTTTTGTCCTACTTATGCATCAAGAAATGGTCAAATGAAAAATAGACCGAATACCGTGCGTAACGTCATAGTTTTGTTGTTACCTTTGATGAATGTGTATACATGAAACATTGTATGTATTGTAAAGAAGGGCGGAAGATACCAATTAGTGGACATCCAATACTATATAAAGTCGCGGATAAACTGACATCGCCATGACAAATAAAATAGAGAAGGGAAATGGGGAATGTGTCAAAGAGACAACAAACCGATCCACCAAAGAGGAGAAAGACTACAAAATGACAAACAAGTGTTAGTCCCCAAAACACTACAAAAAGAAGACTTGAGCCTAAAACTACGGATGATCTCAGGTGCTTCATAAGGATAAGACGATATCGGGGCCTGCTCCCGAGTGGTGACAACCGTCATGTTGCTGATGATATAGCTGATGGTATGAATAAATTCGGCGAAAACAGGTCTCATTCTGTCATGTCTCAATTGAAGAAAAAGATTGTACCAAATAAATGTTAATGCATATGACATTCGGGTTTAGTTGAGTGAAATAGATGTTTATAAATTTGACTTTGAATCCAGGAGATTATTCAAGTTGAAATGCTACCTGCTAGTGAATGAAATTGAAGCCAAATTGGTCATAACCCTTTCACTGGCGATACAATTTATGATGACCAGTGCTAATTAAATCAAATATAGATAACAATAGACGAGTCTACGAACGTAGACTAATAGTTTGAGTTAGAACTGAATGTGGATTAGGTTTGAAGCTCTACCTCTTAGTCTTAATTCGACAACGGGCTATATTTATTTACCCTTTAACAGTTCCTAAATGTTATTTACACGTGTATTAGTTATCTTTTCTTTCGTTTTTCATCATAAAGTCCAGTGTTTTTCTTGATGGACTATTTTTTTTTTTGGTATTCTATGTAGTCACTAATATTTACTAGTCTATTGCAGGTTGAGATTAAAGCGAGGCTGTAACATCAAATTTAGTAATTTGCTAAATAGTATAGGCCAAAGTCAAAAAGAGTTTCAGATTTCTAGCGGAATATGAAAATCCAGGAGTCTAAATAATATTCTTGAAATAAATTTCACTAATTATACAAACAAAGTATACTCAATTAATTGTTATTGAAATCAAACTAAATATAAATGTTGTACAAACATGTTCATTCACCGTCCTACATTCTGTCGATACCTGTATTTTTGCATTGCACAAGCTTAAGATCATGCTTTTTCTTTGACTGTTAATGACAGTCTTTACATGAAATCTATTGAATGTTGGATGTGTATGCTAATTGATATTTCAGTCGTATGTACATAATCTTTTATAAGTTGTTATTGTCATTTAACTAACTTTCAGTAAGAGCAAGAAGTCTTAGTTGTACATTTTGTGCCTTTTGTGTTTGTTCAGGTTTTTGTGCTTTGCATCGAAATAATGAGCTAAGCTTTTTTTAACCGATTCTAATTGTGTGTTCTTGTGTTGTATTCATATACCACTGACCCAGGTAATGGGAAGGGCTAGGCGTCATCGAACACTTTGAACGCCACCACATTCTCTATGTGGATTTATAATGCACTCGTTCTATTTGAGTAGTCAAACAGCGTTGACCTTATATTTTTAAGTCATATACGGTCACTGACCCGATATCACTTTTCCTCATGAATATTTGAATAGAAATTACCGAAATTATAATTAATTATTCATACGACCTCTTCAACCTGTTCTTGTTTCCAATGTATACAACGACGTCTCAAACTTATTTCTTTTACAATTTAAAGAAAAACATTTCGCTTGTTTAGATTTTTGGTTTGCAAACTATAAATCATTATGTTTTATGCTTATTGTTGATATTTTAGTCCATTCTCAAACAAATTCGTTCACCATCGATTGCGGGTTTCAACAGGTAATGTACATTTCATTGTGTTGTATATTTACTACGCCTGCATGATATGAGGCCTTTTTATATAATGGGAAAGTTTCCCAATATTTAAATCAAATAATAACATTACCACATTAAACAACAATTGAAAATGTTTTCTTTTTAGATTGCAGTATAAAGACAATAATAGTGTATTGACGAAACGAAGGAAAAAGCTCGACAGAGCCTCGCATTTCCCCGTTTCTATACCTCATCCTTATATCGTTGATATGTCAAGTCAATGCACTATTATTGTCTATCGGTCTAAAGTTATGCGCACGTTAAACTTGTTGCTGCATATCATTTTTGTATTTCGTTTATTTGTGCTGAACATAATTCAGTACTTTAGTTTTCTTGTTTGGGTTGTTTAATATTTGTCATTTTTGAGTGGGCTTATAAAGCTTGCTATGCATTATGGGTTTTCTCATTGTTGAAGGCCGTAGGCTGATCGATAGTTGTTACTGACTATCTATCATTTGATGTATCATAATGTGTAGTCACCTGAAATAACTTTTTGATAATTCGTTTTTACAATATTTTGAAATAGGACATAATGCAGTACACTTACATGCAGCTATAATTCTGTGCATATGAGCAAAGATTGAAAACAATGTGAAGTAAAATTCGTATTTGTAATCATTGACACTATTCCTTTGAACATAAGGCAGTTATTTTACTGACAAATAATTGCCCTTCTTTAGGTAAGTTAAACAAATCGTATAACAACGAAAGACAAATTAGATAAGGTTTATCATTCTCCTTCGAAAAATGAGCATTGCAACTATATTCCCTTTTACGGTAATGTTTAAATGTTCTTTTCTTATCCAGGTATTAAAGTATTCATTTCAACAAATTATGTGCCGTCTATTATCTCAATCATTTATATCCAGTGTTCTTTTGCGTTTTATATCATCTGAAGCTCTACCCGCACTTTTAGTTCGTCCTTTAAAACGTTTTACTTTTCCAGATGTCCGCGCACCTTTTTTCTATTCTAGCACGTTTACTCAATGTCGGTGCATGGTCATTTTCTCCTCTTCCAACTTTTTATTCGTATTCAGAAATATCATGTTCAGTTTTGTTTGAAGCAGTAAATACACGATTTTCATCTCCATACTCCTTAGTACCAGATTCACTCTTAATATAGAAAGAATGGAAAGGCAGAGGTGACGTTGTTACAACATGGGCTGCCAGTGAAGTGTTAATGATTGGCGTAAAACTCGAATCTAAAGTACGACTAACAGACGTATAACTGAATGCTGATGTACAACTGAGAGGTGCATAACCGGATGTTGACATACAACTGATTGGTGTATTACTCGGAAGTGTAGTACAACAATTTGTAATTTGTTGAGTTGTTTGCGTTGGTTTCTTATGTATGCTTTTCTTATATGAACGGATATGTTTTCTCTTATATGTAAATAGTTCTTTCTTTAAAATCATTGCTTTACTAAAAATTCTTTGACACAAACTTCTGACGACATACTTTCTACAACAACTAGTACAGCGAGAGTGTAAACCCGACTTCCCTTTAAAACCATGAAGCACTACATAACAAGGTTTCCTCAATCTTTCATCTTTTTTTGCCACCTCATTCAGTTTGACCTTTGCTTTCTGTAGTTTACTATAAAATTGATCTCTAAAATAAGTCGCCTGCTCTCCTTCATCGTCTGTCTCCGTTTCGGAACCATACCTCAGAAATGATCGTGTATTCTGGAGAGCTTTCTCGGGTACCGTATAATCCTCTCTCAATGAATACACAGAATCAATTTTAATACCATATCCATCCGAGGCACAATTGCAACCACGTGAGATACAATTGCAACCATCGGAGTTTAAGTCATTTTGTTTAAACAAAGGAGAGGGAGGTAAACTATCCACTGTTGCATTTGTTGTAGCTTGCGACGTAGCTTGGCTCTGGCTCTGAATAACAGTAGACGGTATACTGATAGGCACTGTAATACTCTGGTAATTTTGTGGGTCTTTTGTTAAACGCTTATGAGGTAATTTTTTATCATATAATGAATGATATAGAGTTAGTTTTTGTACTTTACCACTTTGTTTACTCGCAATTCCATATCTATCTGATGCACAGTTGAAACCATCTGCGGTTAAGTCATTTTGTTTGTACAAAGGAGATGTAACTAAAATATTCACCGTTGCATTTGTTGTATCTTTTGAAGTAGCTGGGCTTTGAATAACAGTCGATGGTATATTGATAGGCACTGTAATACTTTGTTCATTTTGTGTGTCTTTTGCTAAACGCTTATGTGGTAAGCTTTTATCATATAATGAATGATATGGAGTAAGTGTTTGTACTTTACCACTTTGTTTACTTGCAATTCCATATCTATCTGATGCACAGTTGAAACCATCTGCAGTAAAGTCAGTTTGTTTGTACAAAGAAGAGGGAACTAAAATATTCACTGTTGCATTTGTTGTAGCTTTTGACATAACTTGGCTTTGAATAACAGTCGATGGTATACTGATAGGCACTGCAGTACTTTGGTCAATTTGTGTGTCTTTTGGTAAACGCTCATGCGGTAAGTCTTTATCATACAATGAATAATATGGAATTAGTTTTTGTTTTCTGGCATGTTTTGTTTGAATGTTCTGTACTAAACTTGAACTAGCCGTTTTATCAATTCGGACGGACTTTTCGGAACTTGCTTTTGACGGAACATCATTCTTCGGTGAAATACCATTTGATTTTGAAAACTGTGATCCAACACTTTTGCTGGGATATGGCGACACAACACTTTTTTGATGTAGTGACGAAACAACCTTTGTAATTGCGCACGTTACAAGCTTTCTGTTGTCATGTGATGAAACGATATTTGCTTCGTCTTGATGCGATTTAACAGCTGGGTTACCATTGGATGAGATACAAACTTTATTGAACCAAGGTAACTTCCATGACACACTACTCGTATAAGCAGTCGAGTTTGTAGGCGTGCTTGTCAACGGTGACTTTATTTTTGTACAGGGAATCGATGATGCAGAACATTTGTTAGAGTACCATGATTTAATTCTGGTTTTGGTAAATGCTGATACCCTACTGGATTCAGCAGAGGACGACTCTCTACATGTATTGGTATCTGTTGTGTCATATACAGCAGTTGTTTCCTTTGGAACTGACAAAGTTGTCTTCAATGTCTGGTCTTTCTCATCTAAAAAACTTGGTCGGAACTGTCCAGTAGATTCGTCCAATATATAGTCATGCATAGTCATTGAAGTTTTTCCTTTTACATTCTCTGTTCCATAAACCACCTTAACCACTATGGGTCTTTTAAGACCTTCACTCTGGTTTTCAGATTGTTTTATGACAGGTATTTGCGACTTTGCTGCACTACTTGAAAATGCTGTCTTTGTCTGGAGCGTTTCGTTGGTTTCTGGAACCTTTGAAACTTGAGAAAATAACGGTAATCGAGGTAGACTTACACTACAATTGGTAACTAAATGTTTTTGGGTTGATGTGACACAATCGTTTGAAGGAACGTTTAATGTCTTATTTACCATAGTTGAAGTCTCAAACATTGAATTTTCATGATTCTCTATAGTCTTTAAAATATTGCTATAACTGTCAAATATGTCTTTACTTCCACAACTTGTTTTTTGCAGCAATGCTAAATTTTCCCTAACTAGTCTTTTAGTTTTCCTAAGTTCACCTAATGTGTCATTCGTCAATATATCTTTAACTGTAAGAAGTTTTGATTTCTGTTGTATCGGCAAAACAGATGTTACACTGCATATAGGTCGAGATGACATATTAGTACATGTGGTCGTAGCAGAAGACTTTGTTAGATTACTTGTTAAAAGCCTAGTTAAATTGAGCATACAAGTACTGCTGGTCATTGTAGGAACGGTCGACGAGTTTGACATTATTGGTGTGATCGAATTGTCCTTTAATAATTTTGTTGATGTAGGATGATTTAGACTTGATTTTGGCGGTTCTACTTTAATCGTGTTTACAAAATTAACTTTTGGTATAACTACAAAATTTTCGTTCGCCTTTGATTTTGGTATCCTATCATTCTCAATAGTAAGATACGCATAAGAGTATGTACCGGATGCACCTTTAACTAAAATCGGTACATTTGACTCTGTAGTAAACTTCGTACTTGTTGATACAGGATTCTTCAATGTTGCATTTAATCTGTATATTACTGGCGGCATCGTTTGAGGATTCAATAATGAATTTGTATATACTGATTTTGATATGGGCGAAACAATCGTATTGCCGCCTGATGACATGGTAATATATTGCGTATACAGTTTGTTTTCTGAAAGTTTTCGTCGCATGACACGAGCATCCGTTTTACTGATCATCTTGACATTACCATTGTTATTTCGTTTGTTCAATAATTCGACTTCTTTTAATTTTTTTATTGCTATCTGATTGTATTTTAACTCATCTTTTTTCTTCACTTGTAATTGTTTATGATGAGGTATTGGTATCTGATTTGTTAAAACTGATCGAAGTCTACTTTTATGACCAATGGGTACTGCAGCTGACAAAATAGGTGTTTGCATTAAACCTGCAATGCCAGTACGTGATTTGATAATAGAACCAGGAAAAGATTCGATTGAGTCTTTAGAGATCGTGGTCGTTGATCCTACCATAGACATGTAAGTGGAAGAATGGTTACTTGGCTCTTCTGAATTTCCTTTAAGTTCGACATGGGAATTCACAGAATTAACTGGAATAATGCAGCTTTTTGAAGGCAGTCTCTCAAACTCAGAACCTTTTATTTTTGAAGGCAGCCCATCAAATTCAGATTTACCCAGCAATATAGTTGGTCCCCGTGGGTGTGCTGTATTAATAACAACTGATTTTAGTGCCTCTAAAGAAATATTTGAAAAAAGGTTTTCCTTTGTGACAGACATAGACAATGGCGTGGTTTGTTTTTTGACACCAAAAGAAGATGGTGTTTCTATATCTTTTGATACCTGTGTTGAATCAGCAGTCTGCAAAACTGGACATACCCTTGTACTAATTTGGTTCTCAGTTACATTTTCTTCTTTAATAACCGAATGTTGTATTCCTCGCATTGATTCTGATAAAATACTCTTGTTAAAGTTCTCTAAATTACCTTTGAATAATTGTGAACTATTAGAAAAACACTGTCCTGTTTTGTCCATGTTTGTAGATACATATGGATTACTTTTGTTGATGACAGCTTCTGTGCTAGTTGACATTTTGTCGACGTATGAACAACTCGTGGAGTAGTCTGAATTGGTTTTGTCCATCTTGGTTTGTAAGAAGTTTTTGTTTGCAAAAAGACCAACAGGAATAGGTGAAGAAAATATGTCTGAAAAATCGAATACATTTACAGAACTGCTGCAATGCACATTATCATCTGATTTGACATCATGTGCATCACAATGGTGCTGTTGAAATACATCGTCTATCATATTCTGAGTTGTCATCATAGATATTTGATAATTTTCATTACTTTCAAAAGACAGTAATGATTCTGACATATTATTCTTTGCTTCTTTATGTAATGGTTTAGTGTGTGACACTTGCACTTCCACTGTAGACACTCCTGATATTAAATTTGTAGTGTAGGTAACTGGTACTATGTTTTTCTCAAATGTGTCGTTTTTTAAAACATCGAGATGATCTTTTTCGTCTGAAACGCAAGTGATATCATCACATGTGACAAGACTAGACTCGTTAGTCGAAGTCTTACTTATTGTATCATCTGCTTCAGCTGGACACTGATATGTAGATATAGTATGTATATAGCTGAAAGAAAAAAAAACAATATCATTTGTTATGAAATATAGATCTCAATATACAGATCAAGCTATCAATGACCATGATGACTTCTGTAATTTTTTATTTTTTTTGTAATATTTCATTTAAGTGATTAAGCAATTCAGAGTAGTATAACTCAGTTAATATACAAGTCACGTGCAGTGCAAGTTATATTTGATCAAAATCAGTAAAAAGCAAAGCTCTCTCGAAATTCGCTATTTTTTTTTTCTTTCTACTTCTACTTTGTCGTGGTCATTGTGGCGTTTTGATATTTATCTTCTCATTATCGATAATAGAATAAATTTCATTTATTTAATAAACTGTTTTGCTCAATGTTGAATATTGTAAGGTAACCTATGGAACCGACGTCATTTGGTCTTTCATGAATAAGAAATCATATCACATCTAAAACGTTCTCTGAAAAATCAATCTGAATTTTGAAACAGGATGTTTTACCCATGAAATTATTATCAAAATATTTGATCCGAGCAATTTACATGATTCCCTCTACAGAGATAAACTGACAGCAAATGCACATTGTTGTAATTGAAGTTAAAGCATATTTATGTTTCTTAACGCTAATTGCACACATATAACAGGTCAAACGGTTGTTTAATGTTAAAGTCTATAAGATGTATGTCTTACTACATGTTCCCCGTATTGAATTATTTGTGAAAATGAGATCATGATTGCTCTCATTTCCGATTGCCATTCTTGGATTATGTTGGGACCAGTCTTCCAAACTAGGCCAAATGAACCATTTTAGACAACATGTACACATGCCAATAATTATTACTACAAAAAACACCTGACCTATTCCGAATACTAGTACATGTAGTGATATCTGATAAACCATCATAAACACACAAACTAAACGTTCGACATAAATCACTGAAAACGTAGAAAATGTCAGATATCGCAAGCCTATTTACTCATCTTTTACAGAGAACACCAAATCAATACCAAATTAGAATTCAAATAAAACACATTATACATGGTAAATGAAAATCGCAAATCCATCAAAAACAAACACTGCCAACTTTACCATGTTTGGTACCTCATATTTGAAACTGAAACATGGATTCATTCCGACTTTTCCACCAGACTGCAACATGAACGGGGAATGTACATGAATGATAGAAAAATAAATGGTATAGCTAGGAGTATTTAATCCAGTACATGATAAATTGAATGAGTTTAAACGCCCCTTTGGTATATTTTGCCTCTCTCTATAGAACGAACTACAAACAGAAAATGAAATGGAATGCTGCAACCTGGAACTAGTAGGATATAGGCCATCTACCTAGCATCATTTTACAACCCTAAAACATCTTTGCAGAGTGATACCAGCTATTTCATGTGACGTATGGGTAGAGCTGCAAATGTGAAAATCGTACATTATTACAACTGGAGATTCAAATATACCTGGACAAACTGAACGATCTTGAGCTAATTCGACAAGTTTATGAACCTTAAAGAGGATCAAACACTTTAGGCCTTATATTACAAATTATCCACGTTGCTTTAGGAGAACGGAAATAATGTCTGACTACGACAATGTTAATAGGAAAATAAACAAAATACCAGCAAAATAACAACAGAAAAATTATACCAAGAAAAATCATCCTTTTGGCAAAATGTAAAATACGACCTACATAATACATGACTTTTGTAACTGTTCACTAACCTATCAAAAGCCGAAACAATGTATGATGGCGATACCATTTTATATCACATTTGGAATCTGTATGGTACCTGCACATCGCTAGAAGATAGCATCATTAAAAATATAGTAACCAAGACTGCCCGACAAAAGATGGATGCCAATGGATAATAACAGAACCAAGAACGTTTATAATTAGACACGTTAGACATAAGGAAAAGCATATAACTAGAGGCTCTAAAGAGCCTGTGTCGCTCACCTTGGTCTTGTGCATATTAAACAATGGACACGGATAAATTCATGACATAACTGTGTTTTGGTGATAGTGATGTGTTTGTAGATCTTACTTTACTGAACATTCTTGTTGCTACAATTATCTCTATCTATAATGAACTTGGCCCAGTAATTACAGTGGAAAATATTTTCTAAAAATTAACAAAAATTTATGAAAAATGTTAAAAATTAACTATAAAGGGCAATAACTCCTTAAGGGGTCAATTGTCTATTTTGGTCATGCAAACTTATTTGTAGATCTTATTTTGCTGAACGTTATTGCTGTATACAGTTTATCCCTATCTATAATAATATTCAAGATAATAACAAAAAACGGCAAAATTTCCTTAAAACTACTAATTCAGGACAGTAACCTAACAACGGGTTATCCGATCCATGTGAAAACATCAGGGCAGATAGATCTTGACCTGATAAACAATTAAACCCTGTCAGATTTTCTCTTAATGCTTCGGTTTTTGAGTTATAAGCCAAAAACTGCATTTTACCCCTATGTTCTATTATTAGCCGTGGCAGCCATTTTGGTTGATTGGCCAGGTCACGCCACTCATTTTTTAAACAAGTTACCCCAATGATGACTGTGGCCAAGTTTAGTTTAATTTGGCCCAGTAGTTTCAGAGAAGAAGATTTTTGTAAACGATTACCAAGATTTACGAAAAAATGGTTAAAAATTGACTATCAAGGGCAATAACTCCTTCAGGGGTCAACTGACCATTTTGGTCATGCTGACTTATTTGTAAATCTTACTTTGCTGAACATTATTGCAGTTTACAGTTTATCTCTATCTATAATAATATTCAAGATAATAACCAAAAACAGCAAAATTTCCTTAAAATTACCCAATTCAGGGGCAGCAACCCAACAACAGGTTGTCCGATTCATCTGAAAATTACAGGACAGATAGATCTTCACCTGATAAACACTTTTACCGCTGTCAGATTTGCTCTAAATGCTTTGATTTTTGAGTTATAAGCCAAAAACTGCATTTTACCCCTATGTTCTATTTTTAGCCATGGCGGCCATCTTGGTTGGTTGGCCGGGTCACGCCACACATTTTTTAAACTAGATATCCCAAAGATGATTGTGGCCATGTTTGGATTAATTTGGCCCAGTAGTTTCAGAGGAGAAGATTTTTGTAAAAGATTACTAAGATTTAGGAAAAATGGTTAAAAATTGACTATAAAGGTCAATAACTCCTAAAGGGGTCAACTGACCATTTTGGTCATGTTGACTTATTTGTAAATCTTACTTTGCTGAACATTATTGCTGTTTACAGTTTATCTTTATCTATAATAATATTCAAGATAATAGCCAAAAACAGCAAAAATTACCTAAAATTACCAGTTCAGGGGCAGCAACCCAATAACGGGTTGTCGGATTCATCTGAAAATTTGAGGGCAGATAGATCTTGACCTGATAAACAATTTTACCCCCATGTCAGATTTGCTCTAAATGCTTTGGTTTTTGAGTTATAAGCCAAAAACTGCATTTTACCCCTATGTTCTATTTTTAGCTATGGCGGCCATCTTGGTTGGTTGGCCGGGTCACGCCACACATTTTTTAAACTAGATACCCCAATGATGATTGTGGCCAAGTTTGGTTTAATTTGGCGCAGTAGTTTCAGAGGAGAAGATTTTTGTAAAAGTTAACGACGACGGACGACGGACGACGGACGACAGACGACGGACGACAGACGACGGACGACAGACGACGGACGACGACGACGACGGACGACGGACGCCAAGTGATGGGAAAAGCTCACTTGGCCCTTCGGGCCAGGTGAGCTAAAAAGAAGAAGAAAATGTGGATATAAAAGAGATGCTAATTCATTTACGGAGCTATCGTCAGAGAGAAATAAGAAAGGCATATTGAAAGTACATTGAATCAGGTGCGTAGCTCCCTATACGCTAACACGCAGTTGCGTGCACATCGATTCGGCATGCAAAAAAAAAAATGGCAAAATAAAAATTCATAGATTGAATGTTAAAGGAAACACCTATGTTGTCACTTTTTTAATTGATAAAATATCATTAAATAACGGCATTTGGTTTCAAAATAAAAGTGTTATTGGAGATTATGACAAAATCGGAAAGTAACTTGTATCTTTTACAAGATTTGAATTTGTAATACTCAGACTAAGACATGTAGTTTTTGGAGCACATTTTACAGTGTACGGTTCATCAGTTTGGAATGAGGTGTACCAATCGGCATTAGAATTATCAGAACCCTTCGATATCGTTGAAAATATGCCGAGGCGATGTGGTCGACAGACTACCAGAGCCAATCACCCTGCAAACACGCCAAAACAGTATTGGAAAGTCTCATTGTTTTTTGCGTATGTTGAAAACAAATGTACGATCAACAATGAACGACGACAGTTACTAGCATTACTGCATATTCATCGGCAATTTTGAGTAAATTCTGTATCACAAATATGTGTTGTTTATGTATTACGTACTCTATTCAGAGGATATTTTAATAGTATCTACATATAGCTCCTCTTTTAACCGTCCTATGACCGAAAACTGGAAAAGAAAACATTTTTCTGCATAAAAGGGTCACAAAAATTTTCGCCTCGCTCCGCTCGGCGGTAGTTGCTTGCACATTGTTTCTTTCTAGCTACGCCCCTGTGAATACATAGTTACACCAAGTACTTGAAAAAGTGATTCGTAAAAAACGTACTGCATGAAACGACTTTGGACCTACATCAACATGACCAAGCATAAACGGTCAGATGGGAGTACCACCACCACCAGGATTAGTAAACGACGACACAACAGACAAACATTACAGAAGCTTACATCCTAAATGCACAGTTCCAAAAAGCATTTTCAAGTTTTATATATGTATTATGTTATTGAACTGAAAAAAGACGCGTACTTAAATGCGTTTTTTTAAGTGTACTGAATTGTTATTGCAGAAATAAAGTATTATAAGCATCAATATTGAAGCAATGTTCATTTCTATCCGCAAACTAACCTGTTTGTATTGACTGTTTCGTTAAAATTCGTAGACATCTGAATTGACTGTTCGTTGTCTACTTTATAAACAATGTCATTCCTCTCGTTATCCACCATATAATTTGTCTCATCCGCAATCTCATCCACATCCATATAAGACGAATCGTCGTCACTGTCGTTAAACGACAAAGATAAAGACATGATCGAATCTGCATCTAAAGTGCTTGGAGTCGACGCTCGACTGCTGTCACACTGCAATCGATTCTCAGAAACATCAGAATCGTCATTAAACGAATGATTTACTTCCACAGATGAATCTTCGATTATAGTCATTGCATCAGTAGCTGTTAATGTGTGGTGCATTTGGGATTCAGTTTTGTATAGTGTAGTATTATATAATTCCGTATCTTGATCAACAATCACATCTTCACCAGAAGAATTTCTGATATGACTAGAAAAACATCGGCTCATGGGTGATATAAATGGTAACTGTTCGGACGACTGCACAGGTGAAACTGTCGGCGAAAATATCACTTTCTGTTCAGCACAGGCTTCGCTGTGAGATGATATAGACATCGGGAACATTGTATAACTAATATTTTTCGTCGACCAAAACATAGATGCATCATCGGTCGAACTACTCTCTAAAGAAGAAAGTGGTGGAATGACGGATATTGCAGAATTCAATGTTTCTGGAGAAGGTATGCTTTCTTCTACACGTTCGGTCATTTTGTAATGTGAAGCAGGGAGAAATCTGAAAATTGAAAAAAATAAAGAATGCAAAAACTGTTTACTGCATGGTGATAGCAACAACATTAAGGGCAAAATCACCTTAATGGATACGTTTGACAATTTGGGTTATGTTAATAGTATATATCTGTAAATTTTGCTTTTCCTATCATGTTTTCTGCTAATGATTTCTCACTTTCTGTTCAGTTGTTTAAAATATTGGAGAATGGGTACTTAACATTGACATTTATAGTCCACAACTGCTGAAAGATATTAATAAATTCGAAAATTTGTAGAAGTGTTGAATTATTTGTAGACCTCATCTTGCTGTCTCTCTATATGTTATTGATTTTGAGATGCTAATAACATGAATAAGACAGAAACGAGTAAAGGTTTATCATTATTTAATGCAATAACTCATATAAGAAGCTATTACGAAATTGCTCTGATATCTCATGGTATATTTTTTTTTTTTTTTTTTAGATTTGCCGAGACACCATGACCTTGCACATCTATACTATTAAACTAGAAGACCTCATTTTGGGTGTCGCTTCTCTTCTTTCCACAATAAATTAATCATCATGCCTCTGTGTCCTATGGGTACAGTGCATAATCGTATATGTCATCCATTCATATGATTATTCAGATTGAGTTATTTTGGGTGAAAAACAAGAAAAAAGACGTCCGGATATGTTTCCGTCATTGGGGGAAATTTTAAGTCGGATTAGACTTCCGGTTTGCGTTTTTCTGTATACTTTGAACATACATTAATACTACGAATACAGTGTATTTTCTGTCTTATATCCGTCATTGGACGAAATTTAAGTCAGATTAGACCTCCGGTTTGCGTTTTTCTTTTTACTTTGAAACAAATACATATACTACGAATAAAGTGTATTTTCTGTCTGATATCATTTTCAAGTTTACTATCCACGGCAGTCACAGGGTTAATTTAATAGAGAGGGTCTGAATAATATATCAATTATTACACTGAGAATTGACTGTAAAAAGAAAATATACTTTCGGGACGTCTGGAATGGGTGTTTTTAAGATCGAAATTTCAGGATTGACCATTTCGGGATCCCGGATTTCTTTTTTCGAATTTCGGGATGTCGAGATATTTAATTTGTATAATAAATTCATAACCTCGGGATTTCATGTTTTCAAGACCGGGATATTGGGATCAGGGCCCCTACGCAGTGGCGGATCCAGAATTTTTCATACGAAGAGGCCCGTTGACTGCCTAAGAGGGGCCCGCTCCGGTCATGCTTCATTGATTCCCTATATAAGCAACCAATTATTTTTCAGAAAGGGGGGGGGGCGCCACTAAATCCGCCTCTGCCCCGACCCCCCCCCCCTTTAATGAATGTTCATAATATACAGATAAGCGCTAAAATTATTCATGTGTCATTAAAATTAATAGAGAACAAACAAAAAAAAAAGGATTTTTTTGTGGAAAAAGGAGGAACCGGGCTAGAAAAACAATTATTCTGTCCCAAATTACCTATGACTTTTGATACCTTTTCTGAAATACTCAAATCACTAAATGTTTTACAAAAAAAAAGAAGATGTGGTATGAATGCCAATGAGACAGTTCTCCACAAAAGACCAAAATGACACCGAAATTTAAAGGTCACCTAACGGCCTTCAACAATAAGCAAAAGTCGATACTGCATGGTCTGATATAAAAGGCCCCGAAATGACAATGTAAAACAATTCAAATGAGAAAACTAACAGCCTTATTTATGTACAAAAAATGAACGAAAAACAAATATCACTGAACCACTGAATTACAAGCTCCTGACTGGAATGTTCATAATACATGTACACTAAATGTATGTTCATAATGAAATAAATAGAAAACAAAAAATGTGAATTTTGGAAATAAAGGAGGAGGGTTAAAAAAAACATTTTCCTGTCCCCAAGTACCTATGACTTTTGATACTTTTCCTGAAATTCTCAAGTTATTAAATCTTTTACAAAATTCTTCCTACAACACTTTACATCCTTTCAAATACGCTCTAAATGCCCGCGATTTCGCGGGTGTGTTCTAGTGCCAATTTAATTCTGAACAATGGGAGATACCTCCAATTTTTTAAGATGACTTTAACTTTATTACTACCACTGGGTCGATGCCTCTGCTGGTGGACTATTAGTCCCCGAGGGTATCACCAGCCCAGTAGCCAGTACCGAAGTACTGGCATGAAAATACGGATTTTTTTGTGTTATTAAAATTTGCTGTTACAAAATGATAGAAATTATTATAAATTAAGGAATGTATCTCCCTCATGCAAAGCTCTGATTCCTTTCACGGATTTGGCTATACTTTTTGGACCTTTTGGATTATAGCTCTTCATCTTTTATAAAAGCTTTGGATTTCAAATATTTTGGCCACGAGCATCACTGAAGAGACATGTATTGTCGAAATGCGCATCTGGTGCAAGAAAATTGGTACCGTTAATTTTATTAACAATGACAGATATGAGATTCCTGCACTTTGCAAAAGTTATGTAATTTTCTTGACAGTTGTTACATCGTTTTATGACGTGACTGTCTGAGCATTTATTACATTGATTAATTTCTGAAAATGTTAATGGATAGGATGGATGGAATGTTAAGATCAATGCACTATATTTTGTGTATCAAATAGGTAGTGATATGATTTACTTATCAAGTCGGTAACATAGGGTTTTGATTGCCTTGCATGCAATCTGCACCCCAAAACAATTCCTCTGACATCAGTAAGATTTACAATTTCAGATACTAGTGTATTGCCTTATATATAGGCCTTACTTTGTTTTTCAGTTTCTCTATCGAGAACACGATGAAATGTCTCACCTGCTCTAATTATCATCTTGAATCTATATTGAAAGTCTGTGATATGTACAAGTATCATATACGCTTTACATCATGAATTATCCATCTAAATGAGGTCAAGGTCAGATAGAACCTGCCAGACAGACATGGACACCTAAAAGTCATGCCACACACCAAATGTAGTTAGGCCTGTTGCTCATAGATCTGAGAAACAGACCTCATTACGAAAAATAAAGGCAACAGTAGTATACCGCTGTTCAAAACTCATAAATCCAGGGACAAAAAACAAAATCGGGGTAACAAACTAAAACCGAGGGAAACGCATTAAATATAAGAGGAGAACAACGACATAACACCGAAACGTAACACACACAGAAACGGACCAAGCATCAGACAAAACACCACGAGAATAACAAATATAACATGAAAACCAAATACATGAATTTGGGATAGACAAGTACCGTGCCACGTCTGATCTCAATATCTCAAAAATAAGAGAAAACACAAACGACTCAACGTTAAAATGCAACACACACACAGAAACGAACAATAATATAACAATGGCCATCTTCCTGACTTGGTACAGGACACTTTTAAAGGGGAATAAAAGTGGTGGGTTGAACCACAAAAATTAGGTCAAGGTCAAATTTACTCTACCATACATGTACACCATGCAAAACTGAGCTGTCTTATTGTTTATAGTATCTGATATTATACAAACATAAACATGAAAACTTAACATTGACCTATACCACGGAAATGATGTCAAGGTCAGATGAACTTAAACACACAAACACATACACTTAACAATCATTCTATAAACCAAATACCTATTTCGTAGCATGCGTGTAATCGGCCTAACTCCGAAAACTTAACATTACCCACTTAACCATGGATATTGGGTGAAGGTCGGATGAACCTAGTAAGAAACACATATTAATTATATAACGTTGACACAAATTGCTAATTATTTATTATTATTATTACAATTTTTCTATAGCGCTAAATCTAAAACAATATTACTCAAAGCGCTTTACATCACATGTTAAACGAAATATACACACAGACAGTGATAAAAATATAAAACATGAACCCACAAAATAAATATTTAAGTGTTAAAACTTTTCTAGATAAAAGGATTAATAATGTGGAATTTTTTTTCAAAAAAGTGGAATATATATATCAATGAATCAAAATAAAAAAACGAGTAAAAAATTATACTGAATAAAATTGGTAAAACAAATAGCCAAAAAAGTTTAAAATAAGATTGCTATTACAAATTATCAAATATAAGTTAAAAATTTGAAAACGTATTCAAAAGATGAAAAAGGAATATTACCATGTAAAAATATAATTACTGAAATGAAAAATATGTGTGCTACTAAAAAAAAAAAAAAAAAAAAAAAAAAAAAAAAACATACAATTTACATATTATAAATAAAACATATCTCCAGTTAAAAGAAAGGTTCGATAAATCAAAAGCAGGCTAACGTCTATGGCACAATGTATCACAGAAACGAATTTAAGGGATAAAAATGCTTGTCGAAAAAAGTGAGTTTTTAAGTTCTTTTTGAATACAGGCACCGACTTTGCATTTTGAAGTTTTTTTGGTAATGCATTCCAAAGGATGGCCGCTACTTGATCAAATCTTCTATTGCCGTAGGTTTTGGTTCGCACAATAGGAGTTACGAGTGTTAAGTTGTTTTCAGACCTTAATGGTCTTGATGGCCTGTATAAATTTACAAGTTCACTAAGATATAATGGCGCTTCATGTTTCACGGACTTGAATACATATAATAATATTTTGTATTGCACCCTGTATTGCACAGGCAGCCAGTGAAGAGACTCAAGTGTCGAAGTAATGTGCAGTGGCGGATCCAGAGGGGGGGTTCCGGGGGTCCGCACCCCCCCCTTTATTTTGGCCGATCAATGCATTTGAATCGGGACATGTGTTTGCACCCCCCCTGCACCCCCCCTTTGCCCTGGGCTAGCACCCCCCCTTTCGAAAATTCCTGCATCCGCCACTGATGTGTTCGTATTTCTTTTTTCTTGTAACTACTCGCGCAGCAGTGTTCTGAACCCTTTGTAGTCTCTGAATCATGTAAGCTGGTAGTCCATAGAGTAAAGCGTTGCCATAATCCAATCGAGAAATGATTAACGAATTGACCAGAGTTTGTCATGCATCGTCGTTGATGTACGGACGTATGCGGCCTATATTTCGTATTTGATAAAAACATGATCTCGAAACTGAACTGACTTGTTGGTGCATTGACAGAGTCTTATCAAAATGAACGCCCAGATTTTTAATACACTCAGAACTTGTAATGATGTTTCCTTTAAAGGTGAGATTGCAATCCTTCAAATCTTTCACTCGGTTTTTCGGAGCAAATAGCATCAGTTCCGTTTTGTCCTCGTTTAGTTTAAGCATGTTCACACACATCCAGGAACTTATATCGGCCAAACAGTCCTCAATTCGATTCGATGTGTTTTCCAGTTATCAAGAGGTTCGAAAACTAAATAGATCTGCGTATCATCGGCGTAGCATTGATAAGACATGTTGTGACGTCTACAGATTTCGCCGATCGGCTTCGAAAATATAGTATATAGCTTTGGGCCAAGCACAGAGCCCTGCGGCACACCGCAATTAAGACGAAATTCGTTGGACTAATAGTATGCGAGAGAAAAAACTACAAGGAAAGCGTAACATTGATCAATTTACTATGAATATGAGGTCAGGGTCAGAGGAGCACTGGAAGATAAACATGTACATCAGTTCATAATTCCATTTAACAAAATATATTTGACATGTATTATTTATATTATTATACCTTACATATATTTTAAACAATTCTATTGGGTAAAACGTTATCACGTGACATGGAATAATTCAGTTGTTTTTTCATTCAATTGCAAGGAAGGACGAATAACCCTAAAAATTTCCACCAGCGGTGCATAACCCTATTATTCACCGGCGAATAACCTTATGAGTGGCAGCGTTTACGTTGCCATGGTTACACTGGAAGCCCACCTAGAGACGAGGAAAAAAGGCATTGGACATGAATAGAGTGCCAGCAGCTGATGGTATCTCAGGCGCGGATCCAGAGGGGGGTTCCGGGGGTTGGAACCCCCCCTTTTTTTGGACGATCAATGCATTTGAATGGGGACATGTAATTGGAACCACCCTTTGTCCTGGGTTAGGAACCCCCCCCCCCCCCCCCCCGTTTTAAAATGGCTGGATCCGCCCCTGTATCTCTTATGAAGTAACGGTCCTTTTCAGGGCCATCAATATTTTACAACAAGATTCTACCTTTGTTGTACAGGGGCGTAGCTAGAAAGAAACAATGTGCAAGCAACTACCGCCGAGCGGAGCGAGGCGAAAATTTTTGTGACCCTTTTATGCAGAAAAATGTTTTCTTTTCCAGTTTTCGGTCATAGGACGGTTAAAAGAGGAGCTATATGTAGATACTATTAAAATATCCTCTGAATAGAGTACGTAATACATAAACAACACATATTTGTGATACAGAATTTACTCAAAATTGCCGATGAATATGCAGTAATGCTAGTAACTGTCGTCGTTCATTGTTGATCGTACATTTGTTTTCAACATACGCAAAAAACAATGAGACTTTCCAATACTGTTTTGGCGTGTTTGCAGGGTGATTGGCTCTGGTAGTCTGTCGACCACATCGCCTCGGCATATTTTCAACGATATCGAAGGGTTCTGATAATTCTAATGCCGATTGGTACACCTCATTCCAAACTGATGAACCGTACACTGTAAAATGTGCTCCAAAAACTACATGTCTTAGTCTGAGTATTACAAATTCAAATCTTGTAAAAGATACAAGTTACTTTCCGATTTTGTCATAATCTCCAATAACACTTTTATTTTGAAACCAAATGCCGTTATTTAATGATATTTTATCAATTAAAAAAGTGACAACATAGGTGTTTCCTTTAACATTCAATCTATGAATTTTTATTTTGCCATTTTTTTTTTGCATGCCGAATCGATGTGCACGCAACTGCGTGTTAGCGTATAGGGAGCTACGCACCTGTTTGTACATTCAAGAAAGGAGTAGGTTCAGTAAGACCCCTTTTTGTCCCCAAAATATAGCAGTTTTACAAAATTGTGAAACTGTAATATTTTAGCTATTTATTGGAAAGTAGAATGCCTCTGCTACACAAATATGGGCTGTTTTTGACAATACAATGCACATATATCGGGTACTAACATCATTAAGTTATGCTAAATTACTGAAATCTTCACAATTTTAGCATTTTAGTTACATTTTAGATGGTTTCCGTCTTAAATGAAAGTGGTCGCATTCGTGTTCATTCATAATATTGAAATGTAAGTTGTATTTGATGATAATACATGTAATACTCTATAATACTAAAATTACGTGGTCCAATTTGTCAGCCGTCATCACGTAAAAACGACGAATCAAAGAATTCAACTTTATATATAACTAATATAGTACAAAGGTGTAGATTAAAAATTACACCACTCCAGGCCCTTTTGTTCTCCAAGTAATTAATATTGCCAATAATTAAGAAGTTCCGTGTCGAGTCCGATACCGATACCAATATTATAGTATATTCACCTGTTACCTATTACCTTATATGTATACGTTCCGCACCTGACAGGCGCACCACCAAACGGTGTATTTAGGATTATGCTATTTACACGGGTCATAATCACAGGGTTGACACTACTAAATTCCATCAATCATTGTCAAATTGTTACCTATTATAGTATTTTAATCAGTAAGACTTTCTAAGATAACAATACGAATACTAATCACAGGGTTGACACTACTAAATTCGATCAATCATTGTCAAATTGTTACCTATTGTAGTATTTTATAATCAGTAAGACTTTCTAAGATAACAATACGAATACTAAAAATCTGGACTAAAGATAAGGCGTATAGGTACAGTTTTCAATTTGTTAACAGGCATGACGCCGGGGCATGACGTAAAACAGCGAATCAAAGAATTCAACTTTATTTATAACTAATATACTCTAGGACAATAATGTTGCTTAAAAAATTCTCCATTCCAGGACCTTTTGTTTTCCAAATAATTAATATTACCAAATGGCAATAATTGATAAGTTCCAGTTCGCAAGGTCCAAACAGAAAGATTTGAAAGCAGAGAAAACTGTGTATCTTATAATCAGCATGACTTTATCAGATGACAATAATAATACTGAAATAAGGGTTGCGCATAGTTATATACTTTAATTCAGTCACGATCCCGCAATATCACGGGTGTGTTCTAGTAACATATATAAAGATTGAGGATGAACACAGATGCGGCCACTTTCATTTTTGACAAAAACCATCTGAAAAATTACGATTTTTTGCATATTTAATAGATTTTTCATATTCAAGCCTGAATCGGAGCGTTTTTAATTGCATATTTAATAGATTTTTCATATTTAAGCCCAATATGATCTGAAAGCGTTTATATATTTAGTATAGTTTTTTTTTGGCATGTGAGTTAACCAAGATAAGTTACAGATTAAGTTTAAGTTTTGTACCGCGAGGCTAATTTTTGCCGAAATTACAGGCTATATGGACTTTGATCAATTGTTGAAAATCATAGTTATACAGACTTTTTTTATAAACGCTTTCAGATATTGGGCTGATTTTTGGTATGTGAGTTACTCATGATGAGTAACAGATCAAGTTTAAGTTTTGTTCCGCTCTGGTAATTTTTGCCAAAATCAAGGGTTTACAACTTTGAAAATTGTGGAAATCACAGTTATATATACAGACTTTTTTTCTATACGCCTCCAGATTTTGAGCTGATTTTTGATACATGAGACTACCATCATGTTTGTGCCCACATGTGTTATTGAAATTGCAGATTTTTCAATTTTTTGAGACGGGGCCATTCGTGTCGCTTTGACACATCTAGTTTAACTAATAATATTGAGAATATTTATAGATTATCAACGTCATGGTCGTTGATCATCTCAACGAGATTGATTTTCTCCATTGAGCCGATACTTCGAAAGTGAGAAAAGCAATCGAGTTGACAACCATGAAAATCTGTTTATCGCTGTTTTACCTATGACGACGTTGTTAATAACATTGATAACGGGCACGTGCATCCTTAGTTTCTATCACACGACTCTGATGAGAAAGGAAATTATCGGTATTTATAATTTTACGAAATTTTCCTTTGATCTTGATGACTGATGATTTCCTTTCTCAGTGCAACGGAGTCGAGTGTTACGAAAAATTATGGCTAGAAACTTAGGGGGCACGTGGCGTTGCTAATGAAATTGACATCGTCGTCATATGTGAAATAGCGATAAACAGATTATCATTGGTCGTTTGTTTACATTTAGCCAAAATCTACATTACCCCTACGTTTTATTTTTAGCCATGGCGGTCATTTTGGTTGGTTGGCCGGGTCATTGGACACATTTTTAAAAACTAGATACCCCAATGATGACTGTGGCCAAGTTTGGTTAAATTTGGTCCAATAGTTTCAGAGGAGAAGATTTTTGTAAAAGTTAACGACAGATGATGGGTGCAAAGTGATGAGAAAAGCATATTTGGCCCTTTTGGGCCCGGTGAGCTGAAAATAAATTCCGTGAGCTTGAGATATATAAGCCCCTAAAAATTTGGCAGGAAATGTTTTGCTTTAGATTTTTCATACAATTACAATTAACACCTTTTACCTTTCAGAAAGTATGAAAAAATAACAAGGTTTTAATAAGATTTTCAAAGAAGGCATCTTAAAACTATATGTAATAAACATATGAAAAGAAAAGTAGGGGTTATTTGGCAATTTTTTTTAAAGGCACTACATGGATAAAATCAGAGGATTTCGAACGTCTGGCAAAAATCCCAAAACAAGAGGAGCGAACAGACCTCACGACACCTGACTCAGATAAAGAAACAAAAACAGAAAACAAAAACAAAAACGCAGTCCAAATGACCAGAGACTTGGTACAGGCAACACATTTTGCTGGGTTCATATCGGTTTTCTTTAATTTCTGTTTACTGTGTGTATCTTTATTCAGTTATATTTAGTGTCTTTTTATTAGTTCCCACATAAAAGAATGAAACGGTCGACTATGACATACTAAGACCATTAAAACCCTTCAAAAAATTTGAGAATGCAAAAATTGTTTAAAATTTTTTTATAATATCCTTTCTTTGCATACATATGCTATTTTAATTGGGAATTATCTATACCATATACATGTCCTCCGATCGCGAAATGAATCAAACTGTCATATATGATTTATAACATTCTAAAACGTATATTAATTAGAATTACATCAGTCCAAGATTAGCAATAAACACAAACTCATAAAAAGAACCATCGTTATGAGAGTGGATTCCATTCACATTCATAATCTAATTTACAATCGAAATGACAAGCGAAGTTTGTCGAAAACGACATGTGACCCCGACATAATTTATGAATAGATAAATATAATTATCGCTATTTTGTGCATTTTTCCTTTGATCTTTTTTTTGTAATAATTTTCATATCATGCTTCTCGCTTGAGATGGAATAATTATCGCTAGAAACTAAGGAGGCCACGTGGCGTTGCTAACGAAATTGACATGAAATTGACAACGTCGTCATAGGTAAAATAGCGATAAACAGATAATCATTAGTCATCTCACTGTACCAGCTCAAGCGAGAAAATCAATCTCGTTGAGATGATCAACGATAATCTATAAACATATAAAATTAATCCACATAGCAAATTTTATTTTGAAGATATCTCTGTTTTTAATTTCATAGCATCATGAACATAGATAAATACCATAATAAACACCATGGTTTCCCAGTAGGACACTTTTGTTTTTTGTGGGTCGAAACAGTCGACAAATTCCTTTGGCTTGTTGTGCTTTAGTTAAAAGTTTTTTCAGTTGTCATTGTTTTCAATAATAAACATGACAGCTTATTGAATTTCGAGATACACGTAGTTCGACTCAAACGAACACCGGAAGTTCGACAATCTAAGGGACACAACTCTTGCTTAGCTTGGTAAAGCTAAAATAAATCCGGGTGAATATGGCAAGGGGATCGATATTCTAGTATCAGATCGATGTATTTGTATGTCACAGTCTTTTATTATTATAATGACATTATTTTTACTCATTCAATTGTTTCAATTAAAAAAAAATCCTATGGCTTTTCCAAGAGTGTAAATTCCAATCGATAGTTTCGTTATTCAGGTCGGTTATAGCTGACAAAATTGTTTATTCTCGGATACAAAAGATTTAAGAAAATTTTGATTTCTATTCATTTTGTTTTATCTCACTCTTTCTTTTCAAAAGAAAATATAACAAGATCAAAGACGCCGTTTGAGTAGTTTTTAGGTGATCATCAACGGAAGCAATAATCCTCACTTTATACACACCCAAGCTCATTAGTGTAAATCACAAATTAATTGTTTTGTAAACATTTTAAATACTTTTTCATGAACATTAACAATGTATCACTCATTATTTATCAAAATTCTATAAAAGATAATCTTAGGTAAACACTCATGGAAATAGCATGTCATAAATCAATACAGTGGTCAATGACCGGAAATTTAATTACACGTGTATTGTCAGATTAACTCTTCAATCCATTTAAATCCCGGAGGTCATGTTTTGACATATGTGTATTAGTTCGAGATAAAAAAAATGAATTTTGAATGCTTTTGTTAACCTTGGGACCGTAGATTTAGTTCGACTCAACCGAAATTTCGACTCATCCAATTTCGACTCATCAGGAGTCGAATTACATACTTTTGTATGGAATAAAGTTCGGGACCACGTGAAAACTTCGACTCATCCGAAATTTCGAGTCAACCGAGTTCGAGACAACGAGAGTTAACTGTATAAGGTTATGCCATGCATATGGACCAACATCGCATACATATATACTTTTGCCGTTGTGACTTCATGCAGTTGGTGAATGAATGATCTGAGCGAATTGAAAAGAATGACCCGACTGAAAAATTAAAAGTAACGTCCAACAATCCACCAAACCTTTCGTTGACAGTCTAAAAGTCAATTTCAATCAAGTTTCACCCTCAGAAGTTTTGACAGAACTGAACCGAAACTCACTGCTTCATTTATACTACTACATAATTACTTATAATCATTCAATATTCCATTTTTGTAAATGATTACGTCAAAAACGTTTTCTTTTATATGTCAATTATTAGTTTCAACTCAACTATAAAATTCGTAGCTAATAACTTTCAATCTGCAATAGGTTTTATATTTCAAAATATTTTTTGTGACCTTAAAGTTTAAATCGAAGCGGGAGGTTAATACGTAGCAATTGACATGACTAGAAGATGCCCGCGAAATCGCGGTACATAATGGGCAAGTGTTAAAACAAAGTTTTTAAATCTCGCGGGGATAAGCTTCCACGGAGCATGCGCGAAAGCATGTAAGACACGGATCAATAACGTTCTCCGAATTGGGTTATTTTCTCCAAAAAAAACCCTGCTTTCTGTAGAAAAACGATTGTTTCAAATACAAATTTAGGAAGTACAAAACACAACAGTTATACGTCATATTACAAATATTTCTGTATGGTTTCAGAGGAAATGCGGGTCAATGCCTTTAGCAATAAATAGATTGTATTGTCAATTTAAACAAACATATGTATCACGGCACCTGTATTGCTCGGTTTTTGGTTTTTAAGTGTGTGTTTTATAGACTTATTTTGTTCATGTTTGTTGGTTTTTTTTGTCTTTTTTGGCCGGGGTATTGTCAGTCTTAACTGCATGAGTAGTTTTATTCTGAATGTCCATTTGATATATCCAATTTCGTCTTCCAGCATATGGTGTATACTGTGTCTCAATTGATACGTTACTCTAGAGCTAGCTCAAAGTACGTTGATTTAGTTGAACGAGGATTACTGCTTTCTCAAAATGTTTGATAAATATAAAAAAAGACTGGTGTACAAGAATTTTTTCATATAGTACCGGTTGTAAATTGAGAACATATAAACTTTTTAAACATACTTATAACACTGAGCAATATTTGCTACAGAAAATGCTACAGTGCCATCGTAGTGCTTTTTCAAAGTTTAGATGTGGTGTAGCACCATTAAAAATTGAGACTGGTCGATATGAAAGAAAAAATCTAGACGAAAGAGTCTGTTTTAACTGTAATATTTTAGACGATGAAAAACATGTACTTTTAAATTGTCCCTTGTATGAAGATCTAAGACATGCTCTTTTTATTGATATATTGTGTCATAATGATATGTTTTTAAACTTGTCTGATGAAGAAAAATTTATATATATGTTTAAAAATACCAATATTTGTGTAATATTGTTGCCAAAACCTGCAATAACATTTTAACAAGGAGAAACAGTATTTTATATCATTAACTACTGTATTTGTAGTATTTTATAAAATGAATAAGTATTATTTGTATTTTAATAGTCTCTCATAATTCTTTTAAGAATGGCACGTACATGTATTTAATTGTTTTAACTATGTTTACTGTATAATTAATTTTATAATTGTATCTTGTTTTAATCATGTTGTATGTGGTGAGACTTTAATAAACTATTGAATCTTGAATCTTGAATCTTTCTCAAAAGTTGATAAGACAGGGCTATGAATCATTCAAATTAAGGTAATCACTCAAGAAATTTTACGGTCGCCATCATGAGCTGATTGGCCATTATGACAAAAGTGTGTCAGAAATCATATCTGATATTCTTACTTATAGTCATAATAACATAATAAAACCTTCTATCATTACCGAACTGAACAAAGAGATAACACGACGGGTGTCGTATACGGTGCAGGAAATGCTTACCCTTCCGGAGCACCTGATTTCACTCCCGGTTTTTAGTGGAGTTCGTGTTGTTTCTTATTTATTATTTATAACTGTTGATGTAAATGTCCTTTGATTTTGTGAGTCTTTGTTTACTCCTTGGTTTTGATTGCTATTGTCTTCATTTAAACAAGAGCCATCGCCCTTTCGAAACCTGCCTGAGCCTTTATATGATTTTCGCAGAATATTCAATAAAATTCTGATTGAAATTATAATTTGTTTCTTCCCTGTATTAACATGCCTTGGTATAAATCGCGTTATTAAAGTTATTTCTCAAATTATCATTTCTTTCTGTACAATCCTTTTAAATTACAGGAGAATATTAGAACTAATAATTATAAATATATATATTCATATATATAATTTTTTTTAAAACGTGATTAAAATCATTTTATCTAGCTTAACTTTGAGTTATTGTAATTGTTAACAGGGGTTATTTCCCTTTCTAAACACTAATTTACATGCAACCACATTATATAGATGATATTTATTTATACTGGCAAGTTTTGTGTGTAATAAACATTTAACCAAAACAAGCATTTAATTATATTTTGAATATTTAAATGATCTTTATCATAGCCCATCCCATTATTCATTTAAAAGTGTAAAAATAGCATGCATGTTTCAAAACGAGGGCAGTTCCGGTTAATTGTTTACATGAGTTAAAAAACGAAGGTATTTCGCGTATTTTAAACTTACCTGTTCATGCTGTTGTTGAAAAATCTTTACTGTTTGGAAAATTGAATATACAAACGTCTACGGCAATGCAACCTCAATTAAAAGCACAAAACATCACATTAGAACAACGTGCTATATTAAATTGACCACAATGCATCTACTTCCTCTTCTATTGGATGTTTTCCCTATTTGCAGGTTCACCGCATTACAAAAAATATATGCGCTTACTTTTGAAATAATTTAATTTACCTTGCTAATGTAGTTATAAATGATGATTAAATATAATAAAATTAGAGAGAACACGAATTTACACTGTACACATCCGCCTGACAAGAAATTTTAAATAAAAGATTTACTTTAATTTCAAAATGAATAAAACTCATTAACAAGACTTTGGTTTGTTAAACATGTTAAACATGTTTATCTATATATTGGTAAAAAAAAATCACTTATCATAGTAAAAGTATTCATGACTTTCAAGTCTTATATATCAAGTAATTAAGAACCCTCGTATGCTCGTATTCCATTGAATTAAAAAAAAAAAATTAAACGGTAACGTATCAAATTTAGATTCAGATTTAAAAATCTCAGGAGTTTGTACGATTTTGAGACATAAGATTTAACCATGTTAACATTAAGAAATCTACAAGATTTGAAAATTGTAAATCAAAAATTTCTGGAACTGCGGATGTTTTGCGGTTTGTGCATGCTTTGACTGTTGGCATGTTTGCCTGAAAGTTTTTTTTCCACAGTATTATATTATGCATTTATAAACCGGGTAAAGTTTAAGAGGCTAATTTACATAGCAAATATAAAATAACGATTATACTGAAGTGTTGATCCTATATTCATGAAAAATAATAGACACAAAAACTGCTAAAACATCAATGGTATATTACTTAACTTCACAAACAAATGACGATGGTCTTGAAGTATAGATTATGGGTATACTGACGGTGTTTGTCATCTTAATATCTAAACGTGTTATAGTATTCTTTTCTTTTTCTTTATGAATATTACTTTTACTGTTTCAGTAGTCTGTTTAATTTTGGCCGGGTGGTATTCATTTGACGTGGCTCTGTACATAAACATCCCGCCATGTGTTATTGTTCTATGATAATTTTTGTATTCTTATTTGCTTTTTGTGTTTGTTACATATGCCGTTGCTCTGTACTTATACATCCCGTTATATTATGACATGGTAAATGTTTGATAAGATTTTGATTTTGTTTTTGAGTGATTAAGATAATAACACAATATTGACCCCTATTTTTGACATTTGTACCTATTGTGTCTGTTTGTTTTGTTCACACATCGTTGTCAATATAATTGAATTTGATGCGACTGTCATGCAAGTGAGAGGTTCGGCTAGCTATAAAACCAGATTTGATACACCATTTTTCTATCTACATAAGAAAATACCTGTACCAAGTCAGGAATATGAAAGTTGTTGTCCATTCGATTGATGTGTTTGAGCTTTTGATTTTTCCATTTAATTGGTTATAGGGACTTCCGTTTCCTCAAATTTCAGTACTTTTGTGATAATACTTTTGTCAAAGGCAATGATCTTTGGAAAAGTAACCAATGACGACGAAAACAAAAATAATAATTGGTGAAATCTGAGACAACCATATAAGCATGTGATATGAACTCCAGCAAAAAATTTGAACTTGAGAGCTCTTGAAGTTCAACAGTTCTTGTTCCACTACGGACATGCTTGCTGAAATGAAGTTAATGAGTCATCATACTAATGTGGAGAAGATCATATTTTGTAAAAAAAAAATCATCGCAGATACCAGGATAAATTTTGTATTAATGCCAGACGCGCGTTTCAGTCGTCTACAAATAACTCATCAGTGACGCTCGAATCCAAAAAAATTGAAGAGACCAAAAAAAAAAGTACGAAGTTGAAGAGATTACCACAATTTTGACAAAAAATACTATAAAGAGCAATAACTCCTTGAAAAGCCAATTGACAATTTTGGTTAAATTTATTTATTTGTTGATCTTACTTTGCTGAACATAATTGCTGTTTACCTTTTATCTCTATCTTTAAAAATATTTAAGTAATTACCAAAGTTTCAGAGATATAAACCAATAAAATGCTTCACTGAGCGCATATATGCCCGCATAGCTCAAACCCTGAATAGTTGGGGCCAAAAAGGACACAATATTCGCGCTAGATAGGATTGTACCTGTAGGCAGAAACTCGGTTGAAATAGAACTAAAGAATCGAAGCTCTTTGTTAGAGAAGGCGATAGTATATATAGTAACAAAAAAATAAAAGTTGATAGAAACAAATAAAATGAATTCATCTATTGCATAATTAAGCAGAACAATTAGTTATCAAGTCGAAGACATGAGTGTCTATTCAGTTGGATCTAAAAAAAAATGCATAACCTCCGATTTTATTTTTTTTACCACGGACGAAGAACATATCAGTCTATTTAATCCTTAATTTTCGTTTCTGCCCTTTCATTATGTGACTCAAGAAAAAATTCCAAAACATGGGTCTTAAACAATTGCATTAAAAATAGAAAAAAATCGAGTGCACCTTTTATGTAAGGACGTGTTCGTGTTGCATATTTGCCTCGAAAACTACAGGCACTTGTCGAAAAAATTCCTATAAACCCTAATATGATCTAATATAACACTATATAAGGAAAAAAATTATGGGACAAGTGCCTGTGGCTTACATCAATAGATATAAACAATTCACCAACGGTTCATGAGAACTGCTGAATTAGGCATTTTTAGTTGTTCGAAAACTGGAAAATCCACATTTTTAATAGCTCGGAAACGAAAAATCTAAAATTTATAAAAATCGAAAGGGAGCTCATGTCAATAGATAACCGGGTGCTCCTCAGGGCGCAGCTTTATACGACCGCAGAGGTCGAACCCTGAACAGTTGGGGCAAGTATGGACACAACATTCAAGCTTGATACAGGGTCAGCTCTGAATTTTGATTGTAATTAAATAGTTGACACAGAATGAATGTGGTCTGATGAACTTTAAAAAATGTTTTAGCTTTTCAGCAATTCATTATGCTGTTGAATTTTAATTCCCTAAAAAAAATATTTGAATAATTTTTTTTTTAATTTTCAGAAATGTGAAAAATTGTACCCCCCCCCCCCCATTTTTTTTCACCTCCCCATTCCCGTATTCCAGAAAAAATCTCAATTCAAATTTCTAATGGAGTTTGCAGCAATAACTACTCATTAATTTAAATACATCATAAAATATTAAAATATAAAATGTTATACAGTCATGGTTAAAATTAATATTAATTAATAGTAACTTCTAAAAACAAATCACCGCTAATCATCTCAAGACAATTATCATTTTTTAATACAAAATTTTCAAGCAGTGTAAGGGAGGAAATCAAACAAATACATGTATGTATAACAGTATTCTTTAAATGGAATTGGATTACCTCCCCTACACTTCTTTTAAAACCCTTGTTACTCCCCCTTTTTTTTGGCCCCTATTTGCTTATAATGATTTGAGCCATAACCCCCCATAACCATCCCTTTGTAGTATGAAAACTTGTATTATAATTTCAGAGAGATTTATACACTTAAACACAAGTTATTGACTGGAAACTACAAAAATGCTTATTTGGGCCCCATTTTGGCTACCAACTTATTGAAACCCCCTTGGAGCAAGAACCCCAATACTCAATTCCAGCCTTTCCTTTGTAGTAAGAAACCTTGTAGTATAATTTCAGAGAGATCCATACACTTAACCACAAGTTATTGTCTGTAAACTAGACAAGAGTGCACACGCTGAAATGTCTCGCCTTCTATACTAATCATTGATATTATGTTGATAGTCCTAAGTATAAAGCTAAGCTTTAATACAACTGTCACATAAACTTAACATTAACCAAGATAACTAAACAAAGACCAATGAACCTTGAAAATGAGGTCAAGGTCAGATGAACCATGCCAGGCAGACATGTACAGCTAACAATGCTTCTATACAACATATATAGTTGACCTATTACTTATAATTAAGAAAAATAGACCAAAACACAAAAACTTAACACTGTGCAATGAACCGTGAAAATGAGGTCACGGTCAAATAAAACCTGCGCGACTGACATAAAGATCATAAAATATTTCCATACACCAAATATAGATGGCCTATGGCATATAGTATTAGATAAAAAGACCAAAACTCGAAAACTTAACTTTGACCACTGAACCATGAAAATGAGGTCAAGGTCACATGACATCTGCCCGCTAGATAGGTACACCTTACAATCATTCCATACAACAAATATAGTAGACCTATTGCATATAGTATGAGAAAAACAGACCAAAACACAAAAATTTAACTATAACCACTGAACCATGAAAATGAGGTCAAGGTCAGATGACACCTGCCAGTTGGACATGTACACCTTACAGTCCTTCCATACACCGAATATACTAGCCCTATTGCTTGTAGTATCTGAGATATGGACTTGACCACCAAAACTTAACCTTGTTCACTGATCCATGAAATGAGGTCGAGGTCAAGTGAAAACTGTCTGACAGACACGAGGACCTTTCAAGGTACGCACATATCAAATATAGTTATCATATTACTTATAATAAGAGAGAATTCAACATTACAAAAAATCTGAACTTTTTTTTCAAGTGGTCACTGAACTATGAAAATGAGGTCAAGGACATTGGACATGTGACTGACGGAAACTTCGTAACATGAGGCATCTATATACAAAGTATGAAGCATCCAGGTCTTCCACCTTCTAAAATATAAAGCTTTTAAGAAGTTAGCTAACACCACCGCCGCCGCCGGATCACTATCCCTATGTCAAGCTTTCTGCAACAAAAGTTGCAGGCTCGACAAAAAATGCTCCTTGTTGGCCCTTTATTCCTACATGTTCGGGGAAATGAACCCCAAACTCAATCTCTGCCCTTCCTTTGTTATATGAAACCTTGTGGTACAATGTCAAGAGAGATTCATACAGTTACACACAAGTTATTGTCCTGAAACTAGAAAATGCGTGATTTTGACCCTTAATTCCTAGACTGTGTGCCCCTTAACCCTTAAAATAAATCCCAACCTTCTACTAATGGTATTAAACATTGTGGTAGACCGTACAATTTCAGAGCAATTGAAATACTTATACACAACTTATTGTCCTGAAACTAGATAAATGCTTGTTTAGGGCCCATTTGGGCCCCTAATTTCTAAACCTTTGAGACCATAACCCCCAAAATCAATCCCAACCTTCCTTTTGTGGTTATAAACATTATGTTAAATTTTATTGATATCTATTTTATACTTATACTAAAGTTATTATCCGGAAACATCTGTCTTCGGACGAACTCAATCTAATTAAAAACCGATCTCTCATCGCTCCTGTTTCTGATATGTCGCATGGGAGATCTAACGAAACCCGCTTTGAGGTCACATGCGAGTGACCTCGTAGGTGTGTCTTTTTCGACCAATGAAATTGAGTCTTCCACGATCTTGGAAGTTTAACGTAAGGCAAAGGGATGTAACTCATTTTATTTACTACGAAATCGTCAGTCATAATAATTCATAAACTTTTTTGATTGGCTTATTAATAGGTCGTCAACTCATTTGCATATCTTTATAAATTCATGACTTTTAGTTCACTCACATGTGACCTCAAAGCCGGTTTCGTTAGATCTCCCACGCGACATATCAGAAACAGGAGCGATGAGAGATCGGTTTTTAATTAGATTGGGACGAACTGACAACGTGATACCAATATACGATCAAATTTTTTTTAATTTTAATTTATTTTTATTTTGCGGTCGTATCAAAACAATTGACCAAAGTTTGTTGCAAATTGTCCGAAAACTGGGGAAAAAAACATTTCTCAGAAACGTAAAATCCAAAATTTATGAAAAACGAAAGGGAGCTTTTGTCAATAGATATATACAATTCACCAACATTTTATGTAAATTGGGTAAAGCGTTTTTAATTAATGTCCGACCTGTTGACGACGGACGAAAAATGACAGACAGACGGTCAACGGTATGCCATAATACGTCCCGCAAACGGGCGTACACAAAATGAAATGCTTGTTTTGGGGCAATTACCCCTATACTCATTTCCAGCCTTCCATTTGTGATATGGAACTTGTGACGCTATTTCAGTGTGATTTATATACTAACACTCAAGTTATAATATTGTCCGAAAACTACAAAAATACTTTTTTTTGTTTCCTAATTCCTAAACTATCCCCAACCTAGCTTTTGTGGTATTGAACCTTCTGGTAAAATTTCATAGAGATTACTTTACTAAAGTTAACCAAATTTGTTTTCAAATAACGAGAACGACATCATAGCATTAAATGATGTTTTTTTTTACGGTTGTATAATATAACAAGAGGCTCTCAAGAGCCTGAATCGCTCACCTTGATTTTTTGGCATTTATCTTTCGTTTAAGAGTTAAAGTGTCCAATTTCATCGTAGTTTGTTTTTTTGGTTTAATGTCTATTAATAAGTGTTTGAAAATGCAGTTTTTTGTCAAACTTTCTTTAAAAGCAAAAGAAAAAGTTGTTTGGTGTGAGATTTTGAAGTTTGTTAGGTGTTTAACTGCAGTTGACTTGAAAATGCTTTCATCAACATTTGACTAATGTGTTGCAAATAACTCTCATTGCTTATCATAAAAAATGTCTTCTTTTCTATGTTTGGTTCAAATAGTAACTTTATTCTAGATACCCCAAGGATTTGGTCATATGAACTTATTTGTAGATATTACTTTGCTCAACATATTTGCTGTTTACAGCTTATCTGTATCATTAATACTATTCAAGATAATAAGCAAAAACTGCAGAATTTCCTTAAAATTACCAATTTAGTGGCAGCAACCCAACAATGGGTTATTAGATTCATCTGAAAATTTAAGGGCTGACAGAACTTTTACCTCATGTCAGATTTGCTCTAACTGCTTTGGTTTTTAAAATATAAGCCAAACAGATGTTCCGCAGGGCGCAGCTTTAAACGACCGCAGAGCTCGAACCCTGAACGGTTGGGGCTAGTATGGACACAACATTCAAACTGGATACAGCTCTGAATTTGGATTGTGATTAAATAGTTGACACAGCATAGGTTTCTGACACAGAATGAATGTGGTCTAATGATCTTAAAATGTTTGTTTTTTTTTGCTTTTGAGCAATTCACTATGCTGTTGAATATTGATACTTTTATATTGGCAAATTTCCAATGAAGTTCATTAAACTAAAGTTTTTGGCAAATCTCTATAGCAGGGAAGGGAGGTTTAAAAACACATACTAATTTTATATTGGTATGAAATTAACACCTTGCAATTGCATTCCAAGCGTTTCATAACAAAGCAATTTATGATTCAATCTTTTCTTCATTTTCGTATGCATGTCAAAACATCTTCCATGTACATTGTTTGAAGACTACACATTTTATTCTTTTTTTTGTCTTCAGTTTTCTATGTAGATAAACTCATCATAGATACCTGGACTAAACTAGTTTTTTCTTTTTTTTTTTTTTAAACATAGCTTAGTCAGTTTATTTGATTTACGTGTTTGAATGTTACTTTGGTATCATTAGCCACTCTTCTAAAGATTTATTTCAAATCTTTTCTAGAGGAAAATTCTGTTCTCCTGTCCGAGCTTTTAATCATAGATCTTCTTTTCATGCAAATGTAGATACAAGAAGCTGTGGTGCGAGTGTCAATGAGACACCTTTTTATCCAAGTTGTGTATTAGAAAACCATTTAAGGTCCAAGTAAAGCTCACACCGAACAGCAAGCTATAAAGAGCCCCTTGTGATCATATTTTCCTTGTTCCATCAAGGGTATATAATTCCGTTAAATTAGAAAGCTGCATCTGCAACAGCCTGTATCAGTAAGCAAGGCAATCTCACAGCCATCTGCTCACTCTTTAAATATTTCAGGGAAAGGAATGCAGTCTTTGCTATGTATATTATTTAACCTAAATACAGCAGAGGTGGAGGCGGCAAATATCAATTTGCAAGTCTTAGGATGGAAAATGATAGCTAGAACTCATGATCAGAAAATTTTGAAAAATGAGATGCAAAATCCTGCATTCTGAGAAATTTTCTAAGGCCTTGTTGGGAGTTATTTGACCTTTTATTCCAGAATTATTTAGAAAAAAAAAGGATAAAATCAGTCAATGTTTTAAGTTTTCATTAATTCTTCAGTTTATAAGATTTTTGTTGAAGTGATACAATGTCTTTGTTTGTGTATTAGAGTTCAATATAAACTATAGGCTCTCAAGAGCCTGTGTCGCTCACCTTGGTCTATGTGCATATTAAACAATTGACACAGATAAATTCATGATATAATTGTGTTTTGGTGATGGTGATGTGTTTGTAGATCTTACTTTACTGAACATTCTTGTTGCTACAATTATCTTTATCTATAATGAACTTGGCCCAGTAATTACAGTGGAAAATATTTTCTAAAAATTTACAAAAATTTATGAAAAATGCTAAAAATTAACTATAAACGGCAATAACTCCTTAAGGAGTCAATTGACTATTTTGGTCATGTTGACTTATTTGTAAATCAAACTTTGCTGAACATTATTGCTGTTTATAGTTTATCTCTATCTATAATAATATTCAAGATACCAATTCAGGGGCAGTAACCAAACAACGGGTTGTCGGATTCATCTGAAAATTTGAGGGCAGAAAGATCTTGACCTGATAAACAATTTTACCCCATGTCAGATTTGCTCTAAGTGCTTTGGTTTTTGAGTTATAAGCCAAAAACTGCATTTTACCCCTATATTCTATTTTTAGCCATGGCGGCCATATTGGTTGGTTGGCCGGGTCACGCCACACATTTTTTAAACTAGATACCCCCATGACAATTGTGGCCAAGTTTGGTTTAATTTGGCCCAGTAGTTTCAGAGGAGAAGATTTTTGTAAAAGATTACTAAGATTTACGAAAAAATGGTTAAAATTTGACTATAAAGGGAAATAACTCCTAAAGAGGTCAGCTGACCATTTCCTTTGCATTGAGGTATTTGTAAATCTTACTTTGCTGAACATTATTGCTGTTTACAGTTCATCTCTATCTATAATAATATTCAAGATAATAACCAAAAACAGCAAAATTTCCTTAAAAATACCAATTCAGGGGCAGAAACCCAACAACAGGTTGTCGGATTCATCTGAAAATTTCAGGACAGATAGATCTTGACCTGATAAACACTTTTAACCCGTCAGATTTGCTCTAAATGCTTTGATTTTTGAGTTATAAGCCAAAAACTGCATTTTACCCCTATGTTCTATTTTTAGCCATGGTGGCCATCTTGGTTACTTGGCCGGGTCACGCCACACATTTTTTAAACTAGATACCCCAAAGATGACTGTGGCCAAGTTTGGATTAATTTGGCACAGTAGTTTCAGAGGAGAAGATTTTTGTAAAAGATTTCTAAGATTTACGAAAAATGGTTAAAAGTTGACTATAAAGGTCAATAACTTCTAAAGGGGTCAATTGACCATTTTGGTCATGTTGACTTATTTGTAAATCTAACTATGCTGAACATTATTGCTGTTTATAGTTTATCTCTATCTATAATAATATTCAAGATAATAACCAAAAACAGCAAAAATTCCCTAAAATTACCAATTCAGGGGCAGCAACCCAACAATGGGTTGTCGGATTCATCTGAAAATTTGAGGGCAGAAAGATCTTGACCTGATAAACAATTTAACCACGTGTCAGATTTGCTCTAAATGCTTTGGTTTTTGAGTTATAAGCTAAAAACTGCATTTTACCCCTATGTTCTATTTTTAGCCATGGCGGCCATCTTGGTTGGTTGGCCGGGTCACGCCACACATTTTTTAAACTAGATACCCCAATGATGATTGTGGCCAAGTTTGGATTAATTTGGCCCAGTAGTTTCAGAGGAGAAGATTTTTGTAAAAGTTAACGACGACGGACGACGGACGCCAAGTGATGGGAAAAGCTCACTTGGCCCTTCGGGCCAGGTGAGCTAAAAAGAAGATGTGGTATGATTGCCAATGAGACAACTATCCACAAAAGACCAAAATGACAGACATTTTAAAACAACTATAGGTCACCGTACGGCCTTCAACAATGAGCAAAGCCCATACCGCATAGTCAGCTATAATAGGCCACGATAAAAAATGTAAAACAATTCAAACGAGAAAACTAACGGCCTTATTTATGTAAAAAAAATCATCATCACTGTTAAAAGCACTTCAGTGGATATGTTGCTGAAACAAAATGCCTTTAATATTATTATGAATGGCATGCATATGGGTTTTTTTTAACAGGAAAGCCTCCAAAAAGATATTGTTGCCTTTTTTTTTTTAAACTACCTCTACCGGTTTCTATTTTTTGGGGGAATGATTTTTCTTATCCAAATTTGGGAAGTTTTTTTTTTTAACTCATCTACGTTTTTATTGCTGACCTTCCTGCAGTTCACATATATTTAGGTTATCAGACATTTTCATTTTACATTGAAAAGTGCTTTGAAATTCATGATATTTACGTTCATTACTATAAATGCCATCACTGTTTTTGAAAAATGTAAACATTATTGACTTTTATGCCATTTTTTTAGCATTGAAATAGTCAGACCATATACAAATTTCAAGGTGGTCCACAGGACTACTGATTAAGTTAACCATGTTTTGGTAGTCCTAAATTTTAGGGGGAGACTGGACTACCGTTAGTGTTGAACCCTGATGATGAGACCCCACAATTAATTCTACCACAGATGTAAGTTGGCTTGGTTATGGTTTTAATAGCTTCTACAAAGGATGTGTATTTTGTTAATCCTGTTATTGAGTATCTTTTTAAAGTCATTCAGGATTGAAATATTATGCTATGCTTCCTATTTGATTGTGATGTGGATGTGGTGGCTCATTCTGGACATTCTTAGTACCAATAAAGAATAGGAAACACAAAACTTAAAATTTACAAAGGACTTTTGTATTAACCCACAAGATGAAGCATAAAAAAGACAGATAGAGAGGAACTTTTAGTTTGAAGCAGAATTAAATATTGCCTTCAGCCTATTACTTGAAGTACTTCATAGTCGCAGACATCAATCAATCAAATGATTCAAAACCTTTGGCAAAATATGGCAAACCACTTCAGATACCAACAGTAACAAGGCTACCCTATTACACAGCTACTGTTTATCACAGAATAACAGGTCTATTTCGGTGTGATCCAGTCTTCACCCTGAAGTTAAAAAGTCCTACAGCACAGGTTCAAATTATCCATCTAAATTTTTTAAAAACATGAGCTTTGACACTATCAATAACAATGGACTTGAAAAGTTTATAGCGAAGGCTCATGATCAATGTAAATCACACTGATGTAGGTTTCAATATCATAAAAAATTAATAAAATCATTTATTCTTTCCAGAAGGTTTATTGTCTTTTAATGGTAGCCATAGCCTTCAATCACTTTCTGGTATGGTGATATCTTCTTGGCAATATTCTTCTTTGCTTTTTCTCGGAGTGCCTGTAATGAAAATATTGCACATTTACTATTTGGAAACACATTTGTTCAAAAATCTACCATTTATACAAGGTTAACTTTACTCCTATATACAATCTGTCAAGAAGGTTCCATGTTAAAGGGGACTGACTTGCAGTTACATATTTTATATGAATAAGCATTATTGAAGTTGGGAACATATCCTAAAGTGAAGTGTTGTTACCTTGATATGATGCAGGTGTTCACTTTATTTTTTTATTTTTAGCAAGATTTAGAAGAAATCAATACAGTCAGAGCTCTGACATAAACAAGTCAGAATAAAATGACTTCTTCAAGTCAGAAAATGTTTTGAAATTCTGACCTGTACGGGTCAATTTTTGTTTTGCGTAGTTTTCCATCGAGTCCGTCAAAACAGAAGATATTTTGAATTTGCCGCCGATCTAAGACATATACGATCACGTGGTTTTTTGCGAGAGATCACGTGTTTGAGAGTCGTTGTTTTGGGAGTTTCTCGAACGAGAAGTTATTGAAAATATAGTGATTATTTACGTTTTTTAAGGGAAAATCTAGGTCAATGTGGTCATTTTCAGAAGGTAATACATATTACCTCCGTATTTTCATGGCCATTTTAATATTTTTTGCGTGTGAAGAAGGTCTTTGCAAGTGATTTTGTTGCTGTTTCATGAAGGCGCGTGACCTGTAAATACGGACGCGTGGCCTTTGAGATGACCTGGTGTCTGACAATTCTGACTTGTTCAGGTCAGAAAATGTTGTTATGATAATGAACTGTTATTTTCGGGAGACAACTCGTGTTGTCTTAAACAGTATTAACATTAATAACCAGTCAGTGCAATTTTAAAAGTAAAATTATTGCTTCGAGCTGAACATCATCACGTGATTTTTCTATTTTTAAACTCAATCATGAATTGACTTTTTAACCTTTCCGAGTTTGCGGCTTATTAATATATTTGTATTTTCGTTTCTCCTAATGAAAAAAACGATCTTTTGAATATTGATATTAATGAAAATGAAATGAAATCGGAATAATTTTAATAAAGGAAAAGGGAAGGGAGGGTTTAACTAAACGAAATATTTTTTTATTTTTATTTTAAAAATGATTTTAACTTGAGAACATCATAAAGAGATTCACAAAACGGGTTTTTCAATTATGAACATGGAATATGATATTTAAAACAAATCAAATGAAATGTAGGGTAAGGCTCCAGGGATCCCCACCTGTCAACCATATATATTCCTTTTTATAATGTCAAATTGATTTGAATGAAATATACCGGGCTAGTCTCTGGGTTTACCCCCTCCCCTGCCATTTGCGAATGTTCTTATATTTTGTAAACGGTCGAGATCCCCACCCCTAAACTATATATATTCTTGTATGGTAAAATAAAACAAACCCAATGTAATATAGGGGAAGTCCCTGGGGGGGGGGGGGGGTTCACCCCTACTGTGTGAAAACATGAAAATGGTCAAGATCCCCACCCCTGAACCATATATATTAGTGTAAGGGACAACAAGACAAATCAAATGAAATAAAGATAAAGTCCCTTGGGGTCACCCCACCCCCTCATGTTTGAAAACTTGTAAACAGTTGAGATCCCCACCCCTTAAGCCTATATATTATTATATGGGACAATGCAAGGAATCAAATGAAATAAAGGGAAAGTCCATGGGGGTCATCCCATCCCCCTTTTTGAAATGGTCTGGATCACCACCCCTAAACCATATAATATTCCTGTTCGTCATTTCAAGAAGATTTGAATGACATACAGGGTCAATCCCTAATTATATGGCATATATGTTTTCCTATGAAGTTACACATCTATAATTCTTATCCCAGATGCTTAGCCACATAAAGCATTAACCTTTTATTTGAAATATAGACAGTCTTTGTTTCTACAGAAGTGAGAAGAACATTGGAAGTCAGTATGTTTTGACTTATAAAAGTCTGAATGTTCTGACTTATAAAAGTCTGAATGTTCTGACTTATGAAAGTCAGAATGTTCTGACTTATGAAAGTCTGAATGTTCTGACTTATGAAAGTCTGAATGTTTTGACTTTAATTTAATAAGGCCATAAGAAACCCTGACAAGATTTTCTTCCCAAAAAAATATATATTAAGAATACCAAGTGTACAATTGAACATAAATTACAAAGTTATAAATGTTGCTAAAAAATCTATTTAAAAAACACCCAATAGATAGTTATGTATTTATATGTACCACTTCTTGAAGGACAACAAAGTCACCAAACTTAGTCTGATTTTCTAAGTATTTTCTCCTCAACATTTTTTTAACAGAACATGATTGTCAGTTTACAGAAAAAAAATCCGATCAAACTAGGTTTCTTCATCTTAGCCCCCCCCCTTTTTCTCCTTATCTGAATCTGCTACTGTTGGGATAATTAATTTTTTTTAAGAAACAATTCAGTCAAATGGTTTTTAGAATAATGATTGTTTACAACCAAAAGTTCTATATGTTAACTTTACAGAAAAAAAAGTCATGAAAATACAGAAATGAAATAAATTTTTAAGATATAAATTTGATGAAATTTGTTAAAAAAAATATATTTGAATATAAAATATACCAAATACATTTTTTTTTATAGTCCTCAATATTGTGACTTGAGGGGACTATATTTCATCAGTCTTTTATCTGGTTTGTCATACATTTTAAAATCAATATGAAAATCCTAGACTTAAAAGTTGACATACGTTTAGTTTTGACTGTTTCTTTGAAGTCAGAACATGATTTGACCTGTTAAAGTCAGTTGACAGGAAAAAAATGTCCTATCAAAGTTAGGTGTTCTTCCTCTAACCCCCCTCCCCACTAAATATCAATCTGCTACTGTTGAGTTAATTAATTACTGATTTTTTTTAGAAACAATTCAGTCAAATGGTTATTAAAATATAAATTTTTTTTGCAACCACAAGTTCCATGTTTTAACTTAACAGAAAAGAAAAGTCATGAAAATACAGAAATAATACAATATTTGGTTTTTTTTAAGATAATTTGATGAAAATCTCTAAAAAACAAAATGCATTTGAATTTTGAATATATCAAATAAAAATGTTCCATACATTTTAAATCAATATGAAAATCCTGGACTTAAAAGTTGAAATAAGTTTAGTTTTGACAGACTCTTTGAAGTCAGAACATGATTTGACCTGTTAAAGTCAGTTTACAGAAGAAAAAAAATCCAATCAAACTAGGTTTCTTCATCTTAGCCCCCCCCCCCCCCTTTTTTCCCTTATTTGAATCTGCTACTGTTGAGTTAAAAAAAAATTAAGAAACAATTCAGTCAAATGGTTTTTAGAATAATGTTTTTTTACAACCAAAAGTTCTATTTGTTAACTTAACAGAAAAAAAGTCATGACAATACGGAAATAGAATAAATTTTTAAGATATTAATTTGATGAAATTTGTTAACAAAATACATTTGAATATAAAATATACCAAATACATTTTTGTATAGTCCTCAATATTGTGACTTAATGGTACCTTATTTCATCAGTCTTTTATCTGGTTTGTCATACATTTTAAAATCAATATGAAATTCCTAGACTTAAAAGTTGAAATAAGTTTAGTTTTGACTGACTCTTTGAAGTCAGAACATGATTTGAACTGTTAAAGTCAGTTTACAGAGAAAATTAAATCCAATTAAAACTAGGTCTTCTTCTTCTAAGCCCCCCCCCCCCTCCCACTCTTCCCCTTTTTCCCTTATCTGAATCTGCTACTGTTGAGTTAATTAATTGATAGGTTTATTTGAAACAATTCAGTCAAATGGTTTTAAATAATATATTTTAAAACCAAAAGTTCCACGTGTTAACTTAACAGAAATGAAAGGTCATGAAAATACAAAAATATGATAAAATTTAAAGATGATTTGATGAAATTTGTAAACAAAATTTATTTGAATATAAAATATACCAAACACATTTTTTTTATAGTCCTCATTATTGTGACTTTATTATTGGGTGTCTTTTATCTGATTTTCCCATACATTCTTTAATAAATGCATGAAAATGCCAGACTAAAAGGTTTAAAACAAAATACATTTAAATATATTGAATATGCAAAATAAACTTTTTTTTATAGTCCTCATTATTGCGCCGTATGGGGACCTTATGTCCTCTGTCTTTTATCTGGCTTTTCTGTACATTTTTAAATCAATATGAAAAAAACTAGACTTAAAAGTTGAAATAAGTTTAGTTGGGACTGACTCTTTGAAGTCAGAACACGATTTGACCTGTTAAAGTCAGTTGACAGAAAAAAAATGTCCAATCAAAACTAAGTCTTCCTCCTTTAACATGTTCAAGCCCCCTCCATATCTGAATCTGCTACTGTTGAGTTAATTAATTCATAATTTTTTTTAAGAAACAATTCAGTCAAATGGTTTTTAAAATAATGTTTTTTAAAACCGAAAGTTCCAAATGTTAATTGAACAGAAAAAAAGTCATGAAAATATAGAAATATAATAAAATTTTAAAATAATTTGGAGAAATTTGTTAACAAAATACATTTGAATATTAAATAATAGTATACCAAATACACTTTTTATAGTCCACATTTTTGTGACTTTATTATTGGGTGTCTTTTATCTGAGTTTCTTATACATTCTTAAATGCATATGACAATCCCAGACTTAAAGTTGCAATACTTAATTAAAGTATAGTATTTTACTGACTCCTTGAAGTCAGAACATAATGTGACTTGTTCAAGTCAGTTTGCACAACAGGATTTACCTCAATGAAATATTAAGATATCAAAAATATACCAAATTATCTTTTATATATATAGTTCTTATAATTGTGACTTAATTTTTTGTGATTTTTTTTCCTACTTGTATCCATACATTCTAACAATCACATCACAATCATGATAATGCACGACTTTTACAGAACTTTGCAAGCCATTTAGTTTTTGACAGACTCTTTTAAGTCAGAACATGATTTGACCTGTTTAAGTCAATTTGTCCGAACATGCCCATTTGACCTGTTTAAGTCGATTTGTCTGAACATGATTTGACCTGTTCAAGTCAGATTGCAGAACAAATTTTCCAATCAAAGCTAGGTGTACTTCCTTTAAGCCCTGCTTCTGAATCTGCCATTTGTGAATTTATTTGATAAATGTTTAGAAACAATTAAGTCAAATGGTTATTTATTTTAGGGTATCTTACATATATTTCTTATGTCTGACGTTCCCATACTTTCATTTAATATCATATGTCAGTACCCCACTCTAAAAATTTCAATAAATTTAGTTTTGGGCTGACTGTTTTAAGTCAAAACATGATTTGACCTGTTTAAAAGAAAATGCATTTAAATATTGAATATACCAAAAAAAAAATTTTATAGTCCTCATTGTGACTTTAGGGGACCTTTAATATTTTCTCTGTCCTATATCTGGCTTTCCCATACATTTTTAAATCAATATGATAGTACTAGACTTAAAGGTTGAAATAAGTTTAGTTTTGACTGACTCTTTGAAGTCAGAACATAGTGTGACTTGTTTGAGTCAGTTTGCACAACAGTATTTACCTCAATGAAATATTAAAATAATAAATGTTTTGCTCTTGCATGTCTTGATAAATTTAGCTAAAAGTGGATGAGAATAGATCCCTATTTTTTCCTTGGAAGATTCAAAGTATTGTCATGGTACTAGTAAATGTATCCAATATTGTATTTTGTAAATCTTTTGATATTGACAGAAAATTGTATGATCCATTTTTTCTGCTTTGGTTTTTGTTTGTATTTGGAAATGATTGAATTTGATGAGATAAATATATTATGTTAAGATTCTGGAAAGAAGAAGGTTACATATAATAATAATAATGATGAGCCCCACTTTTTAAACTCTTTGATTCGAAACTAGTAATCACTATATTTTATGGAGATTGATAACAAAGTGGTAGTAATGACTGCTTCAAGTCAGAACAAAAATGACCTCTCTAAGTCAAAATGCATTAAAAAGGGACATAAATCTTATTAGAATATGAAGATATTAAGTCACAATATTTTATGCAAAAGCTGACCTGTGGAAGTCATTTTATGATAAATTAAAGTCTGACATAAACTGACCTGTACAAGTCATATTCTGTTGAGTGCAAGAAGGGAGACAACACTTACATCAAATTATATCTGACCTATGGAAGTCATTTTATTCTGACTTGTTTATGTCAGAGCTCTGACTGCAATAGGTTTGAAGAGCCCATTGATTATTACTTCTCTTGCCTTGACACATTTCAGTTGGTGGTACATGATTGTTTTCACTATGAATCAATTAAAGTGATTCGGTGATTAAGTAAATCAGTATCAACATGTCACAAAGGTTAATTCTGCCTCTACAAAGAAGATGCCCCGCACTTGCTTGCATATAATATAAAATTATAAAGGAACATAATTGAAAAACGGTAAAAGTGAAACTACCCAAATTTGTACTTGATCTGAGTTTTGTGGTAATAAGCATTTACTATATGTTTTAGGACACAAGTACGTCGACACAGACAAAATCTAAGCAAGTTAAAAAACAAAACATATATAATATTTCAAAACAAAAGGAACAGAACAAGTTGTTCAACTTTAATTTGTAACTTTTGTTGCCATAACATGTTTCAGTTGGTGGTACATGATTGTTTTCACTGTAAATCAATTAAAATGATTCGGTGATTAAGTAAATCATCATCAACATGTCTAGCAATGATTACCATAGGTGTGCAAAGAATATTCAATAAATACATGCTATTATGCAAGGTGGATTCAATAGTACAAACAAACAGGAATTTATGCAAGAAACACATATAAATAAGGTACTATTGAGAACTATTCTGGCATAAAAAGAAATCTTCTATTTACCAAAATTTAGACAGTTAACTTCAACAAATCGCTGCTAAAGTCAGTTCTAACATTTTCTTTTAAGACTATAATGTCATTTATGACAGCAGATACTTTAATAATTAAAAGCACATTTTTCTTTAACCTGGACATTTAGGACTCTTGCATGCTGATTTAATGAAGAAGCATAAGCAAAAACTCTTTCACATGTTTTTTTCTCAAATTTGTGAAATAAAGTAATGCTCATGTCCCTAACCCCCTTTTATATTTAACGAAAATTTAGCCATCTTGATCAATAAATACTAACCATAGATGATATTGGGTTAGGTATTCCAGACACAAACCCAACAATATAAAGATTAAGTCAGATGTTAAATTATTAGTACTGTTATATAGTTTTTCTTACACAGGTATCAGTATTAATATAATACAGCGTCTTGGTTTTGTAACCATCTTTCATTTAATGACACATTTCAGATGGTGGTACATGATTGTTTTCATGATGAATCAATTAAAGTTGATTCGGTGATAAAGTAAATCATCATTAACATGTCAAAAAATAAAGTAAAGTAGATATGTCTAGCAATGTTTAAGAGAAATTTTAAAAGATTACTTAATAATTCTAATAAACAGGAATTCATGCAAGTAAAAAGAATTGGGTATAATTAAGGGCTAAACTTAACTAGGATTTAATTTTCTATTTACTCCAATTTACCAAATCAAGGTAGTGAACTTCAACAAATTGCTATTTGTAATTTCAACGTTTTCTTAACAGGCTAGGATGTCATTAATGACATCAGATGCATTTATAAGCTGAAACACATTTTTTTCTTTTATCTTGACAGTTAGTTGACTCACCAACATGAAATGTTATTCATACAAAAAACAAAATCAAAATCTACCAAATTTGACAAATAAAAAATGCTTATGTCCATCATTATTTTTGCAATAATTTAAATGTTAGCGGTCATCTAAAACATAGAAAAATTAACCATTCATGATGTTGGTTTGGGTAAACCAGACACCAACCCAACAATATGTCAGATGTTAAATTATCAGTCCTGTTGTAGTTTTTTCATATACAGGTATCAGTATCAATATAACCAACATTTTTGTTGTAACTATCTTTTTTTTTCATGACATGTTTCAGATGGTGGTACATGATTGTTTTCACGATAAATCAATTAAAGTTGATTCGGTGATTAAGTAAATCATCATTAACATGTCATGAATGTTGATTAATTATTTCACTAAAAATGACAAAAGCTACCTCTGTTTTCTTCTTTCTCTCATAGAATCTCTTTGATTTGACTTTACGTCTGGCTTCCAGTGATGAGACAACCCTCTGGTACTTCCATCCAACTTCATGTGAAAGTCTGTTCAGATCACAGTACTAAAATAGGTTTTAAAACGATCAAATAAAAATAGGCATTGGAAACAGGAACATGAGGAACGCATCCAAGGTCTTACAACTAAATCAACACAAAAATAGGTCTGGATAGTGTGACCTAATTACAAACTTAAGCGAGCAGTGTTCTCCCAAAACCCACTGAACAGCATAGTAATTGGATTCAATATCGTTTAAATGTAGTGCTATGTTAAATTATTTTCTTACAGATAGCGTTACAGGTGTTGTGCTTTTATTTCTGAAAACAAAATTACAGATTTACATATGAAATTCATTGGAGAGAACATGAGACAACAAAACCCCAAAAGTTCAAAATCAAAGGAAAGTGTCTATGGTGTTCTTTTTACAAGTATCAAATTATTCCATTAAATACAGAAACATATAATTAGGGCTGCAAGTTTCACACCATTCGAAAGACAGTAAACTGTAGTTGAATTCTCTGTGACATATTTCAGTTGGTGGTACATGATTGTTTTCACTGTAAATCAATTTTAGTGATTCGGTGATTAAGTAAATCATCATCAATATGTCCATGATCAGAGAACTATAGCTTAGTGTTTAGCTGGTTCTACTAGGACATAGGGAGTTTGTAGATAGTCTAAAAAATCTATTTTCATTCCTGTAGTACCAAAACGGTGCAACATATCCATTTTTTCAAAGAGGGTTGGATAAAAGTCATTTATTTAAACTTACAAGTAGCTTTTGTAAAATAGTTTCATTTTGAAATGAAAACTGCTTGAACAGATTTAACTGATTTACCTTGTAAATTACCTTTAAATAGGCTGATTTAAGTTCCACCCACCAAAAATGTATATTCATTATATAATCAATTAATCGTTCTTTTTTTCTTTTTTTTTAATTGAACTTTTAGAAATTATAAGGTATTTTTGATTTAATCACTTCCTAAAAATTGAACTTAAAAGAAGAACAGTTAAGTTTAGGAAAATTTGTTATTTTCAAATGTATTAATAAATTTCAGAATACTAAATAAGAGTTATGCACAAGTTCCAAATAGGGAGACTTCTCAAGAGAGTTAACTATAAAATTACTTGTTCAATTTTTGTCTTCTTTAAAAAGTGTTTTTAAAAAATCTTTTTAATGGAACAAGACCCATATTTCTAGACTTTGAGAAAATTGTAAAATCTGTTTCAGTTGGTGGTACATGATTGTTTTCACTGTAAATCAATTAAAGTTGATTCGGTGATTAAGTAAATCATCATCAACAGATTATGTCCTAGCAATTATTTACACAATTGGCATGATACATGATATTCGCATCTGACAAAGTAAACTCAAAGTAAAATTTCTACACACGAGGTGTGCCACATTAGGTTATTAAGGTATCAGTTTAGAAGGCCCCTTTCTATTCTCAATTGATTATTTATTATTTAATATTTTTGAGGCCATCTTCTAAAATGATCATGCATCACAACCTATATATTACAATTACAGCCAGTCCCTTCCTAACCTGCCCTAAAGATGTTTCAAAAAATGAGTTTTTATCAGGTGGTATGTGGTTTCTCTCAGTTTTGAAGAAGTATTAATGCTAATCAAATATCTTAATCTTATGTCTCAATTTACAAAAAAAATACAATGTATTAAACTACAATGATTTAGGCTAACCGTGCATTCATATAGTTATTTCTTTATTTGTTGATTGAACATTGTTTTTGGAGCAGACAATACTAAGTTGGAAAACTTATGTCTGACCCATTTGTTGTTTTGAATAATACGAATATTTTTGTACCAACAAAAAAATGAAAGAAATGTCAGATATTAATTTCCATTTCATATAGATCAAGGTAGGTAAGGTAAATCATCATTCATTTCTTTCCATTCTATTTTATATCGTGTTGCCTCAACAAACATTAAAGATGGGTAAAACATTTATCTTCAGCAGCATGGTAAATCTTAATCAAAATAAGATAAACATAGTACATTTCTGCTATAAAGGTATTTACCTTCCTCATTGGATTCAATCTCAGTACTTTGAGTGCAGATGGCACCACTTGTCTCTTTTGTTTGTCATATGGTGGGGGAACACCTTCAAACACCTTTAGTCTAGCCAGAGCATCCTTTCCTCTGGGTTGTTTGTGTGGTACCATTCCTAAATAAACATTCAAGACCATAATATTAAAAATCATTTCTTCAATGAAATACTTATTTTTTATTTTTTGGCAGCTCAGATGTTTTGTCCAACTATTCAAATTCTTCAGCAGCAAAGGCCATCCTGTCTAGGTATGTTTACTTCAGTTTATACAGAAAATGAAATATAAAACAGAAAGAAATGTCAGATATTAATTTCCATTTCATATAGATCAAGGTAGGTAAGGTAAATCATCATTCATTTCTTTCTGATCATTTTTTCTCATGTTAACCTTTCAAACTTAAGTGCATTCTCCTCTTTTGAAATCAATTTGAAAACGAGAACAATTTCAATTCTTTACTTTACTCAACTCCACAAACACCAACATACCTCTAACTGTTTTGTAAAATACTTTGCTTGGAGCTCTGAAATGAAATGGGCCACGGGATGGCTTGACATTACATCTTTTCTTCAGGTAGTCAAGATATTTCACTGTAAAAGAAAATACATTAATTATCAACTTTAAAATAAGTAGCCAATTAGCTTAAACGTAGAAGTTCAGAATAAAAGCTACCCTGCAGAAAAGCCATTATTTTCCTAAAGATAGTTTAGGACCATCCAACTTCAATTCATATTAATTTTTGGAAAGGATGGGTTGGTGTTGCAATATTTAATTTTATGTTTAAAGTTTCATTAACCATTCTTTTTAAGCCTTTACAGTTATGATATTGTCAAGTCAATGTGTAATTTGTGGTATAGTTTGGGGGGGGGGGGTCAAACTTTGCTGCAATATAACACTGAAAAGCACCATCAGAATATTTCTTTCTGCATCAACTTCAGACAATGTAGGTAAGAAAATAAAATCATCACTGATGCTATCTCACTAGTTAAGAGTTTTATGAAGAACAAACTGATATTTTTTTTGTTGGGGATACCAGTTTTCATGGATCAAGGAATACTTCCTAGTTTTGTTGAAGTCTGCATACAAGCCTATAGAAAATCTGTCAAAAGTACTTAGAACATGTAATTTCATTTGTTCAGCTGTACCCTTGAAATCCACAGAAATTGATATTGAATGTTAAATCAACAGTATCAGTCTGCTTTTTCAAGAATCTTAACATACATTTTTCACAAAAAGATTGGAAAGCACCATCAGAATATTTTTTCTACATCAACTTCAGACAATGTAGGTAAGAAATAGATCATCATTTGTGCAAATTTACTTGTTCAAAAATTGTCTTTATAGATATTTAATTCTTTCCCAGTCTCTACAAGTTCTTTACATATACGACATCAAATGAAACAAATTACAGTTTTTACCTTTAAATAGTCTATCTTTTGTCATTTCTTGTCCATTTTCAAGAAGTGTATTTTGGTCAGGCCATACAAAAAAGAATCTGTTTGTTCGCCCTAACCGTATGTACCTATCCAGAAAATAGCTGCCTACACAAAATCTTTTATATATTGTCATGATGGAAAAAATTGGTTTTTTAATCAGTACAAGGCCTGAAGACTAAATAAAAATCTGAAACACCATTTTCTCTTTACAGAAAAATAAGAAGTGCCTTCTTACCTACCTATACAAAATCTCTACCTTTGAGAAAAGCAATATGTTTTAAAGTGTTGTCTCAGTAGAAATTTAGTAGAATTTCACAACCGAGATCGTCAATGAATAAAAAGATTTGGTCAAGAATTGTTAACGTTTTTGTCCACTGAAATCGAACCACAAATGGTTCAGTACTTTTGACTGAAAGAACACATTTTTAAAGTCTATACATGTGGACTTGTACTTTTCAAGCAGTCTCGGAACATCTTAAATTTATTTTTTGTTCAGATAGCTAAAAATACAAGAAATATAAAAAAGAAGATGTGGTATGATTGCCAATGAGACAACTGTCCACAAAAGACCAAAATGACACAGACATTAACAACTATAGATTACCGTACGGCAACCACTTATAATGACAGGGTGGCTTTTTCGCCTTCAAAATGTTAGCAACTACATGCAAAGAGATGATACTTATGTAAAAATAATCTATCCAGGGCCAACCTACCCTTAATTCTATATCACCAGCTGATAAACTCCAGATTGGAAAGCACCATCAGAATATATTTTCTACATCAACTTCAGACAATGTAGGTAAGAAATAGATCATCACTAGTGCTAATTTGCTTGTTCAAAAATTGTCTGCACATATTTTAATGTTATTTCCTGTCTTTTGATTTCTACAAGTTCATTACATTCATGCTATTTGAAAATACCGTCAGTACGCTTTAACAGTTTCTGAAACTTCATTCCAACAATCATGACAATGTCATATGTACCAATTTTGAACATAACCATATACATTTAGTCCATAAATCACATCAAGTCCTTTACAGCTTTTACATTTGAACTTATTAAGTGTATTTTGGTGAGTTGACTTTTTGTAGTATTTCATAAGAGGTTGTATGAATGAAATTGCGATACTGTTCTCTAGTTTACAAGGCCAAAAAGTATGAGAAACCACTGATCAATGCAGTCTGCACCAAAAACTTTTTCAACTACTAGTCCGAAGACCAATATTCTGACATTTTTCTTATTTGGCCAAACAAAGTTTTGCAAAAACTCACTAGTCCGAATGAAATTTTACTAGTCTGGGGCATCGGACTAGTGGCTAACCGTGCAGACTGCAATGAAGGGCTAGATTTATATGCCTTGAAAATGTAAGTAGCTGCATATCACATTACTATTCAGCTTCATTTCTCAATCTGTAATCTTTCTAATTGAGGCAGTAAAAAATTCAACAAAACCCTGGGACACACAAAATGTATTGCCAATCCTTTGGACTACCACACAGGATACTTTTGTAGTACAATTATTGAATAAATGTGTACACAAGAGACTGATGAAAAAGCATGCAGCAGCATCAGAATAACTTATCGTCACAACATTCAGACAATGTAGGCAAGTTTAATAATCATCATTTAATACTGCTAAGCTTACACAAGTCTATATCAGATTTGTCTTTTTTGAGATTAATTATTGTGAAATTTTAAAGTTTTTCTTAACTTTCATTTCTTAAAAAACAAAACAGACATCTGCCTGGATAATTTGAAATAGGCATTTGGCAGATTTTACAATAAGAAGGAATTATTGTTTTTTTGTATCCATCAAAAAAGCAATTGCTGAAACTGTGAAACAGACTGTGTAATGGAGTAATGCATTATGTTATTGAATAAAATGTGTCTTTCTGAGAAAATAAAAATAAAAATTACTCTGTGTTTGTGTTTTTTGTTAGAATTAGAGGGTTTTCAATTTCAAAATATTGGACATGGAATAGACATCATGACCTACTTTACTGACATCCAGCTTATTTGGAGTGGAATTTTGAAGTATTATTTATAAGTGGAGCCTAATAACATGGACTTATATTTTAATAAAAAGTCTTCTTTTGTGTTTTAATCATAACTTTAAGGCAGATTTTTATTGATAAAGGCTAAAAAAGGTAATTTAATCATATTGTTGCTAACGTCACGACTTTTCCGTCCATTGTGGTATGTCACGATCGCAATTTTCTTGTTGGTTCTCAGACAGCCTATTGTAGTTATTTTTATCCCGGGTTTTATAAATAATTGAAAATAGCAATCATATTAAATTTGGATGACGTAAGGGGGTCAAAGGACTTGAGGAATCAATATCATTGGCTGTTTTATTTTTTGCGAACGTTACTGCTCGAGGTTTCCGTCCAAATCAGTGTCACGTGAGCAACATATATTTAGATCTGTAACTCTCCTGTATAGGAGTTACGATATCGCCCTTTGCAGAAATAGATTCGGAGTCAGTTCCTTCACATGATGGGGAAGCAAAGAAGGTAAGTTGTATGTAATATCGTTACAAGAGGACCTTAAATGTATTCCGTCCATCAAAAAGACGTTCGCAACAAAACGTAATGTCATGATAGTAGATGTTGCTAATGTTACTATTACGAATTGGTTTCTTGTGTATTCATTTGATATAAAGTACACCTGCAAATGACATTCTGTATATTTAGAAATTCTAAACCAGACTGTACAATTTTATTACTTCAGGCATATATTAAACATCACTGTGTGCATACATTTTAACTTTTAAAGATGTTGTTGCTCATGTGACATGTCCAAATGTCGCTAACGTTACTAATTTTTTGGTTTCTTGTGTATTCATTTGATATAAAGTACACCTGCAAATGACATTCTGTATATTTAGAAATTCTAGACCAGACTGTACAATTTTATTACTTCAGGCATATATTAAACATCACTGTGTGCATACATTTTAACTTTTAAAGATGTTGTTGCTCATGTGACATGTCCAAATGTCGCTAACGTTACTCATTTTTGTCTCCGTCACGTTAGCAACATGAAAGTAGGAGACAGAACACAATACTGTAAAATCTGCCATTTCTGCTGTTTACAGAACACGCAAGTTTTACTTACACTTTGATCTGAAGAAGTTGCCAGAGATGTTGATACCTTCACATCTTACAACAACCACTCTTTGTCCTGTAATAAATACAATATATAATTTTACAGATTTACTGTTTAAAAAGTGTGTAAGGTTATCACATTTATTAACAACAAATGTAAAAGCAACTGAAATAATATCAAAATAGCAAAAGAAATTATATTTGATTTTTTTTTCATTTGTTGAAATAAAATAAAATATCTTTTACCTCAGATTGGGGTGGTAAAGATTTATTTGGTAACTGAAGACTGTTTTTTGGAACCAAATTAATTATTCAGACTTTACACACAAGACAAAAGAATCTTCAATGTTCTCATAAAATAAAAAACACTGCTTTTTTAATTGCTCTCACCTTGTAAAATTGTTTTGGAAACTATAGCAGCTAAACGTCCCAATAAATGCCCCCTGGCATCAATGATGATGGGCTGGAAAAGAAAATGTAAAATTTAAAAGAAAATGTACTATATTGGTCATTTTCACAAGATCTGCGAATTTATATATTTTTTATTCAAATGGCCAAATTATCAACGTGAAAACTGACAATGCACAAAATAATGTCTACTAAAACCAGTTTAAGATGGAAATCAGTAGCATATCCAGAGGGATTCCCAGAGTTGGAACCCCCTTTTTTTTGGACGATCATTGCATTTGAATGGGGACAAGTGGTTAGAACCCCCCTTTTTAAAATGGCTGGATCCGCCCCTGGAAATGCAACGAACTTGAAAGGGTCTATCCAAATGCTCATTTTGGATAGGAAAAAGCACTGCTGAAATTAGTGTCTGCAGACATTCTTTTCCCGAATTATTGTAAATTTTCATCATCATACGAGAATTTTAATACATGACAAAACTTTTCTAACAGTGAGACTAAGAAACAACAAAAAGTATTTGTTGAAAAACGGTGAAATAAGAGCAAATTTCGAAAGAATGTCAACACGTGGGTTTCAAGACATGATAATTGCTGCAGGGATGATTTAATGCGATTTTTTAGTACAAGATGTTGAACAGCAAATATCATTCATTGATATGGATAGTATTTTTTTGCTTGTAAATTTCTGTTTACATGTTTTAATGGTAAAAATTCTACACAACTAGATATGCACCTTCTCCGTGAAACCCATGTTGGAAAAAAGGAAGTGCTACGGGGTTCACAAAATAAAATTCACGAGAAACAGGAAGTAGAATAAATTTCAAGTTTTGACTGTGACAACCTTGATATTTTCCGTAAATAAGAAATCCACTTATCTCGATTTTCTCTATGCACGGATTTTCAAAATTAACATCTTATCAATACAGTATTGTTATTTTTTTTCTTTTCTTTATAAATTCCTTCGCAGTTAAGCTTCCTGGTCCCGCATGGGACTGCTCAATCTATTATTTCCCAAATCACTTATATTTTTTTTCTTTTTTTCTTTTCAAGTTTTCATTTCACTGAGTTTATTTACCAGGATATGTTTCTGGCATTTCCAAATACATGGAAGTTGGACATAATACGGGATATTATATATAAACATAAAAATCATATTAGATTAAATGTATGAATAGACAGTAGCTTCAAACCGACATTTTCGTAAGTATGATTTTACGAATTTTGCAGCTTTGAAAATAAAATTATAATATATTTTTGACATAGAAATATAATAGTAGTAGTGTAACAGAATAACATTTCCATCATACTATTTGTTCCAAACAACCAAACTGTTTCCCCACTGCCATTAGAAAATTTCCTGCATGTCTCTGATAACGGTATGGTATGATAAAAGTTCCTATTGCAACTGTACCTTGGAACAAATATTATGTTAACACACCATCACTATACATAATTCTCTATTTTGAAACAATCAAATGTATAGGAATGCAAAAGCGGCAGAGTGATGTTTATAGAATAGAGAATAGTGAGCAAAAGATACGGAATAAAGGTACAATACAAATAAAGAATATTTATATAGAGGAAAACGAACCCCAAAAACAAAGATATGAGAAAACAGTGGTGCTGAAAGATCATAAGTAAAGAATAGAGAATAACGGTAAAATAGAGAGAAAAAAAATAACGTTGGTCTAAAGTAATATATATGGAAACAGCAAATTTGAAAGACCCCATCCAGACCTTCTCATATTTTAGAAAACGACTATATAAGGACTTTTATAACTGTTGACGGCTGTACGGTGATCTATAGTTGTTGATTTCTGTGCATGTCATTTGGTATCTTGTAAATCATATCACATCTTCTTTTTCATATTACATCTTTTTTAATGCAAATCAGCTATTAACACCATTTTAAAAGTCCGTTTAAATTTGAAAAGCCTTAATCATGTTAATGAGTTGTACATCAATGAATAATTTCAATTATAATTATGCAGTTCATGCAATTTAATAAATTATGTACTGTGGTGTTCTCTTACCGATTTTTAAATTTAATACAAAATGCGTCTTGTTCAGTTATATCATCTTTTCAAACGTATACTACATTAAATTTATATATGTATATGAATATGGTTAGCATTTAAAGAATTAGTTTACTAACTAGGCCCCTCATGGGGGGGTCCTAGTAATCACATAATCACCATTTTTTTGCCAATATAATCACATAATCATTAAATATTTGCTTATCTTTAGTAATCAAATAATCATAAACTAAAAATACAGTCCTAGGTAATCAAATAATCATGAAATATTTGGCTTAATAATCAAATAATCATTAAAAAAACGGCCAAGTAATCACATAATCAAAAACCCCATGAGGGCCCTCACTAACTTTCAAATTAATTTTCTTCAATTTAAAAGGCATTCCTATTTTTATTAACGAGAAAATTTGAAACCTGTTGAGAATTAACACTTTATTTTTTTTAATTTTTAAATGTTTATTAATTTCCCATATTAGATCCTGATTATGAACCGTGCAATAATGCATTAGTTTTAACTACTTATATCTGTATTAATAGCAATATAACATTATCACTATTACGTGCAGCACAGGTAGAAGGTAAGTCAATCCTAACACCAGGAGGTAGAATAAAGGTAAGTCATTTTTTTATAAATCATCTTAATTCATAAATTTTGAGGATATAGTTTCAAAATAAGTGTCACCACAGAATTATACAACTGGAATGAGCGAGATAATAACAGAATAAAAGAGGGACGAAAGATACCAGAAGGAAAATCAAACTCATATATATAGATAGAAAATAAACTGACAACGCCATGGCTAAAAATAAAAAGACAAACAAACAAACAATCTCAGGTGCTCCGGAAGGGTAAGCAGATCCTGCTCACGATAACAGTCACGATTGCGAAAATTATGTGCGTCAGGATGCTACTTTCGATAGAAAAGGGGTGTTTATATTTAAGCAAGGACGGGTAGCTTACAACACCAACAACCTTGTGAGTATCACAATTGTCAGGCACGAAAGAAAACGTCGACAGAAATACGAAAACAGAACATATAAACTAGTGCGTTAGTGCTAGCAGAAGCGAATTTAGAGGGAACCAGGGGTCTCGGGACCCCCCTTCTATGGTGAAAAAAATGTTTGATTATATAGGGAATAACTGACGCATGACAGGAGCGGGCCCCCTCTTCAAAAGAAATCAGTGGGCCATCACTTATGAAAATTTCAGGAACCGCCACTAGCTAGTGCTGAATTTATGAACATTGTGTATCTTTGTTTCGAATAAATGTGCGAATAAGAACTGTATCTTATCTTCAACTTTTTAGATCAGTTCTCGATTCGCACCATTTTTACAAACTTTTTAACAACTCGATCATAAATTATCAGTACTGTGTCATATTAAACTAATTATTATTTTATCGAAATAATTCAATTTGTCCGTAATTGTCCGTCAATACATTTTTAAACGTGGAAGAATCCCTTTAAAACGTTTAATTACATTGTATCAAATATCAAAATTAGTATAATTTGTCAAAATGTCAAATTATTTCTTTTCTTTATCATTTATTTATGTAAAAATTAAATTTTATTACAGACGTGTCTTTAATTCGCCATCCTTTATTTTCGTATGTTACTTATGTGAATTTTATTTTTGTTTGATAGTCATTTCAAAAAATTTTGATAAAAGATTTTATTTGAACAAAAAGGTATTGTATTGCCGACAAGAATAAGATCGCTGCGTTGAAGACCCATCGGCCTTTGGTGACCTTCGGCTGTTATCTGGTCTTTGGTTGGGTTGTTTACAGATTCCCTATTTCCAATATTATAACATGAAACTCAGAATTGTGCATCTGCTCTTTTTGTTTGCATATTATCTTCCATTTGTAATTAACAGAGGTATAAACAATACACTTTACACCAGCTAATGTCAGTCTAAACAAATATTCGAGGTACAAATTTTCAACGGTTTTTATATTGAGGAAAGCATATATGAATAAAATTTCCCGCCTTATATATTTTTTTTTAACTTGTCTGCTTTAATGTTATGAAATAATTAATCTGTGGGTTCGTAATAGGGAAAACAAATGCTGTGTTAGTACATTGTACACAATGGGCATAACAAGTAGAATAAAAAGAGATTGGTCTATACATTGACCGTAAATCTCCTCAAGGTTAAAACATATCTATAACATAGATACATTAATTTCATATAAAAAAATTACGACCCAAGGGAATCTATTTTGAAACGGTAAGTATAGTTATATAATTGTAAATACAATTTGTGTATTTCAAATGAAAACTAATTAATCAAAAGATTTCAAATTAAGACGATTAACGAAGAATGGCGCCATGAGAGATTTGCACACAGAAAAATTAATAATCTCTGACAATAATTTTAAAAATATATTTATATTTTAGTTATAAAAGCTACGTTTGCGAACTAGAAAGTAAACAAATCTGTTTACAAAGCTAATTTTTTGGCAACTGAATTTGAATTTTATTAATTACTTTTCTTCTTATTTTTTCTAAATTTAATTTGTATTTTCAACTGCTTAAACATGACTTGACAAAAAAAAAATCGTCCTTATAATTATAAAATATAAAATAAATGAAAAATAAATGTGACATGTAACATGTCAAGCCAGAGCTTAGATGCAAAGTGACATACTGTGTTTAGATAATTGGCCAATTTGGCCGTTCGAATTTCACATTATCACACCTAATAATATTGTATAATATTACAATTGACTATTGGTTGGTTTATAAATGTAGCATTGAAACACCTGGATTAACAAAATCCTGTGAAGACTTTTTAATACATTAAAATCCCCTTTAAGAGTTTAAATGGGATAAATAATAAACTTCTACGTAACGTACGTCTTGATATTTCACTCCGAAGAAAATCATTAATTAGAATTAGAGACGATTTAACACACAAGGTAGGACTTTTTTTAGCTATCTTTCTGAATTTCCTCGACGTTGTAACCAATATCTTCTTATTTTGACTGCAGTAACTTGTTCATGTTTAAAAAAAAACCAAACAAAAAAAAACAAAAAAAACAATAATAGTATTGCGCTGTACGTACTGCATGGATAACTTGTTTCTTATGGTTTGAACATATAAGAGAAAGAATTATTACTTTGATAAGGTGATAAGCCTTGATATACGAAGAATCGCAGTAAAATTATCAAATTTTAAGGATACATTTCTTGGCACCATGAAGCCATTTTTGAAAAAAAATGATTTGTTGTTATAATACATTATTTGTAAAGTTGCATGATATCATCTTAATAATATATTTCGTATGTCGACATGACAAAGCCGTGGCCAAGTATATAAAGAGTACAAAACAGGAGAATGATATACTCAACATTCGGAACAAGTCTGTATGACAAGTATTGGATAATATAAAAGTTCAGTTGAATACCTTCGGATATTTCCTTCTAATTCTTGGATATTGGAATATTAATCGTATATACATGATATATAAATGCTCTTACTTCCCAATGACAAACCAAATATCAATCCTGGTTTTTAATCTCGAGCGATTCCTTTCGCTAACTTATCTTCTAAGTGTATTATCAATTTGTTGTCGTCCTGTCAAGTTACATACTATGTATTACAATTTGCTACTGGTTTTTTAACCAATTATATGTATAGATTGGTTATATTGGTTATATACGACTGTGTGCTGACATCTAAATGTATTTTGGTTTTATCTGTCGTTGGTTTGCTGTCTTATTGACCTTCACCTCCTTTTTGCATGTATTCGTATCGACGAGAGCCCTTACTTGCATATCAGTCGACAAAATATAACAGCGTATACTGTGATGTGCATTCACATATCTTATGCACTCATTTTGATGTTCATTGTAATTTTTTAAAATAGGATTTCCTCAACAATGCGAAACCCGTATAGCCTTGAATTGAATAGCATAATTTTTAAACACTTGGGCCGATCTATAATTGTTAGTTTACCTCATTTTGTATTTTATTTTTAAAATAATAGACGAATATATTTACTATTTTTACGAAATTGCTTTAAACGACTATTTACCGCGGCTAATAATTTCATAACTATAACTATTTCATGACTTTTTACTGAATATGAACTATTTACTGGAAGCAAACATTTTCCCGTCAAGAATAGACTTCTTACCGGTTGATATCGTTTCAAAAGCATTTACGGTTTATAATAGTCCTTTTACAAGAAATACTGGAGACAAAGGTAACATTTTCGCATACTTGCTGTATACTTTACACTTATTTACTGACTATCCGGACAATAAAGTGGAGAGTGATCTCATTGGTAATCATATATATATACCATTATTAAGTTCTTATTTTTATAACAGCATGTTTATAGTTCCCTTCCGACAACTATTTATAAGGGCCTCGCACCGGGAAATAGTTGGTGTATATATTTCTAGGACAATAAACTTGCTAAAAAGTCCTGATCGCCAGAAAAGTACATACTATTTATTAGAGACCGTGATATAGACTATAAGTCTGTTCTATACCAAGACATCTTAAGTACTAATCCAATAATCTTAAGTCAACTGTTGTCTTCGTTTTAAATATTTATGGTTTAAACTACCTTTATTTAGCTGAATTACTAATATACACCTCTTTTGTGATTGAATGACTGTAGTTCGAATGTCCAGCTGTTTAACTAAATAATCTTATTCACAAATGGAAGAAAGATTTTTTTACAAAACGAATTTAATTTAAAGGATTTTAATGTATCTTCCAATTCCCGCTGAAGTAAAAAAAAAACCCAAATTTTGTGCGGAAAGAAACATGACATAAGGGGTTTACAGAATCGAGAACAAGGGACAAAAATATAGAGAGCAGATAATCTATATCAGCGAAATCTTCTAATTTGAAACATTCTTTTTAAAGGACAAGAATATAAAAGGGCTTTGAAAGTATTACGTAAATATACAATATGTAGAATATTATGCGTATTCATCTTGTCTTTTGAATTCAATTATGTTATAACAAAAACAAGATATGGTAAGATTAAAATTGCCAATGAAACCACTTTCTATCTTAAAAAGAACAAAAATGTAAATCGCTCGTGAGTTTAAGTTATACATGTATATCAAAACATAAAGGGAATTACAATGGCATTGCAATACATTTTTTTCTCTTTCTTTGAAGGTTTCTGACCTCTTTATATATATATATACTTATATATCGTGTATAGAATTTGTCCTATATTTATAGTTTGCCAACTTTCAATTTTCCATAACTGACAAATTATTTAAACAAATTGACATTATACTTACTGTTCAAAAGTTCCATTGTCTATATGTATATATAGGCACACACGTGCATATCATGAACGAGGTTTAATGCACCATTTTCTACATAAGAAAATGCCTGTACCAAGTCAGGAATATGACAGATATTATCTATTTGTTTGATGTGTTTGAGCTTTTGATTTTGCCATTTGATTAGGAACTTTCCGTTTTGAATTTTCCTCTGAGTTCAGTATGCTTTTGATTTTACTTTTTACAAAGTTTATTGGTGTTACTATTTGATAAGAACTAGCTTGGCAAGACCATTTTGTAATTTCATTAATTTCATACATTTCATACATTAAAAAAAGACGCTATACTGCTACTGTACTTGGGGAAAATATTTGGCAACAGAAACGTATTCATCTTATTTTTATTTAAATCAACCCAATTTACATAGAAATGGACGACTACGTGCCATTTATGATCGCAAATAAAAATGTATACATGTTATTCTGTGCATTGTAGTTCGTCTATTAATTTTTTCCCCTTTTATTGGTGGATTTGCCGTCTTTCTGTGAGTGATTCTTTTTTAACGACTGTAAGCTTTTTTGCAAATAATTTAAAACCAAGACTTGCATTATAAAATTGTCCATTATTGTCTTTTTTAAACATACATTACATCCATTGATAAGGACTTAAATTCGCCAGCACTTTAATTCCAACTTAGTGAGTTTACTTTGTTTAAAAATTGTGTTACATATTTGTTTTTCGTTCATTTTTTCACATAAACAAGGCCGTTAGTTTTCTCGTTTGAATTGTTTTACATTGTCTTATCGGGGCCTTTTATTGCTGACTATGCGGTATGGGCTTTGCTCATTGTTGAAGGCCGTACGGTGACCTATAGTTGTTAATGTCTGTGTCATTTTGGTCTTTTGTGGATAGTTGTCTCATTGGCAATCCTACCACATCTTCTTTTTTATAAAGTAATATTGCGGACCATTTTCCAGTTTCCATGCGGTATCCATATTTTTTTTCTCTCTCGCTCAACTTTCATGTTTGTCATGCCAAAACCTTTTGAAGCTTTCATGCTATAAATTGTGTATTTTGCTTATTGTTGAAGGTCATACAGGGACCTATAGTTTGCTAACGTCTGTTGGTCCCTTGAACGAATTTGTCTGATTGTCTATCACACCACATATTCTTAATTTTTATGCAGTCATATCAATAATAAAAATGAGAATTAAATTGTCAAAGACACAACCATCCTACCAAAGAGTAAAAACAGTCCATGGCAACATGGTTTTACACTAGTAATATTGGGGCCCTTTTTAGCTTGTTTGGTGTGATCCAAGGCTTCGTGTTGAAGGCCGTACCTTGACCGTAGTCCTATAATGGTTTACATTTATAAATTGTTATTTGGATGGAGAGTTGTCTCATTGGAACTCATACGACATCTTCCTATATCTATGCAGATCTTTCGTATCTAGGGAATTGCTATAAATATAATTATTTCAGGTTATTAGACCATACTCAAGTTATAGATATTGTCGTCAACTTTTACAACCAGCTTCTATATAGCTTTCTATAATGCACCGTTCATCTTTTGTTGACCTCGACTTTTAAATTTCCATTGGACAGACAATTTTGTTTTCGACTATTTTAAAAATATTCATTTTTTTCAAAATCATACAGGACGCATTTTTGCGCCTGTCCCAAGTAAGGAGCCTCTGATAGTCTTGTATGTTTTTTTTTATTTATAGATTTTAGTTTATTTATTTGTTTAGGAGTTAAGTATGACGTCCATTTTTACTGAACTAGTACCCATTTTATAAAAGTTTTTCGCTATCGCTCTGGCAAAAATAATCACGAATATAATGCCTACCCATGTTAAAACTACAAACACGTATAGCTTGCACCAATTATTTCTTAAACCTACCATTTTTTTGTCTGGCATTTATTTTTATTATAATTTATTTGGCATCAAACAATGAAAGAAAATTTCTTTGGCACAAAACAATAAAAGAATATAAACTACACAGTGCAACTTCCAACAAGAAAACAAGAAGAAAATTGTCATTAATGATTTTAAAAATGCGACAAAAACGGAAAAATTCAGCAGTTAGATTTTCATTTGAAATGAAATAATTGTTATGATTTTCACAATGTTACTTTTTCCAATATAAACATACGAATTAATTTGTTTATGGTTTCCTTTATTAATGTACAACATCTTTAAAAAGACCATATTGTGACTTCGATATTAAGTATACTATAAAAGCGATGCTTACCACCTTTCTTCTGTTGTTAGTTTAATTTAGTTATTTTGTGTCATGAATGTCATCTCGTATGTTTTTAAATATGAATAAAGGGGGGTCAGGTTGTCTTATACGTCAATGAGACGCACAAAAAAAAAAGGTACGCTACATTGAAGACCTGTTGGTGACCTTCTGCTGTTGTTTTTTTCTATGGTCGGGTTGTTGTCTCTTTGGCACATTCCCCATTTCCATTCTCAATTTTATATTCAATCTTCAACCAACGAATAATCACAGGAATGGAAGTTTTGCAAGAAAAATACCAAATTCGTGAGAAGTTGTGGCGGACTTGAAGAGCAAAGGCAAACTGACACATATCTGAATGAATGAATAAAATCGATTTATGGTATTAAACAACAAAAAAAAAAAGATTTTATTTTTATTATCCGGAACTCTTCACAAACAAAGCCCATATGTTTGTGTATAGCATTGAACAAATAGTAGGCCACTCTGAAATGATCACAACCTAGAAGTATTTGTTCTCTTAATCAATTTGATATTTTGTGAAATAATTACATTAACTTCAAATTTTTGTTTAAATGAAATTCAGAATACACTTTAATTTATTCTTAAAAATAAAACTGTTTTATGTGATGGTATAAAAATCATTTACAACAAATTCCTTTAAAGCTTTAAGAAAAGAAAGTTTCATTTCATGTATCGAAATGTGTAACAAGTGATTTATTAAAATCCCAACTGGAAGGCCTCTGATAGACTGAGTGAGCATAAAATCATCGCCAACGACAAACAAGTTATACGTACATTTTTTAGTTTAATTACTAACAAACGTTTTGCCGTCGACCACACTGTTATGAATTTAATTCTATTATCATGAAACGACTTAGTCAGATTCAGATACTAATTTGATTAAAGCTGTAGTACGAACAGTTTATCACGCATCGATTTAGTTCACAGAACTACTGCCTCTATTGGGATCACTACACGTCTTTCCTTTTTCATTTCAGACAGCAGATACATATCATCACCAGAGACCATGTCGACATCGGTTGCCATAAAGGTAAGTATATATCAGAGGGGACCATTTTTCTTTTTATAGGAACGTATATTTTACGATTGGAGCATTTTTCCTCTCAAATATTTTTTTCTAGATTAATTTAAATTTGTTGAAAAGTTCAGGATTCATGTTAAATTATTGCAGTAAGCAGCTAATTCAGACCGATATAGACATATTACTAGTATACAAAATATAAGATTGAACAGGGGCTTATTTTGCATGAATCACAATTTTATATAAAAAAACCCACGAGGGATAACTTTTATTATTATATTTAGCAAGTTCATGCTCTTTAAAAGAGGGACGAACGATACCATAGGGGCAGTCAAACTCATATATTGAAAATAAACTGACAACGCCATGGCTAAAAATAAAAATACAAACTGACCAATAATAGTACAGAAGACACAACATAGAAAACTAAAGACTAAGCAACACCAACCCCACCAAAAACTGGGGGTGATCTCAGGTGCTCCGGGAGGATAAGCAGATCCTGCTCTACAAGTGGCACCCGTCGTGTTGCTTATGTTATTACAAATCCGGTAAACAGTCTAATTCGGTAGGTCACCTCCGTGAAAAGGGAAGGGTATTGTAGTTACAACATAAGGAACACTTCCGATATCATATGTGAAACGGTTGTTCCATAACGGTCAACTAACCTTTACTAATTTTTTTTATAGATATAAAAATTTGGTTTTGAAGTTTGGTTGTACCTGTAGAAAACTTATTTCAAACGGGATAGCACATCCTCATTTTTACGGAAATGTTGTTAACCGTGCCCGGAAATTTAGAAATGATCCATGTAAACTTGTCGCTTCTTTAAATAAACTTATTCCAAAAGGTTACCTATTCAACACTGTAATAAGATCAATGAATATTGTTTTTATTGATATAAATATTGATTTTGTTATCAGTAAATTAAAAACTAACTAAATATTACTAGTATGTTATATACATATACATATTCATGGATCTACAATCTGTCGATACCTGTAACTTGGCATTGCACAAGGTCATGTTTTTCTCTGGCTGTTTATGACGTCTTTACTCTAATTCCATTGGATGTTGGATGTGTACGGATTGATAGTTTAGTCTTAGATGCATGATTTTTTTTATTAGTTGTTAGTGGCTTTAAACTAGCTGTCAGATAAGTGCGAGTACTCTCAGATCTGTTCATTGCGTCTTTTTGTGTCGGGATGTATAAGTACCCGGCCACGTCCACTTGTGTTTTTGTCCATCTGATGGGTTAAGCCTTTTTCAACTGATTTTTATAGTTCGTTCTTATGTTGTACTGTTATACCACTGTCCCAGGTTAGGGGAGGGTTGGGATCCCGATAACATGTTTAACCCCGCCACATTATTTATGTATGTGCCTGTCCCAAGTCAGGAGCCTGTAATTCAGTGGTTGTCGTTTGTTTATGTGTTTCATATTGGTTTTTCGTTCATTCTTTTACATAAATAAGGCCGTTAGTTTTCTCGTTTGAATTGTTTTACATTGTCTTATCGGGGCCTATTATAGCTGACTATGCGGTATGGGCTTTGCTCACTGTTGAAGGCCGTACGGTGACCTATAGTTGTTAATGTCTGTGTCATTTTGGTCTTTTGTGGATAGTTGTCTCATTGGCAAGCATACCACATCTTCTTTTTTATAACTAGTGATGGTGTCCGTAAAATTTACGAAGGGTTGATTTCAACTTCACCATTTGGAACTCTTGGTTTAATAGCTTCCTCGTGAGCAGCAATCCTCTACCATGGAAACCATGTAATACAAGCCCGGTAATATCGTATCAATAGGGAGATATATATATACTCCGTATGGAGGCGCTGTTGGAATGTTGCTACATAGAAATGGAAAGTTCACAATTAACTTTATACTTTATTTGCCAGCTTCAATATTCATTGCAAGGAGTCGGAAGCAAAGCATTGGAAAAAGAAGGAGTAAATTAAGTATATGTATAATGTGTGGGATGATATTCATAAATATGTAAATGTTTTCCTTTGTATTGAATCGCCTATGATATTGCAATATACATTTTGTATAATCTCTCTCGTCTTTTGAAGGTTGATGCTGCAAGCCCCTCAGAGAAAAAAACTGACGGGGAAGTATTTGGGACATGGAAGAGACGTCCGTCAATTATATCAGACGCCAATACAGACGAAGAAAAACCAAATCCCGCATCTTTACTCAAAAGAAGATCAACATTTAAGGGTATAGCAACTGGTTTGTTAAGCATGCGTCGAATGACTAAAGGACGAATTAGCATTTCAACAGCCCCAGAGGAGGTAAAGCCTAAAATACGGTTGGAAAACACATACAAGACAGACCCCGACGAAGGAAAGGAGTTCAGAGCCATGAAAGTCGAAGATGTTGTGAGCAGTATTTTGGAAAAAGAACTATGTAATGAAACATATGAAAAGGATCGGTGTAAAAATCTAGCATGTGACCTTTCTGTAATGATTAAGAACAGAGTGAAAAAGATGGGGTTTCCACGATACAGAATAATCTCTAATGTAATTATTGGACAGAGTCTAGAGCAAGGCGTAGAAATGGCAAGCCAGTGTATTTGGTCGCCTTCTACCGATAACTTTTCCTGCTCCTCATACCGAAATGGATCGCTCTTCGCTGTTGCTACAGTGCACGCTGTTTATTATGAGTAATCAAAACATTTCATTGACACGTGATTACATAACACGTGATTATATACCATCCTTCAGCTAGCATACAAAAGGTCCTGTCTCGTTTACAGCCGATTGCATTGAGTGTGTAGATACATGTAATATCTTTTGTTAGCTTGCTTGCTAGCTGAACCGTGAATTCATTATTAGATTAGGTAAACTACTCTCCTTTAAGAATAGACTAGTCGAACAGATTACCAATCAATTTGTCTGTAGGACTAGACCACTTCGAAAGGAGGGTAGTATATTTTACCTTATAATGACTTCTCGGTTCAACTAGCAAACAAGCTAACCAAAGATATTAGATATACCTACACACTCAATGCAATCGGCAGTAAATCTATGAACATCATTTATCAGATCAATTGATCATCACATTACGACGTGTTGTATCAACTAGAATAAATTCATCATAAATTTGTAAGCAAAAGTACAGTTTAAAACTTTTGGCGAATAAAGATCATCCTGATATCTGAGATGCTTTTTAGTCGGAAGGTATTGTTCAGAGTTTGTATTAAAACTCAAAGTATCGTTGAATACCCCTCCTGTTACAGTGATTTAATTACACTATGCTGTCAGAGGTTAAAATTTAAAGTATTGTTCTGAATTTGTTTTAAAACTATTGAATGTTGTTGAATACCCCCCCCGGTTACAGTGATTCAATTCCAATATGCAATCAGAGGTTAAGATTTAAAGTATTTCACATCTCGAAAACTATCTATATATTTTCAAATTTAAACACATTCATAACAACATCCCGTTTAGGTTTTTCGTGCCTGGCTTGAATGATTGTAAAAAACCTAGTATAATTAAAGACAGAAATGTATTTATATATATATTATATCTGAGTGCAGTTTCTTATTATAGTTTTTGTAGAACTTTTAAATAAGTTTTGCATTTTTACTCGATATAAATAATATAAATGTATACAGATATAAGTGTTCATTACGGATCAAATTTCAATATTAGTATTTACAAATTATTTCTCAGTATTAACCATGTTAACACGGCATATTTACTCATAACATATTTTATAAATACGATAAAAAAAAATTGCGAAACATTGTGATAAGGTACATGCAGTTAAAATTGCATTTAAGTCGGACCTGCAATAAGATTTGACAATTTTAATAGAATATGTGTTTATGATACGACATAAATAGCATTGTTTATGAGGTGAAATACTTTCGAAAAATAACACTACCGTAAAAAAAAAAAAAAAAAAAAAAAAAAGGTTAAAACATGGTCCCAGAAATACATATGGGGTATATTTATCATTATTGTTACATTTGTAAATAATATATTGTAGTAAATGTTTTAGAACCAATAAACCGTTATTAATGTTTAATAAAATTAAGAAATATCTCAATTTATTTTTGGCTCACCTGGCCCGAATGGCCAAGTGAGCTTTTCTCATCACGTGGCGTCCGTCGTCTGTTAACTTTTACAAAATCTTCTCCTCTGAATCTACTTGGCCAAATTTAACTAAACTTGGCCATAACCGTCATTGGGGTATCTAGTTTTAAAAATGTGTCCGATTACCCGGCCTACCAACCAAGATGACCGCCATGGCTAAAAATAGAACATAGGGGTAACATGTAGATTTTGGCTAATATCTCTGAAACCAAAGCACTTAAAGCAAATCTGACAGATGTAAAATTGTTTATACGGTCAAGATTTATCAGCCCTGAAATTTTCAGATGAATCGGGCAACTTGTTGTTTGGTTGCTGCCCCTGAATTGGCAATTTTAAGGAATTTTTTCCGTTTTTGGTTATTACCTTGAAAATTATTATAGATAGAGATAAACTGTTAACAGAAATAATGTTAAGCAAAGTTAGATCTACAAATAAGTCAACATGACCAATATGGTCAGTTGACTGCTTAATGAGTTATTGCCATTTATATTCAATTTTTAACAATTTTTCGTGAATTTTTTTAATCTTTCACAAAAATCTTCTTCTTTAGGACTACTTAAACAAATTTAACCAAACTTGTCCACACTCATCATTAGGGTATCTTGTTTAAAACATGTGTTCGATGACCCCGCCTGCGAACCAAGATGGTCGACATGGCTAAAATAGTACATAGGGTAAAATGCAGTTTTTGGCTCATATCTCTGAAACCAAAGCATTTAGAGCAAATATTACTTGATACCATTGTTTATTAGGTCAATATATATCTGCTCTGAAATTTTCGGACCAATCAGGCAACCCTTTGTTGGGTTGCTGCCCTAGAATTGGAATTTTAAGAAAACTTTGCAGCTTTTCGTTATTATCTTGAAATATTATTATAGATAGAGATAACTATAAACAGCCATAATGTACAGCAAAGTAAGACCTACAAATAAGTCAACATGACCAAAATGTCAATTGACCCCTTAAGGAGTTATTGCCCTTTATAGTTAATTTAACAATTATCATCTTTTTGTAAATTTTTACAAAATATTTTCCTCTGTAACTACTGAGCCAAGTTCAATATAGACAGAGATAATTGTAAGCAGCAAGAATGTTCAGTAAAGTAAGATCTACAAACACATCACCATCACCAAAACACAATTTTGTCATGAATTCATCGTATGCACATAGCCCAAGGTGAGCGACACAGGCTCTTTTAAAAGAGCCTCTAGTTTAGGCAACAACCATTTGATTTTCTGGGGGGGAGGGGGGGCTATGGTTTTTTTGGGAAAAAAAAGTTTGTTTCCAGTTTTTGGAGAAAAAAATAATTTGTTTTTGATTCTGAGAAAAAAAAATTGTTTGTTTCACCCTCAGCTGCCACTATATGTAATACTAAAATTGAAAGAAAAAAATTGTTTTCGACTTGTCGCGAAAAAAACCCACCATAGCCCCCCCCCCCCCCCCCCAGAAAATCAAATGGTTGCTGCCTTAGTATTAGCGGTTTCAAAATTACCATCATGATTTTGTTGTCCATACATATCGCAACCGTTAACTCTCTAGCGAAATGTTTTTTTGCCTTAGATTTCACGAGAACAAAGAGGTTATCTTATCTTGTCTGAATCTTTGGTATTCAATTGTATATTCATTGTCTTTCAAAATTTCATAGCGATTGATTTAAAAAGGACATTAATTTTGACAATGCAAAACCTAAACATTAGAATTTATACACTTAACGTATCATTACTGTAAATCGGGAAACATATCGGCAAGTTTCGCTTTTAATCCTGTTGCAACAGATCGTACACATGAATTTCACTTTTTAACACAATGTTCGTCTAGTGTTTATAACTAGCTTGTATTCTGCGTAGACTTCAATATAGAATGAAATTCAAAACAGTGTGGCTGTGGCCATTGATTGACACATCAATTTCATCCATTGACTGGGACAATTTAGGTGAACGTTTGTCTGTAACGACCACTGCTCACTATGTACTTTTTAAAGACACTTAAACTATGGGGTCACCAAAGGTTCTCAACACCTTAATAAAGTAATTCGAAAAATTAATTAGAAATAAAACAATGTTTTGATTTATATCAATTATATAAATCAAAACATAAAGGTTATTCCTGATTAATTTTTCGAATTATTTTATAATTAAAGGCGTTAAGAAACCTTTGGTGACCCCACAGTTTAAATGTCTATCGTAGGTACGTCGAGAACAGTGGTCGTTACAGACAAACGTTCACGTAAATTGTCCCAGTCAATGGATAAATTTAATGTGTCAATCAATGGCCACAGCCACACTGTTTTGAATTTCATTCTAAGTACTAGTATAATACAGTTATCATGCTATATCAAGAAAATACTGGTAAAGAAATCAACTGCATGCATGCACACCTCGTGAAGAGATTACTGTTCTGAACTTCAATACCATCACGTTTACAAAAGACTTTTTTATTTTTTTTGGTTACCAGTTAAATGTCACATACTCCAGCGACAAATATTTCATGCATATTTAGGACGATAATTTTCATGATTTTTTAAGTCAGAAATTTAACAAATATATTGAACCCCGTGTAGATGTGAATTCATCAAACAAGAATCTTAAAAACATAGTAACGTTGCAATATATTTGAAAAAAACACACTAATGTACAGTAGCTGTCGTTTGTTTTTTTAATTTATACGTGTTTCTCGTTTTTTTTTTTTAACATAGATTAGACCGTTGGTTTTTCCGTTTGAATGGTTTTACACTAGTAATATTGTGTCCCTTTATAGCTTGTTGTTCGGTGAAGGCCAAGGCTTCGTGTCGAAGTCCGTACATTGACCTATAATGGTTTACTTTTACAAATTGTTATTTCGTTGGACGGAGAGTTGTCTCATAGGCATTCATACCACATCTTCCTATATCTAAGTATTTAACACAAGTTATCTCCCTTACTACGCATCATTTACGAAACGTTTACAATGGCACAAAAAAATATCTAATGGGTTTGACTAACAGCTTTACCAAGAGATCTTAAAAATAGTACAATCATCGAAGAAAAATAGACAAAATTTGAACAAAGTTAAGAAACAACATATATATTCAACCACGGTAACACAACCTGTTTTTGGCCTTTCGGTTGGCCGCCAATATTCTAGTTTTTGTCATCAAAATGAACACTCACAATAACACTCAGAGGGTAAGTAAGCGTCGCCTGTTATACATGTACATAGATCAACGATCAAGCAAAACTAGACTCGAAACGTGAATAACGATTAGGAATTCAACAGTAAATTTACGAATATTTTGAGCAGCAACAAGAAGCGGTTGTAACGTGTTTCGTTGATAGGTCTTGCTTATATATATATTTATAATCTAGACGTAAATATCTTTCTAATATTAAATAAAAATAAACTAGACATGGATAGTGCAACCAGGATATAGTTAAAACCGGAAAATAAATCAGAGCTTTGCATGAGGGGGATATAATCCAGAATTGAAATTTTTATAACAGTACATTTTGATCAAAACAAAATCTTTCTTTTTCATGCCAGGACCTACTTACTGATAACTGGGCTAGTGATACCCTCCGGGTTTAACAGCTCCACCATCAGATGTATATTGATCCAGTGGTAGTAATAAAATAAACGATACCAATTTCCGGCACCACATAATAAGGTATCTACATCAAACAATTTTGGAAATCATTTCAATTTATAGTAATAAATCTCCCTCGTACATAATAAGTTTATTTTTTTTTTGTATTTAGCTTTTCAATTGGCTAAGCATTGGGTTTAACAGGATTTAGGGTCAATAATTAAAATTAAATGTGTATCCGTCATGTACCTTATTGCTATTTATTTCAATCCAGATAAGTTCTGATATCACACAACTGTTTTATCCTGTTGAAGCTGTCTGGGTACCTGTGAAACAATATATTTTGCATACAACTTTTCAAAGAGACATGTTTAAACCATTAAATTCTTCAAACAAATCATTTTTCTGATTTTAAATTGTATTCTAAAAAAGTGGATCATAATCTTTCAAAGTTTTAACATTTTCGCTTTCGAAACTTTTTCTTCTCTCATCTCGTTATATGTTAACCTTTTTTTTTGCGACACTTGACCAAAAAAGGAAGTTGTCTAAATTACTGCTTTTTGAATTGGAAATTAGCAATAAGATGTATTGAGGCAGTTTCCTTCTGCGATAGCCAATTGAAACACCCTTTTGACCTGAACGATAACTGTCAAACAAGTTTGAGCTTTCTAAAAAACTGAGAACTGCTTCGGTCTATCATAATTTAAGGTAATATGTAAGCATGTGGTATTTTTAGATATTTATTGATATAAATTGGATATGCTTTTAGAGTGTGCGCTAAACACCCTTGCTTTTAGTAATTAATTCAAGATGGCGTGTATGTCGACTGAAACTAATAGTTCCGCACCTAGATGCAATTAGACGATACTCGAAACTT